>NC_045476.1:162669403-163393569 GCF_009650955.1 Corvus moneduloides
GGAACGCTTCTGGATCTCCTGACTTCTCAACTTGCTTGCTTTCACCATGCCAGGGTGCTGACATGTCTCATGTCCCCACCTCTTCACCTCCCTCCAAGCATCTCCTCAAGCAGCCTCTTGGCTTGTGCTTTGAGGCTCAGGCCACCATGGCTGGCTTGGCTCAGAGAAAGCCTAGAACAGGGGTGTCCTTGCCCACGATGAGCACTCTGAGGTGCTTCAGGGTTACAGGTCAATGACAACAGCATATAATATCAGCAATAACTCTATTATTCTTCTAATTGACAGAGGAATAACATCAACTACTATCATTAATATTCATAACAGTGGAAGTGAAAACAGGTGTTAGTATCTACTATTAATTACCATTACTGTGCGAACTTTATGAAGTTCAGCAAGGCCAAGTGCACAGTCCTGCATGTGTTTTGGGGCATTCTTAAACACAAATGTGGTCTGGGCATAGAATGGATTGAGAGCAGCCCTGAGGAGAAGGACTTGGTGTGCTGGTGGATGAGAGGCTGGACATGAGCTGTCAATGTGCACGGGTAGCCCAGAAACCCCCCGTGTCCTGGGCTGCTACAAAAGCAGTGAGGGCAGCAGGTGAGGAGGTGATTCTGCCTCTTTGCTCTGCTCTGTGAGATTCCACCTGGAGTGTTGCATCCAGCTCTGGAGTCCCTGACATTAGAAGGATGTGGACCTGTTGGAGTGAGTCCAGAGGAGGCCATGAAGATGCTAAGAAGACTGGAGTACCTCTCATATGGAGACAGGTTGAGAGAGTTGGGGTTTTTCAGCCTAGAGAAGAGAAAGATCTAGGGTGACCTTACAGCAGTGTGCCAGTACCTAAAGGTGCTACAGGAGAGCTGGAGAGGGACTTTTGACAAAGGCAGTGATAGAACAAGAGGGAATGGCTTTAAGATGACAGATTAGATATTAGGTAGAAATTCTTTACTATGAGGGTGGTGAGGCCCCGGCACAGGTTGCCCAGAGAAGATGTGGCTGCCCCATTCCTGGAAGTGTTCAAGGCCAGGCTGGATGGGGTTTTGAGCAATGTGGTCAGGCATCGAAACAGGGTGCCCCTGGAAGCCATGGAGTCATCATACCTGGAAGTATTTAAAAGATGTGTAGATGTGGCACTTAGGGACATGGTTTAGTGATGGACTTGGCAGTGCTGGGTTAATGGCTGTAAATGATTGTAGAGGTCCTTTTCAACCTAAATGATTCTGTGATTCAATGATTCTCTGTGCAGGGGTAGCAGGGATGTGGTGACAGGGGCAACTTTACCCACAGTGAGGGACGAGGGTTCTCTCGGTTCCCATTAGCAGGTGGGTCCTGCAGGTGCAGGAGAGTCACTACTGTGGCCATATCCCACCCTGACCGATGTTCTGTCACCAGTAATTCATATCCTGGGTGCTTTGGAAATGGAGCACTGAAGATCCATTTTTAATTGTTTGGGGATTATGCCAGCTCTGGGGTTGTATCTGAAGCTCAGCAACGTTGCAGCTTGCAAGTTGCACTACTGACATCTGCCGCTTGCTGTTTCATTTCCTGAATGGGCTTTGGATAGTGCTGCAGAAAGGACTGGATGTGAAGGGAAATAGCCTCAATTCTCATCACCCTGATGGAGCTTGAGCACTCAGTATTGCCAGGCTGGTTGCTCACTATGGATAATTCATCACTACAATGTAAGGATCCCCTTAACCACTCCACAAATTGCCCAGCAGTGCCATGTGCTGTGAAACTGGTGGACATGGAGCATGTTACAGACCTCCCCAGGATGGGGCAGAGAGAGCTTCTGCTTTGTGGAATGGTTCTGGAGGGGAGGAAGGCAGGGTTATTGTTGTCTTAGCTCTCCCTGGGATAAATTCACACCAATCTCTACCAGGAAAGAGAAATGTTCCCCTAGGAACAGCTCTGCGTGAACATGCAACCCTTGGCTCATGGTGTTTCTTGGTTGATTACACCAGAGTGGCTAAAAGTTTACAGCTGTTTCTAGTGAAAGGATTTGAAGAGCAGTAGCCTGAATTTGTTGATCCTGCAGTATTTCCCACAGGAACTTGGGACTGTGTTTGAAATGTCTCAGATGATGAGGTCTGTGTGGGCAGATTCCTATGTAGCAGCATCTTGTCCCATCATGAAGGTGTTGTTGTGCTGTCAGCGAGAGAAGGGATTTTGTGTGTGTTGGGGAGTAATAATGGAAATGTTGCGACTGGAAAGAATGGAAATTGGATGAGGATTGAGGTAGAAGCACCAGAAGGGACAAACAGCAGAGGGCTGCAAAAATGGCAGGTGTAGATGGCCACTAGATGAGCAAATCAGCAAGATCCCAGCACAGCTACGTGCAATGTCTCAAGACACCCAGATTGGAAAAGAAAAGCCAGTTAGTAAATCCTGGTGACTCACAAAGATATCTCAGGTAGGAGACATCAATCACTAGCAGCTTCTTCAGGGACAAATAGACACATCCAAACCCAGCACACTGTCACCAGTCTGGGAGAAACCCAAGAAATGTGCTGAGGGCTTGATAGTCATTGCCCCTGGAGCAGAGAAATGCTGAAGGGTGATGGATACTCATGGCTTAGGATGTGACAAGATTCCAAGAGAGTGCTGCAGTGGGAGTAAGTCTCATCCATTCATATTTCTGTAACCAGTGAAAAGCTGTCCTTGGATATAAAATTGGATGTGCAATTGCCTTTGAGTCATTCCCAAAATGTCTCCCCATTGCTATTTGTCAGATGCAATCACTCCACAAATAGCTAGTAGTGGCAGAAGCAGCAGCTGTGGCCCAGGGAATACACTGTAGACTTCAGGAAAATGGTGTCTGTAATGTGCCCAGCTGATGCAATTAATCAGGTTTGAAAAAAGAACACAGCTTTCACACCCTGGGGGACTGTACCTAAAAATTCCTGCCTATGCAGATCTTCCCATCGTGCTCCTTGACATAACTTCTAAGAGAAATAAATGAGTTTATCTCCCATATTGCCTGCAGACCTTTCACATGGAAATAGTGGGATTAAGGAGATTAAGATTTAGCTTCAATTTGGATAAAGAACAACAAAGAATGATTAATACTTGAAATGGTTCCCAGTCATTAGATCTGAACTCCCTGTATTTCCTTCAGTGAAGAGCTTTTCTGTTGTGTTCACTGCTGTCACATCTGATCCCATAAGAGCAGGAGTAACCCAAATGGTTCCCTATGTTGGGATGGGCTGGCTCTAAAACACCCAAGGTTTGGACCATGGAGGATGTAGAAGGCATGGGAGAGAAAAAGAAGTCTGGTGAGGTTTATGGGCTAGATATAGGAAAGGCTGCTCTTCAAAAGGACTAGGAATCAGGGAGAGCAGGGTCAAGAAGGTGGAGAGTAGAGTCTAAGTGCTGGGGTCTTGGTTTCAGGTGAGCAAGAAGGAGAAGAAGTTGGGAGGCCATAGGCTTGGAAGGGACCTGAGTGACTGCTGGGAATTTTACCTTTCAGAGGAGATCCTACTCCTGCAGGACTCAATCCTTCCTACAGAATCCAGGCTTCCTTCCTGAGAAGCTGGCTGCTCACAAATGGTGATGCTCTGGCACTCTAACTGAATGCAGCATGTGAGGTCAGGAAAGGGCATGTGATCCCCGTTCCAGGTCTTGCGCATCCTCATACATTTAATAGTGTTCTGGAGACTGCAGAGCACTTCAGACCAGCTTAAAACCTTCCTTGTCTTAGCCTGATTATCAGAATATCTTGCTCCCTTTTTGTGCTGCCCCATATGAGACACAGTTGTTTGCTTTGAGAACAAGACATTACCACAGCTGTAGCTGTCAAGAAAGCTGGTGTTTTTTGCATCTGGATCAGGGAAAGTTAAAGTCTTTAGTACACTTTAAACCACAGAAGTTCATGTGCTTTTTTGGGAGTCTGGGATCAGTGAGATAGATCAGTTCCAGCAAAGGAATCTCTCTCTGTGACTAGTGCAATAATAAATTTAGAGGGAAGGGACTTTGAATCGCTTATTCCCCTGCCCAGCACTGCCTGTGCCTGCTCTGCCCTCTCTGCCCTACCTGTTTATTGTACTTGGGGGCAGGGATTTGCCTCATCTCCATAGGGTGGTACAGCAGGGCCTTGCTGGCATCTGAGGTCTTTAGGTGTCACTGCAATGGCAGTTCTAGGGTCACCCCATGTGTGTGTGAGTTGTATTTTCAAACACATGGGGGAAAGGGACTCAGATTTTCCCTAGAAAAACAATTTATGCTAATGGCTTTTATGATACGGTGACTTACCTGCAGTATTCGACCTTCACAAAGGTCTCTGGATACACCTCTTTCTCATTCTCAACCCAGCTGGATTCTCATATCCCATTCCTGTCTCTTTGAGCACTCACTGTGGTTCTGTAATTTACAACTGTTTGTCAAAAACAAATAATGTTTATAGACCATCAGAAATAATTCATGAGCTTTTAAGCCAGTGCAGAGAGGCAGTCTCTGCATTTGCCACTCAGAGCCAGAGCCACGTGAAGGCAGTGACAGACAGCATGGGAAGCAACGGGAAAATGGCAGGAAGAAGCAAAAAAATTAGATCTCTTGAGCAGAAGTAATTTTCCTTGTCCATTGCTGTCATGCTGTCTAGGCAGTGCAGATGTGATTTCTCTTAGGGAAGAAATGCAGCTCCTGGAACGCTTCCTTCTCTTCACTAGGAAAGTAGAAAAGAGCATCTGGAACTTTCAGGGGTTTCGTGTGTTTCATTTAGAGGAACAACACAGGACGCAAGCAATGTCACTGCTCTCTGCCATGGGTGTGCACTGAGAGCTCACACCCTCATACAGGTATTAAAAGCCCTAAAGTAAGAGGGTAAGTCTGAGGATGCTGGAAAAAAGAAAAGGAAAAATATTGAGGTAAAGATGTGTACACATAAATAGGAGTCAGAGAAGGGAGCGAGGGTGACTTCTTGCCCTCATACGGAGGACATGGAGATCTCCAGGGTGAAAGCAGAGGAAACGGTCCATGTCCCAAGGGAGATTTGTATTTGGCTCTCCTGGAGAGATAACCACTGCAAACCTAAAGAAGGGAAGTTATCCATAACCTAGAAAATACAGGGAAATATTTTCCATGCTGCTCTGGGAGACCAGGAAGTTATTTTTGGTTTCTGTAGCACAGTGAGTGTCGTTGGGAGCATGTGCAACAACAGAGTTTTCAGTGGCTCCCATTGTAATTGCTCCCATTGACCTTATCACTAATAAGTGCAGGATGTGAATTATAACGGCAAAGATGTAATCGGAGAGGTCTGGAGACAGCTCGTCTGCAAGGGACGAGCAGTTGCCATGACAGAGCCTCTCACGCTGCTCCTTCTCAAGTGGAACATCAGGTAAAACAAGGACTCTGCTGCTTCTGTTGATTTCAGTATAATTGAGGGGATAAGTGACTTCACTGTTTCCCTGGATGTGGGAGGCGAGGACATTTTTATGATCATGAAGGACAGAAGAAAGTCATGTTATTGCACTCCTGGTGAATTACTTTGATATTCTGCACAGCACTCAGGCTGGGAGCTGAATGTTTTTCCTAGTTATTGCTTAAAAAGTCACGGCACATGCAGGGATGCACCAGAGGCAAAAGATCCAGATCCTTCCTGATTTGCAGCAGCTTAAGCACCTTTGATGGTGCTATAGTCATTTGCACCAGCTCAGAGTCTGGGCCAAAGTTTCCACAAGGTGTAGCATTGGGGGTTTAGGAGGGGAAAAACAGGCAGCCTCTCATCCAGCACCTTCCCTGTGCCAAGCAGCCCAGCCAAGTGAGTGAGGAGTGCCTGACACTGACATCCTCTCTTATAAACAGGCTGAGGGAAAAAGATCTGGAGCTGTGCAATGTGTACTTTATGTCTGCTAGAGGAGCAGTATGTCCGTTCAGTCCCTCATGGCCCAAGGTGTGGTGACAGTGCTCAGCCAGGCAGAGATGTTCCACAGGGCTTGGAGGCACAGGCGTCTTCCAGAGGCCTCTGCTTGGTCCTGAGGGCTGTAGTCTTGGAAGCTGTTAGGGAAAGGAGCCTCTGAAAGTTTCTGTGAGCATCCTCCTTCCTTCTGTTTTGCCTCTGCTGTGAAATCATCTTTGAAACAAGAAGAGCTGCCACTCTTATGGCTGTGGAGCCATAGGGCAGGCTAAGGGCTGGTGGGAGCCTGCAGTACCTAGAGAGAACTGAGAAAGATGGTCTGAAACTTAGCAGCAGTGATGGATGTAGACATTTTTCCAGGGTATAATGGTTTGAAAGGAAAGTAGAGGTAGAAAATATTGCTTGAAATGATACATATGGATACCTGACAGTCTCTGGGAGGATTTATCAGAAGATAGGAAAACAGAATTATAATCTGCAAGTGTCCATGTGTCCAGAAGGACAGTGGGAAAAGGGACAGATTGTAGGGGAATGGGACCAGCAGGCAGTAATATTGTAATTGTCAAATATATCAATGCCAATGATTCTTGTTTTAAAAGTAAGGGACACCTTGTCATTTCAAGAGGACAGATTGTTATTCCTTGACAGCATCTGATTCACATTGCAGCACCTGAATCCAAAAGTGAAGACTTTCAGATGGAAATGAAAAATCGCACAAAGGAAATGCTAAACAAACAGAAATGAGGGGGTCTGGGGATTTCAGACCTTGTGCACTTGGAATAAAAACAGCCTAGCCTCTCCTTTTGATCTGAGAAATGCTGTTGAACTACCACACGCATGGACCAGGTAAACGCATCCCAGGCATCTCACTGTGTCTTTTGCCAAGACCCCACAATATTTCAGGAACATCAAAAGATCTTGATGTTTATCTGACTGTGGTTTTGTAAGGAAAGAGACAAAAGAGGATTTTGACTACCTAATGTCTAAGCAGACATCTGCTGTAGCTCAGCCTGTGCTCTCCTCTAAGACAGATTTCTGCCACCTCCTCCAGCCATCATTCAGTTTGTGTCACTTTTATGGACTGCTCAAATTTGCTGAGTGGGTGTTATACCCAAAAGAGGAGAATGAAGGCTGGTATCTCTCAGCAGAACTTGTTCTCCATGTAGGCCACCTTCTACTTTTGGCCTGTGTCTGCATTCCTTTAGCCAGATCCCAAGGAGCCTTGTCACTTGCTGAAGCTTTGTAGCACATCACTGGTGATTGCTGTGGTGAAGCACAGGGTGTTGTGCTGAGCAGCATTCTGGAGATCTGGGAAGGCACAGGGCACGGCTCTGTCCTTGTCTGCATTAAGTCATTTTCTGTGTGTGCTTTCTTACATTTGCACATCTCAGCAAGATATTGCTGCCAGTTTTAGAGCACTGCCATAGACCTGTGGCCATGATACACCCATAGCTTTATTTTGCAAGAATGAAGAGATGTTGACATTGTTATAAACAAACTGCATCACCAGCTCCTACAGCTGGTTGCAATGAACCAAATTCCCAGGCTCTCCAGAGCACCACTGATTTTTCCAACTGCCTGTGTCTCCCAATGGGAAGGCAGTGGGACTCAGTGGGTGAAACTAGATTTCTGAAGGCAGCCCCAGTGACCTCTGTGCCATAGAGCGCTGGGAATGATGAGGGTGAAGGGAAGAATTTACAAGCATTCTAACTCTTCACCTGTAGTGACCATGTGTCACATGTGAATACAATCTCTCTGCACAGTAAAGTCTTGTGCTGTGTGTGGAGGGGCTTGCATAGAATCATAGAATAGCTTGGGTCAGAAGGGACCTCTAAAGGTCATGATTTAATGCAGGCTGCATCCAAGTTTTACAGCTCAGTAGCAGGCTCTCACTTTGATTCCTATAGCCTTAGTAGTCTGTAAATACCATACCTATTTATTTTGACCACTTGGGCTTTAAAAGCCTGTCAGAAACACTCCTCACCAATTTGCTGTGGAAATAGGAAGAAGGAAGGGAAGCTGATGGTAAGTGCTCATATATGCCTATTGTCTGCATAAATGTTATGTGAAGTATGGGCTAAAACTCAAATGCAAATCCATGGTGCTTGATCCAGCGCCAAGGGAAAGCTTGAGTTCAGTTGCTTCAAGGCATGTCTGTGTAGACAGAGGCAATTTGAGGTTAACTGAGATGAAGCCACTGCTAATTTCACTTATTGGTTATAACCTTGGGCGGACTTGAACCTTCTCCCAGAATGAGAATGTCAGCTGAAACACTGTGGCTGCCTGTCCTGCCAGGGTACAGTAAGTATCCTGGAACTTACTTCACCCTGGAAGGGTGAAGTCTCAGAGCAGTTTGTCTCAGCTGGGGGGGATTTTGGAGAAGTTTGTGTCTGGAGTGCACAAAGGCTTCCTTCAAATGATGCATTTCCTTGGTTTAATGAAGACTAAGCTTTTATGGAGATACAGATCATCTTGGACATTCCTGAGAATGCAGTTTCCAATCTGTGGGAAATATGATGTAAAAGCAGAGGCATAATTTACACTTTAAAAAATACAGTACCTCATTTCATCTCACTGTGAGCTTCCCTTCGCATGCTTAATAGCCCTCCTGAAGACATCCATCATGTTCTCTGTCTTGGTAGGATCTATGTGCAACACAGGTTGGAAGCTGGCAAATGTTGTCCCAGTTTTCAAGAAGAACAAGAGGAATGACCCTGGTAACTAAATTGGGAGGAGCTGTTGATTCCCTCGAAGGCAGAGATTTTGATGAAATAGAGGGCTGGACAAACACCAACCATATGAAATTCAACAAGGGCAAGTGATGGGTTCTGCACATGGGATGGGAGAACCCTGGATGTACGGACAGCCTGGGACCAGTGCTGCAGAAAGGGACATGCATGTCCTGGTTGATGGAAAGTTGAATGTGAGTCAGCATTGGCCTGGCAGCCAGGAGGGCCAACCCTGTCCTGGGGCCATCAGGTACAGCATCACCAGCTGGGCAGGGGAGGGGATTGTCTCACTCTGCTCTGCGCTGGGGCGGCCTCACCTTGAATATTATGTGCAATTTTGGGCACCGCAATTCAAGAAAGATATTAAGCTGTTAGAGAGCATCCAGAGGATGGTGAAGGATCTGGAGGGGAAGTCATATGGGAGTGGCTGAGGTCACTTGGCTTATTCAGCTTGGAGAACAGAGACTGAGGAGAGTCCTCATCACAAACTACAGCTTCCTTACAAGGGGAAGCAGAGGAACAGCACCAGTCTCTTTCTTCTGGTGACAGTGACAGGACCCAAGGGAATGACATGAAACCAAGTTAGGATATTCTATGGTTCTGTGATTCTAAGCTTTGCTGGCTCCTGTACTCTCAGCAAGGAAGATTATTTGGGATGCAGCAGGGCCTCTTCATGAAAGTCACTAATGCCTTTTCTTCTTCCTTGTCTTTGGGTGGGGCCATCCTCTACTGATGAGGTTGACTTGGGTGTTGTCTCCCCAGGGAGGGAAGGAGGAACCCCTCCCACTACATTTCTGTACATACAAAGGATGGACTCAGTTTTGAATGAGTCTGAGCAGAGCACCCTATCTATTGCTCTCTGAGCTGTTAGCACTCTCCTCTTCCCTTAAACCACCATGGCCTCAGACTTGCCAGCAACCTCATAGTCTCAGGACACCTGCTCTACCCAACACCCCTGCCCCATCCGTTCTGCTCCTGCTGGCTTATGCCAGCTCCTCTCCCTGAATGGCTGTAGCTATATTTGCCCTGCTCCCCATGTCTCTCTGCCCTCCCACACTACAGTTTTGGTATCAACTCACATCTAAAGGGTTGGGCTCAGCTCACCAGATGGATGTGAGTGGGAAGAGGATTAGGGGTCCTGTGTGGGTCCTGCGTGAGCAAATGTAGGGGAAAATAAATACAGTCAATATTTATGTTGAAATTGTCTCAGCTAGAATGTAGATAGCACCCTACAAATACTAGCCAGGTTAGTCCTTCCTGCTGGAGTTTCCAGAGCTTCCACTTCCAGAACCAGGCTAAACTAAAGCACAGAGAAATAAGCCTGTGATGTGTGCCAAGGCAGTAGCTCATCTCTGCAGAGACATCTTTGCATTTTAAATTCACTAACCAAGAAGTGAATTGAAAGTGCATGCATTAAACCAGGACAAAGTGAATGAAACTGCTTAGAAATAAAGTTACTTTAGTTCTCACAGTGCCGACAGAAATTTAATGTAGTCTAAGCAAGGCGTCAGTATACTGAGAAAAGCATAATATCTACCAGGGTAGGTTAATCTTTTAGGGTAGAGGGTATAGGGAACCCCAGAGCCCTGATGAAAAACAGTGCCAAGGTGGTAATGATACCATTTCTTCACATGGATATTTAGCCAGATATAGCCATTCACTGTACTTCGTCCATGGAGTCTACATTTCATCTGCAAGGTTGGGGACTCCTCTGCCTCTGAAATAACAGCCTATGTTGACCTATGGGACACAATTCTGCAGAAAAGAGGAGAAGGGGTAAGTTTTGGAGTTGCCTGGTTGCTGCGCACAACTCTTTCTGACTGATGCATCACCATGTTTTTCTGCATTGACTTGTCAGTCAGAAACAGATCAAATCCCCAGCCAGGTGAGCTGCCCCCCTCCTTAGGCTGGGATGTAAAAGAGGCTGCTTATGTCAGAGCTGTGCTCTGTTTTGGGCTTGTGTGAATTGCTGTGTCACCACCATTTCTCTGTGGATCTGTTTGGAAACAACTCTGCACCTGCCTCTCCTTCTCCTGTTTTACTTGGAGAGAAGCAGCGGAGAGTTGTCCTGGGCCGTTTTGAGTGTTCTTCCTTTGTGGCACTTTGCCTGAGAACGAGATGAGTCACAGGCAGGTTACATGTCCTGTCCTCGTGAGCATGAATTAGAGGGAAAGGCTCCCGGATTACTGGTGATTGTCTCCCTGAGCACTCCACCAAATTATTCATTTCACAGGGCTGGAGGCTGATGTGGCCTCCTGGTCCTTTGGGTCCTGCTTAAAGACGGATGAGCTCTTCTGTTCTGCTCTGCCAGCTGGGAGCAAAACCTGTTAGGTCTGCCTGACCTGTCAAATTGTTAGGGTTCAAATGGATTAGGAAAAGAACGTCAAAAAATGTTCCCAGCATATGGATGCCTCGTGGCTTTGCAGCAGGCTGGGTGTCACAGAGAGAGATATGTGCAGTGAGGGACAGAAGTGGGATGAGAGAAATATTGTCTCCCTTGCTGCATTTTGAACCATGGAAGTTTCCGTTCCTTAATTCCTAAAGGAGGAATTAAGCACTGAGGGTTACAAGCAGGTCCACAGTGTGCAGAACAGTCTCAGGAAATTCAGACTGTGCTTGGATCAGGGAAAGCGAGATGTATTTTTTGTTACAAGCATATGAATCACTTAGTCAACCAAAGCTGAAAGATGCTGTTTGTAAACAAAGCAAAAGAAGTCTGGATGAAAAAGAAGTATTTATATTAAATATATTGTGGTAAAAGAGGTATTTATATTCAAAGGTAGTACCAGTGGAGGATCAAGTGGGAATAAATTGGACATAGACATCTTCAGCTTGGGAAGGAGCATAGTGTTTCTAAACCTCTGAGACATTTTAGGAAACCTTCCCAAAGAAAGGCATCAAGCCTCTTTCAGTGTGCAAGAGGTAAAGTTGAGGAAAGAACTGCATAGGGACTGCCAGAGTGAGGGTATGGAATTTGTCAATAGGAAGGTGTTGGAAGATGATCATTGCTGTTCTCAGTTTGTTACTTGCCATTTTGACTGTGTTTAATTATTCCCATGTTTCAGGGTTTCTGCCAAGAGGAATGCAGAACTTAGCTTTGGGTTCAGTTTGTTCCTGGGATTTTTTTCTCTCCTTTCTCAGTTAGCGTTAGACTGACCCAAGTCAAAGTTAGCTTGAGGCAAGGTTGAGCACTCCACTTCTGCTTTTAGAAGAAGAAAGAAATGTTTCAAGGCCCCAGCTCATTCTCACACCCAAAAATTGTCCCAGAGTCAGACCTAACATCAGAGAGGAACTGGGCTGGGTCCTTCCTTCTCTGTAATGCAGAGGGTGGGTGACGTCATTTGACATGGATCCATGACTTTGGCAACATACTTGCTGTCTCTTGCCTTTTTGCTATGGCACATTGTACTTGGAGGCTTTTAAGTCCTTTATATTTCGAGTCTTTTCTTGACTGTGAACTGCTGGGGATGCCCATGAAGGGCTGTAGTTGAGCAAGACCCCGAACAGAGCTTTTTGGGGGCTTTTCCAGACATGCAGCTACTGCCTGGGGACAATGCATAAGGTGACCATGGTGATCTCTTTTGGAGCTTTGTGCTCCAAGGTAAGTGGTTCCCAGGACTGGTGTGAGGTGACTTATTTCCATCAGAATCTTTTCCTTCCGTAGTGACTTGGTAACCCAAAGGAAATTCCTGATGCAGGCATTGCCTAACCAGGAGCACTTTGTGTTTGAGAATGGAAGGGATAAGTCATAGCATTTTTTCCCCCTCTGATTTACTAGCAACTCAAGAAGATGACAAATGAAACAGTTTCAGACAGGAAACTGTCAGAGTCTAGTGCAGTGTGTAACTAGGCAGGTTTGTATTGGAGCTGAAAACATTCCCATACGTGCTCCAGTGATGTGACTGACCCAGAGCATTTCCCAGCCATGGATCCAGCAGTGCACCCATAACCACAGTTCTCTTGGAGGCCTGGGCTTGGAGGACCAGCTGTCCCTGGAGTGTATGCATTCTAGACCATGACAGCAGTTCTAGCCAGGTGTTTCCAGGACACTGAACATGGCTCAGCAAACAAGTCAAGACATGGATAGTGACCTCCTCATGTGGCTGCAGGGTGAAAGGGGTCATTTGGACCAAACCGGGGCTTCAGCAAGGACAGAGGAAGGAGTTGTAGTGGGAAACGTTATCCCAGGGCTATCCCATGGGCATTTACACAAGCGTTTGCCACAACAAGAGCAGGGGAACCATACAGGAGAAGGGTCTGTAGCAGGCTGACACCCAGTGCCTGGCTAGAGGAGCTACTCCTGCACAGCATCACCCAAAGCCAACTCCCAGCTGTGACCGTGCCCTAAAACAATTCCCAGCCCTGACCATGTCCCATGCCTGGCTGGTGCTGGTTTTGGGAGCACTTAGACTGTTCAAGGCTCAGAGCAGCTGAGTGATGGAGCCGCAACTCAGCTATGTTATGTGTGGGGATGGGCAAAGAGAGGAGTGTGTCCCTTTTCCTGTGTCACAGGCTGAGGAAAGCAGGGTTGCCCAGAGCATCTTTGGGCTCCCTCTGTTGCTGAGTGTGGGCTTCTTACTATGGCCGTGGTCCCAGTGGTTTTTGCCTTGGCCACAGCCATCAATACCTGGCCTGGGTCCTGCTCCTGACTGCAGACAGCTGGAGGAGTGTTCGGAGAGCTCCAGCACCCTGGGTCTGGTCATCAAGAGGGCAGAGTGGGGGTCCTGCCTCTGGGGGGAAGAGGTCTGAGCACTCCACCAAGGGATGGAGTAGGGGTCCTGCCCCTGAGGGGACGTGGTCTGAGCTCCACCATAGGGCAGGGGGCTCCTGCCTCTTAGGGGACACTCTACCGAGGGTCTGCAGGTTCTGGGTTTGAGGGGTCAAGGTCTGAGCCCCACCACAGAGGTCCTGCCTCATGTGTCTCTGAGCCCCATTGAAGAGCAGGGGGACCCTGCCTCTGAGGGAACACGATCTGAGCCCCCCCAACCAAGGGCCAGAGTGAGGGTTCTGCCTCAGAGGATGTAGTCTGAGCCCCCACTGCAGAGAGGGGGATTCCTGCCACTAAGGGGACTGGTGTCTGATCACTGAGGGGACGAGGTCTGAGCCCCACCAGCGAGGGACTGGGGTTGCGGTCACTGAGGGGATGCTGAGCCCCGCATCAAGGGACTGGGGGTCCTGTTACTGAGGGGACGAGGTCCGAGCCCCAGGATAGAGGAGATCCTGTCTCTGGGGAACGACGTCTGAGCCCGCCCTCGAGGGGCCGCGGTCCCGTCCCTGAGGGCCCGCGGCGCTCCCGCCTCGGCCTCTCCCTCAGCGCCATCTCGCGGCGGCCGCGGTGCCCGTCCCGCTCCGCTCCCCTCGGCCCGGCGAGGCCCCGGGTGCGGCCGAGGAGCGGGGACGGCCCAGCCCGTGTGCGGGACCCTGTCAGAGTGCTGAGGAGCCCCAGGGGGGACATGACCTGCAGCTGGCCCCCTCGCTGACAAGGCTGAGCATCAATCCCCTCCTACTGCTGTGCCCAAAAATTGCGTCGTTCAGCACCACGTTGCTCCAAGCTCTGTCCAGCCTGGCCTGGAACACTTCCACAGATGGGGCAGCCACAGCTTCTCTGGGCAGTCTGTGCCAGGGCCTCCCCACCCTTTGCCTTCAGCTAAATATAGCTCTGGGGACCATTTCCAGCCATGCCAGAGGTCCTGAAGCAAGGACTGCCCTGGGGTAGTGGTGACTGAACCTCGGGGATTTGGGGACAGGTGTACAACAAGCTCTGAGGGGGACTAAAAATCATGGAATCATAGAATCCTTTAGATGGAAAATGACACTTAAGATCATTAAGTCCAGCTGTTAACCCAGCACTGTCAAGTCCACCACTAAACCATGTCCCTAAATGTCACATCTATGTGTCTTTTAAATGCCTCCAAGGATTGTGACTCCATCACCTTCCTAGGTAGTCTGTTCCAATGCTTGACCATCCTTTTCATGAAGACATTTTTCCTAATATCCAACCTAAACCTACGCTGGCACAACTTGAGCCCATTTCTTCTTGTTCACTCTCTTGTTACTTGGGAGAAGATATTGACCCCTACCTGGCTACAACCTTCTATCAGGGAGTTGTAGAGAGCGATAAGGTCTCCTCTGAACCTCCTTTTCTCCAGGCTGAGCCCCCCCAGCTCCCTCAGCCACTCCTTACAAGACTTGTGCTCCAGTCCCTTCCTCAGCTCTGTTGCCCTTCTTTGGACTTGCTCCAGCACCTCAATGTCTTTCATGTCATGAGGGGCCCAAAACTGAGCACAGAATTTGGGGTACAACCTCCTCAGTGCTTACTGCCAAGGGCCATGAACAAACAGTGCTGGCTGTTGCCAACAGGGAGCTGGAGCTCAGGGACAGGAGACCCCAACAGGGATTTCTGTGGGGTCCAGCACATGAAGGTGTCCATGAGGAAACACCCAGGGCTCCTTGAGCTGTTGTAGTGAGGGAAACTGAACCCAAACTGTGTTAGTTAACAGAGTGATTAATATTCTGAGGTTGAAGGAGATACTTAAATATGCTGTAAAGATGCGACAGGGCAGCAGGAATACAGCATGGAAGCCGTGAAATATAGGATTTTGGCAGCTGACCTGAAGGGAACGTTCATGATCTAAGGGAGTAATTTGATTTTTTTCCCATCCTCCCAGCAAAACAGGATTTCAACCATAATTTTCTGGACCACTGGAAGCTCCGTGGGGATTCCAGGCTGTGTTCAGCAGAGGGCAGTGGTTGGTTTGGTCACTGCTTGGCTAGCAGCATCAGACCATGGACTTGGCCATTTGCTGAAATCATTCTGCTGCAGAAAATCCAAAAAAAGCTGCAGAAAAGGATGGTGCAAGCAGATCCTCTCTGCTTTGCATCCGTGTAATGCAGAGGTAATGGTGGGTTACTGAAGTCTCTTGGGGAAATTCAGCAAACTTCCCTCTTCCCATCCCATATGAGTTTATATATCTAAAAGAGTGTTTTCACGGAAAAGGATTATGATTTCTTGACCTTGTTTAAATCTTCAGATTTACTGCTGTTTTTTTGAGAAGTTTGGCCATTTATTATCCAGGAGTATTTAATTAAAATAAATAAAAAGAAAGCTTAAACCTGCTGTGTGTGTTTATAGAATTTCCCTAAACAGTAATTGTAACCAGTACTGTTCATATGAGCAAAGGTTACAATGCGGTGTCTTGTCATTGGAGCATCCTGTTCCCGTGGGAAGGGAGGAGACGCAGGAAAAAGGAAAGATTCTTTCAGCACAGGGATACCAGCCACCTGGACTGAGCAATATGTCCTAAGTGGTCCTGGGAAAGTTACTTAAACACAGAAAAATTGATGTGGAGCTGCTCTGAGCTGCTCCAGAAAGCCTGGGAAGGGGATGCTGGGGCACAACTCCTGTGATAGTCTCCCTGTGGATGCTGGCATGGCAGATGCTGCTGTGGGAGGGAAATCGAAGCTAGGGATTCCTGGCAAGTTGCTGAGTACAGGGCTGGTGGCAGCTGACATGACATCAAACTTACTGGTGCAGAGCAGCCTTGGGGTTTCCCAGTTTCAGGATCCCACCTCTGTGCAGGAAAAGCTGGGTTCCAGTTCACTGCATGCACTGGTTTGAGTAAGGATGGGTGAGAAGAGAGGGTGGGATGACTGTAACAGAGGTATAAGTTCAGAGCAAAGCTTGTGAGGAATTGAACACTGGGAGGACTGGAAGTGAAGTTCAAAAATAAACTCCAGCACTTGGCCATGATTTGCCTGCCCACTGGAGCCCTTTATCCCACTGTGTGCCTGCCATAGTCCTGTGCCCTTCCCCACACAGGTATATGGGGGTTTTAAAAGTGACACCTGGGTCAAAATCCTGCTCAGGAAAGATTAACTGTACAAGTTAATCAAAATCAGTATGTTCTATAGGTTCCAGCTGGGAAGGGCTGTGAAAGCATGGAAAGGTGAAAGGACCTGGAAATGCGACATCTGCTCTGGTGCAGTGCCCAGGACAGGTGTAACAGCAATTCTGCCTGGTGCTGAGCATCCTCTGGTCCTGCTGCAGGCAAAAGGGATGAGACTTCACAGGATGAAGCCTGAGTCTAAAACCAATGGGATATTTATGCCTGTGTCCCAGCAGCTTTGTCTTTTCTCCAGTTGCTGAGAAAGGCCCTCAGGCAGGCTGTTTCCTGTGATTTTATTCATTGTGAGCTGGACAAAGAGGCTTCCCTGGAGAGGTGTTAGAACATATTTAATCTGTGAAAGATTTTTGCTGATGGCAGGGAAAAAAATTGAACCTTGCCATGTACAGGAAAGAAATTTTGTCCTTGAGGGGAACTGGAAAGACAATGAAGCGCTCTCCTTCTCTACTGAAGTTGCATTAAAAAGCCCCCTCTCCCACAAAAATTATCTTGTGGTTTTCATCTGCTCACATCACCTGTTGGTGCCCATGCTGCTGTCTTGCTCTCCCACCTGGCAAGGGGGAAACTCCCCAGACCCCTTAAGGACACCCTTGGATGTGGCGTAGATAAACCCCTGACATCTTTCACTGGAACCTGAATGCAGAGACTATGCCTTAATTTCCTTCTTGCTTTCACCCCACACCTCCTCACTGTACCTGTGTCCTGCCTCTCATCTCCCCGGTCTCTTCAGGGTTTGTGCGTCATGGTGAGGGTCTGTGAGTCCTCTCCCCAGTCACACTGAATAATTTCTTTCTCTCGCCACATGCACACACAAACACATTGTTGCACGAACTTGTCCCTTTTGGATTTATGGCAAAATTGTTTTCCTGTTTTTTAGGTGCTTGTGTCCTCAGGTGTTCAGCCACGTGCTGGAGTCCACAGGCAGGAGATCTTGCAAGGTCCCCAACTGCACCATGCCACTGGAATGGCAAGTAAGACAGAATTCCAGGAACAGCCCAGAACAGACACCAGACACTCCTCTGACATCTTCCCTGGCTGCTACTGGGTGCTGGATTGGGATCTGGGTGATGTCTTATTTGCATCACATAGCAGGAATTTGAGGGTATATTAAACAACCCACAGGCCTCTGCTGCCTGCCACAGAGGAAGAGACTTCCCCACCTCTTCCCTGCTGCTGCCTCTGCCAAAACCTTGCCCTGTTTTTCCATCACACAGTTACTACTGCAAACACTCACTCCACATTTGCCACCCTTACCTGCACACCTATGTTCTGTGCAGGTGTCCTGCCCTCCTCTGTGCATCCCTCCCTTGGAATTCTGCTGCTCCCTCGCTCAGCATTGCTGACAAATAACCCTCCAGGACACTCATGGCAGAACCAACTGATTTTTCTTGCCTCCCAGCATAGTGCAGGACAAACAGCTGTGCTGTTGTTCGGGAAAGTTAAGTTACAAATGGTGCATCCACATCCCTTGTACTGATAGCTGCTGCTGTTGGTATTAGACATGGCAGCTGTAGAGACAACATACAGAGAACACCCTTCCACCCACTTCTCCAATCCTTGTGGGCTTGGGAGGGCTTCACACACAGCTCCCATATGCAGAGTATGTGGGCTTTGCTGGGAGATCTAGACATAGCGTGATGGCTGAAAGGAAGCCAAAAATGTTAAGGATGCTCATTGGTGCTGGCAGATCTGGATCTCTGGGTGGTGGGTATGGAAGCACCATGGTCCTGTGTCCTGGAACATCAACTGTGTCCCTCAGTCCATTTGTTTCACCCTGCTTCTGCCCCAGTGTAAAGAAGGGATTTAACCTACTTTAAATCGACTGATAGACTAACTCCCCTCTGTTCCCCATCCCCATCTTTCTTCTGATGCCTTGATGTGGAAAAGGCAGCTGAAACATCTAAAGAAGCTCAGCAAATAACCACCAGAAAGCCTGACCCTGGAAACACGCTTCATAGGAAGAGATAGAGTAATTTAATTTTTTTTGGAATGCAGGAATAGAGGGTTGTTTACAAATATCTTTGCTGGGAAAAAAAAGGTCTGGCATTTCAGGGTGTAGTTATCTGTTAGACAAAGAACAAATATCTGTGGCTTTGGAACGTAGCACTGCAAAGACAAAGAAGGAGCTGTATCTTCTCTAAACCTCAGAGAAATTAGAGCAGAACTGCAGGCTTTCTGAAAAATGGGCTCCAGTTTAAATGGGCTGATGCTGGGATGACTGGGAGAGGTTTTCTCACCTCCGTTAGGCAAGCAGTAACCTTAGAAAGAAGTCCTGCTGGCTTCCAGTTCCTTCCAGCCTTGAGAAACAGCAGGGTTGTGCCTGTTTTGATACTCCATGGGTTAATACACCCTACAGTGACTTACTGAAAGCTCTGCAGGTCAGGTACAGTGCTAGCAGTGGCAGAACTGTTAGGATTGTATGGATAAACCATCCAATCGTTTGCTTTAATTATGACAATACAAATCTGTTTACTTTATGCAGTGTTTGTTGTAAGATGAATCATGGTTACCAAAATTATCATGTAGATGATTCTGTGTATAATAGCAGGCCAAGAGGTTAGAAGAGGAAGGGTTTCCGGGTTGGATCGGAGGCACAAAGTAAAGCTACCAGATAAACAAGCCATAACTTCTGTCAAGAACCTATCAACAGATTCCCACCACATGCTCTGCAAATGGGCAGCTGTGCAGAGAAGTCCGTCTGAACCGACGTCTTGAGCTCACCGTGTTTTCCAAGTGATGCGGGCAGGGGGGCATTTCCACCTCTAAATACAATCAATCAAGAGAGGCCTTCCCTGGGAAGACAGGATTTGGGCAGTCTCCAAGCTATCCAAAACATCAAGGGGTTGGTACTGGGCTTTGGTCTAGGCTGCTGTCTAATGAACTTCAGGAATGAATTTATAAGGATCCTTCTCTGGAGAGATGCTGACTGTGGGATCAAAGGACGGATGAGCCAATGGCTGGGCTCTGGCCCAAGGCTTTAATGCCATGCCCTACTCCCATATGGACTTCCCCTGGGCAAGTCCCTTGGGGGAATCTGTTTAACTAATATGCAGCAATTTCTACTTTTCTCCATCTGTAGACAAACAAGCACTTCTAGGCCTGTTTTAGAGTCATCTTTTGGAGGAGATGGAAATAAAACTGCTCTAAACAAAAACCTTTGCTGCTATTTTGCTCCTGGGTACTTGAACCATATAGAGGGAAATTTGTTTGGTTGCTTTAAGGACATGTCAGGAAAGTCGTATTAAGGTCTACTGAGGGATAAAAGAGAAGCCAAGGGGTCTCCTGCAAGGCCTTCAAGAATGTTTCTTTTGGGACTGGAGCTCAGACTAGTCCTTGCTCTTTGGCTTTTCCTACTGAGGAGAGCACAGGTGATATGCTCGGAGGAGATATGTTTGGATCAGAGTTCTTGGCACATGGTGTGTGGCTCTTGGGGATGGTCCTGTGCAGGGCCAGGAGTTGGACACGATGATCCTTGTGGGTCACTTCCAACTCAGGATATTTTATGATTCCATTATTCTGCTACCTTCTCATTGTGATGGCAGAAGTTCCTCTCTGTGAGCTTTCCCTGGGATTGCTGTGAGGTTAACATTCTCCTCCGTGTAAACTCAGCTTTATTTCATCTGATAGGCTCTTCCTTGTTGCAGAGCAGCTGGAAAGAAGAACCTCAGTCCTGAGGTGGGCTCTTAGCTCTGAATACAGGTGTGAAGGAAAAGCAAAATCACTTGTGCTAGAAATCAGACCCATACCTCCATACCTAAATTAATCTGATCTCTGACACTATAGCAAAGAATCATGAAGAAGGACAGTTTCATGAACTAAGACCTTGATATCCTGCCAGCACTGGTTGCTTATAAGAACACTTAGAGAAAGTCATGTATCTGCCAGGGAAGTTTGGGTGCTTTTTGACTGATTTGAATAAGAAGGAATCAGAAGGATGAGAAGTGTATGAGTCATCATCCCATGATGTATTTGAAAGATGTGTAGATGTGACACGTAGGGACATAGTGGTGGCCTTGACATTGCTGGGAGAAGGGTTGAACTTGATGATCTTGTAGGTCCTTTCCAGCCAAATGATCCTATGATTCTATGGTTGCAGTGGATATTCTCCCTTGCATCCCTATTAGGTACCGATAGCCGAACAGGGCCCACCACAAAGCACTGAAACACTGCAGTGAAGTGATCGATCATTTCTTGTGCTTGGAGACATGGCTGCAATCCCAGTCTGCCTTGCCTGGGATGCCCTGCAGAGCATGGGACATGTGCTGTGATGTGACATTTCAGGTGGCACCGTCTGTCATAAGCATCACCCAGCACTTCCCATGACAATCCTGCTCGTCATGTAGCTGGCATTTACAATGGGTGCTGATACGAGTCCATGAGCACCCACACCACACCAGATCCCCTCCTGCATCCCCAGCACCCTCTTCTCAAGGGTGTAGGGATAAAGACACTCTTCCTCTTTCCCAGCACACAGGAGGCCTTCCTGTCTTCTACTGTAAGACCAAAAAAAAAAAAGCTCTGATGAATGTGGGGAGATCACCCTCATCCCTTTCCTGGGCCTCACCATGGGAAGGTGCTAAAGTGCTCTGCTTTAAAGCTTTTTCTTCCTAAAATGGGAGTCTTTCAGCTCTGATCCAAGCACTGGCATCCTCCCCAGAGCTCCTGTTTTGGGACTAATTGTGTCCAGAAGAGGAAAAGCAAGCCAGCCTTCCCTTGTTTTCCTGTCATCATTTGCTGGGTATCATGTCCCTGCATTGCCTGTCTGTTTTCCCCTGTCCTACCTTCCTTATCCTTGCTCTTAGTAGCCCTGCCCTTCATGGAACTAAGTTTGTTGTTTAACCTGTTGAGTCCCTGTCCTTCCTGTCCTCCTTTATTACTTTGTGGCTTAGGTTCCTCTGCAATGCCTTCCTCATCTTCATCTGACCCAGAGTAGCTGGGGAGATCAGACCTGTCCTCTCCCAAATTCTTGCCCAGAGCCACTCCTGCCCTTACACCTGGAAGACAGGTGCAGAAGAGGCAGAGTGACCTGTGCTCATATCCCTAACGTGGCAATTCCGCTTCCCTCAGCCTTTCTGCTCACAGAGCCCACACCTGCTAGCAGTGCTTATTAATGTTGATTAGCCTGACTAATGTGACTCTAGTGCACACATCTTAGAGAGACCAAACCCCAGAGGGACAAGGAAGGAAGAAATTGCCCTTGCACATGGCTGTGCTCTTTCCTCTTGGCAGGTGCTTGTGGAGGGAGGGCAGAGCTTGCTTGGAGCCCAGGAGGAAGCTAGGCTGCCATAGCTCCCTAAGCCTAATAGGCCTAATAGGCTCCCCCACATTGCAGTCAGGGACTCATTTTCTGGTGCAGAATTGGAGATCTTCAGCTTTGCTGGGTCCTGATATATTTGCAGTGTGACTGAGGGCTGGATAGTCTGCAGCTTTGCCTTGCTACTGTTTTCTGGGCTGTAACACGAAAACCTTGCAAAGACAGAAGCGCTTTGAATCATGGGCTGTCCTGTATGTAATGCAGGTGAGAGGCACAGCAGGAAGAGAAAGAAATTCAACTGTTTCTGGATACTCATCCCCTGGCATGTCAACAGACTGCAAATATCTGTGTGTTGTGACTCAGGCTCAGGGTTAGCAGAGATTTTGTATCCCAGGCATGACCGAGATCCCAAGAAATACATGAGAGATTTTACACAGTCTTTCTCTGCTGGCCTCTGGGCAGCTGGTAGAAGAGGATATTTCTAATTCGCTTTATAGGATTTTAGATGCGCAAGAGAAGCACAACACATCAAAGAGGAATGAATGCTGTAATTCCCTGAAAGGTCGGGGCTTTTTACAGAGCTCTTTATGGCTGTTAAGCTCTTTAGGGAATGCATTCTGTCTACCACAGACTCTGTGGTGGTAGTATGGCATGCAATGCCCATCCATCTCGATTACTATTTCAGCCTCTGGGGAATGATCCAGATCCTCAAAGACTGCTAAGTACTGGATTTAATTTGAAATCATCGGGAATTTCGCATCTAAATCTTTAAATACTCTGCATGAAAGACTGCCCTGCAAAAGCTGACTTGTGTGTGCTTTACCTTTGCAGTCTCGGCATGTTTTTAATGATGCATGGAATCACTCACATTGCCCTTGGAAGCTGCTATATTTTGACATGTGTAGCTGTTGTCATTAGAGAAAGGGCAGGCTGGGGTAGGAAGGGACAATTCCAATTCCTCTTGGTGATCACTAAGAGGCAACCCAAGGAGATACACTGAGCAGAGGGATGGTGCAGATCGAGGGGTGAGAGACCTTGCCCCAGTCTCCAGAAACACAGAGAACTGAGGTATGCTTCAGCAGCAATGGGAACTGGCTGGTGGAAGGTGCCCCCCAAAACCGTGCTGTTTGGGGAAATACTTCTGATGATAGCTTAGTTTTTGGTTCTGGTTTTCGACTTTGTGCCCTGAGCACAAATGGGTGATTTAAAATAGGACAGAAGTTTAGCAAGTACTGCACCCTGAGGAAAAGCAAGATGTGTAAACAGTATGGATTAAAT
This sequence comes from Corvus moneduloides, assembly GCF_009650955.1. NCBI lineage: Eukaryota > Metazoa > Chordata > Aves > Passeriformes > Corvidae > Corvus > Corvus moneduloides. Next base: position 162,692,417 of record NC_045476.1, read on the forward strand.
AGTGAGCTCAAAAAGTCACAAAAAAGGAGATTAGTTTGTGAAAAATTTGACCTCTTTCCTATTTTTGGAGACTGTGTCCTTGATAAGGGACCAGACCCTGTTTTGGAACTGGTATGAAATGAAGAAGGACCACTGAAAGCTCTGGATAAGGCAATAGGCATTAAAAGTAAAGAGAATTATCCAGTCTCAGGAGGCTTTTATAGGGAGTGAATAATACGCTGACGGTAAGGGGAATTCAGACTACCACAAGAGAAGTTTACAGCAGACAGACAGAGCTTTGACTGAGATGCTGTTTAGGAACTTAAAAAAATCTAAGCAAATAATCTTAGAGATTTTATACTGACCTCAAATGAACAACTGCACTGAAAAAGATGTTAAGACATTTCTGTATATGGCAAAAATACTGTTGATAGCAAGAGAATGGGAGGTGTGAATCTGTGGGTTGTTGGAACAAAGAAGCTAAAATAAGCTGTGCACAGGGCCTGCACATTTCCTCCTCTTTCTCTGAGTAGCCTTGGCAAAAGAGTGCTGTTAACAACTCTGTATATGTGACACACATTTTCATTACAAATAGCTTGGGAGGCATGAAAATATCTGAGCGTTTGTGGTGCGTTGGTGGGCTTGAGTTTTCGGGAGTTTGCAGGGAAGTGCAGACCTCTGAGGCACAAAATTACTTTCTCTGAAGGAGGGGTTGGTGGAAAATGGTGGCAGAAATTTGAAGTGGCCAGCCTGGCTGAGAAGTCAGAGCTTGATCCATGTGTGCATCATTTGACAGATGTTGGCTGTGAGGTGCCTGTATCAGTGATTTGCAGATGAATAAGGAAATAGATGAGGCAGAAGGAAACCACAGTACAGTTGGGCCCTGGGAAGGGAAATGATGATGAGGACAACAGTCTTACCTCCCATGGGATAGTGCCACAGTATTGGTGGCCCTCATCACCACCTCCTGGAAGGAAAATCCTCTACAAAGGAATAGGGGTCCCAGCAGAAGGGCACTGAGTCAGCTGTATTGCTCAGGAAAGAGGTCGCATGCTTGGCCATGGAAATTACTGGCAATTACAGACTCCACTGTCTGGAATAGGTACTGGAGCACCCCATTCCCTGTATTGCAGTGATACTGACGGTTCAAATTTTAGTCCCATTGGATTGGGCAGGGAAAAAGGTCAGGTGAAACATATATGCATTGCAAGAGGCAAACTCTTGCAAACCCCATTGCAAGAGGCAGTGTGAGGCATTGTTTATGTTGTGTTCCTGTGGCATGGAGATGGCTGTACCACAGGTCCCAAGGAAGCAGAGTACTCCAGGATGCTCTAGCTTGGACCAATGCTTGCTCTTCTGACTGGTTACACCAGTGAGTGCCAGGAAAAGCTGATCACTAGACTTGATGAATTCGTGGTAGTCTTCCAGTTGGAGTGGCCATGGACATGTGAGTGAGGTGTGGAGCAACAACAACAGTTACTGCTGTTCATCCACAGGTTTTGCACTTTTCCTAGGATAATTTTATTTTTTTGCATTTGCATTGTTTCATTGATATAATGTTGTCTAAAACATTCCCCCACCATTATGGCTAGAATTTTGCAGCATCCTTAGCCTATTTAAACCTTTAAGAGCCTTTAAACATGGCTCTTTGAAACATCCTAGTGAGTTTGTACTGGGGTGAATTTCAACCTAGATGCCTGCAACAGATTCTTTTTCTGTGCTTGGAAGTATCAACGTTTGAGTGACTGAGTGGATGGGCTGATGGGGGAATTAGAACAGCAAGCCCTGATGTTACAACATGACAGGAAGAAAAACCAAACCAGAATAGTATAGCATCATAGTCTGGTTCTGGTTTTCATCTTGGCTGTTCCTTGGGGAAACAGAGCAGAACAGCAGAGTTTGCTGGGCTGCATGTTCATTTTCACAGATTTTTGTACACTCATCTGCAATTCAGGGGATTTAGTGATCCAAATACAGGTGGAGCATATCCTTAACCTCTCCCCAACACAGACAATGTTTATGAAAATATATGTATGTTTTCTTATAGCTGTCTCATAGCCAAGAGATGCTTGACTTCATCTCTTCCCTGAGAAGGTTCAGACTTTTTCAGGAACAAATGAGTAGTCACTAGTGATATGTGGGTTAGAATACTTTCTTTCCCATTCCATTGGCATCTAAAATCTTTGTAGTGGATAGCTCTGGAAGCATCCCTCTTGTCCTTTATTCTTAAGCACATGCCCAAGGCACAAAAATCTTTCATTACAAACCAGAGCTATCCTGCTTTCTAAGTCATCCTAAAAGTGTTGCGTTATGACGACAAACATGAAAAGAAAACCACAGTAAAGAGTTTGTTGCTAGCAAAATGTCTGTATTAAAATACAAAGAAAACTTCCCTGCTGGGAACAGTAATTAATAGACTCTCTTTTGTATGGTACTAACAGCATTGTAGGTTCCATTTCCAAACAGACCACAATGTTCTTGAGGAATAAATTCCACCACTGTTAGTCTGAACCTCAGCCTAAAACACAAAGAGTTCAAAAACAATAGTATTGTGCATCCTAGCAATATTCCAGCATCATGGCACTGGCTTACTGCAGTGTGTCCCATCAGATGTGGGTTGTATCTGGGCACTGCTTGGCGGTGGCAAGCCCAGAGGGCTTCCTATTGTGTTTGAGAAGGCGATGATTGCATTGGAGCCCTTGGAGTTCTTGTTCGTACCCAGGATGTCTGCATTAGTTTGCTGTGGCTCGGTTTTCCTGAAGATGTTTTTCATGGTTGACTGGAAGTTATTGGTGACAAAGCAATAGACAATGGGGTCCATGCAACTATTGAGGCTACTTAGAGTCACTGTCACGTGGTAGACGAGGAGGCTGATGTTGTGAGGAATGTCTGGGTTGATGGAGATTGCGACCTGTAGCACGTGGAAAGGAGTGAAGCAGATCATGAAGATGATGAGGACAGTGATAAGGAGCTGCACAGCCCTCATTCTCCTCTCCCGACTCTGGTGCATGAGGCTGGGCTTGGACAGGGCACACATAATCCTGGTGGTGAAGAAGATGATTATGATGAGGGGGAAGAAGTACTCACAGACCATCAGGACCAGAATCTTGGAGAGGCAGCACTCGGCAAACTTTATTGCCATGATCAGGATGGAGAAAGTCACCACAGAGGCAAAGATCCAAATGAAGATGCAGATCCCCTTGGCACAGGTGGGGTTCCTCCATTTACGTGAGGCTTCCACCTGGACGATTGCCAGGTAGCGGTCAACGCAGATGCATGTCAAGAAGAGAATGCTGCAGTACATGTTGACAAAGTAGCCGAAGATGTGAACCAAGGGACAATTCTTGCAATCTCCTGCACTGTAGAACATGATGATCCGGACAGGCAAGGAAAAGCCCACCAAGAGATCAGTTACAATCAAGTTGATGGTGTAAATAACAGAGGTGGTTTTTGTCTTGGTACGGAAGCAGAAGACATACAATGCCAAGCTGTTCAGCACAACACCCACCAGGAAAATGATGGCATTGACTACCATCAGGCCAATCCACAGGCTATAAAAATCTGTGGCCAGTTGTTCGTCTGAGTGGATGAATTTGGAGAACAAGTTGATGTTGGACTTTGGTTGTTCGGTGGAGTTGGTAGAGTCAAGGGCTGGCAGTTGGGTGGAGGAGGTCGGCATGGTCACTGACTTCCAGCAGTCTGGAAGAAAAGAAACAGAGGTATAATGATAAGTGTGTCAGCATTCCTCAGGGCTCAAAATCTTGTCACCTAAGAACATTTTAACCTACGTATTTACACATCCTTAGTAGTAGATCCCCATCTGCCAATATGGGATTACCAATAATCGCAAGGAAAATACCTGTGTTTATAATTAGTGTCTTCCAGTGGTTTCAGATGCATGTTTTAGGGAAGACACACACTCCGCACTTCAAGTTCCTCTTCCTCTTCCTTGTACATAAATGGTTTTAAGACCAGAAGACCTTTGCATAACCATAACCCCAGCACTGGACTCCTAAAATATCACATCTCTTGCCTTGGGCAGGTGATCCCATTAGAGAGTTATATGTGGTAGTGTTTTCAGGAGCTGTAAGATTTCCCTGAAATCAAGGAATGGCTGAATTTTCTAAGAAAGCAGAAGCAGGTTGTGTGGCATCTTCTAGAGATCTGCACTAACAGCAACAGCAGCTGGGAGATTTCAAGCTAAGGGTGTCAGCCACTAGTCCTGCCAGGGTTTGACAGTTTAATTTGCAAATCATTCCTGACTTATACACTATTTTAAACTCATTTGTATATTAAAAAGATAAAAAAAGGGCCCAATATATACAGAGACTTGGCTGGTTTCAATAAAAATAAATGGTTGAAAAATGTCTGGAATATCTCAAAGTGGCTGGGCAGGGCTTTGACATTAAAAAAACCAGCTTGGATCAGCAGAGAATGATGCTGAAAGACTTGATTTATGGGGGTTTGAAATCCGTGCTACCAGTGAGCCAAATGCAGAAGGACTGGGAGACAAGGATCTGCAAACACATCTCCCAGCGCTCACAGAACTGCAGTGTGCCTGGGCTGGGTGTTTCACTGTGGAAGGCTGGAATTGCTGAGGGAATCTGGATGTCCAGCTTTGCCAAGCACGCTCCATCCTCTGGCAGCTGGCTTTTTTCCTGCACTAATCCTTTTTGCTGCTTATGGGGATCAGGATGATGGACCAAAAGTGCTCTGTCGCCTGTGAGATGCTTCAAGCTGTTGGTGGCTGTGTACAAAGTGGAGGAGGAAGCTACTTAGGATGAAAGTGGATCCTCAGAAGAGTTCCTGCTGAACTCCAAAAGAAAATGTTTTGCAGGTACAGTACTAATGGGTCCAGAGAACATCACAGCAGCTCTGAGCCTGCCTGATGAGTGCCAAAGCCTTCTCCTGCCTGGCCACCAAGCGTCTCTGCATTTCCTGCATACAGCACTCCTGGTGTGTTTCACCAGTGTTTGGTCAATAGCCAACATTCAAGATCAAGAGTCCTCACGGGATGCTACAGCCTAGTTGTGATTACTCTGCATGGTTCATTCAAGCCAGGTGAGCATGAAGCAGAACATTTGTTGAGAAAAAGCAGAGATTAGGACTGAGAATTTAGAAGACCAGGTGTGAAAATTCTTGGAGAAGTGACTTTGCCATCATGATGGAACTTGGGTTTGTTGGCCTGGAGTTTGGGGATTACTATAGTTCCTTCTTGACTCTCAGTCTGTGGAAATGGTGTGAAGGAAAAAACTGGTTTTTAATATCCTTGAGCTCAGAAGGATATTTCCAATCAAATGGCAATTTGTTTTATTTAGGTAGCCACTCAAGCCCAAGGAGTTTAATTGTCCATTGGAATGGCTGGTGCTCAGACATAAAGCCCTCCTGAGATCCAATGCAGTGCCAGAGCACACTGCAGGACTGAAATCCTGAAGCCTGGGGTCAGGCCACCTTTAATGTCCCAAAGAACTACTGGGCAAAGAGGAACAATGCTAGTTTCTGTCCCTTTTTACCTCTAGGTCATCTCCAGCAGAAACCAGACGTTGGAACATCATCTGGTTTGGGAATGACCAGATTACCTCACCCTGTACTGAGCTCTGGTGGCAGCCAAAGTAGCACACATGTTCACGGCATTTTTTCTGGGTCTGACTGAGCCTGCAGACTCCTGAGGGAGAGTCTTGTCTCTTTATATTTTGTGCCAAGCACACTGTCAGAGAAAAACAGGAAAAACTGGCCTCAAGATAGGCTGAAGGTAGTGGAGTTGCAAAGTCTGACACCTGAGAAAGATGCATGGGTAGGATGCAGAACCCTGGTCTGTTTGCTACTGATTTCCTAAAATTCTCACCATCTTCTCTGTTTGTTTCACTCTTTAATTACAAAAACAAACTGAAATGAGCAGATGCCTGGATCTGCTCCCAGCTTTCTCTTTGCAGATGCTATCAAGAGGAGCACTGTGGAAACCAAGGAATAAAGAAAGACTTTGATGCCCCTGGAGTGCAGTGAGAGTCTGTATATCTGTGTTCAGACACATTCTTGAGCAAGGGAGAAGAAAAAATCACCCATCCCATCCCTGAGCATGCACTAGGCTTTATTGAATTACACATGCATTTGTTTTCTCATTGTAATTCCATGGCACTGGCTGTTTGCTCTGATATTACATTTTGTTAGTAACTTGCCTCCTCTGGGACATTTTTCTTCAGTTTGAGATCCCTTATCACAAACACCTGATATTTATCTTACTTTGCGTTTCTTGCCTGAGTGAAATCAGTGCCTCCAAATACATTCAAATATTCCTCATCCTCACAATGCCTTTGAGGGATGTAGAACATGTTACAGACAAATAGAAAATTAAAATAATCAGCATATACTATGTCCTGGCTTACATAGTCACCTTTTCCACTGAGCCCCACGTGCAAGGAAAAAAACTCGAGATGTTAAAAACTGCTAAAAAACAACAGGTAACATTGTGTTTGCCAAATTGAATATGCAAAGAAGTGCTGCATTAGAGTTTGTGTCTTTTCCCAGTCCATTGCTGCCCGATCTGAACTCAAAATCCAAACAAATACATGAAAGAAGTCCTGGCAAATTTAATTAATCCTGAAGATTTCCTCCCTGACAGTCTGTGAAAAAGCTGCCTCTTGGACTGTTGTGGGAAAAATCTTCTTCTAATCAAATTGTTACTGATGGATGTTTGGGTGAATGGCCTCTTCCTTTCTTTGTGGGACTGTCCTCATCTCATGGCTCACAAGCAGAAAGGATGGAGAACTGGACTAGCAAAGCAACAAAATTCCTCTGAGTACTTTTAATGAGATGGAGCTGGACCAAACCCCTGGTTTACAGCTGCTAAGGATTTTTCCATTATGGGACTCCAAACCCATGAGAAAGGTACATTGCCCATTTTGCAGCACAGAAAGGCAGCCTGACCTTGTGTCTGAGCAAAGCTAAAAATTTCCAAAGATTTTAAATTCTTCCCCTTTCTGAGTCCAAATATTATCTCAACCAGGTCTCTTTCTCTGCAATCAGAAATACTCATGCAGGTGTTTAAGTGAGTCAGTTCAGCTACCCATCACCATGAAGTAGTGGCATATGGAAGGCAGTGAGGGGCATGGCTAAATTAATGAGAAGCTTTTCAGCCTCTGCAAACCTTTATTTTGCTGTGTTTTGCACTATTTATTACTCATTGCTATGGCATGAGCTCATGAAGAGCTGCAAGAACCACCTTTACTTACAGAGCAAATAGACTTTGGGTTAACCCCCTTGCTAAAATCTACAAAGAGCTTGGAGCTCAGCCTACTTCATACCTAACTGAGCTCTCAGCCCCCCAGATTTCCATGCAATCCCTGTTTCTGGGAGCTGGCAGTCTGCAAAGCCCAAGATGGGTAAACACACATCCTTCTAAGTGCTGTCTGACCGTGCCAGTTGGCCTATGCTGTTACATTATACCTCTGAGGCGGGATTTTGTCTGTCTGGCTGGGAGACTCTTGGTAGCATTTCCTTAAAAGTACAGCAGGAATCTGGCTAGAAATGGGATAAAGGGAGGGACAGAGACTGGAGGTTGACCTGCTTTCCCTCATTCTGATAAAGGTCCCTGCTCAGCACTGGGAGAGGGGGACTTGCTCTGAAATACTTTCTCATCGTTGTGTGACATAACCAATTCCATCATTCTTGGGCCAAATAGGAAACAGATGGTCGCTGTGCTGAACATAGGTCCTGCAGCCTCTTCCCTCACTCACTCACTGCTTGGCATCACCCTTGTTAACTTAGCATGGGCATCTCAGTGCTATTTCTGCCCCAGGAAGAGATCCTTGACCATCCCGTATTCCACTTCACCCAACCTTGTGCTTGGTGTCAGCATTAAGCCTCACCCTGCACTTGCTGAAGTTAGTAGGGTTCACTTCCTTAGCCCAGGGGACTTTTGGATCCGGCTCAGCAACTCAAGTAATGGGATACAAATGAAAAGGCAGGTCAGACAACTGAGCTTTGTCCTAACTGCATGCCAAAAGGGTTATTTATTGGTGTGCAGAAAGGATCTCTGTGTGCAGACCCAGAGAAAACACCAGAGCCACACACTGGGATCGGAAAGTTGAAAAGGACGTTAACAAGCACGAGTGTAATTTAGTATAAACAGCTTCAGCTTTTCTCATCTCCCTGTCCTGAACTGGAACATCTGATCCGGCAACCTGGCTCCTCTATCAACCCCCCCAGTCCCCCTTACCCTGTCCTGCCTGCTGGTGTTATTCTGCTGCCTGGGGTGGCAGCAGTGTGTGTTTAGCTTTGCAGCCTTCCCATGTTTAAAGTTCCCCTGGTGATTTATCATCATATTTATAAATGAAGGGTTAAACTCACTCTCTTTCAATTTAAATTGTGTGATTCTCCTTCTGGCAAGCTCTCACTCAACTCTGGCTCAAACTGGCCAAATATGGTGTTTTTGTGCATGTCGACCTTGCCCTATACATGGTAGAGCTTGTTCTGTGTGTCTTGTGTTTAGCCTGGGGAGGGTGGGTTTGCTGACAGGAGAAACAGAGAGAGAAAGGGAGAGAAAGGGAATTAGTTCAGCTGCTGAAACTAAAAAGCTGGTGCCCGTCTGCCCCTTGGGCTGTGAGAAGAGAGCTAGTTCTGAGGGAGACAGGTTCTATCCCGAAGCAGAAACGAGGCTATTCTCAGGGCAGGTAAGATCCCATTTGTGTGGGCATCAGATCTCTACCCTCACTTGATTCCTAGGCATTGAAGTCTCCTGTAAACCTCCAGGTCTGAGGGTGGCTGGACCAAGTGTGTGAAACACCCACCTTGTGGGGAACTGCAGTTGTAAATAGCCAAATCCAGTCTAGAGTTCCCCTCCAATGCCATGGACATAGAAGGGACTTTGGAGACACAAAACACATAGTTTTATGAGTGTCAGATTAAATGACACCTGCTTTCTTGCAGTCTCATGTCTCGCAGTGGCTCGCAGGGCTGAGGGAATGCTTTGCCCTGCTTGAGATGCTTATTATAACTTTTTCCCATGTGGACACTTGGCTGCCTTAATGAGCACTCACATTCCAGCTCTTCCCTTGGCTCCAACACTTGTTTGACTTTCTCCTTTCTTTGCTGCCTAATTTCCTGAAAATTGAGGTGATCTTTGCCTTCTGCCAAATTCTGGTTGAAATTAGCCAGCAGATTGAAAAACATTAGGAGGACAGAGGAAATTGGAGCTGACAACCACACAAACAGGCATTGAGAGTGATCCTTGTTTCCTCCAATGTGAACCTGCAAGGCATTTTTTAACACTCTCCGCCACACATCCTTTCATTCCCTGCAAATTTACAATTGCTTTGGCATTGAAACACAGCAAACAGGGCTGGATGGTTTCTGTGAAGAAAAGAGTATTGCTTGCTTCTTGTTGTTTTCCTGAAGAGAAATAATTTCAGATTTATGCCAAACCATGGGAGAACCAGCCTGACTGGGACAGCTCATAGCTAATTTCTGGGTGTTGGCACTATCCAGCCATGGCCTTCTTGCCCATGTGTCACGAAGAGTGTGATGGCCAATGTCTGGTAGTTTGAATGGTCATGTGCTGAGTTACAGCTTTTGTCTGGAATCACAGAATCACAGAATATCCTGAACTGGAAGGGACCCAGAATGATCATTGAGTTCAGCTCCTGACCCTGCACAGGACCATCCCCAAGGGTCACGCCATGTGCCCAAGACAGTTGTCCAAATACTTCTTGAACTCTGCCAAGCTTGGTGCTGTGACCACTGCCCTGGGGAGCCTGTTCCAGTGCACAACCACCCTCTGGGTGCAGAACCTTTTCCTAATATCCAACCTAAACCTCCCTGGAGACAACTTCAGGCCATTCCCTCGGGTCCTGTCACTGGTCACCAGAGAGAAGAGATCAGTGCCTGCCCCTCCTCTCACAAAGAAGTTGTAACTGCGATGAGGTCTCCCCTTGGTCCCCTCCAGGCTAAACAGACCAAGTGACCTCACCTGCTCCTCATACAGCTTCCTCTCAAGGCCAAGAGAGATTAACACCCCCCACTGACTTTTGAATCTCTAATATTGGCCATGAGACTCAGATTTCCCATCTGGCTGGAGGGAAAACTTCAATGTCCAGTCTCAGGCATGATGCTGATTGTTGGGCTGGCGTTGCTGATGTGCTGTTTGAGCTGTTTGCCTCCTGCCTGAGATGCCCAGTTTGCCTCTATGTGCTTCTTCATCTCCAAGGCCCTGCTGTGGATGGGCAATGGATATTACTCTGTGTTGTGATCTGAGCTCCACCCACCATGTCGTGTTCAATGCTGTGTGTACACATGGATGGATCCTGTGCTCTCTATGGGCCCAAGGCCAAAATCACATCCTTTGAGAGTGAGGAACCCACATCCCTGGCTCATTTTGGGACAAGAAATAGTCTGTGGGTGCCCAAGCAATGATTTAGTCCAGCAGGTCACCCTAGGCCATGAGGGATCACTGCCAGTTAGAAGAGGGAGAGAGCACAACTCTCCAAAGTGCATTCCTCTTCTCCACGGAGCAAAGTGACCCAGATGGGACTGATACCACTTGGCTTAGACCAAATGCCAACTCTCTGCATCCAGGCTTGAACCTGCTTCTTAAAACCAGGTGACAGATCATAGTCCTGGACACTCCAGGGACAATCTATTTAAAACTTGGAAAGGTCTGCATGGCTCTCCCTTAGCCCTGTCCTGAGCATGCATGAAAAAACTGAAATGAAGCTCCCAAAGATACACAGGGGAGAAAATTCACATACTGGCAGATTTCTTATGAATTTATACCTCCTCTATGGCCATTTGTAGCAGCAATGCCTCGGTCTTTGAAAGAAAGAGCCCAGATGTGCATGTGCAAGGAAAAAGAGAACTGGGATTGTACATACTTTGCCTCTCCAGACCTACAGATATCCACCCAGCAGTGGTGGACACCTAGAGATCCCCCAGCACATCTCTGATGAGGCTTGCTAGTACTGGTCATCAATAAAAGGAGGTTGTGTATTTTTGCTTGTTTTTACCACACTATGTAGAAAAGTCCCTCCTGAAACATTTGGAAGTCTATGATACCTTATCAATACCACTGTATTTTTCATGTCCCTCTTTTCTGTGTTATCAGATCTTGGCTTTGGAGTGACAGAAATGCTAAGTGTCTTGGTGAATGCTCTATCAGGCTGCTAGCATTTAAAAGGCCAATATCTCATAGCCTGTCGGGGCTCGTACCAAGTGCCATCTGTCACAAGGGAGCACGGAGTGACATCTCTGGAGTAGGTGCTGTGTGTCTCCAGCTCTCTTACTTTCAGAGAAATCACAGCATGACTTCCTGAGTGTTTTCCTCTCTGTCCCTTGTGGACCATTATACATGAGGGGAAAACACGTATTTTTGGGGGAATTTTTTTCCAAGATGATTAACATTTTTAAAAAAAAAGTTACATCTTAAACAAAACACATGGATTTGGATTCTTAAGGGCTCAGCCAGGAAAGATGGATTTGAGCCTATCTTCTTCGGAGGTTGTAAAAGAACAAGAGAAATGCATTTGATTTTATAGGGATCACAGTAATCCATTGAGTGTTTCCAGGGCACCGGAGAGAAAGTGCTAGAAATGTCAGTTTGGAATAACAGCTATTGTGGCTGTGTGCAAGGAGCACCTTGCAGTGAGAATTACCATATAGGCACATGCAGGAACTTCCCAGGCAAGTGCAAAAACAATCTGGCCAGTGTATTGCTGGTTGCTTTTGAGAAATTTTTAATTACAAATTTAGCAATCTTTGAGCACTTTGTCCTCTTTCTGCCTTCAGCTGCCTGCTTGCTCTGTCCTTTGGCAAGAAGCTGAGAAAGGCAGTAAAAGAGCAACAGCAGAGTTCTGCTTTTGGGGAATACCTGGGCTCCTGCACAGCCAGGGAGTGCAGGACTGGTGAAACAATGCTTACACCCCAGGGAGCACAGGGACAGCAGTGAGGTAGGGATGAAGGGGCGATGCAGAGGAGTCAGGTGTACTAGCTCTGCTTCCCAGCACTCACTTCAAGCTGTGCTGCTCTCTTGGCTGCAGGGAGAAACTGAGGCATGAAGCCATGTGTGGGCTTGGCCCAGGGAATGCATTGAGGTGGGAGACCCAGTTAGGGAGCAGACAGTTTTTGAGGCATCCCAAGATGGTCAACCAGGTCTTAACCCTTTGGGAGACTGGATTCTGGGGTTTCCTTAGAGAGGCACATATGACACTGCTGTGCAGACCCCACAGTGCCTTCAGGGTTTTGCAAATTTTGGATTCACCAGGTTAACCTGGAAAAACTCATTGTTGTTGGTGAGTATGTTGCTATGAAATCAGGGAGCATTTCCGAAGTGGTCTGCTAAGGACCTTAGAAAGGATCTTCTTTTTCCTTCTACTGACCCAGCAAGTGGGTTCAGAGAGGGAAGACAGCACCTTTCCTAGAGCTGAGCTTGCACCCTGCTGCATCGCCAAACAGGTAAAACATCCCCACTCACAGCTGACCCCATTCCGGGCAGTACATCATCTCTTCTCCTGGCTTCCAAAACCTTCCTGAATGCATTTCATGAAAATTTAATTACGCCTGGGAGTACAAATGTACAAACGACATCACCCCCCCTCTTCACAAGAGCTGGCACAGTACTTTTCAAGAAGGGAAAGCCAGCAACTTTGCACACTTCCCATCACTCTCCATCTCTTTGAAGAACAACTAAATATCATTACACTGCCCCAAATCCCAAAAGCAAAGAAGGTCACAAGGGAGAAGCTCCTTGCAGACCCTTCCAGCTGCTGGCACAGCATGGCTTTTCAGGTCAGGCACTTCCCAATGGATTTCCACACCTGCTGGATGGGCAGAGCCAGAGACTTCCCAAGCTACTCATCCACATGTTCAGTGGACCCCTTCTGCTGCCACCCCTGCCAGGGCTCCCTGCTGCAATAGCCAGGACTTGGAGTCCAATATCCAGCAAATCCTTCCTGGCCCCACGTTGTCTCCAATCCCATGCCCCCCTCTTTCTCTCTGACCAATATCCCAAAGCATTCCCTGCAATGATCCCTGCAGTGTGTTCCTGCACGACGGACTGACTTACCTCTGGCTTGATCTCCCTTCTATGTTAGAGGAGTTGCCGGTAAGAAAATTTCCTCATGGACCTGTCTGCTATCACCCCAGGAAAGAGACATCTGTTCCTACAAGCAGAACAACTGGAGTGACTACAGAATATGAAGAAATGCCTAATCTCTCTCTTGCGTTCTCTCCCTCTCTCCCCCCCCCCTTCTAAATATAGCCTTGCAACTAATGGGAAAAAATACACACTACCAAAAAAAAAAATATTTCCACTTGTCTGTAGTGTTCAGAATTTCTCCCCAAACATCTGGCTCCTTGCCCTAAATCTCTCTGAAATTTATGAAGTGCTGTAAATGCTAAAGAGGGCTCCAGCCTTACTCACGGTGCTAATGCCTGAACATCTCTAGTAAACTAAAACTGATGTTGCTGCCCCCAGGTCAATTTTCCTGTGTCTCTGTGGGAACAAAATCTCCTTGCTGGAAACTTGCCTGCTCAAGGCCCCTGCAATGGCACCACCATGTGTGAGATGAGGAAAATACCCCTCTTTTTTTCTTCCTGATGTGAACTGGGATTAGAGAAAAACATCCCTGGCAGCTGCAGGAAGGTGCTGAACCAAATGCCACACAACCTGTGATGTCCTTTGAACCAATCTAGATGTTCAGACCCTGAGAAAACCCCTGGCACAGGGAACCACAGGGTGACCCTGCACACTTTGGTGGTGCTGCCTGCAGTCATTTGGGAGAGGAGATAATGAGATCTATCCAGGGCTGAAATGGTTGAGCGTGGGTGGCAATAGAGAGTCTGAGGCTCCACCAAGGAGCCCCCCAACATGTTCCTCCATCCTCACACAGCTCTTCCTTGCTGATGGTAGAGCCATTGTGGGTGTCAGGTCTTTCTCAGAGTGGGGATTTAAGTATCTCTACACCCTTGGCTACTTGAGAAGAGACTGACATTGGACAAAGCATAATGAATTATCCCATTATTGAGACGGGTTCAAATCACACGGCCAGAGCAGCTTTCAAGACACCTCTGCTGATTGATGTTCTAAGGACTCAAAATCCTTCAAGTCCCATCTCAAGTCCCACTTCTTGCTCTAAACTGGGTACCAAAACCCCATCTTTTTTGGGGTTTGCACAGATGTTCTCCCCAAGAGCTTTTCAGTAGCTTTAGAAAGTCCTTCTGGGAGAAAATGCAGAAAAAAAGTGAGAACTTACATCAAATTCAGTTCTTTAGAAATACAGAGAGGATGGATGCTGCATTTTAGTATCAGTCCTGGCCTGCATCGCACTTTAGATAAAGACAACACTGGTGCCAATGCAATAAACACGCAGGATATGGCCTGTCACAACACGACAGGATCAACTGAGAGGCACCGAATTCCAGGTCAAGAGGCCAAATCCATAAATAGAGGAGAGGTAAACTCCACACATGCGCGTCTCACTGGCGCACAAACAGTAGCTATGGTTATTAGAGAAGGTTGACCTCATTTTCTGGAATTACTTTTTCACCCTTGGATCTTTCCCAGGAAGACTGAGCTGATTCTTTTTGTCTGGTTATTTTATTGATTTTCTATTTTGAGTTTCCTCACATTGAGGGGCAGATTGTTCCGCCAGTTTCAGGAACATCCTCCTTGGCTTTATGAGCCCTCTGATCTGGGTATCCAGCCTTCCACAGCTGACCTCTAGCTCAAGCATATGCCTGAACTTTCATTTGTTTCTCACTTCCTTATGTTTGGGAAGAGAGTGTGATTGGAAATTCTCCATGAGCCCTGTCTGAGTGATCATTCTGCCTTCAGTTCCCTCCATCCTAGAAATTCAACAGGGGTAAGAACAAAGAGAAGAAACCAACTCATGGTCTAATGCTGGGCAGGGTGGGTGAACTTGGACCCTATCAAGGTGCCAGGATAGGCCCAGAGAAGCTGTGGCTGCCCCATCCCTGGAAGTGTTCAAGGCCAGGCTGGATGGGACTTGGAGCCACCTGGTCTAGTGGAAAGTGTCTCTGCCATGGCAGGGGCTTGGAACTAGATGGTCTTTAATGTCTCTTCCAACCCAGACCATTCTAGAATTCTATGATTCTATCATTCTCAATGCTTATTGTGGCAAATGCTTAAGATTCCCCCAGACTGTCAACAAAATTTTTATATTTAGGGAATGTCTCTCTGGAGTTACAAATGTGAGACTGTAAGAAAGAGAAGACTTTTCTCCAGGATGAGCTGTTGGTAGCTGCACTCTGTCCACCTTCTCTGGGACTGCCTGGTCCTTCCTGTGTGAGGACTGGTTTGGTTTTATGCTTCCAGATGACACGAGAGCTGCATTCCCATCCCTGTGCACGGGATAATCAGTGCCCTGCACTCCCCCACTATCCCAGCCTCTCCCTCCTTGCTGGATTTAGAGCTAGGCTCTGAGTGGCAACAGCTGCAATGTTTCAAGTTGTGCCTGAGATAGTGCAGAACATGCCATATTGGGAAGCAGATGCTAAGGTGGAGAAGGCACATCCGGGCTCAGGGCCACACTTTGTCCCAGACCCGGTTCCCACAGTCGACTTCAGGAGGAGTTGCAACTGTAGCTGATAAATGAAGAGCTTCTATCATCTCTTGATTTTCAGTCATTTATTACCCTCCCAGAGGCAGTGAGAAAGGCAGAAAAAAAAAGTAAAGCTTTAGTAAGTGGAAAATTTTCAAGCTTGTTCATTGAATATACAATAGTGTATATTCAACTTTGCTGTTGTTTTTTTTTTCCTTTTATTTTGGAGGGGGTGTGTTCTGTTTCGTTCTCACTGGAGTGAGATTGTAGGCAGAAGAAGGTATTGTCTCAGTCAAAATCAGCACACAGAAGGACTAATAGTTACATCAGGGAAGGATGCTACTAGCCCATGGTAATTCCTAGCAATCCCTTAACCTTGCCATGTGAAATAGGGCCCTGGTTAAAAGTCTTCTGTGGCACAGTGCAGCAAAGCAGGAGGCCAGACAACTCTTGAGGGAGGTGCAGAGTAAGCTGATACCACACATCCCTCTGGGGAGATGTGTCCTGTTTTTGTCAGGGGAAGGGTGTACTCTTCCAGTCCTATTCAAAAAGGGGAATTGAGCATCCTTTGATCCCTTGCTGCAGGAGAAGAGATTGAGATTGGGCACTACATAATGAACTTTAACAGAGCTGAGACGGGCTCAAGGCACATGGGCAGATCAGCTTTCAAGGTGTGTCTGTTGACCAACTCTGCAAGGACCCAAATCCAGTGTCTGAACATGCCTGTGTTTGTTTAGGAAGCTTAATTTAGGCTCTGTTATACTGAACAGATGCTCACAAATGAATTATTTTCTCCAGAAGCAAAGGAGAATTCCTGCCCAAGAAGGTCTTGGACATAGACGTAACAGAGTTCAGAAAACTGACGAGCCTTTACCCATGGTCATGACTGTGTTGAGGTCACCAAAGAGTGGGATCCTCACTGCATGGAGGACTCTGAAGGGTGGGATCTTCACTGCACTGTCTGGAAAACCTCTTTTTAGCTGCAGGCTTGATGGAGAGGCAACAATATGGTCTCTGCCAGGTGAGTAGCCCTCTGTCAAGGAAGATAATGGCATTGAGGAGAGTCTACAACATCCATTTTACCCTCCTCAACTCCTCTTCCTTCTGGTAAACCTACTCTAGAAGATCCTCAGGCCTTAAAAAGTGCTGGAAAACATTCATGAATGTCTCTATGATACGCACTGCCCGTGAGCCCTAAAATCATGATTGTCCTCAGTCTCCAAGGCTATTGTGGGATGCTGTAAATCAGAACTGACCCAAAGAACTGTGTAGGTTCTCACCGGTGGATCAAGGGTGGAGAAATTGCTGCACTGGACCGTCCTCCAGGAGTCACCTTTGATTTGCTGGAAAATATGTGGGCACTGAGGCTCTACTCAAACGTGTAGGAATTTTCCATCTAGGTGAGGTGTTCTTCAACCCCACCACACTTCCTTACCATAAAGAAGTGATGTGCATGTTCCCTTGGAGAGCAGTGTGGGAACACACTCCTCTTTGGTGGCTCCTGAGCTGGTGCTTTGTGGAAGGGATAGCATGGCAAATGGATGGATCCTTAAAGCAGATCCAGGTAGAATCCATGGGAGGTCCAGTTGAAGATCAGGGCTGACATCTGTATCCAGCCTGGCTTGTGGCACTTACTCATGTGGAGCCAAAGAGAGCAACATGTGGCTTCGCCTGCTGGGCTATTGAGAGGCCATTCTTTGCTGCTCTCTTGGTGATCCAGGTGTGCCATGCTGGGACATCTGGGAGATCCTGGGACCGCTTTGGGATCTGAACCCTGAGACATTCATGCTGGTTATGCCTAAGGTGATAGCTGGAATGACTGGAGGAAAAGATCAGAGCTCTCTGTACTGATTCTTAGACAGAATCTGTCTCTGCCTCCTGTGTGCTGATTTTGACTCAGACAATACCTTCTTCCACCTACAATCTCACCCCAGTATTTAACACTCTTGTATATTCAATGAACAAGCTTGAAAATTTTCCACTTACTAAAGCTTTACTTTTTTTTTTCTGTCTTTCTCACTCCCTCTGGGAGGGTGATATATGACTGAAAATTTGACTGAAACGACAGGTAAGAGATAACCTTTGTACCTTTCCTGCAATGATGGCATAGAAACACCAAATAGACAAAGAAATGTGAACTACTTGTCCCTGGACAAGGAGGGTTTGGACCGTTCCCCCCGTGATGTTCGACACCCCTATGGCTTTTTACCCAACTGTCAGCATGGATAACAGAGGCTGTGAAGAGCCACAAAAGATGGTCCACCTGGCTCTGTGATGGCATCTCAGCAGGGTCTAGAGGCAGCTGTACCTACCTGACATCATCAGCTCTGCAGGGCAAAATCTGAGCCAACTGCTCAGGATCACAGGCACTTCCCAGCACTTGCTGTACTATCACTCACTCTCCTCAGAGGACTGCAAGGGCTGGAGGCCACCATAATTTTGTATCCCTGCCTCTGAACAGGCTCCCCATCTGTGAGTTTGTGCAAGAAGGGAGATCAGAGAGTCACCATACGGGGCCTCTGCTGATAGGATCCAGCTGTGATTCATCTGCTTGATGAGGGACAGGGAAAGACAAGTGATGCCCTAGAATGATGGCCATGATTCCTGTTGCCTGAGTCAGGGATGGGGGAAGAAGTGTGTAGGAGCCAGTTTCCTGCCTGCCAGCTGCATATTTGGGAATTGACTTTGCTGACCATTGCCTCCCCCTCCGTTTTTCTCCCCAGGCTGTGGCATTTTTGCTGATGGACCTGTTGAGCTGAAAGAAAAATGAAGATATCTGCAGGACCAAAGAGCGAGCTGCTCTTCTGGGCAACCCTGAGGTCTTTCCTGAGTGACTGGTTTGGAGAACATTGGTCTTGCCTATCTCCAGTTCTTGCATGGGGTATGAACATGGGGGTATCTTACAAGGGGTATGAAGTCCCTAATCTGTTATAAATGTACCCTGTGGGGCTGAACCCAGATCTCTCTCTCCATTCCACTCTGCTCCATTTACCACAGGTCTCACAACTGTGAGGATTCTGACAAGGTTCCTCAGTCAAGGCACCAGCAAAGTGAGCCACCAGGACTCTGGCCACCCAACAAAGCATGTCATGTCTCAGCTGCCCCTACTGATCCAAACCTCACTGGGATCCTTTGCAGGGTCCCGCTCCAATCTTTCTGGTCCCCCAACCCAGGTCTAGCCAGCAGCCACTTTTTGTACTTTTCTTTTTTGCTATTTTTTTCAAAGATTCAGAAGCTAATTGCCAAGAACTCAATGTCCAGTGTCACAACCTCACTGCAGAACTCTCCCTATTCTCAGCAAAGTATTTCCTGTTGGTTTTGTTTGTCACTGAGCACACAGGGACACTGGTGCTTGAAGGGGAAAGCTACACAAGCTTTGGGCTTTGGCATTGCTTGGGCACCATGCCCTGGGAGGTCAGGGCTGGGTGGAGTGGCTCTTGCCCCACTCTGGTTTGAAGGTTGCAAAGCAGGAATTGGCAGGATGGTTGGTGCTGGGTGGTTGAAGAGCCCCCAGGGAGCTCTCAGCACTCTGCTCCTGTGTTTGTGGCAGTGGGAAGCACAGTGAGGCAGGACTGAGCCAGAAAACCTTGAGCTCGAGATGTGCTGTGCCCTGCGAGGATGAAAAGGACGAAGGAACATTTGAAAACCCATGGCAAGGAAGTGGTGGGGACCTTAGGGAACCAGTCTGTTATCTCCACCTGCTCTGATTTAGCAGTGACCACAAACTTGGAAAGGGGCAGTGGGATGCTCCCAGGGTCATCTGTTCAACTTTTGGGGTTTTTTGCCATATGAGTAACCTAGCCCGGGAGGAAGGACACCTGCAACTTGGAAAATCTGGTATTTGGACCCACAAACCAAAAAAAAGCTTTAGGGAAAGACATCCTCTCCCTGCTCTCTCTCTGCAAACATGTTAATCCTCCTCTCCCATTCCCTTTGTCTGCCTGGTTTGGAGAGATTCGGAAGGGCTCAGGGCAGGGCTGTCTTTTGTTAGACATGCACAGACCTCAGCAATGCTCTGATCTGGAACAGGGCAGCATAAATCTGATGGATTATCGTAGGAAATGCCACAGTGATGAAAAGCCCTATAGGAACAGGAAGAAAAGAAAGGGCCCCATCTGGGAAGAAAAAAACCCCAACAACCACCCTGCTGCCTGCTTACAAGTGATTCCTAGAATTGCTGCCTCTGGAATAAGCTGGTACACTTGCTGTTGGGTTTTTTTTCCTTTTATTTTGGAGGGGGTGTGTTCTGTTTTGTTCTCAGCTGTTTACAGATTCTGTCCTTGCAGCAAGTTCTGTGTGAGGGGCCTCACTGGGGACAAAACCCCCATTTTTTGGGGAGGTGCCTCATTTTCCTTATGGCTGAAACCATCCCTCTAAGCATAATGTGCAGAAGTGCTCTGAGAAATTTTCAGGAAGGGAAGGAAGGCATCCCATGTGTGATTTACTGGAAACTGCAATGCCAAAATAATCAATTTTCTCCTGAAAACAAACGGGACAGGGTGCTGGGCAGCAGGATCCAGCTGGCAGTGTTTGTGGTGGTGCTGTGTTTTGCTATTAGGTCATGGACCCTTTTGTCTCCCACCTGGAGCAGAGAAAATCTGCTGAGACCTGAGTCAGGTGGAAATATGATGGTTCAGAAATCCAATGTGATATTTTCTCTGTCTGGGATGTGATCATAGATAGCACCAGATTGTCACTGCTGGTGAGCTCTTGAACTCACTGAGGTGTGGGCAACGGATGGCATAATGGAGGGAAGACCAAAGCCCTACTCCAGTTTGTGTTTGGCCTCAAAGCAAGTTTTATATCAGGAGCAAAAGCTCAACCTGTCACTGCTGAATCATTCCTTTCCATAACTTCATCTTGGTACTGATAGCTTCAGTCTTTGTTATGTTGGGAGTGCTGCAAGGTGCTTTTTGATGTGCCTTTCATGTCACATGGAGGGATTATTTTCTACAAAAGCACTATTACATGAAATAAATAGTGTTAAATTGACTAATGAAAGGGGGATGTGTTTCTGCCTTGGAAAAGGTCCAAACCAAAACAGTAGGAATTACCTGAGGGCAAACAAATCATGAACCATCAGGGCAGACCAGAAGAATTGGGCTTGTTTAATCTACAGAAGAGACAACAGAAGGCAAACCTGATAACAGCTCTGGAGATGTCTGTGGCAGCTTCCCTGGGAATGGTGCAAGGCGGGTTCGTCTCGCAGGGTTTAGTTCATTAACACCAGTCTGGACCAGTTGACCAGCCCAGTTTGTGGTAGTCTCAGTGTAGAGGCTTCCTTTGGGTAAGAGGAATCCTATTGCTTGTGTCTCCTAGGGCAGGGATGTGCAATCAGCATCCCTGTCCTCTGTAATTCAGAGTTAGAGCCACAGCAGCAGCCAGAGGTTCCTCCCACAGCGTTGGGGCCACAGGTTAATCCCATGGCTGTAACACAACCTAAGATGGCACCTTCTTTTGGGCAAATACTGCTGGCTTCTTTAAAGCAAAAATCCAGCCTGCTGTGGTTGCTAAACTGGGCTCTGCTTCTTTGGGTGTTTTTCCATTTTCCAAGAAAAATAAAAGGCAGGCTCTGTATTTTTAGATATGCCATCTGATCATAGTTAGTCATATATCAGACCCAATACTGTGAGTCAAGATGCTGAACTCCACTGCTGAACTCCCTTGGGTAAGAACCAGCAGCTTGAGCCATCCTGGGTGTATTAATAAATCAGTGCGTTTAAAATAATCTCACACTTCCTTAGGTAAGCTGCTTACAAAGAATAATACAGTTGGGAATTATAAATGCCAGCATCTTAGCAGCTCTCATTCTCTGGGTGAACTTGATACTGTTGTGAGTGGGAGATGAACAGCCCTGGTATGAGACAGATCTAATCTAGGCAGGGGACAGAGGCAGCACGACTCCTCTTCCTTTCCCTCTGCTGCCAGTGACTGATTCCTGACGTCTGCCCCTTGCTATTTTAGTCCTGGGTATCCTCTGAGGCGGCTGCTGGTCGGAGTGAGCTTTATGGTGACCCCTTCAAAAAGCATCTGATCAACCTGCCTTGCACAATAGTGCAGAAATGTGGAGTCATTGGTGTATTTTAAACCTCTTGGCTGGTTTGCTTCAGCCTCCACAAGTCTGTGTCTCTAACACCACCGCAGCCTGCAGACAATTTTCTGTGTGTTTGATCAAAGCAGCGGGAAGCCTCCGAGCTGGTGTGTGAAAAATGGGCTGCATGGTTCCTGAAAGTTTATTTGTTGTGCTACTTTATCACTCTAATGACAATCAATTTATCCGCATAATTGGTAGCTGGAGACAGCATAACACAGCTTGGCAGCCTGGATTTTTCTCAGAGATGTATTGCTTGGCATATTCAACCCAGGCAAAAGGAGCCAGCCTGGCTGCCAGGGAACTGCAGCTCTGTGACTGCCAAGCAGGTGAAACCCAGCATGACAACTCAGCTTTCTCTCTCCATCCTGCCAGAAAAAGACTTTGAGGATAAAGGTGAAGTTGCACCTGTCTGAATATCTTGCTTAAGGTCCCTTCCAATCTGAGCTGTTCTATAATTCTATACTTTTTGAACAAGGGGATACTGATAGGACAAGGGGGAATGGTTTTAAACTAGGAGAGATTTAGATTAGATATGAGGAAGAAATTCTTTACTGTGAAGGTGAGGAGAGTCTGGACCAGGTCGCCCAGAGAAGCTGTGGCTGCCCCATCCCTGGAAATGTTCAAGGTCAGGTTGGACAGGGCTTGGAGCAACTTGGTCTAGTGGAAGATGTTCCTGCCCATGGCAGAGGGGTTGGAACTAAGTGATCTTTAATGTCCCTTCCAACCCAGACTATTCTGTAATTCTATGATTTTAATAAGCCTGATAAGGCATTGGCCTCTCTGTTGAGATGGGTAATGACCAGTTAGACTGTGATGGGTGCAGGAAAAGGTGTGCTCTGCCTCTTCATTCTGCACTGCTCGTGGATCAGCTGCTGGAGTGTGGCCAGGCCAGCAAGAGGGTGATCATACATCCCTGTAAGAGGAGAGGCTGGTTGCACAATAGTGGCTCTGTGTGGTGGAGGTGTGTGACCTCCAGCAATCTCCTGTCCTCTGCACTTGACTGCTAGAAACCTTCATGTCATGCAAGAAGCAGGTTGTCCTACTGAGGCCATCTCAGTGCCCTGTCCTGCTGTGCCCAGGTACCCACTTTATTGCTTCCTTCTGAGTTGACCACTGAGAGGACCCTGGTGGGTTACAAATGCCTGTGCTGGTCTCTGTGTGGGTCAGTGTGCTCAGAGCTCAGTGCCATTTCACCTTGCTAATGCCTACCTGCAGCAAACAACCTATTCTGATGTAGGTGTTTGCAGCTGTTTGTAGGTCTGAATGAAACAAAATTTTGGCAAACCTCCACAGGCATCCCTGCCCTCATCCATGAGGACAAAAACTACTTGTGATAGCCTCACTATGGGGCAGATCCCCAAAGTGGCCAAATCTATCTGTCCAGATGTCCCATAGACAGGCTGACAAATTCAGCACATTCAAGGATGGGAAGCTCTCTGCTGGTGCACCACACTGGAAGCCATAGCTGACATTCTTAGCCTTAGGGGCATTTCCCAGAGCCCCATCTTTTTGGCAGGTATTTGTAGAGAAGATGGCTGGAGCCATGAAGAGGAAGGGATATTTGACAGTAAATCTTTTTTGCACCAATGTGGAAGAAGCCATCCTTTCTGCTGTGTGATAATGGCTGTAGTGGTGCTTTTCAGGCTGTGATAGATGAGATGCACATCTTTTATGGATTATGTGTAAGAGGTAATAAAGAATTCCGTCCTTCTGTGTCTATACACTAACGGTTTATTGATCCCAGTAAATATCCTGCTGAGACTGAACAGCAGCGTCCCTGGTTAGTGTCGTCCTGATGGGTGACATCATTTCTTTGGTTGTCACAGCCAGATCAGCCTAATCCCATCTGACCCCCACAGCTTTACTGATCCTTTACTCTGGCTCTGGGCTTCACTTTTCTATTCCCCTGATTCATGCTTCACCTCAGCACAACTACTTGTGTCTCTGGACTTTGTCATGCTCGGCTGGACTCTGCTGTGCCTCTGGGATTTACAGGATGGGAAGTGTTTCCCTGCTAAGCCATCAGTAGGATTTGCTCAGCTATTTGTGATCCGCAAAAAATGTACAGCTAAAACCTACAAATTAAAATGCAGGCTACAAATGAAAAATGGATGAGAGCTAAAACAGAGAGCAGGAAGGGTCCTTTCAGCATTTACAGATGAGCTGGCTAAAAAGCAGCAGACATTCCTCAGAAGGGGCTGTAGATTTTACCACAGATGTCATGGGATGTTCACTAACATGTATATTTAGGTAATAAGTAGTCTCATCTCCTAAACCTGGTGACTGGACATTTATAGAAACCTGCTATAATAACCCAGGCTGGAAAGAAAAATCACAGAATCATAGAATCACAGAATGGTTTGGGTTGCAAGAATCTTAAAGATCATCTAGTTCCAACCTCCCTGCTATGGCAGGGACATCTTCCACTAGACCAGGTTGTTCAAAGCTCCATCCAACCTGGACTTGAAGAACAAAAACGTGCACTTTGAGTGTTTGTTAGCATTACTCCTGTGGGGAATACTTGTCTCCCATTTTAAAAAGGGTCCAGGGATTTGGATGTCTCTGATTTTAGGCATCAAGACTCACATCTTAATGGGTGAGGTTTCTCTGAATGTGCTGAGCACTTGCCTGCTAAACATCCCTCTTTACTTGTCTCCAGCCTGTTAAAATGTGGACAGCCAAAATCCTGTTGCTCTCCTGACAAGCTGGAGTCCAGGGTTTTGTTCTTGACCCTCTGAAAGGGGATGCAGGGCCAGAACAGCCTGCATCCCTATGGGAACCACGTCATCCCAAGGGCATGATGCACTTAAGGGGGAGCAGAGCTGTGGTGGTGTTGTACGTGCGCCTGGTGGGATTTATTGCTTTGTTCAGGAGCCTCCTCCATTCCGCTTGCTCTGCCCTGGGGAGAACGTGCTGTGAGAGATGTTTCATGTGCAGTTTCTTCCTTGGCCTTTGCCTCCTGCTTCAAAACGGGGGAAGAAAGACTTTTAGGGTGCTTTTGGCACCTTTAGGCTCTGTGGGGAGGGAAGAAATGGCTCTGTGTTTTTATCTCAATGCACTGGGGAAATGGGGAAGAAGACTTGAGCAGAGTGAGGGAAAACGCTCTGAAATAGATTACTAAAGTAGCTGCTCAATTGCATTGCTAAGTTGCCATGTGTCCTTGTAAGAAAGGATGGGGGAAGATGGGGATTTTCTTTATTACTGTGGGTTGGCAGAGATTTCTGTGCACAAAGGAGATGGAAAATTTCTTAGTAAAGAGGTTTCTGCCAAAGGGAGGCTTCTGCCCTCACTTGTGCTGGCAGATGCTACAACAGGAAGGTGGTGGGTATTTCTGCCTCCTTTTTCGTGCTGTCCAGCTTTCCCCTGCTCAGGGAGGGATTTACAGGGCAAGCTGAGGTGCAGCATTGCATCTAATCATGGGCGACAGAGGCATTTGCCCTGGTGGTTTTCAATTGGTACTGTCACGCGCAAGTAATAGGGATTAAACTTGTATGCCCACTGTGTTATTTCTGAATGGGGGAGTTTTAGCTTTGCAGAAGGAGCTGTCATTTCAGGAAAAGAGCTGGCTTTTTGCTGAAGAAGAACAATTGGCCCTGGCATGTGAGAAATGTTAGAAAAAAGGTGCCTCCTGTCATCAAAACAGAGCTGAAATGAGTCTGAAGAGCCGCGTTGCCAATTCATCACACTGCCACTGAGTGCAGGCTGTGTAAACACAGGGAGATGCTCCCTCTATGCTGTACTATGTCCCAGTTGGCAGAGACCTGCCAATGGACCTAGTGAGGCCATTCATCCCTTTAAGCCACCCCAGCTCTGGCCCAGCCACTTCTCCCACCCACACAGCAAACAGAATAAGGACATTTCCATATCGTTTCCCTGGGGAAAGTTTTCTGCTTCCTAACCTTAAACTGTAAAGTTAATTTTGAGCCTTCTCAGATCACTTTTTCATGGCCTGGGTCTAAAAATCCTCTGTCTAGCTCTGCACCTCTGTACAGGGACCCTTGTGGGATGCACAGGTGTGCGTGTAGCTGGATTTGACAGAGGTAATCCGAATGTGGAGGCTTACCAGAAATATTCAAGTTTTCATGCAGAATCCCTTCGATGGCTCTTTACCATCCAAATAGATCAGTTCAGTTTATAGAAAACCCAACATTTCCCTAGATGAGATGCTCTTTTCCTTTGCAACAGCTCTAGGCTCCCCAACCCTCCTCTATCCCTCCAGCATCTGGTGTCCAACACTCTCCTTCCTCTCCAGTGCTGTTCCCACCCACGTGGAGCCAAACTTCATCCAAACCCACGTGCTTCACTCCCGGCCCGGCTTGCAAGGACTCCCATCCCCATCCGGATGCCTCCAAACTCTCAGCCCAGCCGGGATCAGCACACGCTGCCTTCCCAAGCAGCAGCCGGCGAATCTCCCTCCCTCTCCCCCCTCGCTCCCAGCCCGACACACGCCGCAGCCAGTACTCACACAGCCGGAGTGAGAAAGCTCAGCTGCTGAGCCCTGAGCCCGCTCCAGATTCCTCGAGCGAGTGGCCGTGGGCTCGCTCCCCGGCGCTCAGCCCGGCGCGGGGATGATACAGGAACCAGACCTCTTTGGTTTACTTTTACGTTGACGTCAGTGTCTTTTCGAGCCTCCACGGCTCGTTTTGGTAAAAAGGATGTCTTCAGGGGAGAGGGGAGGGGTCGGGAAGGGAGAGGAATGAGGATGAGCTGGAGATGAACTTTTGTGATGTGAGCAGGCAGCGGTGAGAAGTTTTAGGTGCTCATGCTGAAAGAAGAGGTGAAGACCAGGTAATCCTGGGTGTATCTCGTCATCTGAACATGAGTACACTGAAGACCTGACCCGCACACAGAACTTGTAGAAAACTTAGAGTGGCTTGAGTTGGAAGGAACCTTAAAGACCATCTAGTTTTAATCCCCTACCATGGGTAGGGACACCTTCCACAAGACCAGGTTGCTCCTATCCAACCTGGCCTTGAACACTTCCAGGGATGGGGCTTCCACAGCTTCTCTGGGCAACCTGGTCCAGTACCTCACTATCTTTGACATAAAGAATTTCCCTCCCCCAGCCCTGTGCACACACTGTGCAGCCAAAGTGTGTGTAGACATTTTTTGGGGGGCATGGAAAGGGTTGATACTTGTGAGGGATTTGGAGAACACCATCAGGAAGTGAAACCTGCAAGTGCGATCATTAATACTGAATTATTCACGGCAGATCAATCATACCTATGTTTAGGGTTTCTTTTGGCCACGAGCAAAGCCAGATGCCTTTGTGTGACCACATAACTTCCAGGAATTCCAGACTAGGGCTTTCATGCCCTAAATGCTGGTAGTTTTTTATTAGGTTTTTGTTGAGTAGTGTGATGCAAACCCTTGAGCACTTGGATCTCAGAGCCTCAGGTAAGGCAAATATAGAATTTGCCCCAGTGCTGATGACCAACTGTAATTAAACAATTAAACCTGTGCTCTCTTTGGATCATTGATCACTTTTCCATGATACGTTTGTCCAGCGCTTAACACAGCTGGTCTGTCATCCATTATTAGACCATCTGTACTTTGATACAAATAAATTAATATGAACTCTTAGGAGCAGGCACTGAGATTAGTCTGTGTGAATCCAGGTACCAGAGTCATAAAGAGCACCAACTACCTGATGATATTGATGTATTTGTTTTGGAGGGCACTTGGCTGTGCCAGTAAAACCCTACAGGGAGCGGGGATTATTGACAAGGAGGCATCATCTGGTGCTGTCAGGATGATTGGGCTGTACTGGTTTGTTTGGAAAACAGTAGTGAGAAAATAGATTTTTACTCTGATGTACCATCACTGCAGAGAAGAAGAGACACAGAAAGGGAAAGCTCTTCTCGTTCAGCTCATCCATGGCAGAGCCAAGTAATAAGTCCAGTTTCTTATCCATTGGATCACACACTCCCTCTCATAAATATTTCTAGTCTCAAAGGTTCGCGGTGTCCTTGTTAGAACCAATACACTGTTCATGGCTGAAGAAAGGCAGAGTCTTATAAAAACCAGAAAAAAGGTTCCTTGTAAATCACCACATCTATACTTAGAAATGTGTTAGACTTTCTAAGCTCCAGTTCAGAGCACATGAAGTGTTTTTTTTCTTTTTCTGAGTTGAAAAATCCATCCAAAGGTCAGTCAGAAACAGGAATAAAACTGTCTTTGAAATCTCAAGCTGCTGTAATAGCATTTTTGGCAGTGAATGATAAACTTGAGCAGTTGAGGTTTACATGACAGATGAAGTGAACATGTCTTTGTCTATACATTATATGACCCAGCACTGGCTCTTTTTCATCTCTTCTACCAACCTATCAGACTATTTGTAGATTTTTACTACAAATGGACCTCCTGAACAGAGGAAGGCAGATCAGCTAGGTCTGAAGAAAGCATCACGGTGGAGCTGTGCCCATAAAACCATCATTCCTGGGAAGGAGTCCCATTCTAGCGATAACCTCCCAGGAATATTAACTCTTCATTTACCTGACAGGGATGTTTACAGTCTTTCACAGTGAGTGTGAAGGGTTGTTCAGGGAGGTCTTATGGTCATGAAGGTGCTGGATTCAAAGCAAAGTGCCATATCCTGGGTAGGGCTCTCAGAGATGTCCAGGAAATGAGAACTACTGCCACTACAGAGATTGCACCTGGCTGCAGGGACTTGAAATCCGTGATTCAGAGCTCTCAACTTGAATGAAAAGTGTATACTTCTCATTACATAGTCCCTGATGGGTAGATGGTGGTAACACTCAAGGATGGCAGAGATCTGGGGGCTCTTTGTCACTCCTCAAAGAAAAGAAAGCCTTGCTGGAGACCTGCAGTCCTTGCTCTGTTAACTCTGGAGGAATATATTCAGGGTCTGTTTCTTTTTGAAATATCTTAATGCTCATTAGAGTGGAGAATGCTATGTCATCTCTTCCATGACCCTGGCTACATAGCTGCACAATAACGTGCCCTGTCTATGCAGGGAGTCCTAGTGGAAAACAGGAAATTTCTACAGCAGTGAATATGAGTCTCTCATCCCTGGATATTTTATCTTGGTAACTGAGGGTCAGGCCATGTGGATTTGAATCCCGCTGTGTACAGGAGGGACTTTGCAGTGAGAAAAATAGTTCTCTCCCTATTTTGAGGGAGTTTCCAAGCTATTGCATTAAAAAAAAAAAAATTGAATAAGCAAGTTCTTTGTCTCTTGGTGCTCTTCTGCAGGGCTGGTTGTGCTGAGGTGCCTCCTGGGCTGAACTGCCCCTGATCTCAGCAAGGCTCAGTGGTGAGGTGGGCCTGGTGAGCAGACCAGATCTGAAAACACAGGTATCTGTAGGCTTGAGCAGGTGTCTTCAGTCTCCCCTTCACACCCTTCACATTTTTCACAGCCTTTAGTGAAAAATATTGGCAAGCCTCCCCTAGGTACACTGGAGAATTCAGGTTTCAGAGCAGTTGGTGAAGGAGAGGTTTAGGACTGCAGTTTTAGACATATGAGCCTGAGGTGGGAGCTAGAGAGGCTGTAGGCTCCCAAACCTTCCAGGAGGATGGCGTCCCACAGGTCCTCTGCTGGTGGCTGCAGCCTGTGGGATGTTTTCTTCTTCAAAGCTAAACAGCAGCTTTCCAGGCCCTGCAGGGAGGACTTGGCTGCTCCTTTCCTTTAGGATGTTCTGGTGCATATTCAGCTGTTCATGGCTCCAAGCATGATCCTCTTTTCCCCAGCTTCCCTTCTCCTCAGGAGAGGGGCCCCAGGCAGTGTCAGACTCATAAGGCTTCAAACTTCCAAGTGTTTTAGGTACTTAGATGAGCTGATGAGCTTTCCAATCCCACACTGTGTAGAGGAGCACAGAACAGCTGGGACAGTGTAGATTTAGCCTGGCACATATCTGAGGAGTTTTTGAAGATGGAAGAAAGTATTTCCCCCAGTTACTAATGCTGGGAGCAAAGGTGGCCTTTGGAGCCTGCAGGAGCTTGGCTCTGTGCTTTGAAGACATGAACATCCAAGGTGTCCTGGGGAGAGAGAGCAGAATGGGATCTCTCTGCTCCAACAGCTGCTTCCAAACCACTTCTGCAGGCAGGCAAATCTGCATCATTCCAGAAAGAGCAGAGGTCTCTCCAAAAGGGAACAGGAGTGGAGGTGGGGTCCAACAAGAGTTCAGCCCTTCATGCTGCCAAAAAAATGCCTCTCACCCAGCACAGGAGGACACACCACTCTTGGAATCCTTGTGAGCACAGTGGGAGCTCTTTGCTTCAGTAGCATTGGCAAAAAGCATCCCTTTCCCAGCCATCCTGCTGTATCCTTCTGCAGAGCTGGGCTGGACTGTGAGAGACATCAGAGCTGGCTGTGGCACACAGGACCATGTGGCCATGTCCCCATGGCTGGTCCCCAAGGCTGCATGTCAGCAGCCAGCCCAGCCTGGCATCCTGAGCTCTGCATGTAAGTGCATTTGATGGCATGGGCCAGCATGGCTTGGCTTAGAGAAGAAAGCAGACAAGACAAGCTTGGGGCTGGACTGTCTGTATGAAGGTGGCTGGTCCCACTTGAGATGATGAAAAGCCACTGAGCTCACAGGTCTTCAGCAGGACTTGTGCCTTGTCTCTCAGCCCCGTGAGGAGTGTAGGTTTCAGTAAAACATCTCAGGCATCACTAGACATCAGAGCACAAACAGCTGGATTCAGTCTGGTGTGAAGATTCCTTAGTGTAGGTGTTTTCCGGTCCTCTGGGTGTCCAGATTCCTGCCCCAGTCACTGGACATCCAGTCCACACAGCTGCATAGTCAAAACAGAGACTCAGGCACAAGCCAGGAGGGTCCCCAGTCTGTTGCCTACATGTAGATGCCATTTTAGAGGTGTTAACTTCACCTCTGTTTGCTCTTCTTTAATTGCATGGGCTTCCACATGCCATAACCGGTGCCAAGGGACAACTCCAATAGCTCAAGGTGCCACCAGGTACACAATGAAATTGAGCCCCAGCCCCCTCTGCCAAGCTGGGTGGGCAGTGGTCTTGTCACTTGGCTGACTGATCAGTGGAGGGATGAAACAGAGCAGATTTCAGCCTCTTTTGTCTTCATTTAAACTCTTGAGCAGTGCATGAGCTGTGTGATCACTGGGGTCTGTGTTGGTGGAACTGACCGGAACAACAGGAACTGCCTGAGGTGCTGTAGCCAAACTTTAATTCCAAAGGGAAAACTCCACTGCAAAGTTCACAGGCATAAGGGACAGAAGCAGACAGCAAGGGGATTTGTCCATGAAGACATTTCAACACTGTCCACACAGCTGTCTGGGGTTAATAACAGCTGGATTCTCACAGTGCTCCCATGCTACCCTGACCACTCAGGGCCTCGCTTCTGGGTTTCCAAATGTGTTTTTTCCTCTTGCCTCGCAAAAGCAGCTTTTTGTGAATGAGAGCAGATCCATCAATGGGAAACAATGGCTCATAAAGTCCTAATGATTCATTTGGAGCTCCGCCAGGGGTTATTGTTTCTCTCAGTGAGCTTTTGCCTGAGTTGGAGGTTGTATTCAGAGCTTGCAGTTTCCTTGCTTTGCTGCTCTGTAAAAGGAGCTTCAGCCTGAGCATACTGGGAACTTGGCTGAGCTCATTTTGACAAGAATTTTTGCTTTTAAGCCTTTCCCATATCACAGAAACTTAGGTATGAGACCAGACCCAGGGAAACATGAAACTGTATCCGAGGAGTTTCCTCATCACATGAACACGTGGATATTTTTTCCCACAGTGACCAAGTGAAGAAGCACATTGCAACCAATCTGTCTTTACTTTTCCTCTTCCTCTCCTGTGACGTGAGCACATCTTCAAGAGTCTTCAGTCAATATCTACAAAAGCATTTGAACATACAGTACTGCAGCACCACTGTGATAATCATACATGGTGGAGCAGCCTGGTCTCATGAGCTGTGTGATGGCACATCTCCTCCTTTCTGTTGTGCAGGAACACGTTCCCCTCCTTCTAGGCTTGCAACAGTAAATACAGCCCTGAGAAATCATTCTTCTAACACCAATAAAATCTGTCATTTCAAATTTTTTAAAGCAGTCTGTTTTGTATCTATTTTTGGGAGCTCTGCCCTGTGTAAAATTCCATGTCCATTTCAAATACACTTACTACATTTCTTCCATCCTCTTGCTCTGCCATTCTGGCTAAAATTAAAATTAAAAATAAAAATAAAAACCCAACAGCAATGTTCTGTACAGCCTGAAATGTCTCAGACGAACTGGCAAAGCACAGTGATTTTGAGGCTCAATGGCCCAACCTTCAGAGCCCCTAAGGCTTAGCTTTCCATTAATCAACAGCACAACTCATATGGGCCTTAGTTCAACTGGTCAGAGAAGAGCACACATGACTGATTGGTTAATGGCAGATCATCTGGCACTTGGGAGTTTTCCACAGTTTAACTTTGGATGGAGGAGGTTGGGTGGAACTACCTGCTCCCATCCCTGCTGTGCAATGGCATGGGTGCCCTGCAGCATAGCAGCAACAGCAACACCAGCTGGGCTGGTTCCCAACCTTGACAAGAGTTACCATAAGCTGGGTACCAGGAGAATGCCAGTTTGATGCAAAGATGCCCCTTTTTGCTCTTGCACCTTAGCTACTTAGAGTGATTTTGACAGGTAACATGCAATTCTTCACTGAAAGGAATATTAAGTGTTGGAATGGGCTGCCCCGGGAAGTTGTGGAGTCACTGTCTCTGGAAGTTCTAGAAACAACTGGAGGTGGCATTTATTGCTGTGGTTTACTTGACATGGTGGTGTTTGGTCAAAGGTTGCACTTGACGATTTTGGGGGTCTTTTCCTATTTCAGTGATTCTGTGATTCTGTGGTTTAGTTTCATATGTGGGTATGTAATCAGTAACCATCTCTGATAATACATGAGATTGGACATCAGAGTGATTTATCTATCCCAGAGCAGAAAAAGGGAGGGAAAAATCTATTCCCTTTAATTTCCAGCTTCACGGACTCAAGTTCTTCCCGCCCTGCGGGAAGTGTGTCCTTGCTCTCTCTCAGCCAGTTTGCTCCAAGTGTGTAGTGAACTCAAAGATCTATGGTTGGGATGAGCTGAGACGTTTGGAAAGAAAATAACACATTTATTTTATGTAGATGAGCACAGCCAGTGGAGGAACTGCCAGGACTTTAATGGGCCAAAGTCAGCTGGCTGGTGTTAGGTGGACTCCTTGGCAATCTCACCATGTTGATGGATAATAGTGTCAAGAATCTGAACATTACTGGTGCAATCAAATGGGTTAATCTTTTGCAGTTAAGTCTCCCATTGAAAAAGCTGGAGAGGGATATTTGACAAGGCATGTAGTGATAGAAAAAGAGGGAATGGCTTTAAACTGAAAGAGGGCAAGTTTAGATTGGATATTAGGAAGAAATTATTTTCTGTGAGGGTGGTGAGGCCCTGGCACAAGTTGCCCAGAGAAGCTGTGGATGTCCCATCCCTGCAAGTGTTCAAGGCCAGGCTGGATGGGGCTCTGAGCAACCTGGTCTAGTGGGAGGTGTCCCTGCCTGTGGCAGCAGGGATGGAACAAGATGATCTTTATGGTGCCTTCCAATTCAGACCATTCCATGATTCTATGACTCTATGAAATCAGTGGGAGTTTTCCTTTCTGTCCTTTGGCTTCTAGGCAGGATCTGCCACATGAATTATGGTAGGCCATGTGTCATGCACTGTGACATAAATTTAAGAGCTGTCACGAGACTTTCTGTGTCTTTACTTGAGATGTATTAGCTGTTCCTTGTCTTCTCCAGAACAGTCATTCTGGATAAAAGAGTTTCCCAAAGCAATTTGTGAAAAAAAAATCAATCAAAACCTGAGATGGAGCTGAAATTATTTTAATTCTTCTTCTCTATAAACTCCAGGTTGCCCATGGCTGAGTGCTCCTCTTCCTATGTGTATCTACTGAGTAGCCTTGTCTACACCCAAGGCAGGGGGTGACAGCAACCTGCCTTGGAAATGAAGTTCTCTGGGCTGTCCCTGAACTACAATTTAAAGTTGTCAAGCTCTTGTATGGATATGGCAAACCATCAACATGCTCTGTGGTATATGCAGGGATATGTTCCATAGACAAATCCACTTCTGAGTTTGAAACATGCAAAATTTCCTCTGATGATGCAAAGGAGCCCTAAAATGTAGTGTAGGTTTTTTTCATGTCTGCTCTGGCATGGAGCAAATAAAGGTAGGAACAGAGAAGGTTAAAAGGGTCTGGTAGTAGTGACAAAGTTGTTGCTCTCAAGGGACTGTTCTCTAGGGCTGGAGGCCACATTCTGAAGTTGCCTCTGTGCCTGTGGGTTGACAGCAGTCATGCCTGAGTTGCTGTTTGTTTCCTTTGCTTTGGTCAGAGCCCTGCAGTCTTTGCACCCTCCCCTCCCACCCAGACACATGTTTCTCCTGCCCCATTTGCACTGGGCAAATGCTGGAGTAGGTTCCTAGGAACTGACTCAAGAGAATTGGAAGTGAAAGGGTCTTGGAAAAATGAAACATTGCTTAATCCCATGCTGGACCATTTCCTCCACGAGCTTTTCTGCAGACAAGGAGCGTGGGAGCTCATGTGTGCTCGGAAGGTCATGGCGGGTGAAGCCAGACTGGCCTTTGCTGCAGCAGTTTGGAGATGGCTGCAGGGCTACACTCGGGCGGATGTTGGTAAGGACATGGTGCCATGGGTAATTACCCTTCTGAGCTCAGAAAATGCTTCTTTTCTGATGAGCACTTGGCCTCTGACATCACTCCCTGTGCTGCTGTACCAGCCTGTTGGAGGGGATGTGCTGTGCAAACTTGGCCGATGTGCACTGAAGCGTCGAGCTCCCTCCAGCTACTTACACAACTGGTGGTATCCATCAACCGCCCTTCAGCCTCAAGCCTGTCAAGAAGACACATTTACACAAAAGGCAGCAGTAAAATATTTAAGGAATAGCTAGTCCATTGGTATTTTTTTATAATTTTTTCATTTACATTATATAAAGCCCTTCTGTGTGCTTGAGCAAGGAATCCAAGCTCTTTCCTTTAGGAGTTTACTAGAAACAGGTACTCCATTCATTCCTGGAAATGATTGCAGTCCTATTATTGATTTGTTTTTATTGATGGCTTTGGGAGCTTTTGGCAAAAGATCATGGGTATAAAAATGGGAGAAAGAAGTAGACCTCAGAATATTGTTTTGATTCCATGCACCCAATGATCCTGTGGCCATAGATTAATGGGAAACTGATGTTACTTACCTTTGTTTGCCAGCACAGCTCTGAGGCAAACCCATATCAAGTACTGAGGAACACATGGAGGTTGTGTGGCTGTTCTGTGCTGTTACCAGAATTGGCCTCTGGTTTTGAGGTCTTCCAAGGTCACTTCTGACCACTTTGGATGGGACACAATGACATAAGCATGACCTCTCATCTAGAATATATTTGTTATGACCTGTGTTTTATGTCTTTGATCTAATTAGGGGTTTCTGACACCCCATTATTTGGAAAAAGTCTAGTTGCAAGTGACATTCTGATCTCCTTTGTTCTTAGTTTCAGTTCTGTTCTTTCAGTTTCAGTATTATTCAGTTAAAAGGACTCCAAAATCTCTTCCTAAATTATCCTTGGTATTAAAAGTTTCCCGGGGTACCTGCAAGGGCAGATGTGGGCTCAGCAGATGAGGAGACAGTCTAGATGGGTGACCAAGTGTGGAGCCTGGTGGTGCTGAGTGTGTTGCTGAAGAACCAGCTCACTCTAGTCCTTTCCAGGTATCCCTGCTGATCTTCCCATCTCCTACCTGCTCTTCCTATCCCCTCCTACAGGTTCATAATAGTTATTTACCAGAAGACACTCTGACATGTCCAGTGAGGGAGATCTACCCATCTGTGAGCATGAGGAGGGAGAACTTGCTCGCTCCAAGGGAGGAGGAAAGAAGCAGTGACTACCTGTGGCTTGATGCTGATCATCTCCTCTCCTGGCTTTGGTGGGTCAGCAAAGGTGAGCCATTCTCACCCAGGTTTCTCCAGAGCCTGGAAAACAGTGTGATCTTGGGGATGTCTGTGGAGAGTGTGATGTTCCCAGTTCTAGGAAGTGCTTGCACTGCACATGCTGCTTCTGTGACTGGGCTTTGTGCTCTGGCCAGTGCATTTACTGCAGAGTGCTGCTGCAAGGGCAGCATACCAAGGGCTTGACTCAGCCCTTGCTTTGCTTTTTATGGGCTCCCAGTCCAGTAGAGCCAGGATGCTTGGCTAGCCCAAGGTCATCTCCTGAGGCACTCAGATACTGCAGAGAAGTGCAAACATCTTCATTTCACATGTGGAAAGTGGATTTCTGTGAAGGGCAAGTGAATAGCCACTCCCAAATCACTCTGAAAGAGGCCAAGTGTGGTGCATGTTGCCTTCTCCCCCATCCATCAATCCTGCTCTGGCCTGAAGCAAGAAGACTGATAACCTTTTTCAAAGTACTAAAGGGAACAATCTGAATCACTTGAGGATGAGTCAAGTTTGGATGGATTCCCCACAGGCAAGCTTGGCAGCTGGCCTAGCACCCTTGCAAAAGGATTAACCAGTTCTGTTCCACCGCAGCAAGTGGGGGAAGAACTCTTCTCAGAGTGGCTTGCGTTTCCAGGCTGGGCCCCACCATGCTCTGCACAGCTGAGGGTATTTGGGGGAGGCACAGCAGGTGCCAAGTGCAATATCCCTGGCAGCTGGGGACACAGATGGGGTCCCTGTGCTTGAGGAGTAGGCTGAGGTGAAGGAGGGAATGACAGTGGTCTGGGGGAGCTTTAGCCAAGCTGTCTTCTGTGATTTCCCTCCTCATCACTTGTCTGTGCATTTCCCACCACTGAGAGCTGTGACTTCTGATTCTTCTCTCTGAGTTCGGTGAGAATTTTGCTATGGACATGAAGGGAAGGAAGACCTGCCCATTTCTGGACTCTGAGTATCACAAGCTAAACCTCCAAATCAGGGGGAAATGCTGGGTTTGGGTGTATGAGAAGATCATAAAATATGCTGAGTTGGAATGGACCCACAAGGATCATTGAGTCTAACTCCTGGCCCTGCACAGGTCACCCCAAAGATCACACCCTGTGTCTGGGAGTGTTGTCCAAACGCTCCTTGAACTCAAACTGTTTGAGTCAGATGGCCAGGAATGGTCAGATTACAGTTAGCTAAACAAGGGCATGTACTGGTATTTGAGATACCCCTGGAAATATTGGGTGAGCAGTTGATTCAGAAGGTCATGGATCTCCTGTAGTTCCTTAGGTGACAAATCTTCCATCCCCAGGTAGACTTCCCTGACACTGACATGAGACACTTTTGGAGCCCGGAGCTTGCACACGCTGTGGGATGGAGGGCAGTGGCTCTCATCCTTCTGAGGCTGGGTGTCCCAATTTCTCAGCATGTCTCTCCTGGTCATTCCTTGTAGCTCTGTTAGGGAATTTGGGGCAGGATATTCTAACTTTACATGGATAATGGTTCTATTTGGGAAATACCAGATGTAGCTCTTCAGCATGGAATATATTCCAGCTTAACACCCCTCCTGGCTGGAAGACAAGTACAGCTGCTCCCACAGAGGGTTTGTACCTGCTCATTGGACTCCTTCTTTCTCACTTAAGCTCTTCCACTTTCAAAGGAGCTGAACCTTTGGGTCGAAAGATGAATTTCCAGGAACTGTGTCAGGTAGGACATGCAGCAAACCCAAGCTACAAAACCTGCTCTTCTCTCAACCCTTGCTGTGTCATTCTCATGGTACCCACACTCATAAAACCCTTTGTCCAGGTGGGTGGGAATTCATGTCACTGGCTCCAGGGTGGGATTCAGCTCTGGATGGAGACCCAGATGTGTGGGAGTCTCCATGTCCATGTATCCATGTGTACTAGGTGTCTGAACTCCCATCACACCTTGTGGAGAGAGACCAGCCAGAAAACTCTTGATTCACTTGCAAATGTGTGGGTTCCTAGCACTGTGTGAGATGCTTTCCAGCACCTCCCTTAGAATCCTGGAATGACAGAATCATTAAGGTTGGAAAAGACCTTTATGATCGTCAAATCCAACTCAGCCTCTAGCTGCTCACAGGGATTGTGTTTTTCAAATCCCAGCTGCTTGTTGTCCTAAACTTTCCACCTCTCTAAAACATCCCCAAGGAGTAGGGAAAAACAACCCAGGTATCTCCAACTTTTCTCCAGCTTCTCAGAAGCAAAAGAACAGCACAGCCTGACCCACTTGTCCCCCTCTTTCCCCAGCTTTTCCAAGGGAACACTGTGGCCTGTCCTTCTGCAGTGCTTTGTGACACCAGTTTCTCTGAAGGCAACACAACCGCAGGGCAGAGGCGAGGCACATTCCTGATAGGACCAAGATAGCTTTTTCCCATAGCTCCCAGGCAGTGGGAACGGGGCACTTTTTCAAAGGACTGCTGTGCCTAAAGTTAAAATAACAGGAGGAACAGAGTGGGAGATCCAAGCTGGATTAGAGTACTTGGGGCTCGATTCCTTCAAACTGAAGGAGAAAAGAGAAGATGACAAAAGGATGCACTTGGTAAGTTTCCAAAATACTTCTGTGACCACTTTGATATCTCTTTGGTCTCACAGCACCACGGGAATAAATCTGCCTGATTCCAGCTTGTACATACAATCCGAACTGCAGCTTTGTTTTGTTAACAGGGATTACCCAGGCCTGTGGTTTTGTTGTTGTTTCCAAAAGATTTCTCCTGCTGTTGGGGTAGATGAGTCCTTCTTCCTTCTGAAGTCCTCTTTCTAACCCCATGATGGAAGAACAATATTGATATAAAGTCTAAAACACTTAAAATCAGATGGGCTGAGTGTTGTTTTACGGCTTGGAAGCCCCAAGCTGTCTTTGTCCCTCTGATTTTTCCACAAGTTTACAAGTAATGGAAAATCTTGTCTGCTTTCAACCTATAAATCTCCATCAGCTACAGAAATGCCTCTCATAAGCGAATAAATAGATGGGTGCTCGGAGGTCACCATGGTGTTGTAGGTGACAATCTTTGGAGCTTTCACAATGGAGCCTGTAAGAGCAAGGAAGGGGAAAATCTGTTCCTTGTTATTTTAAAGCTATATCTTGAAAAACAGGAACTCGTGCCAGAACAGTTTATTTTGGTTAAAGCCAAGTTGCGCAGCAATTCCCCTGAGGGAAGACTGAACTTGAGAGCAGAGAGCAGGAGAGAGACAAGCTGGGGGGGAGACTGAGTGTTTTATCAGTGCTGAGTGATTGTTGATGCTTGGGAACATCAGCACCAGTTTTGGATCAGGTGGACAATGTTTTCTTCTCCACACATATCCTGACAGCTGTAAGCCATGAAGAACACTAGGGATTTAAGTCACAGCTGAACTCACCTTGTCCAACACCTCAAAGTGTCTGCAGCTCAGCCTTTGTGCTGTGTTGTCTTCATGTGTCCCACCGTGGCTGGAGCTGAGGGGATGCACAGACTGCCTGCAGCAGTAAATTACTCAGGAGCATCCCAGGAGCATGAATATGATCTGTAGAGTGGAATTGGATGGACTGCAAGGCAGTGACTGGCTGAGCAAAGTCCCTTCCACTTTAGGAGATCAGGTTTGTGACCACCTGAGGGTTCTCAACATATATAAGTCTGAGAGACCTGACAAGAGGCATCTCAGAGTCCTGGGGGAATTGGCTGATGCAGTTGCCAAGCCACTCTCTAAGATATTTTAAAAGTCATGGCAGTTGGTGAAGTCCCCAGGGACTGAAAAAAGGAAACCATTGAACCTATTCTTAATAAGAATAAAAAGAAGGACCAGGAGGACCCTGTGAATGACTGACCTGTCAGCCTCACCTCTTCTAGCACCACAGAATCTTGTGATGAGGACTTGCACAGTTTGACCACGTGTCACATGAAGAACTGACTTGCATTTTGCCTTGATGATTCCTTGTTTTGGTTTCATTAGATTTCCCTAGAGTTTGCATTAAAAGAGACAGTGAAAAAATCACTACGCTTTCTGTTCCTTTTGTGATTTTATAAATCTCTGCCATCCCTCCTATTGCTCATCTTTTTTTTCCTCAGTCTGAAAAATCCTGGCATGCAATTCACTCCTAACTGTCAGTGTGCCGAAATCTGAGATGATGTTTTCATGGTGCTTCCAAACCAAGATCTCGTTCCAACCCATCATTTCAATCTGTGTTTTGGAACCCCGCTTAATCCATTTCCGATCCTTCCCACATGGAACTAGCAGCACAGCTTGATCCTCAGAGCAGCTAAATTTTCCATATAGAGAGCTGTGATCATTTCATGGAGAGACAGAAGGCAGCTGAGATAAATGTCAGTGGGAACATGTGGCTGTTAAATGTGAGCAGCAAAAGCAATAGTCACCCAAGGCCCATGAGACTACGTGTCACCTTCTCCTTGTTCACCTGCCAGGGACATGGAAAAGCAGCAGCAATGCAGGGAGGCAGCACAGACTGTGGGATTTGAAATCACACCCAGGGCTTTGGAGCCAAATCTCTGTGTCTACAAACTCCAGCTGAGCACATGAGAGCAGCAAACAGGAATCACCCTGGCTGCACATCCCCACTCCTTCCAGGAACACGACTGTGCAGCCAGGGCCCTGGGGACTTCTGCAGTGCCTTCCATCGCTCTGCAGTCTTTTGGAGAACTGGACAAGCTGGCTTTGCCTGGAAAGGGAAGAAGGCTTGTCCTACTGGAAAGCAGCTGGAATGAGCACAGATCAATGCTACCCTGAGACACAGCAGTGGAAAACATTGGAGGAGGAAATTACAAAAAACTCATCCTACCCTTTGGATCAGACCCAGCAGGATCCACTTTTTCCTCTTGCTCAGACTTCTCTTTGCAATGGTCCTGGAGGAGTTGTCACTGTGGGTGTTGTGCCTGTCAGGAGGTGGGAGGGAATGGATGAGAAGCAACTGTTCAATGGTCCTCCATCCTGCTGGGCTGCAGTACCCACTTGCTGGATGTTCTTCTCCTGTCCAACATGTTTGGAAAAAACAGTTTTTCCTTTTCCAGAATTTCTGACCAACTCATTCCTACTCCACACTTTTTTGTCCCTTCATGTTCTCTTGTTTTGTTTTTATATTCTGGAGAATCAGGTGTTTGGAGAGAGAGCTGGAATGTCTGAAGTGCTGCATCATCTCATCTCAGCTCCACAGGCTTTTCTGTCCCAGGAGAGTTTTCCTTTCCATCCTCTTCTCACCAGCCAGATTCTTTTTCTGGGAATTGCCTCCCAGAATCTGCCAATCCCTTTTTGCCATATCTGCTGTATTCCCTGGCTGCAAAAAGAGAATTTTCAAGCTGGTTGCCATAGTCAGGATTGACAAACCCTTGTCCGGAAATTGCTGGACAAGAAAGGGCTGCTGAGAAGGCAGATTGTCATTACAGGCCAAAATATTCTCATTAAGGACTTTGGCAGTTAAAAACATGTAGTTTAATGGCTCTGAGAGTTAATTACTGCACTTCCGTGCTTTTATTTTATTGCACTTTATTTTATTGACCTTTATTTTATTACTTTATTACTTGCTTTATTTTATTACATTTTTGCTCCCTAAATAAATCCTCAGCCTTTTTTTTTTTCTTCATACAGAAAAAAATCTCACTTCAAACCATAAAAGCAAAAATTCTGATTTGGCTGCAATTAGATGAAAACGAACGCCTTAGTCAGGATTAAACAGAGGGAGGTTGCTGCACCATAGCCATTCCCATGCCTTGGTCAGCAGGGATGTGTTCCCTGGTCAGTCATCCCTGCTGCATGTACACCATAATTTGGGGACAAGGGAATGACTAGGGGTTGCCATATGGGGATGGGACCCCTGCCTCTGGATGTGGATGGCATCTGTGGGGTAGGGGATGGCGTGGGACAGGGGCACCCCAAGGAACTGTTGTGTGGGGAGCTTTGTGGGGCAGTCTGGGTCTGTGCCCAGCATGGGCAGGGGACCAGAGGAACAAACGGGGCTGGTGGCAGAGCATGGAAAAAGGTACTTTTTGGCATTGGCTTTCCTAGTGCAGGAAATGTGAAGTTCCAAGTCCCCATATAAGGAAGAGCAGAAGGAGAGCCATGAATCATGGCAGGGCACGAGCTGGGAAGGACTGCAGGGCACCCGTGCTGGGTTGAGGGTTGAGCTGGGAGGAGCCACAGCAAACCTGGAGCAGCATGAGGTGCCTTTGGCCTCCTGCAACCTGGGAGAGGCCACAGGGAAAATGGGCACTGAGGGTGTGGGAAGAGCAAAGTCCCGCAAGCCCCCCTGGGTAGGACCACAGGCTGCTCTTCTCCTGAGGAGAGATGAAGGAAGGCTGCTGGGCCGTGTCGAGCTTCAGCAAACATGGACTTGTGCCTCCTCCCTGTGCTGCCTCCTTTGTGGGTGCTTTGAGCAGGGTTACTCTGACACACCTGAGCCTCTGGGGGGACCTGACCCAGCGCAGCCAAGGTGAGGGATGAACAGGTTACAAGGACATTTGGAACAGGATCCCCAGGAAAGTGGTCACAGCACCACGCCTGAGAGAGTTCAAGAAGTGTTTGGACAACGCTCCTAGGGACTTGGTGGGATTCTTGTGGTTGTCCTGTGCAGGACCAGGGGTTGGACTTGATGACCCTTGTGGGTCCCTTCCAACTCAGGATATCAATGATTCCATAATTCCGTGGCTTGATCTCTCTCTCCCTAGCAGGACTAAAACCAGACTGCAAATCTTCAGAATCACTGACAGATCTTCTCCTGACTTCAGCAGCCTCAGGATTTTGCATCATTGCTGGGTAATTTGCCCAGAACAATTCTGGGAGGAAGTGTTAAGAAAAACGATCCTGTAGATGACCAGTGGCCAGCCATCACATGTGAGTCTCTGGATGCTCTTATTCACTTAATCTGTATTAACTCCAGATGAGCACAGATTGAAAAATACGTTTGAGGAGCATCTACTGGCCTGACAAAGTGAAGTAATTTCCCCCAAACTTCCCATTTTGAATGATTTGTTCCCGTCTTTCTGGACATAGCTCCATTTTTACAGAACCTGTGGGATTGCTGTTGGAAGGGAGGAGACATGGGGCAGCTTGATGGAGTGGTGTGTATTAGCATTTTTTTCTATTCCAGGGTGCAGCTGACTCACTTTCACCACTTAGAGGGCAGAAGCTCATGAGAGAGCAGGAAATCTTGGCAGTCCCCATCCAGAGCATGGAAGGAGTGCCAGCAGTGTGTGACATGGGAACGGCATGGCAGGGTGGACCATGCCCCACATAGTGCCTAAACCCAGCTCTGAGCATGAGACTGTGCCACCAGACACAGCCCTGAGACTGAGCAAGGTCCATGTCACCAACAGCTCTGTTCAGAGCATGTTTGGAGCCAGTGGCTTCATAAATCATAGAATCATTAAGGTGGGGAAAGACCTCTAAGATCATTAAGTCCTACATTAACCCAGCCCTGCCGAGTCCAC
The DNA here is from genome assembly GCF_009650955.1 of Corvus moneduloides. Lineage (NCBI taxonomy): Eukaryota > Metazoa > Chordata > Aves > Passeriformes > Corvidae > Corvus > Corvus moneduloides. Next base: position 162,735,395 of record NC_045476.1, read on the forward strand.
CACTAAGCCACATCTCTAAATGCCACATCCATGGGGGGTTCTTTTAACACTTCCAGGGATGGTGATTCTACCACTTCTCTGGGCAGCCTCTTCCAGTGCCTGACCACCCTTTCAGTGAAGAAAGTTTTCCTATATCCAATCTAAGCCTCCCCTGGCACAACTTGAGGCCGTTTCCTTACATTCCGTCACTTGTCACCTGGGAGAAGAGACTGGCTCCAATCTCTTTTCAGGGATTGTACAGAGTGATAAGGTTCCCCCGTGACCCTCCTCTTCTCTTGTGTTTGCACTGGGGAACAGTGTGGATGCTCTTGGCAGGGGCACTGCACAACCAAAAAGTTGGATCCAGACGGAAGTAGCAGCTGCTGATTCATGTTGGGACACAGCTATGAGGGACAGGATGAATTCTGCTTTGGGACTGTGGGCTGTGTTTGGGCTCTGGATTTTACCTGGTCATGTCTGGTTTTCCTCTTAGCTGGTGTCAGGATCAATGTGAGGATGGTTCTGCACTCACTGGCTGCAAACCCATCTTTCCTTCTTGGTAAAACCCCCAAATCTTCCATGGTTTGTGACAAAGGGTGTTTCAGAGAGCATCTCACTTGCTGTAAGTTATGTTTCACTGGAAAAGTCTTTGGTTTTGATCTGAAGGATCAAGAACTGGCAAATCCACCCCTTCCCGTTACTGACTTTAGTGTTTTATTATCCGTATTGTTTAAGCATGTGCTTAATTTTTCTTTTGAACTTGTTTGGTTTCCTAAACACGAGTTTGAGCCACGCTGTCAGACATTAAATCTCTCCTGCAGACACTCCAGAGGTCTGTGCTGACCTTACCTCACTCTTCCCTTGCCTGTAGACAGCTGATCACTGGGGCGGAACAGCTGATTTATCCTGATGTAAATCAAAGCGCAAACATAGCCCCAACCTATTTTTATTGGGCCAAGAGAGATTATTGAGTACAACTGTGATTACGTGAATGCAGTGGGTGACCTGTGTGAAATCTGGGTTGCTGAGAGGCACAGATAATCCTGCATGATGCTGTTATGACTATCACAATCACAGCATGGCCCATGGTGGGCACAAAGCCAGTGCAGGTACCAGGGAGGGTCAGTGTGCAGATACACACAAGCACAGGGACCTCTGGTATTCTCAGCTTCTTGTGCTGAGCCCAGAAAAGGTCTGGATGGGGAAATAGAGTCACTGTCCACACTGCCATGTTTGTGCCTCTGCTTTTGGACTTGTATCCCTGTGGTTTGCACTCTCCCCAGCTTCATGTAGCTCAGTCATGCCCTCCAGCAAGCTGTGTTGCACTCCTCAACTCCCTCTTTACCAGCTGAGGAGCCAGGAAGCATCCTGAATAAAAGCTAAGAGCAGGACACGTGACAGAGAATTGTAGTTTTGCCTCAAGTAGGTGGGGTATGAGCCAGACTTGCCCTGTGTTAAATCTTGACTTTTCATCGTACATTCAGCACTGTCAGCTAATCCTTTTATTTTTTATTTCTTATTTTATTTATTGCTGTTTTGAAAACCTGAGACTACTCATGGCTCTGCTGTGGTTTTCTCCAACAGCACCTGCCACAGAGGGAGCTGGCTGCCAAGAAGAACAAAAATGATGATCCCAAAGCCGCTAGCTGTGCTGGCTTTCCATCCTTGCCCTGCAAGGATCTACCCCTTTGCAGTGCAGGAGGGGTGGTTAAGAGGCAGCTATCTCTGGTTTCTGCAGCTCATGTGGAAAGCTTACTCTGCACCCACTCTTATCTAAACATGCCTAAGCCCCAGCATGCTGCTGGCTTTACACTTCAGGCTGTTTTGAAAGTGAATTTGTAAAGCCATTAACATTATTTAAACAGTTTAGCCACAGAATTACCCGATGGTGCAATCCAGCTGCCAGAAGCAGAGACACAGGGCTCCTTTGCACTGTGGATCAAACAAAACTTGGCCAAAGCATGTGGCCCCTGGAGGATGCCAAAACCAGGGGTGATGGAGGGGAGTGAGAGCTCGCTGGCTTTCCTCTTGGCAGGAAATCTCATCAAATGTTGGGTTATAATTTTTTTTTTATGAGCTGGTTTGGGTCCAAATCGGACCAAAACCAGGTTTGTTTCCCCCTGAAGCTTCTGGAAGGCTGGAAGGAGTCAGGCTCCTGGTTGTCCTGATGCAGCTGGCTTCCCAGAGAGCACATTTCAGCTGGTGGGTCCAGGACTCAGGTTAGCGACATGTGGGGAGATCAAGTTTTGCAGACAGAGCTTCCCAAGCCCTGAATCTCATGGTAGACCTCTCCTCCTCTTGGGCAACATCCCTGCAGCTCCTGATTTTCCCCATGCCGAGGCAAAGTCCTTTTACAGCGCAGAAAGTGCTCAAGGGAAACATGCTCAAGTATTTGGGGAAAGACTCTGGAAACTGGGCCTTTTCAGACAGTTGCAGATAATCAGTTCCTCCAAGCTGAGCATGTGATAAGGGTGATGGGGATGGTGAGGCCCTGGCACAGGTTTCCCAGTGGATCTGTGGCTGCCCCATCCCTGCAAGTTTTCAAGACCAAGCTGGATGGAGTTCTGAGCAACCTGGTCTAGTGGAAGGTGTCCCTGCCCATGGCAGGGGGTTGGTCTTTATGTTGCTTTCCAACCCAAATAATTCTGTACTCTGTAATTCTAGGACATGCTCCTTGTCCCAATGCAACTATAATAAAATGGATAAAGCATAGAGGAGTGGAGAAACTGAGGCACAGACACCTCAGATGACATCTCTGAGACTTAAAGGGGGCTTCCTACAAAAGTCAACCTTTCCTCCTATAGATCCCACTGTACGTGACATTCAAGGCAAGATCTTTCATATCCTGATAATACACATGAGAGCAACTGGTTAAAAACAAACTAAAGTTGAGTTGTCAACCTTGTTGAGGAGTCTGAATCGAGATTGCTTTTTCTTACTTGTCTTTTTCTCTTGGCTGCTGTCTGAGGACAAGCCCTGAAATTTGTCTTAGTTCAGAATAAAACATTATCTTACGTACCAGTATTCTTCCTTTTGAGTGCATTGCCTTTCTTGGCTATTTGATTTCATTCCTCTGAAACTTTCAGCCGTGCAGCCGGGAGAAACAATGGGTATTGTTTTATATTTAGGGTGAGTGTTAAAAGCTGGAACACGGAAAGCGACAGCAGCTGCTGGAAGGGCTCAGACCATCAGCTCCCTCTGCTGACCTGCAACAGGGAGAAGAAGTGCAGCCAAATTTTGGTACTTCAGGAAAAGTGAGGACTGAAAGGACATAGGGCAATACTACTCCAGCAGCACAAAACTGGAGACTTGGGATGACTCTCCACAGCCCCTGCCAATTCAAGAACTAGAGGACACCAAAAGAAATTAATGAGAGCCACGTTCAAGAAAAAAGAGGTGGTTGTTCCCACATTGTGTTATAAAATCTGTGGAGTGCCTTGCTGCAGGAGGTTGTGGATACTCAAAGTTTGTATACACTCCGAAAGAGACTGGAAAAGTCTGGAAGAAAAATCCACTGAAGACTATGAAATGTAAAGATCCCTTTCCTTACCTGGGAAATTCCCAACCCACAAGCTGCTGAATGCTGGGAAGTGTTTCAAGGAAATATTGTTTTATATTTGTTCTAAGCCTATGTTCTTTCTTGGGCGTCCACTGTTGGAGGCAGGATGCTGACTCACACAACTTGTTCTCCTCCTGGTCCCACGGGATGTCTGAAGGGTCCAGGAGAGGTGATGTATGTACAGCTTGGTGCACTAGAACCAGGGAATTAAAACATCTTGGATAGAGTCAAAGAAATCCTTATTTCAGTGGGAAAATGGATGCAGTTTGGTTCTGTTGTTGTCTCAGCCTCCATGCTGAAGGAACTGTCAGTGTGGAGACATCTACACTGAATGGAGACATTGAAATAGCCCTGAGGATACAGACCTTGGTACAGACACAGACTGGTGACTCAGGGTTTTCTTCTGAATTCTTATTTTTGAGCTAGGGGAAATAGGCTGACATGACTGACATTCAAATGTAGCCTTTTAGGATGAAAAGACTCAAACAGGATGATCATAATTTGCATGGACGTTCCACCATCACTGGTGAAGCCACTGCAAAAACTAGGTGGGAAATGGTGCATAAATAGTAGGAAACCCAAAACATAATGAATGTTTCTGAAAATCAAGAGGTTTCATTGATACTGCATGACATCAAGCTGGAGAATAGTGATTGTTCTGAGGTGTCTCCTCAGAGCTTTCAGGGAAATGCTGCTCTGGCACCCTTGAGAGCTGAAGGCTTAGTTTTTCTCAGACATCACAGAAAAAATGGCGTGGTTGCCTAACACTATTTCTAAACTTTGTGGAATCATTTAGGCAAACACAAAGCAAACACAGCATTTGTCTTTCCCGAGGACAGATCTGTACCCGATTTGTCAATGTCATTGACCCCTGTGGGGTATCTGTGGATGAGATTCAATTGCTGAAACACTCCTCACTTGAAGTGGATCCTGTGTCTTACCTAACCAGCCTCATGTGGATGACTTAGATACCCTTGGACACCTTTCTAGGTGTCTCCTTTCAGGCAAGTAAATCCACCCCAAGCTGGGTATCTACTGGACATTGGGCTGGATTGAGTCCTAGGGCTGTTGACTGTAACTTCAGTGCCTGTAGTGGAAATTCAGGCACCAAATTTACATGGGAGCACCTAAACATGGGTGTCCTCATCTGGAGGGAGTCTCAACCTGCACTGCCTCCTAGGTGCCATTCATGCAAACCATTTCATCCTGTTTTCATTCCTCTCAGGCAAGCTCAGGAGAAGAAAACAAACATTTGTTTGTTACTCAGGATAATATCCCCATCCTCTACATGTAAACCCTTGGCCACATCACACAGGTTTCTTTTGTATACTGCATTTTGCACAGTGAGGGATGACGAGGAAGGACCGGCCTGGAGTACAATTTTCTTGGGGCTTTTCTGCCCATTGACGAAAATGGTGGTATTTGTGACAATATGGGTCATCAATTAGGTCTCTGTGGCCTTTCCAGGCTCTGTTCCATTTTCCAAAGACCCCTCTTTCCAGCAGAACAAGAGCTTGCTTTGCTCTCAGAGCAGGCAAGGTAACTGTTCAAGGAAGAATTTGACATTTTTGTCATGGTTGGCCCCAGCATGCCTGTGTTTATTTATGGTGACATCAGCTGTGACGATGGCTTACAGAAAGTTGTGCAGCTCTGGAACTACATTTTCTTTTTCCTTTGAAGTGTTCTCAGGAAAAAAATGTTATGTTCCCTGGGACATAAAGCCTTCACTTGATGGATAAGAGTTTTGTTTATACAAGAGCTGGAGATGAATGCCTGAAAAACCATGCCCTAATCCTTCTCCTTAAGGCCACAGCTCCGTAAGATGGGCGAACATGTCACACCTGCCTCCCTCTTTCATCTTATAAAATATTTATTCCTCCTTCCTCCATAAAGGTTGTCAACACTTTTCTCCCTTAAAAAAAAAAGGAAGAGAAAAGAAAAAAAAAATTGGCATATCTCCAAGAGAATAGTTATATCTCCAAGTCTATCATTTTCTAATTTTCTCTGCAGGATTTTCAGAAAGGAGGTGTTGTGAATAGATGAAATGAGAAGCTATTTCTGTCCCACCAGACAAACTGCCCAACTGATGAACTAGACAAATAAAGAATAATTACCATTATAGTGGGAGTATAGTCCAGGCCCTCCCATATCTTGGAGCACTGCATGGCACTGACGTGCCAGCAAATCCAATTGGGTTGATAAAGCTCCAAGCAAAATGACCGGTAGTGCACATCTGCCTGGTTCCTTCCATGGTTATCTGCCGCTTAATGTAGGGGTTCCTGGGCAGCCTGGCCTTTCTGTGGCCCTTCAGGATGCTCCACAGGTGAAATGCCCAGAGCTGGAGATTCTGGGATCATTGCCTGGCAATCTGCCTCAGAGCCTGGACTCTGTTCCTTTTCCTGGGAAAAAACAAATCCTGAAGAAATCTGTATTTCAAAACAGCACCTGAAAGACCCTTCATCTATCATCTTCATCTGCACAGTGTCAGCAGCATGGGGTGATGAGGACAGGCACAGCCTCTGAAATCAACAGGGAATGAGCAACCACTGGATGACAATGCCGTGTGGCAATGCTGGGAGGCTCCCAGCCCCATGCCTGATTTCCCTCATCTGTCTCCTTGGTCTGGCATGATGGATTGGCAAAATCCACGTGTCTCCTGAGCACTACCTAACATGGGCCATTTCAACCTGTGTGGCCTTCTCTCTGGGCAGAGCAAGGTTCTGATGCTCAGCAGCTCCTTGATGTACGTCCACCCTGCCATGAACCTGCCCTGACCACCCACGCACAGGCTGACAGCTCACGGTGAAGGGGAGGAGGTTGGCTCACACAGGGCCTTTGCAGATAGAAAGCTGAAGTGCAGGTACATTTATGGCAACAGTTGCTGCCTTTCTTTGCCCTTTTTTCCCCGAGGCTGTTTTCTGCTGCCACTGAAACGGCTGGGTGTTTTGCTGTCAGCTGAGATAGGAGCTTGATCTTCCTTTGAAGAGGAGTAGCTTTGATTTGTGGTTAGAGGTACAGAAGCAAGAACCTACCAGGAACAGAGCAGCCCTGATTCCTTCTACCTTTGCTGCCTCTGTTCTTCTCAGGGCTCAGATAAACAGGTCTCAGTTTCTGCCCCTTGGAACTAGCCACTTTGGTAAGGGCAAGGCATTGCAGAGACTGGACTAAAGACTTGACTGCTGTGCACAGAAGGTTTATGCCTTGGCTTGGGCAGACCAGGCAGCACGGTGCATTTCCTGGGAGAGCTTTCCTGCGACTGGGTTGAGAAATCCGTGCTGGTGGGAGCTTCCTGTAGCCAGGTCCTTTGGAGAGGTACAGCACCGTCATGTCCACCACTGGCAGTAGGTCCAGTCCTCCCCAAGCTCACTGCCTGCTCGGTGACCTGCTGGTCAGCCTGCCTTCCAGCTCAGTGTAGGGAAAATCCTCAGAGAATGAGCATGCAGTTGTCTTTCCTTATGTGGAGTCAGTCATTCCCCAGTGTGGCCCTAGCCCTTCCCATAAATGCATTTCACATTATCACTGATAACTGATCTGATTATTACAGATTAAGTGTGTTGCTGAAGGGTTGTCAATTTCCAAAGCCCAATCAGGCTGGGTGGAAGCTCAGGACACTGTCCAGCTGTCAAGTGCTGAGACTGTGTGAATACAGGAAGAAAATACCTTGTTATTCCACCAGGAAGGACTCAGCACCTTCCAGACACAGGCCTTGGGTGGAAGGGTAAGGACAAGAACATAACCAGAGCAGGGCATGGAGGACATTCTCCTTGTTGCCTTTTTTCGGGTGTATGATGTGGTTCTGTCTGACACAGACCAACCTGTATTGAAAAAGGTACAGAGAGCCAGGAATGTCACAGAATCACAGAATGGTTTGGTTGGAAGGGACCTCAAAGATCCCCCTGCCCATCCCCAGGTCTTACCATCTGTCAAGGTACCAATGTCTACCAAGACATTTTCTTCATTCAACTTGGACATCTTCACCTCTGATCTTGTTGCTCAGCGGCCTTTAGAGGCAGACATGCACTGGATCCATCCCTCACCTTCACCATGGACAGTGATCCTGTGAAGAGTGGACAGGAAATGGCAAATGAAAACCAGGGAATGAGTCAGAAGGAGAAAATCACCCATTTGTACACCAAAAGACCCCTTTATGTCTCATTCTGGGATGTCAAGGAGCGGTTTTCTGGTCTGATGTTGGGCTGGATGAAGGTTTCATTATTGAATCATGAAGGATTGTTAAGGAGCACATGTAGTAAGTCCTGTCCAGGATTCAGGACCCTCTGTGGGTGAGAAAAGGCCTGGAAAAATACTCTAGCCACTCCTGCTGCAGAAATGATAATATGCATGTGTGCTGCTTAACGTAACTTGGAAGATCTCATCTTTGTCAGATGTCACCTTTTTTTGCTCAGCATTTTTCCACAGTTGATTCCTGGGCCTCTGGCTCAGTGGGGCATGAAGGGGGAGAAATCTTCCATCAAGAATTGAGGGGCAACCCTGGTGATGGCAAATTCTTGGAGCTGCCAGACACAGGACACAGCAGGTTGGCATCAACATTGCTGCTGATCTTGTCAGTGGTGCCAGCATGCGGGGAAGAATTTTGGATGTGCTAGAAGGTCACCTTCTGCCCCCAGATGGGCATGTGGAAAAAAGGCCATTTTCTGTAAACTTCGTATGATTTTTAGCATATTTAAAGCTCCAGTTTTTCCGTGTTTGAAAGCTGAGTGAAAATAATTTTCAGATTCTCGGCAACTCACTCTGGAGTGGGGAGGTTGAACCACATGACGCCACCAGTGGTTCCTTCCAAACTCAACCATTCTGTGATTCTGTGACTAAATTGATAACAACCATTAAATGGACTGAGATGTCTGTCCCAGGGAATTTTTGAAGGCCAAAATTATTGTAGAAAAATTGGAAACTTCTTGTGTGAATTACCAGTTGGACAGAAAATGGTGGATTTCATGCAAATAAGTAGTTTGTCACAAAAAAAAAAAAAAAAAATTGAACGATTCTAAAATGTTGTCAAATGCTTTCCCCAGATTGGAAGGCACATATGAAAAAAATGAAATGAAGGCTGAGAACATAATTCAGTTACATAACACATGCCAGGAATTTAGCCTCCTTTTCTGTTTTTAATTTGTCCTCTAGGGGATGAAGGTTTTCTTGATCGTACATATTAGGGGATACTATTTTTCATCTTGTGGTGGTAAACATTTCTCAGTTAGTGACAGTTTCATGTCTGGTTAACTTTTTGCAGGGTACACAGATTAAACAGCAAAGTTTTTGATCTTTATTGAGATTAATGACATTTAGGGTGAGGCTGCACCATGAAAATTAACCCTCCTGATTATTTTTGAATGTTCACTCAATGTGTGCTTTATACACTAGTTTTCCTGCCAGAAAAGCCATTCACTGGCATTCTCAGTATAAACTCAGCAAAGGGGAGACATAAGAGAGGCGTATTCACTTCTTCCTTTGCACAGATATTTGCAAAATGAGGATGTGGGATTTTTTTTCTTTTTTTGACATCTTTGCCCATCTGTCTAGCATTGGCACCCTCGGTTTAACCAAGTCAGCCTACATTTCTGAGTCAGACAGCTGGGAAAAACATAGAAGTGAAAGCAATTCACATATTGCTGGAAAAATCACATCATTAAATGCCAAGAGGTTCTGACTGAAAGGATTGAGAAAGAGGCAAATGCCAGTAATTGGCCCCGACACAAACTTATTTATAGCAAAGCCTAAGCAGGGTGAAGTCTGGTCCTCTGGGTTCACCTCTCAGGATCAGGCCCTGGCTCTCCTGGGATTTTATTTCTCAGAGAACCACAGGGATGGCAGATGGGAAAGACTTGTTAGGTCATCCTGTCCACATGCCCTGGCAGGAGCAGGACGAGATTGTCTCTTTGCTTCATTCTCAAGCGCCTCATCCAGATTTAAACAACTCCAGCACGAAGACTGTTATTGCAAGAAAATTCCACTGCCTACATGTCCTTCTGCAAAACCACTTTTTTAGGGCTCTTGACGTCTGTTTGTTAATTTTGTCCGAATTGCATCACAAAAGAGAAAAGTGAGAGTATTCAGTGTGACCCTGGGCAGCTCAATCCATATGATGACTTAAAAATAGAATTAGAGCAGATATCACAATGAAGTGTGGACTTGCTACAGTTAGAGTAAATATTTTTGGCTATTCTTCATTAAAGTGGTTGGATTTCTTTAAATTTAAACTTAAGTAATTTCCTAGTGTTTGCAATGTTTTGGGGTTTTTTTGGCACTTCCACTCTGTAAATTGCTTACCTGAAAATTTCTGATAAGTTTTCAACCTTGACTTCGTCTGGGTTTAAGTTATTTTTAATCTGTTGTTTTATCTCTTGTTTCCAGGCTGTTGGAAATAACCACTTTTATTAGCTATTTGGTATATTATGCATGCTTGGCCCTTGGTTGGGTAGGACAGGTTGCAGAGATGTCCGTGTAGAATCAGGGGCAGGCACATAAAAGTCCTACTGTAGCCACTGGAAATATTTTTTTTAATTTTTTTTTTTTTTTTGGCTAAAGAGTCATGAGAAAATACCAATTCAGCAAACACTAAATTCTTCGTTTGAAAAAAACCCCTGGGTTAAAAGTGATTTTACTGAGTCCAAGGTTAGGCTTCAGTGGAAACTGGCCAGGATTATGGGCCAGGAGCTCTGGAACCTGCCAGTTTTGGAGCCTTGGGTGAGTTCACAGCGGGATTAACCCCAGGAGCAGGGGAGCGTGGGCACTGCCCGTGGCACTGCAGCGCAGTTGGTATCAATTTTTGATGTGGAGCTGATAAAGAGCCAACTCTGGTGGGTGTGCACCACGGTTGGAAAGTTTCCAGTCTGTAGGAAACTAAAAATGAGACATTTACTGATTTGAATCCAATTTGGACAGGAAATTTTTTTCCTGTCAACTTGGGAACTGCACTCTCCTGCCAATTACAGTCACAATTGTGTCATTTTGTCTGTGAAACTCTCAGTCTCACGAATGCAAATGAAAAAACCTGTGCAACTTTAGTCTCTTTGTTTAGTTTGTAATACAAAAGAAATTCATATCTCTGGAGATGAGCTGCTTCATTTTCCAGGTGTTTATGAGCTGCTGTACCACATTCCCTTCTGTGCTTGTGAAAAAACCCTGAGAAATTATTTTTTCAGCATCATTGTCAAATGAAAATTACCAGACTCTAAATCAAGTTTTTCTTTCCTTGCAAGGAATTGAATTCTATGCCAAAGCCAGCCCTCGTTTACTGTAGCCCTTGTTATATGGCAGATATGCAAACACTTAAAGGAGAATCTTCCATCTTTATATGAAGGTATTTTTATCAGAAATAATTAACATCTGAAAAGACTCAGCTACAATACACATGGGATGGTCTATTCAGATACTAATAGGAAAAATTTGAATGATGGGCTCATCTTTAATGCTTAACTGTTGGAGGCCTGCAGTAAAGTGAAATGAATTTTGCTTTCTCTCTTGTTAGTGCAGCAGTGGTTGTTTTTTAGAGGTGGCTTTTACTCTACCAAAAAATGGCAATCTACTGAAAGAGAAGGGCATGGGGTGATAGAACAAGGGGTAAACTGAAGGAGGGCAGCTTTAGATTAGATATTAGCAAAACATTCTTTACTGTGAAGGTGCTGAGGCCCTGGCACACGCTGGCCAGAGAAGTTGTGGCTGCACCATTCCCGGAAGTGTCCAAGGCCGGGTCGGACAGGGCTTGGAGCAACCTGGGATAGTGGAAGGTGTCCCTGCCCATGGCAGGGGGTTCAAAACTGGCTGACTTTTAAGGTCCTATCCAACCCAAACCATTTAAGGATCCTATGAAACTTTGGGAAGCACTGCTCAAGTGAATCCCTACTAAACCTTGTGAGCTGCCATGAGAAGCGCAGTCAACCCTGCCTTGGAAGGAAAGGGAAAGAGCTAAAACTGCAGCCCACAGATTTGTGCTGTGGAGAAGAAAAAAGCCTGATTCTTGCCCTCTCTTTGCTGTCTGGGAACCAGCCAAGGAAGGTCTGTTTTGCAAAGATTAAAAGGAAGATAATTTGGGGAGTATAAACAGCATGAGGAGCAGAAGGTGGAGGTACAGAAAGGCGCAGGCTGAGAGGTGTCTCAGAGTTTCTAAAACCAGGGCTGGGTGTTGGCGGGTGGGAATTCAGAAAAACAACTTTGGAGGAGGACAAGCAGAGAGATGGAACTTTTCTGGAGACAGAGGCCAGCAGAGAACAGGTCTGCTGGTCACAGCAGCTGGGAACTTCTGTGAAAGGTCAGTTCCAGTTGCTGGTTTTGTAAGCAAGCATGGAGCCAAGTCCTTGGCTGCCACACTGACTCCTGGTCCCATAAGGAATAGTCCTACAAAGCTCTATAGTTTGAGCCATGCTCAGGCCGGAAGGGCAGCAGATGTGATGCCAACTCATCTGCACAGGCCACTGATGCCCACAATAGTAAATATGCCTGAGTCAGGGAATTTCCTCCTACCCTGAGCTCAGTGGGAATGACCAGGGCACATATGTACTGCTGAACTCTCCTTACATCCAAGATGAGGTGGCTGTATGGAAGTTGCCTGGTGGGAAAGCCTGGCTTTAACTCCTGATTTTTGTGTTAGGGAATCATTTAGGAGTGCCCTGGCTGTGCCAGTGGTTTAACAGTATAAAAGATGGCATTCCAGTGTGATCCCAGGAGTACTTCCCTGCTGACACAGATACAGTGACAGTTGGGCTTGGGTTAAGAACAGACGCAGGATCCCCTCTGCTTGGCTGAGCTCTTGTGGGTTTGATGAAGATCCCTCTCTAACAGAGTCCCTTTCTAATTACTCAAAGGTGGTAGAAAACCAGCATCAGTTACATCAGGTGTGCAATTGGGGATTCTACTGACTTCTTAGCTGCAAAACTCACGGGGTGCAAGCAAGGAGAACCAGCTGCCTTTCTTGGCTCTGGAGCTTTTCCCATTCCTAATGAGACACTGCTGGTATGGAACTGTGAGGCAAGGTGCTGGGTCTGGGAATTGATGAGTTTTCCTCTGGAATTAACTTCATGGCATGATGCCTTTTAAATCGGTCACTAAGGACTGCCAGGGAGAGCGGCTGGTGGCTCCCATGGTGAGGTGAGAGCAGGACAGAGTTCAGCTCTGATTGGAACAGGGTCTCACTGAGCAGTTACAGCTCAGGCTGGGACTGTGAGAAGCTGTCTAATGAACACTCTGGTCAGATGAAGATCTCAAAGGGTCATAATTTCAATTAAATAGTGAGTTACAATGCGCTGGGCTCTTCACTCGCCATATTATTATCAGCAACTGCTTCTCCTGGCAGGTTATTCAGTGTAATTTTTCCCTTGTTCTCTGTAGGTTCCCCCCAGAGAACAGACCAGCTCAAAAAACCTGGCTCTTCTTGTTATTTTTATCCAGGAGCAGCTGACAGTAAAAGTGACAAAAGAATTGATGGGGGAAGTAGTCCAGAGCGTGAAAAATCCGGTCGTAAAAGCCAGAGTGTTTGTAATAAAATATCTATACATAAAGGGAGAGGAGGGGGGCAGGGATTGGAAGCAGGGCTGGACAGAAAGCAGAGCAACAAGTTGTGAAAACAGAGGAACAAAGTGTAAATCCAGCTGTCAGGGCTATAATATCCATTGGCACCTTGGTCTCCGTTTCCTCAAGGGAGCTCATGTCCATGCCAGTGTCTACCATGGGACAGTGGCTGGACCCATAGGGATGATAAGATGCCGCAGGGTGAAAGAATGGGTTTGGAGCCTCCCAGGGTCATGGGCAGAGCCAGCAAAACCCTCTGCTGCTGTATATCTGCTACAAAGGGTCTTTCCTCTGAAGATGAGCAGGATTGCTACAGGGATTTGGAATTGGGAAGATGGTCTGGGCTGCAGAGCAGGGCAGCAAACTGCACTCCAGGGTCAGCAAGAGCAAATCAGGAAGAAAAGGTGAGTTAGTTAAATGGATAAAACAAGTGTATTATTAAACTGGCCCAGCTTTTTGGGGTTACTCTGAGCCCTTTGTTGGGTGCAAGGCTCGGGAGAAGCTGCTGTTTTCTCCAGTTCTGTCTGGGGACAAGGAAGGGATCGAGAGCTGGGAGCAGAAGGAGGCAGAAGACATACCAGCCCAAAGGGAGGTGAAGTGTTTTTTCACATATATCAAAGAACAAACTGGGTGGCATTAGACAACAGCCTCCTGGTGAGGTTTCTTTTGGTGCAATTCCTTGGAAATTGATGCTGAAAACAAAACTGAGTGTGAGACACCTCATCTCTCTCTCTAGGCTTGACCCAGTGCCCTGCTCTTCTGTTTCAGAGATGGGAGGGGCCTCCAAAGCATACCTAGGAAAGGAGGTGTTCTCAGAGGGCATAGCGATGATGTCTTGAGATGTCAAAATGGGAGTGAGAGCTTCCATAATCACACAGCATTGGACATCAGAGCTGGCACTGGGGAAGATGATAGTGATTCCTGGTATCCGGCATGGGATTTTCAGTGTTTCCACTTGTGCTCCTGGCCTGTGCTGGATCAGAGATGCATCCCTCCAGTGGGGACAGGGGAGAGAAGACTAATGAACACCAGCAAAGACCCTGTGGTGTATCCAGCCAGAAAAATGTAAAGAAAGGAATTAAACTAATTTATTTTTTTCCTTTGGCAGCCCCTTCTGAACTGCAGGATGTTTAACTCTGAAGTTTGTCTCTGTTAGACTCACATGGAGTAGCCTTGGCTGGGTGTGGGGAGCATATGGGGGACAGGAGCAGCCTGTGGCATTTCTGTCAGCATTTGGGCTCTGCAGGCTGGTGCAAGTGGCCAGCGGGGTGGGATTCACTAGTCTGGAGGCAGAAGGAAAGCTGAAATGCAGCACAGTACGGATCATGCCTCTGAGGTTGATGTTTCCCACTTTGCCTCATGTAGCCATAGTGCTTTAGGGCACCCTCTGCAGCTATCACCCTGTGGTATGGATGGGCCAGCTCAGGCTTAGCCTTCCCCATGCACCCAGAGTGATGCCCAGCATCGCCTCCAGGCAGGCAAGACACCTCCTAGACATCAGACTGCTGGCAGAAGTGAGTGTGATGAGTTCTGGGCATGCACCAGGCCTCAGTGCACCTCTGAGCCTGTCCCTGGGCCACGGCTGACTCATACTGGGAAAGCCACTGGCTTGGAGGTGGATGTTGCCTCTCATCCCAAATAGCTTGGCATATGATGTCAGTTCTGCAGGGGATCTATGCTGTTCAAACCAGCAGAGAAAGGTCTGGAATCACCTGTTTTCCATGGGCTGCCACCATACCAGGCTGAATCTGCGTCAACCAGCAGGAACCACAAAACTTGCCAGATGAATTGTTCTTGTTTGGATGCAACCTTTCTCCCTAGTTGCCTCCAGAAACTGAGTCAGCTGGCATAAATCCTTCAGAGCAGGAGCAGATCTCCTCTCTACATATCATTTTCAGCTGCTGGGCTGCTGGCTGGGAATTGTTTTAGTGAAATAGGGTATCACAAGGGGTGCGAAGTGAGGAAGGCAAAATTCTGGAGTGTTATGTCAGTGTATCTGATACTGATCTGTGATAGAGCCATCTGTCTTTGGAGAACCTGGGGTCGGTTCACATTACGGACATTAGAAAAGTTTACTTAGGGAATGACAGGGAAAGAAACCTCAAGATGTTTTGAGATGGGGGCAAATCCTACAGTAAGAGATAAAGCTGTCCTGTGGGAAGGGGTGGGGGCTGCCAAGCCGGTGCCCACTCTATGCTTAGTATGCACAGTATCCTTCTGCTGGCAGCAGAGGGTTTCTGTCCTTATTTCTGAGGACTGACTTTTCTTATCATGGTTAGTTTGGAGGACTTGATTTGTACCTTTCTTCAGCCACTCAAAGTCCAAGTAGCTGGTGGATCCCAAGAGGTGCATGTTGCTCATTGCTAAGTGAAGTCCACACTGTATCAAAAACCTCCCAAACCAGCTACTAGCTCTTCTTGGGGCACTTTGCCCAAGAAATCCTCCCCTCCCTGCTGAGGGCAGTTCTGAAGGGAGAGAAAAAGTCTCAAGACCAAGGGAGAAGAGAGGAAGGCGCACAGCTTGGCACAGGAGAAAGGCTCCTTGGCTTGCTCCCCTGCATTTGGATGGTGCTGAAGTGTCTGAACTCCATGTGACACCTGCATGGGCTGTGTGGGCACAGGACTTCAGTCAGGGTCCTGTGAACATCCAGAGATTGCAGGGAACCTCCAGCAGGTCTTGAGAGCTTTGCCAGGACCCTTTGCAATGCTCCTGAGGGCATGCTGGAAATTGATGTCCTGGCAGTCAGGAAAAGACAAAGAGCACCAGATCCCTGGGAAAGGAGAATCTCCAGAGCCTCATGGAAAACTGGGAACACAAACTGATTTACAGCAGTTCAAAATCTGTTCTCCACATCTGATTAAATATAGAATTATGTCCTTAATCCCCAATCTTTCCTTGCCACCCTGGTCAATAAATAACTGCTAAACTCTGCCAGTGCACCTGAATCTGCTGCCCTGTCAGTAGATCTGAAACACGGATGCCCAGAGCAAGGCAGACCCTGCCTTTGTTTTTCGTTATTTTATGGATTTCCTGATGTAGAAGTCATAGCCAGATCCCTGTGTTAAGTTATCCCAGTGAAATCCTCCACAATTTTTAATAAATCCTTTGTGATCTTCATGTATAATGCTGGCCTTCATGACCTCCTTTGGCAATGAGTCCCACAAACTAATTACAAGCATGGTGTAGAAGGAAAGCCCTTTGCATTTGCTGGTATCAAACTCTGCCTGCCTGACTCTGGATACTGGTTGTGTTCCAGCATGATCAGCAGTCAGAAAACATTTCTCTTTTTTGCCATATTTTGCCCTAACTGCTTCCCAATTTAAGGAATTCCACCTCAGAAGGCACAAAGCACACAGTGCTTTATTTCCAAAAATCTGTAACCTTCATTCATGATAAAGATTGGCTTTGTCTGCCAATAATTTAGGCTGAATGGGAGAAACTGAGAAATAGTGTCCTAGAAATCAAGCAATTTATGTGGAGTGTTCACAGGAGAATGATGTTTTAATCACTGAAGCTTTTAAGTCTACAAGTAATTGATGTTTATTTTAGCCAATCTTCATCCAATGAATAAATAACACTGGGAGGAAGGAAGTCTTTATTAAGGATTCAGACTCCTTTCCCTGTTCAGTTGAAGAATTTAGAGATTGCAATAAATATGCCTTTGAATCCAGAAAAGGCTTTTCAGCAGAACAAAGGCAGGCCAACACTAACACTCCTAATCAAGGAAAGACAGAAATATTAAAGTCATCAATCCAAAGCCTTTCATGCCTTGTTTCTACATCGGAAAGATTTCTGGGTATAACCTGAAAGCCCAAACATCTTCATAATGAAACACAAGTCTGCCATGAGTGTCTGTTTTGAGTAAATATTAGCAAATTTCTCTAGATCTGACTGGAATGTTTTCTGATTAATTTTTCCTTCCCATAAAAAATGCTGATGTAACTGAAACCGAAACTTTCCATGGGAACATACCCATTTCAATGAAACCTCAGGTGAGAAAAGTTTCTCAGGTCCTGGTCTGAGTTTGGGGCCAAAACCAGAGAGGCAAGGAGATTGTGTGCTATTTTATCTGAGCCTGGAGGATGTGGAAATCCCACAGCACAAGGATCACAGTGGTTGAAATCCCTGCTGCTGTGAATATCAGCTTTTAGAAAATGGAGCAATGCAGACCTGACAGCAGAGAGTCTTTGCAGTGATGAAGATTAACCATGTACTGAGTTCTGTTATCTTGACTGGGCAAGGCTCTGAATCCAGCTTTGGGAAAGGTTGGTTGTGGAATACTCACAGCTTTTTACCGGCTAGCGCTCGTAGTTCAATGCCTTAGAAAGCCTGGGGCAGCCTAGAGAGGCAGCACGGGCAATCCAGCATTTCAAAAGCTCTGAAAGTGGCAAATGGTAGCTGCAAAGCTGATACCACCAGCAGAAGCAAAGAGGGAGAAATACAGCCTTCAGTTTGCCTAATTCCTGCAATTACAAGCTTTCAAACAGAGACAGACACGCAGATGATGCTCTCAGAAGGGATGCAAAGCCAAAGAGGGCAGGCCCCCTCTCGGGTCCTTCTTTTATTCGGAGAAGGGGAAAGGGGAGGACTGGGGGCGGACCCGGCCAATCAGACATTGCTGCTAAAGAGTTTGAGCTACATTTGGTTTTGCCCGCTCTTGGAACAAAGGGATTCAGAGCACATGGCAGAGGCAAGTCCTGGCTTGTCTTGGGGAGGGGGAAGGGAAGCTCGGAGCAGGCAGCAACAGTTGGTAGCCTTCCAGCCTGTAGGATTCTGGAATAACAGGGGTAAATATGGTTTCACTTGTGGCAATGGTTGGAAGTTGGGTAGCTGGGGTGGTTGAGGGTGGAACAGAGATGTCAACTCTGATAAGTGACCTGTCTGTGGGCTGGGCAAGCTGAAGTAACCATTAACAATAATCAAATATATATATCAAAAAACCCAAAGTAACAATAATCTGTCTTATGCTCTCTGATTTCCTGGGACAAAAAATGCTGATTTACTTTTTTTTTCCCTCAGTCAGAGGTTCTGAGAACAAGGAAATCATGATATTACCCACTCAGTTGAATAGAGAGATGACCCTGTGCAGTACCTCCAAGTACCTGCATCCTGCTCTCTGTGCCTTCCCTGAGCTCTTTCTGTGGCCAGAGGTTGCTTATAGTGTCATGCAGGGGATTGACATCACCTGCAAACACATCTGCCTGACTGAAGAGATCAGCTGGGTCGTGGCTGAATTCCTTGAGGACTTACAGAAGAGAAAGGTGGATGAATTCCCAGTGAGCTCTGTCACCGATTTATGTAGCTTGGATCCATAGTTGCTAAGCAATGAGTGACCAGGGTTTGTTTGACAACCTGGTCTAAACCTTTGCACATGTTAATGTTAGGACATATTTTGGTTCTGATGCAGAATTCCCCTGGGATCAGGCTGTGCTTGCAGGGGCAAGTGGGGGATGGAGATTTTTACTGGCTGTGACCTGGGCTTTTAAATCATGGCAGTGTAGAGCAGGTGGTTATTATTGCAGCAACAATGGCAAATGTCATGCCCCAGTGAGACCAGACTGGTTGCCTCAACCCTGCCACCTTCTCCCTGCCTCCTCCCAGAGCCTTCCTTCACCTCTGCACAGGAGGGAGACCAGATTCCCATCTGAACAGGTAAATCACATTCACAGTCTTGTTCAGGTAGAAGTAATATGTAAAAAATGCTGGACAGAGATGAGCCAGGCTGGGAAGTTGCATCTTTCAACCAACTTTCAGTCTGTGCATCCCCGGTGTGATAATGGGGGCAGTCCCATCTTGCTGGCTGCTGCTTTTCAGACCAGCATGTCAGAGGCCCATGCAGAAACAGCTCAGTTTTCCCAGAGAATGTCTTGACAGGTCTGTTTTGTGTCCATGCAGGTGTTTCTGTGTGCAGCCCACAGCCCTGCTCATGCTGCATCCCAATCCAAGCCAAAGTACTGCCAGATGAGTTACAGAGCTCGTGGCATGAGCTCTGCCTCCCACCCTTTGGGTTGCAGGGCTGTGATCCCACCTGGACAGAGATAAGTTGGTATCTGCAGGATCTGTCCTGTCACCCTGCCAGCACTTCTCATCCAAGAATGAGCTTTGTAAATCCAATTGCTCTTTACTGAGCAGCTCCCTGACAGATTCTGGAAGCACTGGGAACATCAGGGTGGTGAAAATGCTCGTGGCCAGGCAGACTGGGATGGCTGCAGTCTGCCTCCGAGAGTGGGGCCCTTGGGAACTGCTGGAGGGGAGTCCCAAAAAACTCAGAGACAACAAAACCTGCTTAACATCACTGCAAAGCCGGTGCTGCAGCATGTGGGGGATCAGTGATCAGAGATGTGCATTTGTCAGGGTTCTGTGCAAGCTGCTTTTAACCCACTGAGGTGGGAATACCTGCATATCTGTATGAGGTCAGGCTGGTCAGGGCCTGACAAGAACTCAAGGAGCATTTGGACAACACTCTCAGGAGCATGGTGGGATTCTTGGGGCTGTCCTGTGCAGGGCCAGGAGCTGGACTTGATGATCCTTGTGTGTCTCTCCCAGCTCAGGATATTCTATGATACTGATTCCACTGTGCCAGTGGAAAGGACAGTTTCTTGATGGCTCATGCTGCTCAGCCCTGACCTTGCTCTTGTCACCTTCCATCCACTCTGCTCTGACCCCTTATATCCAGCCATGTTTTCATCCCTGTAAATGTTTCCTTGTCCTGAACACAGTGAAGGCTGTTTTCTCTCCTGTCTGTCTGTTCCTCACAGGATAATGGCAAGATACAGCAGTGAATTCCTATGGGAGCACCCCTTAGCAGGGAACATTGGAGCAGGACACCTGCCTGGCTCAGGGATTCCAGCAGGCATCAGCAATTAACACAGAAAAAAACCCCAAACCAAACAATCCAGGGATGCCTCGGAGCTTGCCTTTGCAGAGATGAAGCTGGAGATGGGCTGGCATCGCCATCTGGTGCAAGTTCCCAGAATTAACCGAGCAGCTCCAGCATGGAAATACCTTCTTGGGATTGAAAAACTGAGCAGCACAATGGGGGTGTTGCTGGTCCCAGCCCAGCACTGCTCGATTGAGTGGCTCAAGGAGAGATGACCTTCATCCTCAGCATTTTCAGCCTGATTGTCCCCACAGAAATATTTGGGGCATCAAAGAGCAAGTTGATGAGTGCTGGGATAGAGGAAAGAAAGAAAAGAAATGGGCAGTGGAGGCTGGACCCTGTTTTTCATGGAGAGCATCTGAGGCTATTAGGTTGCTAAAACTTGGCTAACTTATCTTTAAGATAGATGACCTTTTTTTATTTAAGATGGAGAGCTGAGTTCACACCAGAAAAAAACCCCAGTTTTATTTTCTTTTCATGGTGGCAAATAACTACAGAAGTTGCTATATAATATAACTCAGTAGCCAAATAGCTAAATTTTTATTTTCCTCTGTCTCAGTGCTTTCATCTACTTCTTGTCTGTATAAGGAGAAAGCAAAACTGTGTTTGCAGGCACCACCAACACGGCTCAGCTGAAGTAAGGAGTTTTCTGGGACTCTGTGTGTGTCATGGCACAAAGTTAAAAGCAAATGTTTGGCACCAACCTTGTTCAAATGAAGATATTTTATTTGAGTTTTCCGGGAAGAAAAACAAACAAACAAACAAATTGGAATTATTTGAGCAAAACCACAGCTTTTTCTCACAGCGAAACTTGATTTTGCACAACATGTCTATCCTGCTGAGCAATTGTTCCTGCAGACAATTCCTGCAGCCCTTTCAGAAAGGCAGGGGAGCACCAGCTGGCATCTCCTGGGCTGTATGTAGTCAGTTAGTTCAAACAAATTAGGCAATTATTGGGTGTTACTAAACTGGAGTTAATTTCAATAAATTGGAAACAGCTGAGGAATTTGGCATCAAAAAAAGCAAATCCGAAGGGTTTCCCAAACCACGTACTTTCTTCTCTGCATTCCCTTTCAGAAAACTTACCTGTGATGTTGGCCTTGGCCTTGTGATAATGAAAGAACATCATCACCTTTCCAGGCAGGGAACCACAGAGGTGTGTGAACTCATCACAAAATGAAGGAAAAAACCTGTCCTGAATCCTCTCTGGAGGGGTGGATCAGTTGTCCAGGTTGCTCCAGCAGAGATGCAAAACCAGCCAGATTATATGGGGAGTAGACTGGAATCCTAATGATGGGCACCCATCTGAACATTGCTCTAAGAACATTTTCCCTCTAAAAAGTTCCCTCCCCTGATGTGGCATTCTTTCCAAACAGGAGCAGGAGCAATCAAAACCAGAAACGAGACTTGGAAATGGGGCTATCCCTAACTTTACAGTGCAAGGCATTAAATGGAACAAGTTTTTTCCAAATTTCTGGGGGTTTGCAAAGAATTATGAAGTTGCCTAAACATCTGGTGCTGTTCAAGATACCCCAGGATACCCCACAGATTTTTATAGAAGGCCACTAAACCCTTAGGACACCCATATCCTGTTGTGGCAGCTGGAGGTTGATGTTTCAGACCCCATCTGGTCTGAGAAACCTGTGTTAGGACACTAAATTGCACCCTTAGCATAAAGTAGAGCACATGTAGACAATTCTATAGCCAATCCTAGAACATCCTGAGTTGGAAGAGACCCACAATGATCCTTGAGTCCAACTCCTGTCCTTCACAGGACAGTCCCAGCAATCACACCACAAACTCCCAGTCAAACCCTCTTCTGCTCTGTGCACTCCTGGACACCCCATGTTGTGCTGGACTTGGTCTGGACCTTGGGAAGGTGCAGAGTTGTTTTGGTGGGACAAGTGAAGAAAGCACCCAAAAAGAAACTCTGTGTTTGTGCCACTATAAGGAGTGATCTGAAATGTAGAGAGGTTGAGCTGGAGCAGCAGACAAGCACATAGCTGTTTCCCAGCATTGGCTTTGCCCAGGGTCTTCAAATGACCGTGTGAACAAATCCTGTAAGATCCCAAACATCCTCATCTTCCTTCTGATCAGCTGAGAAGTAATGGCTGAGATTTACTTGAACTGAAGTTCATAGTGGTAAATGTGGGTGCCCAGGATACTGAATATCCTGTTTCAGGAAAAAAAAACCCCAACCCTGTTGGATCCAATAATCTGGTCTTGAACAGGGCCCTTCACCATTCCATAACACCCTGGGTGGCAAAAGGTCTGCTGAATGCAGGGTCAAGGATTTGAATGGTTATGAAGAGGGATTTTTGACAAGGGCATACAGGTACAAGGGGAGTGGCTTTAGGCTGAAAGAGGGTAGATTTAGACTAGGTATGAGGGAGAAATTCTTCCATGTGAGGGTGGTGAGGCACTGGAATTGGTTGTTCAGAGAAGCTGTGGCTGCCCCATCCCTGGAATGTTCAAGGCCAGGTTGGACAGGGCTTGGAGCAACCTGGGGTAGTGGGAGTTGGCAGAGGGTTGCAACAAGATGATCTTTCACATGTTTCCCAAACCAAAATATTCTGTGATTCCATGAAGAATTTGATCAAGTCAATATGTGACTGAAGACAGAAACCTGTGTCTGGTCCCAACATATTAATTTTCAAGGGGGAGTCACTAGGGAAAAAGCTGTGAAGGTTCGTAGTGTAACAGGCCACTAAATATATTCCAGCACAAAGCTGACAACAGCTAGGGCCACATGTGATATGCCTCTGGAATCCTAGCAGGGTTGATTTATCTTGGTGTTAGGCCTAATATATTTAAAAGCCCTTTATAAATAACCCAGGACCTTTTGCACTTGCTGTTTTACAGACTTGCTTTGTTTATTTGACTGGTTGAGCTGGGCCTGTAATTTTTAATGAAAATAAACTCCTTGTCAAGGACCTTTTCCTTTTGGGACCTTCCAAAGGACACATAGAGCAATTCTGTGCTTCTTCCCTGCTTCCCAGCAGTCCCATTAGTTTTTATCTCTTTGGCTTATGAAAGGCGAAGCCTAGGGAAAGGTTAACTGAGCCCCTGTGGGTTGTGCTTCTTTAGGCCCTCAAAGCTAAATCATAAAAATCATAGAATCACAGGTTTCAGTTGGAAGGGACCTTAAAGACCATCTAGTTCCCTGCCATGGGCAGAGACACCTTCCACTATCCCAGGCTGCTCCAAGCCCTGTCCAACCTGGCCTTGAACTCTTCCAGGGATGGGCCATCCTCAGCTTCTCAGAGCAAGGAGTCTTCTAATTTTGAGTTTGGTTCTTCTGAGGGGTAGGCACTCAACATGCAAGTAGAGCTCAAGTTCACCCAAAAGGATCAAGAGGCATCCACAGAGGAGGGTGGGTGAGAGGCAGACAGGTGTCCTTGGTCATGGTTTGGAAAGGGAGTAGGAGGGTAAATCCCATCTGTCCCCTTGTTACTTCATCTTCCCCAGGTATTTTGGGCTGTAGAATCACCATGGCCTGAGCTGTCACCACAAGGTTGTCGGAGGAAAAGGGGGCAGTGGACAGCTTTGTTCTGTGAAGAGTAGAGAGCTGCCTCCTGCCCTGCCCTTACAACCATGGTTGCCACATCTCACAGGCATTGTGCCAAGAGAAGGGTAGTATAATCACAGAATCACAGGATATCCTGAGTAGGAAGGGACCTACAAGGACCATCGAGCCCGGCTCCTGGCCCTGCACAGGACACCCCACCAATCCCACCATGTTCCTGAGAGCATTGTCCAAATGCATCTTGAGCTCTGTCAGGCTTGGTGCTGTGACCACTGCCCTGGGGAGCTGTTCCAGTGCCCAACCACCCTCTGGGGGAAGAACCTTTTTCTAATATCCAACATAAACCTCCCCTGATACAGCTCCAGCCATTCCCTCAGGTCCTGTCACTGGTCACGAGAAAGAAGAAATCAGCTGATAGGAGGAACTATATTTGCTACATTTTCATTTATCACTGTTTTTTTTTCTTCTGCCCTCTGAACTTCAGGTATTCTCCATCTGGGATGAGTTGGTTCATTTTTTTGCCATACAGCTGTTTTCCTCCTGTACTTTGCTTATCTCTAGCACCAGCATTTCTCTTCTAA
Organism: Corvus moneduloides; assembly: GCF_009650955.1. Taxonomy (NCBI): domain Eukaryota; kingdom Metazoa; phylum Chordata; class Aves; order Passeriformes; family Corvidae; genus Corvus; species Corvus moneduloides. Next base: position 162,759,445 of record NC_045476.1, read on the forward strand.
CAGATCCCCAGGAGCAGCAGAGGGAGTGCAAGAGCAAGGAAAAGAGAAATGCACGCACTGAATGTAAGGGGGTTTGATCTGAGGTGCTCCATGAGCCTGGCTCCGGGATGAATGAGCCCTCTGGAGAAGAGACCCTACTGGCCATCTGCTGAGTGAGTCCTTCTGCATTTTCACACAAAAAAAAGGACATCAGACATTCTCAGTAACCTTTCTTCTCCTGGTGGGTATGAGAAAATCTCCTGATTATATTACAACAGCAGCACAAAAAAGCAAATCAAGTAAGTGTGAACTTAGGATCCAGGTTAAAAGATTTTCATACAGAAACCAACAACATTCACACACAAACACACATAGAAAAAAAGTAGAAACTTGTGGAAATCATCTAGTCAGGTACTATTTCACCATTTCAGAGAGAACAAAGGGGATGAAGGGCTTTGTGCTAGCCAGCAACGTGACTCAGTGACCCTTGGTTTGGCAATGACAAATTTTGTCTTTGTTATCCAAAAAATCCAAGGTCCTCACATTTAGCACGTTGCACAAGGTTGCATTTAAGCGCCACTGAGGCCAAGGAGATTTGAGCACACAGCTGAGAGTGCTCTGCTGAACCACAGCCCCAGCCTGTAAATATTTGTTAACTTAGCCCAAGAACACAGGGAACACAAACCTTACGGATCCAATGAGTGGCTGGTGTAGCAGTCAAGGCACTCGACCCTTTCTCTCATGTAACACAAACAGAAAAAAAAAGTACTTAACTATTCAAATATCTGTCCTTCACTAATCTTTTCCCAGCAATTATTAGCCCAATAAGCAAGCATATCATACACCTACCTATAAATATAAGACATTATTGCCCATTCCATTTCTATTGGAAAAAAAGCAGAGAAAATCTCTCCAAAGAATTTAAACTGTGTAATTAAGACAAAGGCCAAAAAATCAAAGGCCTTTTCTCACATCTATCTACCTCATCATGTGGTGGGACATTTTTCAGTGTCAGCTCCCCAAATAATGGCACAATAGCAATGAGTACAAATGACATAAAGGAAAAAAAACCTGAGCCAACACTCACAAGATATCTCAGGTGTTTCAGCTCCCCTTACCCAGTTTGATGTAGGCACCCATGAACATCCAGCCCGACCTGCCAGCTGAAAGGATGCTTAGATATTTTGCTGAATTTGAGGGTCCACCCAGCCTATGCTGTGTCTGATCCCGGGTGGGGGAAGCCTCTTTCTGTACATTTCTACTGAGAAATGCCCACCAGGAGACAGCTCCTAACTCCCCAGCCTCTGCACTGCCTGAGGAATACATTAACTGGGACACACTGAATGTCCAAGGTGAGGTGTGTGGCTTTAGTAAAAGTAAGGTGTTCTCAAGATGCTGTAGATCTCCTCCTGGAAAACCTCTGGAAGAGCACTCTCCCTGGTGCACCCTCCTAGGACCACTGATCAGGAGACTGCTGGGCTTCTTAAAAGCCAGGATCCAGGAGTAATTTCTTGGGCTGGCCCTGACAGAGTTCATTCAAGAAAAGTTGGGTCCAGCTACTCCAAGCAGGGCAGCTATTTCATGAACAGTCTCCTGTAGCTATTGTGACACCAACATCCCTTGCTGTGAACAGGGTCTGCCCACCTGCCCCAGGGAATCTGCTCTCCTTCAGGCTGCAAAAGACCCTTCTGCAGAGCAGAGCACAGAGAGCAGCAGACCTATGCCCACAGCAGCTTCCTACCCTCGTGCATGGCATGATCTGGAACAATGACATCCTGGGGCTGTTTTTCTGACACCAGTAGGTTTTCCAGCACCAGTTTGCTGTGAGTGGTTGCAATTCTCCCAGTGCCTGGAGCAGCAGGGGAGAAACACTAAGAAATATTCATTGCAAACCTGCCGTGGTGCTGGACTGCCTATAGCAGAAAGCTGAGAGCCCTGGAGTGTCAGGGGCTGGAAAAGGCCTTGGCCATCCAGATGGGAGCCTGTGGAGGGCTCTTGGCTTCATTTTTATGTGTGTCTTCCTTCCGCTGTGTCCCAGAGCTGTGGTGCCGGGAGGTTTGGGTAACCACATTGGGGGCATCCACCTGAGCCAAGAAGCCAGGAGATGTGGAGGAGCCTTGTGACATTCCAGAGTCCAGGTGACCAGCCATGGCCCATCCCTGACATCCTCAAGCCATGAGAGTTGTTACTTCCACTCTGAGGGCCAGACCTGTTTTGCCACTCTCACATTTCCTGGCAGCACAGGGTGGTGGAGGTTATCAACAATGATTGTTTGATGCATTTAATTGGCCTGCAGTTAATTATATAGTATTTCTTTATAAAGACACTAATGAAAGAGAGCTGCCAGCACAGCTGATGCACTTGTCATTCACGTGGCCTGCCTGGGGGATGGCCAGGTTGGCCTTGTTTAAGTGTTTTAAGCTTGGCTCGGGAGCAGTCTACCTCAGATGGAGCTACAAAGACCTGCTCCCAGGTCCCCTCTTTTGCTCTATTTAGTCTGTTTTATTCTATTTAGCCTTTTATTTTTCCCTGCTGTTTCCTCCAGGGAGGTTAGTGAGGAGGAAAGAAGAAGTGAGTTTGCCTTGTCATGAGTTACACCCCTTCTGCCTCCTTCTTTCCTCTCAGACCATGGAGTTTGCCTTAGAATCCTGCCCTGGTTGTCCTATGTGGGGAAGCCCACGGTGTGATGGTGCTGCAGGGCTCCTGAAGAGGTCATTGATCCCCCACATGGGGCTGGGTCAGCGCTGGGCTGGGCTGAGAACAGCTGGGCCTGCAGCTCTCCCATCCCAGCCACGTGTGCCACCCAACCCCACTGTGCCACTGCCCACCACAGCCAAGTGAAACTGTGCTCCAAAAAGGAGTCAGGCTGCTCCAAAAGAGGAGAATTGATTTACCAGCAGATCAGTGGCTCTTTGAGGCTGCACTCCAGGCCTCCAGCCTTCACTGTCTCTGCATCCATGGCCTCATCTGCTGCCTCGTCCCCCAACCCACAGTGGTGTTTTCCTCCCTAGTCTGGTGGCAGGATCTGTGATGCCTCCACAAGGAACAAGGTGTTCCCAAATGTAACTGAGCATCACCATGAAGTCACATCCTGCAGCTCCTCCTTCCCAATCCAGCATGTATCCCACCCTGACCTAACCCCAAACCCGAGGCTTCCATCTTCCTACATCTTCTCTCACTTTTTATTATAGACAAGTCTGGTGCAATGGAAAATGCGCCATAAACCAAAGCACAACCGTACAAGGCTGTGCAGAAACCCCACAGTGAGGTGCACCCTTTCTTTTCAGGGGTCAGAGCTGAGAAATGGTCATGAGCTTTTTTTTTTCCTCAGAAGGGATGAATCCACAGCTTGTCCACCCTGGACAGCAGCAGGGCTGGGCTCAGAGCAGTTTGTGTAGATCTGCAGAGAGGACATTGTTCTCCATCACCCCCAGGGCTGGCATTCCCCAAATACATGAGAGTCCAGTGCTGGTTTATGGTCTCCCCAAAGTGCCAGTGACAGAGAAGGGCTGCAAGACCCAGGGAAGGCTTTGCAAACCCAGCAGGGATGCTCTTGGCACAGCAAAGTGCTTTGACACCACAGGCCAGCTTTTTTCCCTTGTTTTCCTAAAGAAGCAAGATTTATGTGAGTAATCCAGGCAGTTTCAACCCAAATTATGCTGAATAGAAGAGCCCTCAAGCAGATTTTGTTCCCTCCGATTTGCAGGGGAAAAGCAGCCCCTGCCCTTGGGACTGTGGCACTGAGGGGGCCCTCCCTGTGCTTGGCAGGATGGAGGATAGAGAATCACTGGTGAAAAAATGGTCTGAGCTGCGCCTCTCCATCCTGGAGGATGTGTCTGAGGGACACGGTGCCATCCAGAGAGACCTGGACAAGCTCAGGAAGTGGGCCCACGGGAATCTCATGAGGTTCAACAAAGCCAACGCACCTGGATCGGGGCAATGCCTGTTATCAACCCAGGTACAAGACAGACGTGGACCTGCTGAAGTGGGTCTAGAGGAGGGCCATGAAAAACATCAGAGGGCTGGAGCACTTCTGCTTTGGAGACAGCCTAGGACAGTTGGGGCTGTTCAGCCTGGAGATGAGAAGGCTCCAGGAAGACCTTTTCAGTGCCTAAAGAAGGCATATAAGAAAGATGAGAACAGACTTTTTAGCAGGGTCTGTAGTGATGGTTCAAGGGGCAATGGCTTTAAACTGAAAGATGGACAATTTAGATTTGATATTAGAAAGAAGTTTTTTACAGTGAGGGTGGTAAAACACCAGCAAAGGTTGCCCAGAGAGTTGGTGGATGCCCCATTCTTGGAAATATTCAAGGCCAGGTTGGATGGGGCTCTGAGCAACCTGGTTTAGTGGGGTCTGGACTAGATGACCTTTTAAGGTCCCTTCCAACCCAAACCATTTTATGATTCAGTGATCCATGGAAGTCCCTCTACCATCTGCCTCTACCCAGCCTCCATGCAGGCATCCTCATCCATGGCACACTGGCTTTTAAAGCCCCTCCCAGTCTCCTGTGCCAGACCGGATCAAGGCTTATGGAGGGGTGGATGCTGAGCACCACCTCTCTTGGTTGTTCACAGCAGAACACTGACTTCCATAAATCCTGTTTACAACTGCAACAGCCTGTTTTTCAGGAGGGGACACTGATGTAAACCACGAGACCAGGTGGTTTTTGCACCCAAGCTGTCTCCCAAATCAAAGTGGTGTCCCAGGCCAGCTGGCACTGCAAGTCCATGCTGGACAATATGGCTAAACCTCTCCATGGTCTAACACGGGAGAGCTCATGGCATCTCCTTCCACCTTCAGCAGGACAGGGAGGCCGCGACAACCTCTGCCTCCCAACAGGAGGACACAAATGAAATGCTCCATTAGTTAGGGTTCATTCCCCATCCGGGGGCGATGGCTTACAGCCATCAGTAGATGATGGGACCAGGCAAGCCCGGCCATGTGTGATGGGAAGAGGAGAATTGAAAGGGTAGGACGCTTGGATTCATCCCGCTGGGTTGTCATCTCCCCCCTGGATTTATCACCCAGCGCTAATGAGAGGCAGCCGGCTCTGTGTGATGTGGACAAGCTCTGGCTCCGCGCTCGCAGGCAGGGGGGGCAGGGTTTGCCACGTCCTGGCGAAGGGTTCTCGGATGCTCCAGCTCAGCTCGTGTCCTCAGGAGTTCTCGGGCTGAGCCAGGGGGTGGTGGGGAAATGTGAAGGGCAGCAAAAGCGAGACAGGCTCTGCTGGGGCAAGCACAGCCCTGAGCCAAGCTTTTCTTCTGGCAGCTGGCACCAGGCATTCACAGAGGGATTATCTTTTCTTTCTTCTTTCTTTTTTTTTCCCTCCTGAAGTGTCTTGTATGGACCCTGGAGGGGAGAAGATTGTTTAAACCTGATGTGTCCCCTGTGGTCCTGCTGATGTTGCCAACCCCGCAAGGCTGCGGATGCTTTTCCACCTTCGCTCACTGTTCCATCTGCCAGGAGCTGCGGATCCCACCCTGCGCTGAGCCAACCCCCAGGCCCTCCTTGGATGGAGGAAGAGGATGCCGCCCACACCACCCCGAGAATCCCCCCCATCGTCTTCCTCACTCCTGGGAAGCCCCAATGACAAAGCCAGGGCTGCGACTGAGCCGCAGCAGGGAGGGGAGGAATCTCGGACAGGATGCAAGGAGCGGGAAGGACCCACAGCGCGGGTTTGGTTTGGCAGCCCCGTTCAGACAATAAAAGGTCAGGCTGCAGAGAAGCTTATTTTGTTGGTTTTTTTTTAATTTCCCTGGCTTTTGTTCAAGGCTGTGTCCTTAAGGACGGGGATTCTCTATGCCGGTGGCAGGCTGAGAGCACGGGTGGGCGGCTGGGTCTTTGTCTGGTGGGGTTTTTAGTGTGCAGATGATTTCGCTGGAGCACAGGCTGCGACAGGAGGAGGCTGGGCTGGGTATAAACTCAGAGCGAGGAGGTGAAACTGTGCACCAGGATTTGGTTTGGTTCAGTATTTGAAGTATCTTCTTTTTCACAGTGAAGTTTTAGAGGTTTCCAGGGGACCCAGAAGTTCAGGAATTGAAGCACATGCTGTGGAGGAAACTGCACACGTGGAATAAAATGAGGGCAAACAGCCCCAAGCAGAGCCTGGGATGAGGCAACAGGAGGGTCTGTATGGAAATGGTCACACAGGGTTTGACAGTGTGGTTCAGCGGTCTCAGCAGATCAGCTGCTTCACATTTGATTTTGGGTAGGATTTGACATTTTAGAAATGGTGCTGCTGCTTCCTAATCTTCTCAGGGCAGGGACAGTTTCCTAAAGCTGTGCATCCTAAAGCTGTGCACCCTCCACTGAATCATCATCCCTGGAAATGTTCAGAAGACACTTCAATGTGGCCCTTGGGGACATGGTTTAGTGGTGAACATGGTGGTGCTGGGTTAATGGCTGGACTCAGTGATCTTAGGTTTTTTCTAACCTTTATGATTCTATAATCACACCCAGCCTTATCCCTGCTATCCCATAGCCTGAGGGTCAAAGAGCACAGCACTCTGCTGTCACACACAAAGAGGTTTGCAGGGTCACTGTAGCTGTGCTTCTCCTCCAGTTCAGGGAGGTGAGTTCAGGTTTCACCTGGTGTATCCTGCCGGGCTCCCCAGAACTATCTTCTCTCCTTGGCCACTGTGCAAAAGAGACACAATGAACCCTCATGAGTTTAGAGGCTGCTATAACATCTGTCTGCTATCTGAGTTTCATACAAACTTCAGGACAAAGTAAGGAAACTGGTTCTTGGATGTAGAACAGCAGCTTCAGGCTCAACCCAAGCAAGCCTGGATCTCAGATCCTTGGAAGATGCAAAGGCCTTGATGCATGGGCCAACATCTTCTCCTGGTCTCTGGTTCCAGTGCTAATGCGGTGCTAAGCCTCAGGAGCCTGCTGAGCAACAAAACTGCCTTCGTGGGCCAGACATGTCTAGGGGTGATGTCAGGCTAGTAATAAAAACAGGCTGATTGTTAATAAAACGTCTGATCTAGAATCTGATTCACAAAAGCATAAATAACAGAAATATAAAAAATACCAGTCAATGTGGTTTTCTGGAACAGGGGTCTTGTTGTACCAGCTTGATGTCATTCTTTTAGATCATGAGGCTGGCAATAAATATAACTGCAAATGCAACATGCTTGTAAAAGATTCGATTTGTACAGTGTAGTGTTCCAGTGAGGGAAAAAAGCATCACACATCAGTAGAGCACCTGTTAAATGAGCTAAGAGTTGGCTGTCAGACAGATCTCAAAAAGTGGTGATCAATGGCCAATCATCAGGGCCTGGATCTGTTTCTTCAGTGGAAAATCCTTGGCCCAAAGCTGTGCAGCCTTTCCCTCCAGTGAGCTGGAAATAAATGTGAAATTGCTCCTAAAGAAGCTGTGAAGGGAGAAAAATGGGGTGTAAAAGGACAAACACCCACAGGGACTGGTCAGTCCCTCTTAGTATGAAGCCATTTCACAGAACCATAGAATCATTAAGGTTGATTCTCTGCATCAAGTCCAACCATTAACCCAGCACCACCATGTTCATCACTAAACTGTGTCCCCAAGCGCCACATCTACATGCCTTTTAAATACCTCCGGGGATGGTGACTCCTCAGCTTCCCTGGGTGGCCTGTTCCAGTGCCTGATCATCCTTTCTGAAAAGAAATTTTCCCTGATATCCAATCAAAACCTCCCCAGGTGCAACTTGAGGCCATTTCCTCTTGTACTGTCATTTGTAACTTGGGTGAAGAGACCGACCCCCACCTGGCTCCAACCTCCTCCTTTCCTCCAGCTCCCTCAGCCACTCCTCATCAGAGTTGTTCTCCAGATCCTCCCTCAGCTCTGCTGCCCTTCTCTGGACATGCTCCAGTGCCTGCATTTCCATGCAGACCTCAGTCCATCCAGCTGGAAAGCACCCCAGTGGTGGATTGAGGATCAAAATGTGAGGGGCCACAGCTCAGCCTCTTCAGGACATGATGGATCACATGGCAAAAGCTGATGGAGCCAGAGACAGGGCTTTGAGTGTGGTAAATCTGCATCTCATGGTAGAAACACTCCCAAGAGAAAACAGAAGACAGGTTGAGTTATAGGTGCATGTAGGGAAGTGATTTAACAGCTTTAGATGAGTCTGAAATCCTCATCTGATGAGTTGTGGATGTTGAAATCTTCCGACAAACTGTGGCTGCCCCATCCCTGGAAGTGTTCAAGGCCAGGCTGCATGGGGCTTGGAGCAACCTGGGGTAGTGGGAGGTGTCCCTGCCCATGGCTGGGGGTTGGAACTGGATGATCTTTGAGACCCCTTCTGACTCAAATTGTTCTGTGATCCCAGGATTCTGTGAAACTGAGTACAATCACACTTTAGAGAGCATACTGAACTGTCTGTGGGGGGAGCAGGCAGTCTGGACATAATTCCCTCTGCAGCCATGGACATTTTAACCATAGCAGACGGAGCTGGAGGAGACAGGTGCAGTGTCTGGAGAAGGTACATGCCCCAAGGGGAGTATCTCTCTCTGGAATCTTCTTCAGTGACCCAGTTCTGCACCCTATGAGCTATAAGATATCCTTTTCTTCTCTAGGATCTTCATAGGACTACAGGATGATTCAGGCTGGAAGGAGGTCTCCTGCTCAAAGCAGGGCAGTTATGGGGGTCAGCCCACCCTGAAATAGTCCCAGAATGGAGACTGGATAGAACGAATTGAGAAACTGCAAACAGAAAGACTAGACTTCTGTTCCCAGATGTGTCATTTGGCTGCAGCTGGGGTGGTTACAGTTGTGTCTCTGCCTTACCCAGCTGTGTTGTCTCACTCAACCTGGCAGATTTGTAGCGCAGACAGAGCCCCGAGAAGGTATTTGGCAGCTCCAGGTGAGTTTTCATGATAAGCCCTTTATCACAGCCCTTGTTTTGAGTGCTGAGCACCCATCCATGAAAACAGAGTGCCTTGAACTGGGCCCCCCAAAACGAGCCTGGCCGTCCTTGCCCGTCACCCACGGCTGCCTGAGCGCTGCAAAACAAGGCGGTGTTGTTTGCTTTAAAGATCAAAGCTCATTTAAATGCATTGCTTCTCCCTGTCTCCACCTGATATCCAGACAAGATGCCCTGGCTTAGGTGAGTCAGTCCCTGGCTGAAGTCAGCCGCAGTTATCTCTGCGAGGCGGAGGCAGCTCTTGCGTCGTCCTTCTGCCAGCGCCGACCCGCCAGGTCTCTCTAATCACCTCCGCCCCCGGTCCTTGGACCGAGCCCCGACTTGGCCGTGACGCGTCCCTGGAGGCTGCCCGGGTGCTGTGGGAGAGCAGCGCTGCCTCCTCTGCTCTGCGAGCCCCAAGGGAGATGTTGCAACAGAAACCAGCACCTGCAGCCGGGGAAGGGCATTTTCACAGCCCCTGGTCTGCACGGAACTCTCCGGCTGCGTGCGGCACATTCAGCTCTCCAGTGGGATGCGGGAGAGGCTGTCAGTTGACTTTTTTCCTTTTTTTTTTTTTTTTAAGGATGCGCTGACAAAGCTCCAGGTGGCTGTTTGGCAGTCACGCTTTTCTCCTCGGTTGCTGACGCCGACAGCGAGTGACTCAGCCCTTTCCAGGCTCCCCGCAAGCCTCTTCTCTTCTCTTCCTGCCACTCAAATGTTCTTTCTCTCCGATGGTTAAAACAAATTCTGCCCCGAGGTCCTGCCCGGCGAGCGGCTCAGGCAGGGCAGCACGGCTCCTCGGTGTGGTCACGGCACAGAGCGGGGATTTGCAGGATCCCCTTTCTGAACCGTGCGGGCTGTCGTGTGAGCCTGGGCAAAGAGTTTTTCCTACCCCTCCTTGTTCTGTTCCCAGGAAAAGCTCCCCGGGCAAAACCCACCCCTGGTGATCCGCGTTCCTGTACCTTTGCCAAGCAGTGCCTAATTCTCCACTTGACTTTTCAGCTATATTTGTTGCAAACATTTTAATTTTCTTCCCAACCCAAGAGCTGCCCTACATTTTCATCCCTACGAGCATAGGAGTTTCCAGATACTGCAGCACAAGCAGGGCAGCACCTCCCACCCTCCAGGACCATGTGCCCAGACCCACGGGGTCTGCCAGGTCCTGGGGGGAGGTGAGACCTTTGCCCTGCACAGCTGATGGTTCAAGACTCCTTGGGCACAGAGGGAAGCCGGGAGACCCTTTCAGGCATCAGGATGAATGTGATCCTCATGTGGAGGTGTTGCAAATGGGCTGATCGCAAGCAGGTAGATGGGATCAATGATCAGAGCTGTGTTGTGCCTGGGAAGAGCCAGTGTTGGCCATGGCAGCCAGCAGCAGTCCAAAGTAATCAAAGGAAGGTTTCATCATGGTTCAGAATGTACCAAGGCAGCCCTCAGAAAACATTTTTTAATCTAGTCTTATGAGGCTGGACTGTGGCTGGTCTAGACTTTACTGAAGACCCTGCAACCTTCGCCTCCTTGCTCTGCAGAGATCTGTCTTGCTAAGGTGGGTTAGGAACATGGAGAGCTGTGAGCCATGGGTCATTTCCCAAGGCTTTGGGTGTCTCCAGCATGGATGTGTCTGTGTGAACTGAGAGTTCTGGGGGTTCCTCTGTGGTGGTGGAGCTCTGAAAGGAGTGTCCATGACAATCTGAGGTCAGTCCCTCCTGAATCTATGGTGTTGTCCCTTGATCTCTGATGACTGGAAAGGGAGTCAGGGATGAGACCAAGCTGTGAATGTTCACCTTGAGCTGGGGAGGATCTCACTGATTTTGTTGTTGGCAGGACTGAATGCACTGCAATGTGGGGCTGTGATGGGGCTTGCAGGTACCAACATCCTCTGCTGAGAACGGTTTAAGGCACTGTGGACCATGGCACCAGTTGGGAAGAGATCAGAGAATCATAGAATAGAATCATAATAGAATGGCTTGAGTCAGAAGGGACCTTAAAGATCATCCAGTTCTACCCCTGCCCCCCACCATGGGCAGGGACACCTTCCACCTGATCAGGCTGCTCCAAGCCCTGTCCAAGCTAGCCTTGAACACTTCCAGGCATGGGGCAGCCACAGCTTCTCTGGGCAGATCCCTGTGAGTGGCCACCTTAGACTTTTCCAGAACCCCTCAATTTAATGAACTTTCATAGTAGTCCTCTTAGGGAGGGCAGGAACTCGTGCACGGAGTGGCAGCAGCCTAGCACAGAGAGATGGGATCTGGCCTGCAGAGAGGTGCATGTTTTTGGGTGACGGAGAGCAAGGAGGAATGCAGCAGGTAGGAGACAGCATGTACAGGCAGGAGCACGGGTGGGTGTTTCTCCAGCACACATGCCGTGTTCAGCAGTCCCCCTGGCCCTCCTGCTTGAGAGGAGAGGCAGCAATTAGGCTGATTGAAGGCCCAGTTGCTTCTTGCACAAGGAGGAGGCAGTGCCCCTTGCAGCTGTGGTTCAAAGCCTGCAGGAGATAAAGATCTGCTGTGCCAAGTGCTTGGGAAGTGCTGGGGGAATCCAAGGACAGCTCTGGCCACGCCACCCTGCTTCACCTCTACCTTCTTCCAAGCTGGCATCTGGCTTAAAAGCTTTCCTCAGCCTAGAGCAGCATAAAGGGAGTTTCCTCCCCTCTTCCACACAACCCCATGTAACTACTTGGGAGTTCACACAATTTTGTGTCAGCTTTTCTTTCTTACCAGCCTGTTTATGCAAGCTCCAACTCCTCAGCCTCCATGGAGACTCTCATCTTTGCCTTCCTTGGTCATGGGGAACAGAGTTAACAACCCAGCTGATTTCATGAGCGGGTCAGGTGGGGTGTGTGTAGTGTCTCCTCTGGGTGTATTCCAGGGTGTCCAATCAAGTTTAGGCCATGCTCTACTGGATATAAAATCACAGAATGGTTTGGGTTGGAAGGGACCTTCAAGATCATTCAGTTCCAACTGCCCCACCATGGCCAGGGACACCTTCCCCTAGATCAGGCTGTTCCAAGCCCCGTACAAGCTGGTCTTGAACACTTCCAGGGATGGGGCAGCCACAGCTTCTCTGGGCAACCTGTGCCAGGGCCTCCCCACCCTCACAGGGAAGAATTTCTTCCCAATACCTAATCTAAAACCACCCTCTGTCAGTTTGAAGCCATTCCCTCTTGTCCTGTCACTCCAGGCCCTTGCAAAAGTCTCTCTCCAGTTCTCTTGTAGCACTGGGAGGTGCTCTGAGGTCTTCCTGAAGCCCTCTCTTTTCCAGTCGGAACAAACTCCCCCAGACACTTCCACCCTTGGCCAGAGTTCAGCTCTGCCTTTTCCTCCCACATCCTGATAACTCCCATTAGCAGCACCAGGCACACAGGGATGTACAAAACAGTGAACGCTTTTTATTTCGCTGCTGGAGTGTAACCACCGTAATTTCATAAAACTCAAAAAACCAAAAAAAGATTACCGAAGGCGTACATTTTTTTTTTTCCTTTTTACACAAGATGTTAAGTAAACAGACAAGTTTCTTTTTAAAAAGGTTATAAAGTGTCAAGATCCTATACCTCATCTGCATATTCAAAGTGATGCTGTCTGATACAAAAAGCATTGGGTACAATAATTTAGCTATGGCTCAGACCAAAAAAAAAAACCAACCAAAAAAACCCAACAAAAAAAAGTCATCTGGGCTTAATCTACACACTACTATGGCTGCCCAGGGGGTTAAGAAGGAAAATATGCAGTTCTTTGTTGCACAGAAAGGAACAGCAGGGAAGTGGAGAGTTCATTGGGAGATCATCGTCTGAAGGGAAGCGGCAGAACGCCCCCTCCCCGGGAATGTCTGCAAGAGCCCGGCCCAGGACCCCCCTCTGCACCAAGAAACCAGCCACATTTGTCTCCCACCAGACAGAATCCCATCCAAACCCACCCGCCAAGCTGCACCTACCCAGCGTGCTGGCAGCAAATAAGATACAAGACCTTGGAAACTGCATGGAAGTCACGAATCTCCCTGTGTGCTTTCCCACTGGGACTAATAAAAACCAAACAAACCCAATGAAAAAAATAAAAAAGGAAACTACTTGTTCTATTGTGGATAGAGCCAGACTCTGCTTTCTCGGGAAAGCTGTTCCTCATAAACCTCTGAAGCTCCCAGCCCAAGCACCACAGTGTCAGCCTTACTGCAAGACTCATAACATGAATTTAAAAATGCAAAGTCTTTAAATGTGTGTCACTAGAACCTTCTTAAATGAAGAGCTGGACATTTGTGATGGCCACATTTCTGCCTTCCCACCATCCCGCCTCCTCCACGTGTTTCCATCTGACTGGAAAACAAACAACAGAAGGGATATTTGAGGGCATATGTGTGCTGTGTGCCACTGGTGAGAGGACACAGCTACAAATTCCTGGTCAGATTTATTCCCTCATATGAGGCTCAACCATGACTGACGCCTGGGTAAAGGCTACAGGCTCTTGGTTTGATGATTGGGGCATTTCTGCTTTGCCATCCCTTGGGTCTCCACAGTTCTTGCACCAGTTTGGAACCTTGTCCCTGCAAATTATGGGAGGATGGTGGCTTTCCATGGAGGGTGAGGGGGTGGATAGGGGTGAGAAATCATAAAACCCAGTTTGAGCCTTTGCTTCTGGAGAACAGGGCAGGATGAGGTGGCTGGTTTGTAGCCAAAGCCCTGGGGGTGTCTGTTCCCTGTGACATCTGCCAGGACTCAATGGAAACAACCGGAGTAGGAACAGCACTGGCAAATACATCAGATTTTTAAGGCTCTCTTTTCAGCATCTTGGCATTTGAGGTGAAATGAGGATTAGTGTACAAGGAGAGACCCCAAGACCAGCCCAAACCATGAGCCCTTGGCTGCTTAGGCCTTCCTCTGGTGCTGTCTACTGAGCTTCAACTTTCCCTCTTCCCAACTGTCTCAAGACTTCTGAGCTGTTCTTTCAGATTTCCAACCCAAATCCCCCTTGGAAGACCCCTCAATTTCCCCAGCCTGTTGCTTCTGTAACCCTCTCTAGAGGCTGAAACATTGAGAAGCTGGTACCTCACAGGAAGGAGCCCAAGTCCATATTAAAAAAATCCCAAGTATTTGGCAGTCCAACCCAGAGAAACTTTTGAATTCAGCCCTCCATGCAAGACAGCAGCTCCTGGGCTGCTAAGGTGTCCTTTCTATGGCAGCACATTTTATGGTTAAGGGGGAGATCTCCATGGAAAAAAAAAAAAAGGAAGAAGATCTAGGACAATTAAAGCAGCATGATTTAGTTTGGTGGTTTTTTTTTTTTTTTAAGTGATTCGTAAACTGAAGAGGATCAAGATGCCACTCTGCCAGTCAGAGGCCCTCAGGATTTGGCCACATGGCCAGGTCAAGGACTGCTTTTATACCAGAAGCTCCCTGATTTTAAGGTGATTGGGTTGATGCTACATAAAGTGAAGCCTGCCCCATGGTCTTCCCTCTAAACCAGCCCCCCAAGCTGAGGCCTGACTGAACTGGCTCAGGAGTGGCCAAAGGAGGCTGAATTCAACCCCCTCTGTCCCCAGCCTGACTCTAACTCAAAGGCATTGTGGCTGAATCCCAGGACCTCTGGCCCTGGGCCATGTTCCAGGTGATGCTGCCATGAGCATGGGTGAGGAAAACTCATCTTGCCAGGTCAGAAACATCTCCAAGCCTATAAAGCAACAGTTCCCACAAGGAAGGGTATGGGATCGGGAGGTTTCCTGGCTAGCAGGGATTGAGGCTGTCACCACCACAATGCTGAGCCACCTCCTATGTCCCTGGGGATGAAGCAGCACCTATTTTAGCAGCAGGAGGACAGACCCAAGCAGGAAAGGGATGGCGACCCACCCATCAGGGTGCTCTAATACAGGGTCAGGCCTTTTTATCAGCCCAATTCTACACCATTCCCAACCAACACAGACCCTTTGACCATTGCTGCCTTCTCCACGAGTCATAGGAACCAACAGCCTGGGATAGGGCAAGAGAAACTCAAGGGAGTGAGGGCTGCCTCACAATGTGGACGCTTGGAGAAGCCCGGGGTGTGTGGTGTGACAACTCCAGGGCCACGTGTGGAGGGTCCCCACCTCACTCAGCACCACAGCTTATCCCAAAGGATGGCTTTCCCTGCCCTGCAGTGGGGTTGGCCCCCATCGGGACAGGAGAAGTGGTGCTGGGAACAGCTCCAAACATCTCCTCTGCCCACCCATGTGGCGGTACAAAGCAGTCCCCGACCTTCTGCAGGTACTGAAGGTGTCTAACCAGCCTTCCTCCCCACCTGTCCCAAGGGAGGAACCCCCTGAACCGAATTTCTCTGGGTATCTACTTTTGGAAGGCACAGAAACCTTTGGAAACACCCAACACATGGCACTGAAGACATCTCAAGCTGGGCAGCCTAAAACCCCAGGAGGTGGATGACCAGCCCTCCTTGTCCCAGCAGCTGTGATCCTCTGCAGCTGAGGGGTGAGCAGCAGTCAGCTCAAAGGACACCTGGAGCATCCCCTGGGCCACACGTATGTCCTGGTGACAGTGGATGGCAGCCAGCTGTGACACAGTGGTAGGGATCAGTCTGGGGGACCATGGGTCACCTCCCAGGCTCTGCTGGGCAGTGATGGGAGAAAGAAAGGCCAGAGGATGTGTGGAAGACAAACAGGTTGGTTTAAGTTCTTTTTTTTCCTTTAATTAGCAAATTTCTTTTTATCCTCGTTAAAAGAAAAAAAAAAACATTCCCACACCCCCTACGTGCCCACTGCTCCACCTGCTGCAAGCGTTCAAAGGCAGAAAGTTGAGAGATGTTTAATGTCCCAGCTCAGTGGCAGCTCTGAGCCCACCCCCTCAGGGCACGTGCCAAGGGGTGCCAGGCGCCTCGGTACAGATATGGAAAAGGCAGGTGCAAAATCAGGTGATGTGCTCTTGCCAGAACACCCAAAATCCCCTAGGAAAGCTGCAGCCCAGCCCCTTGGCCAGCAAACACAATGGTGGAGGACATGATTGTGCCTTGAGAGGCATGTTGTGTCCCCAGGCCACTGCAGCCAGAACTGGGGTTTGTGCCACAGCTCAGGGATGGGGACTTGACAGAAGAGAACCCACCACCCTGGGCACTGAATCTGGAAACTGTAAGAGCACCCCACACTTTGGGGGACCCAGTGCTGATCCAGCATCCCAGCAAAGCTGAGTGCCTCAAAAGCCCTGCCGAGGTCCCCAAGGTTCCCAGGGGCTCTGCCTTCACTGCAGCAAGCCCCCAACGAGCCCCATCTGCAGCGTCCCAGCTGGCATCGAGGCAACAGGGAGGTGGTGAGGTGACAGAGGGGCCAGGAGAAAGGGAGTGATGCTGGGGGTCTTAGCTCAGCCCTTCTCCTGGTCACAAGGCCAGCACTGAGCTAAGAGCCCCTGTCACCTCTCCCTGCTATCACCACCTTCCCCCCTGAGGCCACTGTGCCATCCCCACCTCCATCCCCACTGCTTCAGCCCTTATTTATGGGGAAGAGGTGGGGAAAGGTTTTTCTGGGGGTGCTCTGGCCCTCCTGCACCCCCATCCCTTCTCAGCTGGCACAGCCCTGTCTGCATCACCCCAAACCAAGCACCCTTTGCCCACCCCTCTCAGTGCAACAGGAGGGGAAGGGGGGAGGAGGTGGTGATGAAGAATGGTCACATGAGCTCATTGCCTGCTAACATCAAGAGTCAGAGGGCAGTGCTGCCTTCCCTCCTCGGTGCTGCAGCTGGAGACAGCAGCCTTTTTTGGGGATCCAGCAAGATGAGTGTGCTGTGAGTGCTGGAACACACTGGAGATGCTCCATGTCCTCAGCCCAGCCCTGGCAGAAGGGCAGCGCGTGGGGAGCGCAGGGCTGGGCGAGGAGGTGAGGGGGTGGGATGTGTGCGAGTGCCCGGGGGTCTGTGCACGGATTTTGGCAAGAGGTCATTGAGGTTACATGATGCAGCATTTGTTCTTGTGGTTATGAGGGTCCTTAAATCGGAGTCTCTGCTTTGGTCGGTATTTTTCCAAGTACGTCAGCTGCTTGCTGTTGATGGCTCCTCTGCGCTTCCTGTGGGGACAGAGAAAGGCCAGAACAGTCAGAGGTGTGACATGAGATCCCCCCCAACCCAAACCACCCCTGTCGGGGTGCTGAGCCCCCCTGTCTGGAGCACGAAAGGATTTTGGAGGCTGAAGCCAGGTGCACTGTCCAGGGATGGAGACAGGCACTGACCCCAGCAGCTTAGCAGCTTTCCTCTCTCATCCACCCTGGGAGTCCCAGGACATGGAGAGTGGGGAGGGAAGGGGGGAGGGAGGTGGGGTGACTGCCAAAAACTCAGGGATGCTGCCCCAGCCTCCTGCAGCCCTGCTGCAAAGGCACAGGGTGCTCCATACCAATGCCTCATTTTCCCACTCCCAAAGGAGAGAACCCAAAGGAGAACCCCGGTGTCACAAAAAAAAAAACCCCTGGGACATGCCAGGTCTCTCCATTCCCTGAGAGAGGGAATGCAGGTCCCATCCTCCCCACTGCCAGCTCCTGTCTAATTCCAGCACTTGGGAGCACACTGTAGGGGGGATTTGAGCAAAGGTGGCCTGAAGATGGTTGAAATCTCAGGGCTTGATGTGGTGCTGAAATTCAGCTTCCTGCAACACATGGAGGGGAAAACTCAGAGAGGGACTTTCTGCTCTGACACCACAACACTGCTGCACTTACTGTCGGATGAACTGGATGGCGTCTTCATACTTCATCCCACTCTCGATCAAGGCCAGCGCGACGAGGACGGGAGCGCTGAAAGGCAAAAGCAGTGGCTGTCACTCCCCAGTCACACAGCCCAGAGGCTGATATCCATCATTTAAAGTTCAAGGAGAAGCTCAAGGTAGCAGATCCCCCCCATGAACACCTACTCCCACTAAGGTTTCACAAAACCCTCTTCAAAGAGGGACTGGGGAAAGGAAGGAGGAGCGTAGGCATGGTCCTCCCTCTTCTGCCTTCACAGAGGGCATCTGGGATAAAATCCTGTTCAAAGTAGGGCTGGGGAAGGGAAGGAGGAGAGCTGGCATGGTTTTCCCTCTCCTGTATTCATGGAGGGTGGCAGCTGGGGTGCTGGGCTCGGACTCACCGCCCCAGGCCGGCCACACAGTGCACGGCCACGCAGCAGCCGGGGTCCTCGCAGAACTTGGTCTTCAACAAGTTGAGCCAGTCTTCCACAATCTTGCTGGGAGGAGGCGCTCCATCATCAAACGGCCAATCCTGCAAGGTTGGGAAGAGAGAAATGCTGTCAAGACTCTGGGGAAAAACTCACAGGGGTTGTTTTTTACTCAGGGTGTTGGTGTTTGGGGCCTCAGCAGTGGGGAGGTAGAAGAGTGCCAGGAACTGGGCATATAGGAGGGCTTTGCATCATCATCCAGAATACAGGAATTCCCTGGCTGCTTTGGCTCAGGGTTTTAAGCCATACAAGTCTAGGTGTGGGGTCTTTCCACCTCCTCTGGACAGGTTCAGCCTTCAGGAGCACCTGCAGGATCTGCAACATGGTCCCCATGACCTCCTGCTTCTGCAGACCAGGATGGCCACCCCCTGCCCCATCCCCATCCAGATGCCCTCACTGAGCTTTGGGGTGATGCAGGTCCCATCCTCCCCCCTGCCAGCTCCTGTCTAATTCCAGCACTTGGGAGCACATTGTAGGGGATTTGAGCAAAGGTGGCCTGAAGATGGTTGAAATCTCAGGGCTTGATGTGGTGCTGAAATTCAGCTTCCTGCAACACCTGGAGGGGAAGGGGAAAACACAAATCCCAAAAGAATGGTCTGGGGACCCACTAACACAGCCCTAGAGAGAGTCAAAGAGGGGAGATCACTCCAAATGGGGCCATTTAAATACCATCCTTCAGGAAAGGCTATTAAGGGAACAAAGAAAAAAAATCCCATCTTCTTCTGAGCTTCATCCTCAAGTTGCAGAAGTTCAAAAATGGAACATAGTGAGGAAGTTGGTCAAATGGGTTCTGCATTTGATACCCCTCAGCCCTGGGCTCAGTTATGAGGATAAGTGTCCTAAAGAGGGTATTTCTCTCCCAAAACAGATTTGTCAGGAGGAGCATGGGCACTGGCTATGCAGCAGTGGAAGAGAGGGGCAGGCAGGGCAGCACCACTTGGGAGAGGATGTAGCTTGGTGAGCCCTGAAGGGTGGGAGGCATTGGGCCCTAATCTTAGATTTTGAGGAGTGAGTCACTAAGCTGCTGTGCTGGAGTCATCCTTGGTGTGAGATGGCAAAATAAGCTGCTTCACTTCAGTGCTTGAACAGGTGGTGTGATTTCTGTCGGAATTTGATAGGAAAGGAGCACACTGGGCTTCAGGGTATTTGCAGTGCTTGAGCCAGCCCCACCCCACCCCACCCAGCCTGTGCCTGTGCCTGTGCCTGTCCTACAAGGCCATCTCCTCCTGCAAGGCCATCTCCTCCTGGCAGCCAAGAGTGCAGGTCAGGGGCTCACACCAGGTATCACACAGCACACCACAGAATCATCCTATGATGGAATGGCTTGGGATGGAAGGGACCTTCAAATATTACCTAGTCCAAACCCCTATCATGGCAGGGACACCTTCCACAAGACCAGGCTGCTCCAAGCCCCATCCAAGCTGGCCTTGAACACTTCCAGGGATGGGGCATCCACAGCTTCTCTGGGCAACCTGTGCCAGTGTCTTACCACTCCCACGATAAAAACTTTCTTCCTTATATCTCATTAAACCTGCCCTCTGTCAGTTTAAAGACACTCCCCCTTGTTCTGCCACTACACGCCTCTGTAATGGTCCAGCTCTCCTGCAGTCCTTTAGGGATTGGAAGGGGCTCTAAGGTCCCCACAGACCTCCTCTAATAGACCCCACAGGTCTATCTTTAGAAGCATAGAATTTTTTAGGTTAGAAAAGCCCTCTAAGATTAATATGTACAACTGTTAACCCAGCACTGCCAAGGCCACCACTAAACCATGTCCCCAAGTGCCACATCTATACCTCTTTTAAATACCTCCTGCTTCCCTGAGCAGCCCTTGTAAATGCTTGACAACCCTTTCAGGGAAGAAATTTTTTCCTAATATCCAAACTAAACCTCCCCTGGAGCAACTGGACGCTGTTCCCTCCTGTCCTTTTGCTTGTTACCTGTGAGAAGAGACCAACCCCCACCTGGCTACAACCTCCTTTCAGGGAGTTGTAGAGAGGATAAGATCTTCCCCAAGCCTCATTTTCTCCAGGCTAAACACCCTCAGCTGCTCCTCAACAGACTTGTGCACCAAGATATATTTATATATGAAATATATATACCAAGACACATATAAAAAAATATACCAAAAATGTACATATCAAATTGTCATAGGTTAGCAAGCATAGTCCCTTGCTAAGGGGTGCTTACAGTTTCCTCTGGGAACTGATAGAACCGATCAGCTGGCCAGTTTGAATATGGACAATTCTCTAAGCCACTTATAGTTGTGACCACCTCTGTGATACACACTTAAGAATAGACAAACTCCCCCCCAAGCTCTCTCTCGTTTCCGGTGCTGGGACAGGCGGCTGCAGGCCCCGTGTGGGGGCCAGTGGGCCCGGCCAGGCCCTGCTTGGGCCAGGCCGGGCCGGGCCACGGCCATCCTGGAGCCGATGGACCTGTTCCAGCCATGGAACCCCCCCCACTGCCTTGCCGTGGGCAGCCGGAGCGGCTCGGCTCTCCCCCCTCTCCACTTCGATAAGAAACATTCAACATTCCAGCTGCAAAGCTGCAAGGCCGAGGTGAGATTAACCCTTTTATTGCTGTGAAGAGCTGAAAACCTGAGGGAAGAGAGAGAGGAGATGCTTAAAGCCGAAATCCTGTTGTGAAGCTATGATATATCAGAGTATCCCGTTGTAATTTCATGAAGATATGGGGGGTGGAGTGTTCAGCTCGTGAGCAAAAGCACCTGCGCTGAGATAGGCAGATGCTGACGCAGCTGTAATTTCATGAGAAGTTTGGACAGGGAGAGATGGACCAGATGAGGACTTTTGCTCCAAACGGGAAAGGAGAAAACCTCAGTCCCTAGAGATGCTCCCAGAGATAGTCCTAACGATGAAGATGAGGAAGACCATTTGCTCCCAGGGAAGGAGAAGGGCCTCTGTTTTTGTTTCTGAACGGCTCAACCTTAAAATTGTACCCCAAAAAACTTCAAGAGTGGACCCTCGAAAGCAGTTGCGGGAAAAGCTGCAAGTCGGGGGAAGGGACTCACATAGTGAGCAGAGAGACTCCTCTTCCTAAATGGACTGAACAATATTTGGAAGTGGGCGGCTGTCTCGTTGTGATAATGGTTTCATAGCACGAG
This sequence comes from Corvus moneduloides, assembly GCF_009650955.1. NCBI lineage: Eukaryota > Metazoa > Chordata > Aves > Passeriformes > Corvidae > Corvus > Corvus moneduloides. Next base: position 162,780,591 of record NC_045476.1, read on the forward strand.
CAAGAAGAGACTTCTCTTTCTAAATGGACTGAACAAGGTTATTATGGAAGTGGTAAACAGACTGAACATCTTAAGGGTTGTTTTTTCATGTTGTCAGTGGGAAAAGGGAGGAAGGTGGGGGGAGGAGGAGAGTTCTGAAGGTGGTATATTTTTTTTTTTTCTTCCCTCTTTTAGGTTTGTTAATAAACTTCTTTATATTCTTTCAAGTTTGGTGCCTGCTTTGCATTTCTCCTAATTCTTATCTCACAGCAGATAAACAGAAATGAGTATTTTGGACCAAACCACTACACTAAATTGGTGTTTCCGCCCGGTTACAAACTGAACCCGCGACACAAATATAAAGATATACCATGATATATGTGTGTGTGTGTATATATATATATACACATCTCAAATATATATAGAGATGTATTTGATACAATTATATAAAGATATTTCTGTATCGGCATAGATACATGTATGTATAGAAAACTAGCTTATAGATATATCTATGATTTACCTTATATATAGGTTATAGAAACTTTGATATAGAAGCTATTTAGTTTCTATAGTGTCTTATATAGTTTCTCTAACTCTCTATATAAAACATCTCCTAGATATGTATCTCTCCACGTAAGAGAGATGTAAGAGATGTAAAGAGGTACATATATCCTAGATATAGAAACTCAGACTGGAGGCTCCAGTTAGAAATGGGGTAGAAGGCAGAATTTGGTGTGTAAGTGAGCAGATGTGATCTCCAACATACAGATTCTATATGTAGGATAGAGCTATCTTTCCAAGATATATCCTGTAGAGACACAGATTGCATCTTTATCTAGAGACATCTGCATCTGGAGGATCCGTATCTAGAGAGCCACAGGATTATCTACCTATATCCCTGAGGATCTAAGATACAGCCTTCTCTCTCTCTAGGATACACATTATGCAAACAGAGCTATATAAAGAGGTCCTACACACAGAGGACCACCCCAGGAGACATGAGGCACTTCTAAACCCTTCCCTAAATAATAAGCAGAGCCTCACTTCCCAGCTGGAGCTGAACTCCCTGGCAGGGCTATCACGCCTGACATCATCTCCAATTACTTATCAGCCAAGATACAGCCCAGGCAGCTGCCTGCTCTGCCTTTCCCAGCTTGCTGCCTCCTCCCTTTCATCCCCCCCAGCTGCACCAGCTGGCTGCTGGAAGAGCAGAAAACCCTCACACCACCCCCCAGGATAAGATAACAGCCGAGGGTAATGGGAACCACGCGCATCTTCCACGTGGGATCAGGCGCTCTCATCCCTGGATGTTTCAAAGCCTGAGCAACAGGCAGGGAAGGCAGCTGCCGACTCAGCTGGGTGAGTCACAGTTTCGGCTGCGTGGGCAGCACTTCTTTTTAAAGCACCAGCCTCAGCTCAGCTCAGCTGGGCTTCCAATTTTGCTCCTCGGCAAGTGTGATGCTGTGTTGGGCTACCAGGGTGTTTCACAGCCCCAAGGGATGAGATATTTAAGGGTGGTGTTGGGGCAGCCCCCCGTCCCCCCCGGTGCCCATCCTGCTGCCCACCTACCATGACAGTGATGCCGTCCTTCTCCAGGGGGGTCTTGTCATAGGTCACTTCACACACTCGCACGACCGTGGTGGCACCGTATTTCTTCAGGTCCTGGGGAAGGAAGGAGAAGGAGGGGTCTGAAGAGACCCTGACAGATGCACCCGTTAACCCCAACACATCCAAGCCCTGCTATGACCATGTGGTGCAGTATGGACCCTAAAACAGTGCTGTGCCCCATCTCTGAAACCTTGACCCATGGTCCATCCAGCCTGGCAGGTACAAGGAAATATGAAATCCCACCAAAGCCACGTGGCCTTGCAGGATTTTTGACCAGCATCTTCATGACTCCTCAGAGTCACGAGTACCAATGGGGCCATTTATTTTTAAGCCCTGACAGCCACAACAGCAGGGATTTTACACCCCAGTCAAAGAAACATCCCTGAAATGGGTGCAAGTCCTCTGAAGGAGAAATTATTTGTGCCTGGTGAGGTCACACTCCTGATACAGAAATGCACGGAAGCAGCTGGGGGGGAGTCGTAGCATGCCCCACCAACCGAGCTCAGCATCTCACAGATGGCTCAGGGGCTCCTTCTCCACCTCGCTGCTGTATCCCATCATCACTCCAACACGCTGCAGGCTCAGGCGTGGGACTTGGGATGTTTCCAGCATGGCTCATTGCCCAGTGCAAGGATTGCCCCCGGATTACGTGCCCGGTGCACCGGCCTCGCCGGGCACCATGAGATCATCCCCGCCAATGATCCACCTCCTTTGTTCCCCATGTGCACTCACCAGACCGTGGTGAGCCCCCCACATGCTCAGCAGCCTGGCCAAAAGTCTAAGAGGCTGGAGGAAAGGGGCATTTTTCTCCCTTCCCACTGGTGTAACCACAGGTAACCCCATTGCCTTGTGTGCAGCGTGCAGGGTATGGGGGGGCTGTCCCCAAATCACAGGCACCTTCCTGTCACCCTGAGGCAGTAGCACTCACACAGGTGCTGCCTATGCTGGCTCTTGCAACACCAAACTCTCCAGCACTACCCAACACGCTCTGAGCATTGGAAATATGCTGGGATATTTGGGATGAAAAGTCATTATTGAGGTGCTGGGAGGTGCAGGGCAGGTTGTGTGCACCCATGTGCATCGCTCCAGAGTCTCGTGACATGATGTGCTAGTGGAGCTGGCAGGGGATGCAACGGGAATGGGGACACTCTGCTCCATCTCTACTGTGCCCAAACATCATAGTTGGGGTCCTGAAAAACATTCCATCCCAAAAAGCTGGCAATGATTAGACCCACTGCCCCAGGATGCCACGAGGGGCTGTGGTACCAAAGGGGCTGTGCTGCCCTCTCATCTACATCAGCTTTTAGCCCCAAAAGATGCAACTGGACCCTGGTTCCCCACTTCCAGCCTTCCCTCCTTACCTCCAAGAAGGTGCTGAGCGTGGCATTGGTGGGGTTGTGGGTGATGAGGAACCTCATGTTTTTGTAGCAGACCTCCACGGGCGCAGGGCGGTTCATCCGGGCCATGGTGGGACAGTGGGAGGGTGAGGTGGTGCTGACAGTGGTGGGGGAAAAAACCCAAGAAAAGTGTGGTGTGAAGGGGCAAAAAAAAAAACCCCGAAAAAAAACCCAACAACCCCTCTGTGCTTCAAAAATAAAAATAAAACAGGATCAAGAACTCAATATACAGACGTTGTGCAAATAATCCCAACTCCTGGGAGTGCGCTGGCTTCCTTGACACACCACAAGCTCCCCGGGAGGGGGGGAAAAAGCCAGATGGGGAAAAAAAATAATATTAATGGTAATAATAATAATAATAATAATTAAAAAAAAAAATCCCTTTGCTGTAGTGTTGGCGTCCTCTGTGTGTGTGCGACGGCGAGCGGCTGCTGCCTCCGGTGCCGTGCGCTCCCGGGCGCTTTAGAAAGGCCTCTGCATATGGGGGGTGGTGGTGGCGGGAGGGTGACCCCCGTCACGTTACCCCATCGGGGTATGTGGAGTACTTGGGGGCGGCACGGGGGGCCGGGAGCCTATGGGGCGGCGTCGGCGGCGTCCGGCAGCGGTGCCTCGCTGGGGCGATCCATGCACGGGAGCCTTGAATGGTTGAGTCGGAGGGTCAGGGTGCTGGGCGAGACGAGGAGAGGCGGCCGGAGGCTGCTTCACAGGGCGGGCTGCCGGGGGCTGCGGGGCTCACAGCTGCTCCTCAGCACCTCCATAAATCCCAGCGGAGAGCAAGGCTGCAGGGGAGGGAAAGGGAAACGCGGTGGTGAGAGTGTCCTCCTCCCCAAGGAAGCCCCTGCCTGGTGTGGGTGCCCCTGAAGGCACCATCACTTTCTACATCCCCTATGAGTATCCCTGACTATCCTCATCTTCACAGGAGACTGTAGATTAGAAAGCAAAGTGGTATTTAAAGTTAAAACTGAAATATCATCTGGAGAGCTGAAATGGCACTGGAAAGCCAGAGGGGGTAACTCACATTTCACCCACAGAAGGGAAAAGCACATGGCAGGGAAGGCCTTGCTCCCATATGCCACCCAACATCTGCACCTGCTGGTGAATTTAAGCAACCAATCAACACCACCTGACCCCCCTGACACCCATCCAGATCCCCCAGACCTCACCTTTGTGTCCCCAAAAAGCACGCTGAATATCTCCACCCCAAGCGCACGCTGTGCCTGAAACCAGCTGCCACTGCTGCTAATCGGCCACATGCTCCTGGCGCTGGGCTCATGTCCACCAAATGCACCTCTAATGCTCTTAGGAGAACTAAGCCGCCTGCAAATGAGCTTTCTTGGGGAGGGGGGGCCGTGGAGGGGGTCGCCTGTGTGTGGTTTTGGCAGCGTTAGTGATGGATGTGTCTCCCTGCCGGCTCATCCACATTCCCACACCGCTGGCACATTGCTCCCTGTAATGGACCCCTGCCCCTTAACCTGCAGCATCTTTGCTTCCAAGGATGGTAATGGGAAGAATTAAAAAAGAAAATCAATTCCCACTGTGGAAATGCCCGAATCCACTTGATGATGGGCCCAGCAGGAAGGTGAGAGCTCTGCCAGCCCCACTCGGAGCTGAGGGAAACCCAGCCGGAGCCTCCCCATGTTGTTCCCCAATGGACTCTTGTTTTGAAACTGGTCCTTCCCCCAGGTCAGCGGCTGCTTAGTGCCTCGTGGCCAGAGCCTCAAAATAGACGATAAGCACATAAGTAACCCGAGCCAGGCCAGCAGGCACCCTCTTGCCTCTCCTCACAGCAGCCAGAAACTTTCCCCTCTGGATTGTTTCACCCTTATGCAATGAGACAAGGTGGGAGCAGGGACATGAGCCAAGCGCTGACCAGTTTGTCACAGCACCTGGGTGCTGACAATGGCTCTTCCAAGCCCGAGCATAATTTACAACCTGTTCAACAGCTCCTGCTTCTCCAATCATACCCAGGAATGGAAAGTTAAACAGCAATGGGAAAAAAGGCAGGTGAGGTGTCAGGGGAAGTGGATATGCTCTGCTGAAAGTGCCCCGTTTGCCTGCTAAAATCATGGACTTTTCCCATCAACCATACCCCATCACTCATGATTTCTTTTTTTCCCTATAAAAACCAAGGTAATGCTACCCCAGAGCCCTGCAAAGTTCAAACCCTGCCTGGGCTGTAGGGGATGAGTGGGACATTCAGGGGGGAAGACTTTCCAGTCCCAATTGAGAAAATCAGATTTTAGCAGCTGATGGAGTCTGGAAGCTTGGTTGAGGGATGGGAGTGAGGTGGGAGCTGCCTTCCTGCAGCATTTTAGGTGTGATTCAGAGCAGCTTGGCCCACAGATGATGCTGAACCCCCCAGGGTAGCTGACCCTCCCCACCTGGACCACAGCAGCTGGAATTTTTGCTCAAAGCTTGCAACAATCCTGCAAGATGGGCTGGGAAACCTGCTCTCCCCACAGTGTTCACCATGCTTTTTCAGTGATGATCCCACCCACCACTTTCTTTGTGGGATCTGCTTCTCCCCAAGACGATCTCACCATGGCTGGGTAAGAACCAGCGTGGTGTTTCTGGAGGGTAGTTTTGGGCTGATTTTGGCTGTGTGGCTCCTACATGTCCAGCTGCTGATCTGCCGGCCAGCACAACCATGAAAAGAACCAGCAACCAGTGAGTGAACGATTCCCAAGGAAAACATGCTGGCAATCTCCTCAGCAAGCTTCATCTTTTTCATTTCAAGGGAAAGAGAGCTTAAAACCCTCCAAAGGGATGGGAGGTGGGAGGGATGGGCAGCCACAGCTGCCTGCTCAAAGGGAAGAGCTGATGCAAAGTAGGAATTGCCCCAAACTGTCCCCTTGCAAACCCAGTTTCTCTGAAACAAAGGACTTGAGGATCTTTTGCTTTTACTTTTTATGCCTTTACTCTTCAGGCTTCCAGTGTGTTTCATGCCATCTGTCCCAATGATTTGATCTGATCCCAATGATCGATCTGATTTGACCGCACCAGCACCAGAGGTGCACAAGGGACAGCAGCAAAAAATGACTTTTCTCCCTCCAAACAACCTCATACCTCATTTTAACCGGCTGCCAGGGACATTAATATGAACTGTGCCCATGTTTACCCGTGTCCTGGATTAAATCCCACCCGCTGAGCAACCCCGTGGGACTGGCAGCTGCTGCCAGCACCAATGCCTGCGCTGCCCCCTGTCATCATCCGACACACAGCTCATGCTCCACTGGCGCTCCGGATCCCATACAATTTTTTATTGGCTTGGGTGTGCTCGCTGCCAGTAATGGAGGCTCAGTGGGAACCGCCTGCCTACGAGAACAGCGAGTGCTCCTTTCCCACAAGGTCTCCTCTCCAGTGGAAGCGTTTCAAGTATTTTGGCAATTGCATATCCCAGCAATTCAGCCCCGAAGCCCATAAATCCCTAATGGATATTCAATCACAAATCATCCCCTGCATTTCAGGCGACGATGCTGATCTCCATATTAAGCATGGCAGAACAATGTGGAAAAGGGAATTTCAGCTAATATTAATAACCTGCCAAGTGGAATATAAATCCTTCTGATTTGAGCGCTCCAGGGGATCTAGAGGAAGCATGTGAGGACACAGAGAACAAGCCCTGGATGAGGATGCTCAGCAATGCAGCACTGGCCTGTCAGGCTCAAACCCATCTTGGAGAAACCTGATGAAAGGAGGTAGTAGCCAGGTGGGGGTTGGCCTCTTCTTCCATGTAACAAAGCAACAGGACAAGATGAAATTGCCTCATGTTGTGCCGGGGAGGTTTAGATTGGATATTAGGAAAAATTTCTTCACCAGAAGGGTGGTCAGGCATTGGAAAACGCTGCCCAGGGAAGTGGTGGAATCATTATCCCTGGAAGTGTTCAAGAGAGGCATGGATGTGGCACATGGTTTAGTGATGGACCTGGCAGTGCCGGGTTAACAGCTGGACTCCACGATCTCAGAGATCTTTTCCAACCACAGTGATTCTATGCTGTATTTTTTCACCACGACTGTGGAAATTTCTGCTTCTTCCACAAGAATTTTGCAGCCAAGAGCCCACTGAGGATCCAGGATGAACACACAGCAGTGTGGCAAGACAGCAGTGAAGGATGCTGCTCTGGGGGATGGGGACCACTGAGCCATCACCTCTTTGTCTTATACCCCAAAGCTGAGGAGATTACAGAGCTCTCCGAAATATTCCTTTGCAGTGTGGCAACGCCATTACAAATGCCTTGGTCTCATCCCAGCTGTTCAGGGACAGAGCCTGCAACAGAGGGATGAGGCTGATCTTCCTCATGGCAACTTGATGGAAAATAAAGGTCAGATCTTCAACCAGTGAATGGAAGAGCCTGGTTGGATTGCTGATCAGATGCCTGATCCGACGGCTGTGCTGCTGGTACCTGACCAGCGGGACACAGATGGTGGAATCAGGTTTTCCTAAACACAGCACCTCCCCAAGCAAAGGAAAAGGAAGCTTTGCAGAGCCAAAGTGTCACTCCATGAGGGCTTTAGCAGCGGGACTCGGAACAAAGGCTCTTACTCACCCAAACAATGTGTATCTCACCCGTACATAAATATAGAGATCTCGGAGTGAGCACACCTCCTGTTCAAAGTTCACCTTCAGAGAAACCCAACAAAACACCCAGCTGTGTCACACTTCCTCGACCTCTCTCCTGCTTTCAGCTCATGTAGCAAGACACCGACCAGCCCTTTCCCCTTAAGGCAGATGAAGTCCTGCTCTCCCTGCTCCCAACAAGCACCTCCATCACCCTGAAAACTGAACCCAAGTTTCTGAGCAGTCCCAGTCATCACCATGCAGAATTTTCTGCACACGTCCACTGCCACTGACATGAGTGACCATGGGGAGGTCTGTGAAGCTCAGCTGCACACATGAGATCTGTACCAGCAGTACCACCATTGTCACCACTGCCACCACTGTCACTGCAACCAGAATCAGCAGCACTACCACTGTCACCATTGCCACCACCATCACCACAATGACCACTGCCATGAGCATCACCACTGCCACCAGTGTCACCACTGCTATCAGTATGAGGAGCACCACTGCCATCACCACCACGGCCATCACCACCACTGCCACCAGCATCAGCAGCACCACTGTCACCACCATGTCACCACTGCCACTAGCACCACCACGGCCACCAGCATCAGCAGCACCACCACCACTACCACCATTCCAACCACTGCCACCAGTGTCACCACTGCCACCACTATGAGCAACAGTACCACTGCCACCACTGGGTTCCACCAGCATGAGCAGCCCCATGACTGCCACCACTGCCACCAGCACCACCACTGCCAAGAGCACGAGCAGCACCACCACTGCCACCATCGCCATCACTGCCAGGGAGGACAGGTCCCAGGACACAGAGAGCCACAGTGCTGTCCCCAGCCCATGACTGCAGCTGGGACACAGCCAGCGTGATGAGATTTCCTCCAGTTGCATCTGCACGGAAGGAAACAGCAAAGGTCTGGGAGGAGAGCGACAGAAACAAAACACCCGGCAGGAGCCGGCATCTGTGGGGAGAGGTGTAAGCAGCCACGGGCACGTCCTGCTCCAGGTGCAGAGCTGCACGGAGCAGATGGGATGTCCTGGAAAAGCCATGCTGGGTACTGTGGTGGTTGTGGGGTATCTGCTGCCAGGAGCGGAGCAGTGCCTGGCACTATCTGCCAGGGAAGCATCGTGGGTTTTTCCTCTAAGGGGTTATTTTTTAGGTTGTTTCTCTTGCTGCACGTGATGTTTTCTGAGCAAAGCAGGACAAGAAGGATTAAAAATGCACAGGTGCAGAGGGAGAGCGTTGGAGGGCTCTTGGAAGCCCACAAAAACACACCTGCAAGATAAACCAGGTCATGCATCTTTCCCCACAACGTTTTTGGTGTGCAGTAAATACTAGCTAACACAAAATTTTGCCAAGCAGAGCTGTACAGCCCCTGATCTTACAGCTCCAGTCGGACTTAAGGAGTTTGGTAACATTTAGAGAGCAGGGAAAGGTGCCAGCATGATGTTGGCGTGGAGATTTGCAAGCAGGAGGCACTCAGGACACCAGGAAAGAGGGAGGAATGGGGAAGCTGAGGCACTGAGCCAGCCAGCCAGATAAAAAGAAGAGCACGGTCTTCCCAGCACTGTGCAAGCTGGGAATGCACTGCAGGCACTGGTAACATGATCGACCCTTTCTTATCTTGTATTGACACCTTTTGTCTTTGAAGAGAGGTTGAGGCACAGTGTTCGAAGTGTCTATAAAGGTCCTCTGGGAGTTGTTTTTCCCTCTCACCCAGATTCACAACCCTGACTGGACATGGAGCCTGTGCTGACACTGGGATTCCTGTGATGCCACCAGAGTCAGGGCTGCCTCTCCTGTCCAGAGCTTGTGGGGCAATGCCCTGGAGGAAACATGATGCTTCCAGCAACCCTTCAACAGCCCTTTCACTGGAATTTCTGCTTTTCCCTTTGCATGCAGTCCCCAGGCAGCTCGAATTTGAGGTCTCCATGGACAGCTTTCTATTTAATCTAACTCCTTCTTGTACCATAAGAGAGTCAGCCACCAGAAGATCATAAAAACCACAAAAAGGCACTAAACCTTCTGAACTGTGGGGAAAAGGACCTCCCCCCAGCTGAACACAGTCCCCCACCAGTGGACGACTCACAGGCAGCCAGTGGTAGCCCTGCTTTCAACAAGATCCTGGTTTTATGATCTGGGATATCCCCTCCACTGCCTTCCCCCAGCAGCCACGAGGAGCCGTGGTGCTGACGTCAGAGGCTTTTCCTGGCTTGGATTTGAAGGGAAAGAAAGAAAAAAAAGAAAAAGAGCGAGGAGGAAGAGAGGCCAACTCCACGGGGAAAAGTAATAACAGGCTTGGGGCTGGCTGCTTCCCAAATCTGCAGAGGGTGCGCCCTAGAGGGTTTTTTTGGGGAGGGGTGAAAGGCACAGTCGTCTGGGGACGGATGGTCCCCACGCTCCGGCGCCCGATGCACAGGGAAGTCAGGCATCCCAAATACTGGGGGCCAGCTCCCCCCGTACTTCAGGGATTTCTTTTGGCCAGAAGAATCAGGAAAGAAAAGCAATTCTGTGTGTGACTGGGCATTCCTAGGCTTCAAGCCTTGTCCAAGAGTATCTTTGGAAAGAAAAGAATCCCAAAGCAGCATCCTCGCCCCAAAACACACACAGGGGGCAAACTGACCCCAGTGGTGCCCCCCAACACACTGCCACGTGTCTCTCCCATCCTGAAACTCTGGTGCAGCTAATATCTGCCCAGCTTTTTTGTGGTTTCTCACAGTATTTTGAGTGAATTTAATACTCGTGGCAGGTGGCAAAATTTGGGGGTGGGAGTGCAGATTGATGCTTTTTTTGGGGAAACACAAGAAACAGCAGCACACTCCTGGGAAGGGCAGGTAGGAACTGTCATGACCTCCCCTTTGAGGTACAGTTTGAGCGTGAGCCTGTGTCCCACCAGACCTGAACTTTGCTATTTGCCACGCCCCTGCTCAGTGGTGGGATTCTGATGGGAAGCTGTCCCTACATTACCTTCTCATCAGGCCACCAGCAGCCCTGACCCAAGGCCACCAGAGCCCTGTCTGCGTCACTGGTGCCTCTTGCACAACCCCCAACCCAGACAGGCTGCGGTGGCTTTGATGGAAGTTTGCTGATGATGAAGGGGGCTCCAGGGGATTCAAATCTACCCAAAGGGTGGATTTTGACCTGCAGACAATGTTGAAATAGTGCTCTGTGACACGCTGGGGATGCAACTGGGGACAGAACATGCCCTGCCTGTTATGTACCCCATGGAAAGATCTCTGGTGACATCAAGTTACGGTCAGCATTGTCCAGAGAAGCTAAATTCTGGAAAAAGGCAGCTCTTCCAAGTCAATGGCCCCAGGTTTAGATGGTGTTTGTGGGTCACTGAGCTTCCTCCACCATCTAGACCCTGTGCTGTCAGGGGTTGTCCTCCCAAACCATCTCACTTTTGCTCTGCACTATTTGGTTTACAAATTTCGCCCCATGGAGACAGGGTCACACAGATCATGACAGGCTGTTGGGGGGTGGCAGCGCCACCAGCCCTCTCCTTTGTGGTGGACACCAAAGCACTTCTGAAGGCAGCCACCAACCCATGGGAACAGCGCTGTATGGAAAGCCCTGGATTGTCTCCTCCTCATCCTCACCAGCCATGGCCACTGTCACTCTAACAGCAGAAACTGCCCCTTGAAATAGCCCCTCCAGAGATGTTCCTTTTCCAGCAGGATGGGACAGAGATGTTGCATGTAGGCGAGAAGTGTCTCCTCAGGGCTACCCACTATACAGAGAGATCCTCAGGGAAACATGGTGAGTGTAAGCCAGGATAATTAAAAGCCATGGAGCAAGTGGAGGGAGGGGGGAAAACAGGCTGCTCCTGGGTGGGATGGGGCAAGGTCTGGCAGTGGTATCACGACCCCCCAGCACACCATGCTCCTGGCTCCTTCCATTGAGCCCAGGTCCTGCAGCAATGGTTTTCCTTAAGACTCTCTCCCAGAAAACTCCTTGGCTCCAGCAAAAAGCCACAGCAGAGCTCCCTGGCTGCCACAGGACAAGTGCTCTGCAAAAGCAACATGTTGACAAAGCTCTAGGGACAAAGGCTGGTACCTCCAAGCTGCCAGTTTTGGATGCATGGCTACAGCATGGCCTGATCCTGCATCCCCTCCTGCTCCCCTGCACCCTCTCCTACCCTCCTGGACCCAGCCATCCCCAGCAACAGGGACAAAATCCTTTGGTCCTGCTGCCCTTGCGCAAAATCCCAGCACTGTGCCAAGAGTTATCCCCCACCCGTGGGAGCTTGCAGAGCAAATAAAGGTGGTTTTCTTTCCATTAAAAGATCAAAGGGCACAAAATGCTGAAAGTCACAGCTGTTCTCGCTGGAGGGACGTCAATGTGTCCACTCACTCCGCAGAGCCTGCCGGGTGTGTAAACCACCGCCCCATGTCCTCAGCCCCATTTGCACCCTGTCCACATGGGAGATGGGGGACTAAACTGGAAGGACGAGGGAGGATCAAGCATCACTTTGGAGGAAGGAGATTAAGGCAGTGCAGAGTTCAGATTGCTCAGGGTCTGCAAACTAGAATCGTAGAATTGTAGAATTCAGGTTGGAAAAGATCCCCAAGCTCATCAAATCCAACTTCCAACCAAGTACCATCCTGCCCACCAGACCACATTCCTGAGTACCATGTCTACCCATTTTTGAACACTTAGGGATGGGTTCCACCACTTCCCTGAGTAGCCCATTCCAATGCTGAATTGCTCCTGCAGTGCAGAAACTCTTCCTGATATCCAACCTGAACCTCCCCCGGTGCAACTTGAGGCCTTTTCCCAACTACAGAACTTCTGAAACTCAAAGCCCCTTGGAAATGCACCTTGCAGCTGGGCTCAGATGGGCATAAAAAGGTGAGGATGTTGCTGTGGCTCTTTCTCCATCTCAGGAATTGGTGGCCAGGGAGACCTCACTGCAGCCTTTCAATGTATTAAAGGGAGGTTGAAAAAAAAGAAGGTGGAAAAAAAACTTTTGCATGGGCCTGTAGTGGTTGCACAAAAAGCAACTCCTTTAAATTGAAAGAGGGTAGGTTCATATTGAATGTAAGAAGGAAATTTGTTATGATGGGAGTGGTGACACACTGGAACAGACTGCTCCCAGAAGCTGTGGCTGCCCCATCCCTGGAAGTGTTCAAGGCCAGGCTGAATGAGGCCTGGAGCAACCTGGCGCAATGGAAGGTGTCCCTGTCCACGGCAGCATGGTTGAAACTAGATAATCTTTAAAGGTCCTTTCCATCCCAAACCATTCCATGATTCCCTGAGTACCTGAGGGCCAGAGTGGCCGGGTGTCACCACGACCCTTTGCCCGGGTTCTCCACATCAGCTCCCAACCAGCCCCCCATCAGCTCCCACCCAGCTCCCCACTTGCCTCTTCACCAAGTGGGGTTCAAACTGAATTCAAGTGTAACTACGGTACTAAAAAAATCTTGCTGGAACAGGACACTGAGAATTAGGAAAATGGGCTGAAAAATCCTTAGGACTGGAGCCCTACAATGCTGCAGCTTGGGACGTGGTCTTGGACTGAAAAAATGGGCTCCCCAATTACCATCAAGCCTGTCCCTTTCTGGGCTGCACACCAGAAGCAGAGAGCAGATGCTGCAGCCCCAGACGAGCACATTTTAAATCACATCCTCACTTGTCACACAGAGATGCTCTGGCATGCCAAGGCTGCTCCCAGCCACTGTTTGAGGCGAAACTAGCTAAAAAAGGATGGCAAACGATACAGATCCTGGCGCTTCTTGAACTTAAATGAACTGTCTTTTGATACAGAAGATGAACAACCCTGTTCCTGTCATTCACAGGAAGGATTTCCAGCAGTGGTTTTGTAAAAGCCAGCAAACGCCCTGGTATCTCAGGAAGGGAAATTGCAATGATTTGCATGAGCAAAAAGCTCATGTCAGAGCCACTGTGGGATGATGACACTTCGTGCTCTTCCCATCCTGTCAGGGAAAGCAAGGAGAAGGTCATGCAGCACAGCCAGCTGGCTGCGAAAGACCGTGCCCAGGTGATTTTGGAGATCACTGAAGGAGAAGGACCACATCCTCAGGGGAATGGCAGGATGAGGAGGAAATCCATCCTGTCTAGAGTGGAAACATCACCTGAACACCACAACAAGAGGGGATGCCACATCCCACGGAATGGTGCACCCAGGAAAAAGCAAATCCAACAGCAGGATGCTGCAACCTCTCAAAGCACCTTTCCAGATTGATACCAGCCTTGGGACAACACGGAGGTGAAATGGTCATCAAACAGTATTTTTGGGGCTGGAGGAGCCTGCAGTCAGCATCACTTCTCCCCAGAATGCCAAAAGGTTGGAAGGAGAGTGCCTGACTGTTCAGGAAGTGCCCAGGAAAGCTTACTCATGAGCATGCTTTGCCTTTGACTTTCTTTCATCTAGATTTTTGCATAAATCCAGCACTGCCTTTAGGGAAATGCAAATTCCCTGGAGAAAGGGCAGCGTTTGAAGGTGCTGGCTGCTCTGACGCGCCGGGCAGGGAAGCGACGCTTTTATCACCTGAAAATTAAATAAAGGCTGAGATGTGAAGCCTCCCCACCCTGCTAAGCAGGAAAACTTCCTCAGCTCCTACGGCCGGATCCAGCAGGGATGGGACAGGCAGGATGCGGCGTTTCATCCGTGCTCTGCACATCCTCCCCAGCCCCAGGGGTGAGCTTTAATGGCCTGAAGACACGCAAGCTGCTCCGGCTCCGCTTGGTTTCCCGGCTCTGCTTGGCTCCCCGGCTCCTGGATGGTTTCAGAGGCACTTTGACACGCCGGCGTGGGTGGCATTTCCCAGCCACCCTTGCTGCGCTGGAGCAGGCTCTAATCAAGCTGCAAGCAAATGAGCTTCCCTGGGTAAATGAAGCTGCGAGCACAAATTCATCATTTATGATGAAGCTGCCTGATGATAGTAAATGTTTCTTTTCTGGGGATGCACATGCACATGCTCTGCCTGTCAGCAGGGAAAAAGGCAAAGAAGGTGAATGAAAAAGCAACACCAGTAACGAGTTGTCCGGGTTAAATACTGGCTTTGAGGTCCATCCAGAATGGTCCCTGCCCCTCTGCTCCCAGGGGAGATAAAAGGGTTTATGCCTGGGGAGGGAGGCAGACAGGCATTCCCTATCCTGCTGGTTATGGCTGTACCCTGAGAGGGTTTTTCTCCATCTCTTTTTCATGCTGCTTCCTAAAGAGCCAGGCTGCAGCAAACAGAAAACACAACATCGAAGAAGATCTAGGGAGACCTTGCACAACACTCAGTGCTGCTTAAGGCTCAGTTCCCCCATTGCAAGCTCCTTCGGTACAAACAAAAAGCAAAATGAGGGCATTCCTATTAATATACCTGGCTCCATGCTGAAATCCACACTATTTCAACTGTCCTAGCAGAAAAACCCTACAGGCATAGACGTGTACAGAGTACTCCAGCAGCCAGCACCAAGGATACTTTGCTGTTTCACAAATAATTTAAATTTGGCACTGCACGTGACAACCAACAGCAAAACCAGCCTGGCGTGGGCTGGACCACAGTGGAACAGAGGGAGCAGAGACAAGGGGTACTGAAGATGTCCCCTCCAGCTCATCTGCTCCGGCGCAGAGTCAGCAGGTACTGGCTTGGCTCAGTTCTACCAGCATGAGGCCACCGAGACATTGATGGCCAACCCAGCAAAGGCACCATGGAGTTGATCTTGCCTTGGGGGAATTAAAAAATAAATAAAAAAGTTTATTTTCAGCTTGATCTGTTCCCAGCTCATCTCTCTACAAACAGGCACCTGTACTGGCCAGGCACTGTGGGCAGCATTGAGACAGGCAGCCAAGGGTTGCTAAAGGAGCACTGTAATTCAATGCCGAGCCATGGGTGAAACTTTGCTGTGTGTTCCCACACGGGAATTTCACTGGCATTTTCTTTTATCAGCTGGTCGATAAAACATCCCCATCCTGTTTCCAGATCTCCCATAAGTGTCATTCGTCACACAGATGGAGCATATCCTTTCTGCTGTCATTAGCACGTCCTGGGCTGGCATTTACTAGAAATGCAGCAGAGGGACTTCCCTCAAGCTCCGCCAGATAGTGGCACCTGAAAGACTCTGGGGACCTCAAGAAGAGACTTCCCTGCAGGGTTTGGAAATGCCAGCCAACCTCTCCCATGTAGCTGGACCCACAGCCTTCCTGTCTGAGCCTCACAAGCTGGCAGGGCTGTGGTGATCTGCATCTGGATGGATGCACCCATGGAGCCATCACCCAACTCAGGCACAGAGGAACACTTCCCCAGATCTGCTCCCAGGAGACTGGCACAGTGTAGGAATAGGAGATTTTAGTTAATACTAAGGATCAACTCTGAGCTCACCCACTTCTCCAGCACAACCGCAGGCAGGAGCAGCATTGTGGGATCGCTGCCTCCAAAGCTGGTGACAACATCACCAGCTCCTCACCAGGAGCACATCCCAGCCACCCTTCCAGCAGCCACAGCGCCAAGGATGAGGAAGATTCACAGCATCCAGGACCAGTAGTGCATCTCTCTGATGCCAGGGAATTGATAAAACCCTGGTCCTCAACCTGTCCACTTCAATAAAACAACCAACAGCTCCATGAAATCTCCCCTAACTTTAGCAGACGCCAATTTTAGCCCAGCTGCCTGCATGACGCCTCTGCTGTGTTTTTATCCCTAGCTTCAGGCAGATATTCTGATTTTTGTAATGCCTGAAGACAGTTTTAGGGAATACACAGCCATTTTTAAATAAAACAGTATTTTAAAGGGAAGCAGAGGGGGAAAAATAGCCTTGTTCTGGAAAAAAAAAGTACTAAGATTCGCTGACAAAAAATGCACCTACATGTGAGACACTCCTATTCTGACCCCCATCTCAAAGTTGGGCCATGAAATCACACAGCTGGACCATGGGTTGCCCCACTTGTCCACAGTTCACTTCCAGTCTGTGCTTGGTATCTTGGGGGGAATGGAGTAAGGTTACATGGCTGTCCTGTGCAAAAACTTTTTGCACATTTGTCATCATTCAGATGGGCTTAAAATCTGATTAGTTTTTTTCAACTTTCATTTTTGGAAGTGATTTATCATGCCTCCACATTTTAGCAGAGAGCACTAAATGGATGGAGGATGCTCAAGAGCAGCTCTGGGATACACAGAACTTATCTCCATCACATTAACCCAACCTTGTACAATATGAGAATTTGAGACAAACTTTGTCTCCAAATCCCGCCTTTTTCAATGAGTTCATTTTCAGGAAGCTGTCCCATCCACTAACCTCAAAAAATGTCTCTGGCTCACATCCATTGAACCAGATAAATGAGAGTTTATAAGTTCATAACTTGAACTGAAGTCAGAAAGTTTCGTCTTTCATATTCTAGAGCTGATTCACGGCCAGCCTGACCCAAAACGTGGGCTTGCTTCAAGTTTTTTGTCATTTCAGGGTTCATTTGCAGTTCAAAGTGATGCTCTCCTCCTGCCTGTGTTCTGTGCTCTCATCCCAGCCCAGTGCTGGCACAGCTTCTCTCTGCACTCCCCAAAGCCTATGCAGACACACTTTTTGACCTTGATCAAGTGAAATGCTCCTGGATTTGCTTCTTTGCTAGAAATTCAGAGGGATGTCAAGCAAGGATTTTGGTCCTGGGGCTGCCTGAGCAATCATCACTGATGCTGAGCACAGGCAGAGAGCACCACCTTGGACTTTTATCTCCAAAGACACATTTGAGCTTTTCCAAACTGAGCTTTTCCCCTCTCTGCTACACCAGTACAAGAACTGGGAGCTTCCTTATTCCACTGAACCTGGCTGTATTTTTGGCCTGCAGAGTCAACAAGAGGAGCAGCCAGCTTTTTGGCTCCCTAGGAAACTCCACAGTCCAAGAAAATCAGACGAAACATTTGAATGCTCTCAAGCTTGTTCGTCAACAGTCTGATTTCTGAGGGACCTGACCCTGCGTCCAGGCCGGCCGATGCTGCACCAACAGCAATATTTTTGGGTCCTGTGTGAAATACTCCTGCAATGGTCCTGCTGCCAAGTCTTGCAAAAGTTCCCAGGCTGAGGAGCTGGATGTGAGGAGCATCCACTGCAGGGTTCATGTGAGTTGCTGAAACATCTCAGCTCACTGGGGAAGGGTCAGAAGTGGGGAAGGACATGCATCATGTTGACTGCAGCTCAATAAAAGCAACAAAATACCTATGGGGACTGTCTGACATCTCACATGGACGGTCACAGGAGGGCTGAGGTTGGAAGGGACCACCTCCAACTTCCCCAATGGGTGAAGCATCACTACGGGCATCTCACCATTGATGCCCTGGCACCTTCATGGACATCCTACAGATCAGATGGTCACCACAGTCATGCATCAACACCATGCCTTGATTGATGGATGAGATTTCTGGTCCTGGCTACTTGAATTGTGCTCCTCTGAAGAGATTTAGCATCCAAAGCATGTGTCTAGTAGGGTTAAAGGATATAATTTCCTCCCTTTGCCCTGCCCAAGGTCACTGAAAGACATGGACTTGCATGGAGGGCATCCCAGCCCATTCCTGAGACACAGATCTCCCTTCCCAGATGCCCTCTCTCAGCTCCAAACAGCACCAAACTCTTCCACTGGGGTCCTTCAGAGACAGGAAAAGCACCCTCAACCCCAAACTGTGGCCATCACTCTGTATCTTCCAAGGAGGCTCGTCCACAAAGCCCATCCGGGGCATGGTGCTGGGTCATGGCCCAGGATGAGGCATCTGGCCGAGCACACAAGGTGGAAAGTTCAAGTGGCTGCTGTTTATTTGGCTTTGCAGAGAGCAGTTGCCCAGGCTGAACGTGGGCCAAGCACCTTCCCATGGCAGGAAGCACTGCTGGAGTCTTTAAATAACCACCAGTGGTCAGGGCTTTGGTTTACAGCTTCACTGGATGGAAAACCATCCCTCACTCAGTGTTTGCTCCAGCCCTCTCCTGGGTGTAAATATCAACAGTCGTCTCATTACCTCCCAGGTCTTCATGTCCATACCCACCAGCCCCATGTGGAAGCTTGACACAAGCAAGAAAAGTTCTCCAAGCACAGGCATAAAAACACATGGGGGCTTCTCATCCCTTGTGAAAGATGAATTTTATGTCCTACAGTCAAAGCTTCCCTTTGCTTTTGTGTAAATTGGTAGTTCCCTGGGGCTCTCCTCACTCTCCCCATCCTGCTTTAAGGATGGGGAGGGTGAGGAGAGCCCTATCCACACACATCTCCTCACACTCCAACACTGAACTGCACCACCATAAGCGCTCCTCACCTTCCGGCAGCTGGACGGGTGCGTTACCAGCTCATAGGATTAAAATCACAAATAAAGAAAAAAATCCTTCCTCCAGGGCAAGCAGAAAATGCCAAGATCCCTCCACAAAGGCTTTTCTCAAGTATTTCCCTGTGGTACTTGAAATCAGAAATCTTGCCAAGAACCTGGGTAGAATGGGTCACCCAGCAAATCCAGCTTTACTGAAGGAAAGTTCCCAAAAGCTGTTTCACTGGGAAGCCTGGCTACTTTGGGATTTTGGCTTGACAAGACTCTGGGGAATATAAATGTTGGTTTTTTTTACCTACAGCTGTCATTAACATATTAACCTAAAATGATGGCTGGTGAGAGGAAGCTCTGTAAATAAGCAAAATAGCATTTTACAGTTGGAAAACAAGACCTTGTCCTGACCTCCTCTCCTGGGCAGATTCACTGGCGCACAGCAAACCAGTATTTTATTTTAAACTGTGCCTGTAAAAAGTTAAAAAAAGCTGCTTCCTTGACACTTAAGTCAGGTAAGGACACAGCAGGCCAATCTGCCTTATAAATATGCCTGCTCTTGTATACACATGTGTTTTAAAATAAGCTTATGAAATGTAAACACATGGCCTTTAACAAAAAATAATTCAGCCTCACTGAAACCATTTAAGTGGGACTGAGCCAGGCTTCAGAGATCTGCACAGGGCATGCTAACTTTGACCCAAAAACCCCTTAGAGACAGATAAAACACTCTCACAAACATGCAAAAAGGAGCAAAATTCAGTATTTTTCTCAAGGATCATCCCTACAGCTGCATTCCTGTCTTGGCTATAAGAAAAAGACATTGCGGGGAGGAAGAGTTTCTTCCAATCCATGTGAGCATGTTCCACACTGCCCACCTTCTTTGTACCACTGAGATGGGCAATTTTTCTATTTGTCCCTGGCCTGTATGCCCCAGGAGAGGAGCCAACCACTAAGAAACCTGGGCTTTAAAAATAAAACACAGCCTTGGCTTCAGAGGGACAGGTGCAAGGGGAAAAACTATTTTTAACCCTCATTCTGCAAGAGGGGAATGCTGGGACCCCTCTGAGTGGTGCTTGTCTGAGTTTAGAAGATTTATATGGAGTCGATGAAGGCGTCTGACTGGTGGTTAATCCTGGTGCTGGGCACTGGGGCTGGGGAAGCGGACATCAAAGCATTCCTGCATCTGCTGGGGAAATGGGAGAGGCGGCAGACAGGGCTCTGCCTCCTCCCGGCGTGGCTGCTGGGGTGACAGGCGGCACAGACCTGAGCTTGGGGCTCTCCAGGACCCAGAAAGACTGTTGGGGTGGCTGAGCAAACCCCCAAGGATGGATCTTCCCACTTGATTTGCTGGGTTTCCATCCTGCTGCAAACACAAAAATGAGGAGAGGTGCTCCAGCCCTCTGATCATTTTTGTGGCCTTCTCTGGACGTGCCCTAACAGGTCCACGTCTTTCTTGTACTGAGGACCCCAGACCTGGGCACAGTTCTCCAGGTGGGGTCTCACATGGGCAGATTCTATGATTCTATGCAGATGAGCTCCCAGAAAGCTCACAACACCAGTGGCTGGTGCCCCTATGTCCATCCATCCTGGGGTCCCTGGTGGAAGCTTTTCCTACCACTGACAGAGGATGGTTCAAACCTCTCATGAGCTGGTTCAGCAGCAATCCAAGAGTTAGCATCTGGCCTGGAGATGAAGAGCACATTAAGGATTTAGTAGGACCTGACAGCTCATAAAGGGTGGCTAAGGTAACTTTGTCAAAGGCTGGCATTCAGGACTTCTCCATCCGAGGAGCCAAACAGCCTCAGGCAGGCTGTCTCGGGGGAGTTCTGGGTACACTGCATAAATCTCCAACCTTATTAAAGCTCCAAAGACCACAGAATCCAGCTCCTGACCTTCTCCAGAGCAGAAAACGACAAAACGTTTCCTGTTATTTATAGCAGCTGGAGAGCCTGATGGGAAAACCCCACTTGTGAAACACGGGCTGCTTGCCATGGCTGCTCTCAGGGAACGGTCAAGCTGCTCCGAACTCCAGCCTGGATGGACCATTTCACCCCTGGGGCCACTTCAGCCTGGGCAAGACCATGTCCAGAGGCTGCGCAAGAGGAACAGGCAAATGGATCATGCTCCTGTTGGCTCTTCCAGGTCATGTTCGCATGGCCCAACTTGAATTAGGCAAGGCTGAGCATCCCAGGAGAGGGAGCTTCTCCTGTGGGCTACAGGCAGCCCTTGAGGAGCACAGTTAACCTGTATAATGCTCCACCTGAATGTGGCCGACCTCACCTAGGAGGCGACTGTCAGCTTTATAGGGAAACTGAGGAAAGGGCATAGCCCCTTTGCCCACCTCCACTAGGTGCCATTCCCCTCCTCAAAGCATGGCAGGACAGGCACTGGCACGTTTATCTGCTGGCAGCTGGATTTCCACCACTCTGGCACGCTTGGAAGGTGCCTTCTGGCACGTTCAGTCATGCAGGTGCAGGAAAGCTCACAGCCCAAGGCGAGCTCTTCCTGCACCAGGACAGGCTTTGCTGCTGGGAGCCTCCCAGCACCGGCCCTGCTCGAGAGGAGCATTTGCTGTCACGCTGTCGAGGAGGATTCCCAAAGCTTCTGTCTTGGGCCTGCGCCAGCGCGAGTGTTCTGCTCGCTCCCAGGCCGAGGGAAGCAAACTGTTCGTCATGCATGGCCGTGAGATGCTGTGAAGGAACTTGCCAGCCACAACAGGAGCAGCCAGCTCTGGAGCTGCCACGACGGCGGCTGAAAGGCTGTGATGGCACCCAGGGACATGCACCGACCACTGCCCTGCCACAGCCAAAATAAGCCACCGAGCTGGGGGTAGGGTGACAGTGAGTGTCATCAGTGTCAACACAGCAGTGAACAGCTGCTGGGATTTAGGAGCACACTGGGAACAGCACAGGTCACAGTCCGGAACTTCACCTTCATCATGAAGTTGCTGCTCCTGTCCAGGTAATGATGCCTTGTGTAGGTTTCAGCTTGAGAGCAGAAACCTGAATTTAGGGAACCAGGAGTCTCATTAGAGTCATCAAAAGAATCACAGAATGGTTTGGTTTGGAAAGGAACTTTAAATGTTGTCTAGTCTGACAATATTTAATCCTGCAACGAGCAGGGACACCTTCCAGTAGATCGAGACTGTTTCAGTCACCTGGTCCCAGGCTTCTTGACAGGCTCCTCCTGTCCTTCTCTGCTACCGCTCTGCTGTTGGTGAATCTGTGTGGCCCCATGGCCAGTATGGGACACTGAGACCCTAACATATCTTATCCTCAACAACAAAACCCCAAACCAGAGCCATGGCCAAGGCCTAGGTGCATCTCCAAAGAGCCCAGACCGATCTTCTCCCAGGGAGATCTTGGCCCTCGCAATGGACAAGTTCCTTCTAAACATCCCCAGGCAGTTTGCCTGCAAGTCCAATTAATAACACTATATTTTGTCAACAAAGTTGGGTCAGCGGCAATTCATAGACTTCATGCTGGTTAACCTTTTCCCACCAAACAAGCCCAGGGATATTTTGACTCCCTGCCCTTGAGAAGTTTATTTGTGTAGGATCCATCCACTTACCAGCTTCCGGCAATGAAAAGACACACGAGGAGCGTAACTGCTTTCTAATAGTTGGGGAAAGACTTGATGGTTGTGGCCAGGGCTCCCCAGCACTGGCACTAGAAAAGCAAAGCACTTGCAAAGCCACCTGAGAGAGTCCCAGAGGCTTGTAATTAGCCTGGGAGAGAAATGAGAGTGAGTGCAACAGCCCAACCATCGCCCCCAGATGCAACAAGATCTTCTGCGGAGAACCTGGAGGTGTTCTACCTGCTGGAGGCAAAATGCATGGACTGGGAGTGTGGAATATTTAAAGAAGACTCAACAGAGAAGAAACATCAGAGAAAGCCATCCCTGCTTTCAGCCTTGTCCATGTGCCATCACCCAGGAGGAGATGACTCAACACCAAACCAGTTCAAGCTTCCCCAGTGCTTTTCACTGCCCAGGACCACATCTCATCATCTAATGCTCACAGCATCTTGAAGCAAAAGCAGATGAGTGGGATCAAGGAAAAGGGCTGCCTTAGCCTTGGCCTGGGGAGGATTTTTCACCTCTTAGAAGAAGAAGGACCAAGGAGAAAGATTTCTCACCTTCCTCCTGAGACATATGGGATGCATCTCTCAGCCCAGGATCACAGGCTGCTGCAGCTCACAGGTTGTTTCAGCTCCAGGTAGCCTAGTGATTTGAAAGGATTGGCCAAAAGGGATTCAGCTTGAGACTCCCTCACTGCCTGGGCTCTCCTAGCAAATGATTAACAGATGCTGCACTGGCTGGCGAGCTCTTCACCCAGACAGAACAGCATCTGGCAGGCCCATTACTGCCTTGTGTGGTGGGTGTGCCCTGGAGAGCCCGGAGATTTATGGCCCAGATATAAAGTGACTGAATTCTGTCCCAGGAGCACTGGGAAAAGCAGAATTTCTTCATAAAAGAGCCTGCTTATCACAATTTCAATTATTTGCACGTGAAGGGGAGGCCACGAGGGCAAAGACACCCCAGGGTGATTTGGGGAGGGAGTGTCTGGTTCGGTGAAGGGATGGCTATCCCAGAAAGGGGCAGGGAAAGCTGTGCCTTTTAACAGCAGTTGGGATATTTTCTCCAGCACACTCCTCTCCCTCCAGTAACCTTATGGGAGCCTGGAAAGACAGGTTGTGAAATGCAGTTTCTCCCTGCTGGCAGCTCTGTGGGGATGCCAGGAGGCAGAGAAGCCTTGTGTGGAGGCAGGACCAGTGTCCATCATGCTGCAAACATGACACATTGATAATTAAACTGAGAGGTGAGGAGAAAGCCTCTCCCACCATATACCTCCTCCCTGGCCTGGCTTGTCCCTGCATCAGGATGGACTCAGAGTGTCTCAGACTGGGGCAAAGGATATGGGGCATGGTCATCATGATGCAATATTTACCTCTCGAGATCTGGGTGAGGTCATGCATTTGCATCACTTTGGACTGTATCTGCTCAGGGATAGAGAGTTAAATCCTTCAGGTTTCAGAGTAAATCCCACTTTGGAACAGTAACTGGGAGAAAGGCACAGTGGGATGCATTGGCTCCTGGGTGGCTACCTCAGGGTCCTTGTGTGGTGCCTGAAATTTCAGTCCATCCCATGGATGGGCAGGACATTGGGCTGTATCTGGCAGCAGTGTGAAAGGATACTGGTCACAGCCACGTGCTGAGCTGAGCCGTGAATGCCATGGTGTGTCTGTGTGATGTGCCTTTACCCACCTCTGCTTTCAATTAAAGCCACTAGTGATTTTAGCAAGAGAAGACAGAATGACGTGGCAGGCTTGCTAACGTTGGCCAGATGTGCTGCAGGTGCCACGGTGGCTGCAAGTGTGCAGGTGGCTTTGCAGGGGGAAAGTAAGAAAAAAAAAAAAAAGAAAAAAAGAAGTTATGGGTCATTGCCATCAAACCAAATCTTCCAGGCTCAGAAAAACTGAATGGAGCCGGTCCTGGATGCTTTGCGGTCTGGGCTTGGGTGAGGCCCCAGGGCTGTAATGGTTTTATTTAGGGCATGCAATAACCTTTGGCTCCTATTGTATTTGGGTTTGCCAGAAAGGCAGTTGGTCCGGCTGGATTAAAGCTGGTGGTAATTACACGCCAATGCCTCCTCTGTAGCAAGGAAGGGCGAAACCTAAAAAGAAAACCACGTGTGCATCCCCCCACTCGCCACTTCACGTGGGGACACCCCTTGCCCTCCCACGAGCAGAAATCCAGCTCATGCCCAGCGTTAATGCTTTGGAGAGTTATTGACAATGCAGTCCAAAAGGGAGGAGAGATGTCCTGGTGTCAAAATGCATTTCGTTAGTAACCAGACTCATGCCCTGAAGGACACCCTCTGACTTGCCCAGCCACCAACCCAACCAGCAGCTTTCCAGCCTTTCCCGCCTTCCCCCAGTGAACGTGCCAAATACAAACCAGACGCTCCAAAACGCCTGCTTGAAGACATTCCCTTTCATCTGGTAATTGCTGCTTCCGAGGGAAAAGATCTTAAGTGGTCCTCAAACCCTCTTGAATGACCCAGACACCTATTTTTGTCCCTTTTGGGCTTCTGAGCATCTTTGGCTTCGGCATCTGAGCCACCCTGCTGCTCCTCATCCCCTCTTCCCAGCAGCTGATGGCCAGTCCCAGCCTCCTTGCCAGCGTTTGCACACTTAGGACTGGTTTATTGCCACCCACGCGTCATCAGCCATGTGCAATCCCACTGCATGCGGTGACACAATGCCACTGAGATGGGCACCACTGTTCCCCCAGCATCAGAGGGGCATGGTGCAGGGAAGTCAGGCCGGGGGTTCAAAAATGAGGTGCAGAAGGCAAAACTAAGATGGTATTTGCAGTAATGGCAGTAGTAACAGCTCCATGTAAAAGTCCACAGCCCCCAAATTTGATCTACACAAGTCTAAACTTAAATGAGGTACATCTGCACCAAGGATTTTCTCTTGTCCTCTTCAGTCACTGCATTTCTAGCTTTGACAAGTAAACAGCCAGTCCTCAAACCTCAGGCTCTTTATTGCTTGTGGTTCCTTCCCCTTCGTTTCTAAGAAATTAGTAACAGGAGAAGGTTGTAAAACACACACTGGCCTCTCCTGTCTTTAAATACAGTGAGAAATCAAATAAACGGGGAGAGAGGAACAAGGAAGATCAACTGAAGCCAGAAAATGCCCAGCTGTACCCACTCTGAGTGCTGGAGGCTGTGGATGCTGATTTAGGCAGTGAGAAAACGCGATGCACAAAGCAAACCCAGCAATGAGTGCAGGATGCACTCCGGCACTGGAGCTGCAGCTGTGAAGGAGCCCACGGGATGCTCAGAAGAGTTTCAGGAGGGGAAGTTAATGCCCAGTGTGATGTGCTAAACAACCATGGCCTGGAGGAGAGGAGCTGGGAGTCAAAAATCACTTGATGCGGAAAGATGCGATGG
The DNA here is from genome assembly GCF_009650955.1 of Corvus moneduloides. Classification (NCBI taxonomy): domain Eukaryota; kingdom Metazoa; phylum Chordata; class Aves; order Passeriformes; family Corvidae; genus Corvus; species Corvus moneduloides. Next base: position 162,806,362 of record NC_045476.1, read on the forward strand.
GGTCTGCTGGTTTCCTCCTGGTATCTGCTGCTGATGCTCAGTGCCCCATCAGCATCGCTCTCCCTGACAGTGGAGATGAGCATTAGTGGGAATTCTGTTACACCAGCTCAGCAGCTTCACTGGAAACCAGGAGATGAGAATAATCCTGCTAATAACCGCAGAGCCCAGCTCCTCCTTGATGATGCCAATTTACGCGTGGTTTAATGAGGGCACGGAATGATGGAAGGACACTGCAGGGGAATATAAAATCCTGCCTCAAATGGACACATGCTGGTGCAGCTTAGATTAGGCAAAATAAAAAAAGAAAAAAAGGTTCTTAACTAAAGGGAAACTTGGAGGAAATAAGGAGCTGGTGAGTGATGGCACCTGGAGCATCCTTTCCTCCATCAAAGGTACCAGCCAAGTTCTGCCTGCCAAGGAAAAGGCAGGGGTCTAAATCAGGATGGATAAGCCAGCATCTCAGCATCACCAGGAATAAGCACAGAGCTCCCAAAGGAAGCACATGAAAGGCATCAACATGCAAAGAAAACCCACAGCAAAGATATGGCAGCAGAAAGTATGGGGAAAATGAGCTCCAAGGTGAGAAATTACCATCCTGGGGGGAAAGGAAACACCTCGCAGCTCTTTCCATACCATCCTGGATGGTCCAACACTTCCAAAAGTGGACCACTGGTAAGGAGCCACGTGTGTGTTTTGCACTGATGAACTTCCACATTGTAAATCCACTTCAGCCTTTGAGCAAAGTGCCTGGCACAGCTGTGCATGGGAAATGTCTGCTCCACAACACCAGGGCTGAGATTAGCATGGCCGGGAACACGAACTCTGGCACTACCAGAAAGGAGAGAGAAGGGTGCTACTGAAGGCTGCACCAGGAAAAAAACATGCTCATCTTCTGCCAAAATGGCTTTTGCATTGCAAAAGACAAGCGTGCTAACGAAATTAGAGAATGGTTTCAAATCAGAGAGCCTTTGTCAGTGGTGAGGATGGTTGGGGTTGTCCTTCTGCAGGCTGGGACCATACCCAGCGAGGATGTCGAGAGGCAGCATGGTGGATTTTCCTTTTCAATGGGTGAGCTGCAAATCAAGTCGCTGGGGCTGTCTCCACTGCAGGAATGAGGAAGCCTAGATGCCCTTACACCCCCTCCAGCCATGCTTCACCAGGAGCTCTGGAGTCATTTAGGTTGGCAGACCTACAGCACTTGGTAGAGCCTGCCAGATGATAAATACAGAGCAGGGAAAGGAGCCATCCAAGCTAAAAGCCAGTGCGGGTACAAGAAGAACAAGGCCAAATGGGTACGAGTCATCTACAAATAAATTTAAGCTGGAAACGAGAGCAGTTTGTATCTGTGCGAGCAGCAAGGCTCTGGCAACAGCTTTCCCAGAGGACTTGCCAGGGTCAAACAGCTCATTAGTTTTGAGAAGGAAGCTGGCAGGGGGTTTGTGTCACGGCTGCTTGTAATGGTGGGGAGGGGGGGGACCAGCCAAAAACTGGTGGTGGCCCTGGGGCTGCCTGCAGCAGGACATGGGTCTGCAGCCACAGCCCACATCTCACCTGTGCTGGTGGGATATGGCGGGATGCAAACACATCCACTTGCTCTCGGAGGGAGAGGGAAGATGCACAGGGAGGAAAATAAAAACGCACAGCTCCGTTTTTCCAGCTGACAGGAGCTTAAACACCGGCTGGGAATTGGGCTCAGGGCCCTGTGTGAAATTCAGCTTGGCTTGTCTTGAGACAGCAGCTCTACTCCCCGAGCACCCTATGAGCATTTCGGTAATAGCAGGGGGAATCAGACCTACTTGTCAAGCGTGTTGCTATTTGTGCAAACACATTGTACCAGAGGGAAGCTTGAAGAACAAGTCCCCTTTTTATAGCGCATTGGATGCTGGCAGCAAGCCTGCAAATTAGAAGGAATTCAGAGAGGAGCAACAACAACAACAACAAAAACAAAAAAGCCTAAGGGGCTGGAGGGATTAGTTTGGGAGGGAAAAAAAAAACGAGCTAAGTGTGTGGTCCAGTGGATGCAACTTTGGGCTGGGACTGCACCCAGTGTTGTCCCATCCACAGCACAACTCCCTGTGCCATGTGCAGGTTTCCCTACCCATCTTTTAAGAGGAAAGATGTGTTTTTGCCATCTCAGGAGACAGCTCTGTCATGTCTACACAGAAAAAAAATGATTTAAAAATTACATATATGATAGAAAGTTCAGTAAGAAGCTGCCAGAGTAAAGGTCAGTGCATGAACAAAATCAGTTTGAGCTGGGAGCAGCTTAGCCACGGCAATGAAGGGTGTGTGGGGAAGAACCACCTGCTGCAACAGTTTTTTTAGGGTGGTTTTAGCCCACATTGCTCAGTTCATCCCCAAACCCACTGAACTGTTCAGAGAGGTGCAATATCCCCAACTGGATGTAGTCTTGCTATCAGCATCCTTATTGTTTGGGGCACTGAAAGGGGCAAGAGTGACCTGGATCATGGGTTTAATCACCAGCCTTCTGCCTGGCTGCATTTGCACTTGTGCCAGGGCCCTGGAGAGGGGACTTGGGCAAGAGCCCAGCACTGTCTCTGCAGGGAGAAGTTTGGCTGTCCCCAGCTCAGGGTACTCAGCCTCATGGGGACATTCCCGTGACCAAAAAGTTGCACCAGCCGGAATGCAGCAACGCATCACCCTGGGGAGCACCAACTCAGGGACGTCCAGAGCCTTTCAGGGATGAGACCAACTTTGCTGTTTATTGACCAAACCTCCCCCTTTTAGTGCCTGTCACACAAGCACGGATGAAGCTGTAATTTGCCATGACGGGATGAAGGAGAGGAGGGGACACAGAGGCTGGGACAAGCCTTCCCTTAAATGCCCCCTAACGCCACCTTAAAAAATAATGAAGTGGGGGCAGTGGAGGTTACTGGTTTGGTATGAGAATTTTCATGAGCATGAGAAAAAGAAAGACCACATTGCTCCAAAGTTTTTTTTTTTTTTTTTAAGCAAGCTTCAGGGGCTCTGGGAGAGTAAAGTTTGCTGCAAAGTTTGTTTCCTGTTGTGCCCACGTTACCAAGCAGAGCCGGCCGTGGAATGTGCGGCGAGAGGCACCCGGCTGGGCTGCACCTCTGGATAAGCATTGGTGGCCAGGTAGGACGGCATGGTGAGGGTCACTGAGCCTGGGCATTGCCTCCAGCCCAGGACATTGCCCAGCTATCCATCCTCCCAGTTTAACACAACTTTGCTTCCAGCAGCGCCCCACCTCCAACTGTTGTGTTGCACATGCAGCTAATAAATAAACATCATACAGACAATAAAAAAGTGTTTTTTAGATGTTGGGATAATCAGAGCAATTGCCCTGGAGCCTTTCCTTGGCGTGCCAGGGTGCAGCGCAGTAGCCGGCAGCTCCCAAACCCTTCTCCGGAAAAGTTCAAACCCTCAAATACTTGGAATTGCTCTTTGAGGGAATTTATTTTAAAGCCGCTTTAACGGCAGCTGGGAATTACCAGGGAGGCACTTTGCTCTGCTATTTCCCAGCTGCTGACCCCGTTTGCATGAAGGGGGCCCCGGGCAGCTGCCCAGCTGGGATGCTTGGGGACATGTGCCGAGCCAGCACTGCCTGGAGTTGCACCCAAAATTCTCCTTGTCCCAGCTCGCAGCAAAAGCACAGAGAGGGGCTGCTGTACATGGCAGGAGTGAGAAAAATTAACTCCCACATCCAGCAGTGAGGGCGTGAGCTGAGATGTGGTAGGGTTATTTTTTAAGACCCTGTTCCCATGAGGGCTGAAAATTGTACCCAACCATGTTGCTTCCTCCCCAGAGCAAAAGCACAACTGGGAAGCTGTCAGCCTCCCAAAAACCAAATCAACATCCCAATGTGCTGGTGGCACGTTGTTTTTTAAGGAGCATTTTGGTCTTTAAAAGAAGAGTTATTGAGCAAAATCAGTGACAGCAAGTCATCAGCTAAATGTCGTCAGGACAGCAAGTGACAGGTCCTGATGGAAGGCTGGAAAATGCTACCACAGAGCTGTGGCTGTTTCTCCTGCAAACCCTCCATGTCCCCATTTCCCTGAGAGGGTTATGGAGCCCTTCCCCCTCCACACCTACATAGGGACGCCCTGGCCACCCCACCTGACTCAAGCCCTGGGGATGAGCTGGGAGACCTGGAATAGGTGCAGGTGGCTGGGAGGGGTCTGGTGGCAGACAGAGGAGCTCCAAGCCCAAGAGCTGCCAAATGCAAACCCACCTGCAGCCACCAAAGCGAAGGGGCCCCCAAAGCCACAGGCAAGGGTTGGCCTGATAGGCATCAGCCCCCTGCAGCACTCGTGGCTTTCTTCTCCCTGCTGTCATGCCTGAAAAACATTTGTGGAAAAACACTGCAGAATGAACAGTGTTTGAGTGGCAAGTTGGAGAAGGAGCTGGGGGAAGAAAACAACTTGGCAAGGAAGGAGGAGCTGAAGGACACAAGTGTTCCCATTTTGGTTCAGAACTCCCTAGGGTGCTGCTCGGAGCATTTATTGACCAACTCGCCTGCTCTCAACGAGCTGGCCTTGCAAACAGTGGCAGGAGGGAGGCTATTCCTGGTCAAGGCATGTACAACAGCAACACTTTCTTAACTCAATAATCAACCAGTGACACACAAAACACACAGTCAAGGACTTTCCTGGAGAGGGCTCAGGCTCTGCAGTTGCAGAGTCACCACAAAAAGCCATCAGGTGCTCTCATTAAATGCTTCAGGGGTCCCCAAAAAAGGGGAAAAAAAGCCAAAGTCCAGCCAGGCAGACACAATTTGCTTAATAAAATCAAGGTGCACACTTGACTCCAGCAATGCAGCAGATAGAGAGGACTGAGTTGCCTCTCTCAGTATTAGAAGGAAAATAATTATTGTCACGATAAAGAAAATGAGATGCAGCTAGGTCAGGTTCATTAAGGGTGAAAGGCAGTGGTTTGACTCCAAACCCAGCTGTTCTCCCCAGCATTGATACGATCTTCCCAGCACAAGTCTGTGCAGGAACTCGTCATCCCCCCCTGCTCCTTGCAACACGATAACACAGCACATCGCCCCCAGCTCCCAAGTTAAACATCTTATTAACTGCAGTGACGTAAAAGAGGAAATCTCCGAGAACTATCGCAGAGATGAGAGGGAACACATTTACCATCAATAGGCGATGATACTGCTGCAGAGAGATCTGCATGTAAAGCAGAACCCAGCCCCTCCTTCCCCTCCCTCCTCTAATCACTCCATGTCATGGGAAACTAAACCTGACATCCAAACAGCCCCGATACGAGACACTCGCTGTAAAAATATTTTTAAGATTGAAAAACAACAAAAAAACTTGCCTTCCAGGAAACCATTTGGATACAAACCCTGTGCAGCTGCAGCCACCCTCGGTGTCCATATTCATCCCTCCTGCTTCAGCTTGGAAATAAGGCAGGGTGGGGAAGGGGAAAGAAAATAAAAAAAAAACGGGATGGGGGGAAAAGAAGTGATATTGCAGCTGATGAGCTGCGAGAGGCTGTTGGCAAAGTGGTCCAGCAATCATCTGAAATTCAGACGGTCACGTGTGGGCTCTGTCTGCAGCTCCCGCGCAGCCCAGGCTCAGCACTTCGCCCAAGTGCACACGCAGCAATTCCCCGCGCAGAGCTCTCCCGCCCCACTCCCACACACTTCCCAGCCCGTGCCCCATCCCAACCATACCCAGCAGGTTTTGGTGCGGCAAGGTGACCCAGCTGCTCTGGCTACAAAGGTGGATTTTTGCCATGCGAGTGCAGGGCACGCTGAAAAGCATCACTAAGCTGCAAAACCACCCTCCCTTGGAGCTTCTCCACCTAAATCCCAGCCCTGCAGGCAGCGCTGTCTTCTCCATCAGGATGTGCCAGCGGCCATCACCTGGGGCTGGTGGGGGGTCCCACTGGCCTGGAGGAATGCCCAGAATATTCTGTACCCAATCCCGAGGCCAGTCTGTCCCTGGGCAACCCTGGGCACGTCCAAGAACAGCCCCTGAGCTCCCTGGGCTGCTGTGATTGCATCAGAGAGCAGTGGGTGAGCCCAGACACCTCTGGGGTGAGGTGGCAGCCAGCTTCTTTCTTTCTTTCCTTTTTTTTCCCTTTAATTTTCATTTGGGACATTGCTTTGTGTCCAAGGGATGCCTCAGGCTCCATCTGCACTGCCCCAGAGTGCAGCAGCTCCTGGGAACTCACCAGGACCAAGCAATCACCCTCTGCAAAAGGCCATGATGCGGCTGCAGAGACCCAGCCCCACTGTCCCATCCCCAAAAATCTTCAGGGCAACTAAACCGAATTTTTTTCTCTGCTTGCACCCATTCCTCATATATATTAGCAAGAGGAATTAGGAGACTGAATGTTCCACATCGCCTCGGCTTCACCACCCGGCTGGAGATGCATCGCATGGCACTGAAGTCAGGCAGATACAGTGGGACTAAAAAAAGAGCATGGTTGCTTTTTTTTTCTTTTAAAGCCGGATTGCCTTTCACGGTGACTATATTTATAGGTAGAGCTGTTGAAATTTTAAGGGCTCCTCGCCACAGGAATCCGGTCGTGTCCCGTGTTCGCAAAGTGGCGTAACTTGGCAAAAATGAACATTTAATAGGCCAATGGGTGCTGCTTCCCTTACTTAATTTTGGGTTAAATCAGAAGGGAAAAGGACAAGAAGTAAAATTAGCCACACACGCTGCTGCCGTGTGCCACAGTCTGTATTTTCCAGATTAGGAACGTAATGAACACGGGACTTCACACCCGCCCCTAGACCGGCAGTTTCCTTTTCTGTCGATGACCAAAAAAATCCAGCTTTCGCGGGTGTTTATTTTTGCTTTCGGTTTGGCTATCCATGGCACACACAAAGCCTCCTCTGCACTTCATTTTATGGTTGAAAAACCCCATCAGGGTTCAGCTGCAGAGCGGTAAAACTTGCTCTCCCCGTCCAAAGCTGCCCGGGAACACCACCCGCCAACACGCCGCAGCACACGATGCCCAGAAACCATGCGGTCTCAGCCCAAAAGTTGGCAGTTTTCTTACACAACAGCATGCTACGCTGCTAAACCCCTTTTTTATTTTAATTTACGCTATAAAAGCATGTTACACCCTGTCTAAAGACGCTACCACCCCGCTGAGCATGTCTGGATGCTAAACTTTGATTCCCTATGACAACGTGTGTCTATTTAAGACAAAACCCAAACCATAATTAAAGTTATTGATAGGAGACGATGTTTACTGTTTGCTATTTTAACATCAAGTGCTGATGGATTTCAAGCCACTGATTTCCATGACTTGCAGGGGATGATGGAGCTGGAAACATGCCTAAATCTTGGGGTTTTTGATCTTTCTCTGGGCACTTCTGCTGTCAAATCAAAGAAATGCACTTAACAGGCCAATCCCAGTGGATGCTTCTCATCCAGGATTGCCTTGACTGGAAGCCGACGAGTGATTTTTGAGCTATCAAGGCACATATGAAAATAAAATAGCTGTAACAAAAGCTTTTTGCTTCTGCAAGCAGCCCTCTCTCTAGGCAGCGCCAACAGGGCGATGGCTCATGGCAGACACTGACACAAGTTAACCAAAGTTAATGTTTTAATATTCTCAAGAGGAACAAATTTCAGGTTGGAGCACTTACCAAAGGTTAGAAGTCTCTTCACTTGCCCAACTGTCAAATTTGGTGGCATCTGACATCCCCAAAAAGTGGCTGTGTCAGAGACTGTGCTACATCAGCCCCTGCCAGCCAGCACCTGTTAATGTATTATAAATGTATACCTGCATGTATTATAAATATTGGTGCAGAATATTGGTGGGTCCACAAACCCACAGCTTTAAATCCACCTGCAGCATTCTCAACATACACTAGCTATTAGCAACGATGTGATAAAAAAATCAGTGATCATTATAACAGTGGAATTTAAATCCAGCTCACAACCTGGTAGGGAGATTCATGACATTTTGTATATGGAAAAGCCACCAGCCCCATTTATCCACATCACGCTTTTTCCACTGCTGCCAATAAATACACCACTTCATTAAGGCTCAGTTTTCTTGCTGATCCTCCTTTGGCCATAAGGATGCACATAAACCCAACCCAGCAGCCCCAGACACTCGGTTGCCCCGTTTACATTTCAGCTCCTTTGAGCAGAAAGATGAAGCTGTAACCAAATGAACTGGAGAAACTGGCAGCAGCACAAACCTGACAGATTCCAGCTAATTGCTTGGATTAGTAATTCCAGTTGCATGCAAAAATCCACCTTACCTACAGCAGAGAAAGGCATGGCATGGGGTGTCCTCCTGCTCTGTGACCTGCCTGCCCAGGGAATGGGAACTACCGGCATTCCCAAGCCCCCACGCCACGGCCAGGCCAGGCAAGGCTTGTTAGTCTAACGAGACATGCTCAAATACAGAATCACTGAATCATTCGGGTTGGAAAAGACCTCCAAGATCACCAAGTGCAACCATCAGTGCACCTCCACCACCATGTTCACCACTAAACCATGTCACCAAGGGCCATATCCACGCGTTTCCTGAACACTTTCAGGGATGGTGATTCCACCACTTCCCTGGGCAGCCTATTCCAAACACGACCCAGGAGCGGCCATCCCTGCCGCAGCTACCGATGCAGGGCAGCCCGATTCGTTTGACGCCGTTTCCTCACGAAGAGGGAAACGTCCACGGGGATGGCGAGACCGGACAGCCTGGAGCACGGCGCTTCCCCCCTTGGGCCCCTTGTGACACCGATCGCTGCGTCCGGCCCCGGACGGGGGTGGAGAGGCCCCGTAGAGCCCTGACAGTGCCCACGCTACATCCCACCCACGGAGCGCGGCGGGATGGGGTCTGCCGGGATGCTCCGCGTCCGCACCATGGGGTGGGGGACTGCGGCATCGCGCGTGGGCTCCCAGCGGGGCTGTGGCGGGGAGGAAGCAGCGTGCGTGAACCCCCCGCACCGGGGCTGCAGCTCCCCTCCCTTAATTTTGGGTTCAATCTGACGGTGCTGTAGCTCCGCTGGGGGTCGGGGGGGCACGCACGCTGGTGCTCCCCCCCCCCCCCAGCCCCAGGATGGCTGCAGCGGAGCCATCACCCCGCTCCGGGGGGACATCGCACGGCGCAGCCTCCTCCACATGCCGCGGTAGCCCCGCAGCCGGCGGCGCACGGACCCCTCCCGCCCGCATTGTTGCGCGGGCGGACACACGTGCAGCAGCAGCAGCAGCCGCCGCCGCCGCCGCCGCCGCCGCCGCTTCCCCTTGCCCGCCCGCCTCCGCGCCCGCGCACTAACCTGCCCGCCGGCTCCGCTCGGCTCCTCTGGGCTGCGCTCGCCCCGCGCCCGGCTCCGCTCGCCGCCCGCCCGGCTCCGCTCGCCGCCCCCCGCCCGCACATGCAGCCGCCGCCGCCGCCCCGAACGCGCCCGCGCACCCGGCCCCGCCCCCACGCGCGCCGCCGCCGCGTCACGTGGCGCCAGCAGGAGCCAATGGGAAGGGCACAGGCGGCGGGGGGCGTGGTCTCGGGGCTGCGTGGGCGGGGCCGGCGAGGGGGCGGGACCTAAAGGGAGTGGGCGGGGTCAAGGGTGAGGGGAGTGTGAGGGTCGGGGGGAAAAGGAAAAAGATAAGGAAATGGAGCAAGAAGGGGTGGAGCACATCTGCTGTGGAGACAGATTGGGAGACCTGGGGTTGTTCAGCCTGGAGAAGAGAAAGCTCCGCAGAGAACTTGGAGCCCCTTCCTTAAAGGGTCCTTAGACCCTGCTTAAAGGGTCTCCAAGAGAGCTGGAGACGGATTTTGGACAAAGGGCTGGAGTGACAGGAGAAGGGGTAATGGCTTCAAACTGCAGAAGGCAGGTTTAGATGGGATATTAGGAAAAATCTCTTCCCTGTGAGGGTGGTGAGGCGCTGGCACAGGTTGCCCAGAGAAGCTGTGGTTGCCCCATCCCTGGGAAGTGTCCAAGGCCAGGTTGGATGGGGCCGGAGCATCCTGGGATAGTGGAAGGTGTCCCACATGGCAGGGGGCTGGAACTGGATGACCTTTAAGGTCGCTTCCAACCCAAAATATTCTGTGATTCTCTCATTCTTAGAAAAAGGAAATGAAGATGATGAGGAGGAAGAGGAGGAGGAAGAAGAGGAGGAAGAAAGAAAATGGTGATGACAAGGATGAAGAGGAGGAGGAAAAGAAGAAATAAGAAGGAAGAGGAGGAAGAAGAAGAGGAGGAAGAAAAAAGATAAAGATGACAAAGGTGAAGAGGAAGAGGAGAAAGAAGAGGAAGAAGGAAGAGGGAGAAGGAAGAAGAAGGGGAAGAAGAAGGGGAAAACAAAGATGACAAAGAGGAAGCTGAGGAAGACAAAGAGGAGCCTGGGGGCAGGGTCAAGGGGAGACAGCACAGGCCTGGGCTCAGTGCAGCAGTGTCTCCTGTCCTCTGGGGGGAGATGCCCGTGGTTCCCTGACAATCAGGCTGGATGAAGGAAGGACGCTGCCCGTTCCTGAGGCTATACAGGATATATTTAACATCTCCCATTAGTGGTTCTGGGTACGCGTGAGGCACAGGGGTCACCCAGTGTGTTGCGGACTCAAGCTGGCACAATTCAGGAGCTGCTGTCACTTTATAGCCAAGGGCCTCGCCTCAGGTTGTCAGCCTTTGTGTCTACAACCCATGTCTAGACCTGTGGTGTAAAGAACCACCATAAATTCAAAGGAACAGGAGCAGAGCACCTGACGCCATTGCAAGTTTTCATTTATTTCTAACTTGTCGAGGACTCTCTTAGCAGAAGTCACCGCAGAGGCAGACAAGGGCTTCAAAAAATGAAAAGAATAATAGGAGGGTTGGGGTCACAGGCACAGAGGGATGAGGTGATTCCTCATGAGACACAAATACGTGTCATCTCTATGAATATCAGGAGATCCTAAGATGTTGTTGCCTTTTAAGGATATTTTTACCTTTTCCCTGAAAGGCACTAAACTTGTGTCCTCTAAACCAGAATGGTCTGACAGTGCTTTATGTTTCTGAGAACATTGTTCAAAGTATGCAGTCCTCCTCTCTGTTTAAGGGATGACCTGGAAGCATAGATCACAGAATATCCTGAGTTGGAAGTGACCCACAAGGATCATTGAGTCCAACTCCTGGTCCTGCAGAGGACAGCTCAGAAAATCACACCTGAGAGTGTTGTCCAAATACTTCTTGAACTCTGTCACGCCTAGTGCTGTGACCACTGCCCTGGGAAGCCTGTTCCAGTGCCCAACCACCCTCTGGGTGATGAACCTAATATCCAACCTAAACCTTCCCTCACAGAGCTTCAGGCTGTTACACAACACAGCCTTGACATCCCAGCCTGGCAGGACCTATGGCAAGTCCTCCAGCAGGACTTGAGAAGGGCTGATTTGGCATATGACTATTTGAAAAGAGTAAAGGAAATAAGTTAAATTTACCAAAGTTTCTTAATGCAATGAATCTTATACAACTACAGTAGTATATGTGTAAATGTATGAAATGGATCCTTGGATAAAACTTTGGAATCTGTTGATTGATTTCAAAGGATATTCAAGACATTTGGTGTCTCCAGGTTTGAAACCCACAGCTGGATGAAAGGGATTTTCATTCTCTCCTTCCCCTTCCCCTCTCAACACAGAGCATAAGCTTAACCTTGGTTAGGCATTAGCAAATTCACACCTTGCAAGGAAGTCTGCTGAGAACAGAAAAAAACCTGTGACTTCCCTTGCTGTTGACATTTAGGTTCTGCTGTCTGACTCCCTGCTACTTTTTTGAAGTGAGAAAATTATCTGTTTTTCACATCAACGTTTTTTTAATGAAAACTCAGAGTGTGACTTTCGGTGGTGCTAAAATCAGTCTGGCAAAGCCCAGGGAAAGCTTTGGAGGGCAGAAGTCCTCCTGCTAACATTGGTGATGGTGGGGCCCAGGGAGAAGTCTGCCTGTGACTGCTTTCTTTAAAAGCCAAAAAACCTGAGAACTGAAACAAGCAAACAAAAAAATCCAAAGAAAAATGTCGCAGTTGCTGCATTTGGTTGGGTATTTTTGGTCAAATCTTCTGTTGTTAGAAGAGCATGACCCCTTTCCCTTCCATGGGGATTCCCAGGCATGGTGGGGAACTGCGCTTGTCTCTGAGGGAATATGTTTGTTTTTCTGCATCCTTTATTGTTTGTAAAAAAGACAGACCCGCCTTCCTCTCAGACACAGCAAATGTCAGTAATCTGGTTTTTATTTAGCGGAGAACCTGAGAGCGGTGGTTGGCAAAGCCGTTCTTTTGCTTCCCATCTGAAATGTCACATGGCAAATTGTAGCGCTCGAGCACAACCTCAGCTTGACAGCTCTGGCAGAAGAAAGAGGGCCAACAGCATGAGGCTCCAGCACATTCCCTCAGAAGTGCTGTCAAGCCCAGCTTGATCCCTCTTGCATGGGTGAGGCTTCAGCAGGGTTCAGAACCCTTCAGAAGGGTTGCTGTGCCTGGGAGCGTCGCTTCTTGGCCGGGGGTGTAAATTCATACCAGTTTGGCTGCTGCTCTTGGGCACCACAGAATCAGAGAATATCCTGAGTAGGGGAGCTTTTGTCCATTGTGAGCTGGAGGGGAAATGGAGGCATTAAAAATTGATGGGCAATGCAACTGGGGAGCACCTTCGGGTCTCCTGGCAAGCCTGAATCCATCTTCAGTCAAGCCCCTGCCTTGCTTCTCTGTATTTTAGGAAAAGAAGTAAAGAGAAATGTTTCCACAATCAGGTCACAGCCTTAAGAGGATCAAGTAGGCTTCATGTTAGCTGTAATTTCTGAATTTGAATGGATTTTCAGCACAAGTATTGACAATCTCCTGTGCACGTGAGCATCCTTGAGCATGTTTTTCAGCCTAATACACTGAAAAGCAATGTGGAAGGATTGTAACCTCTGCACAGATGCTAATCCCAGCGGGCTGTGTTTACCTTAGTGTTAGTGGAAAGCCTGGCTATATTTTAATGTGTGCTTGTCAAAGTGCTTGTATTACAGCTGGGACACTTTCCTGGATCTAGCCCACGCAGCCTCTGTGTTTGCAGAAAGGATGGAAATGCAATCCATACACCTGCTTTGTCTAAATTTCTATAATCTTTTTTTTCCTGCCCCTTCTGTCATTTCCATTTCAGCCAAACTCAACTTCCTTCAAGCCAGGACAGCATTAACAGTGAACTGATGGAAAAAATGGCTCTGCTTTTTGCCACCTCCAGACGGCACTTCTCACAGCCAGTGAGACGTGTCAGAGGAGGAAGCAGCAGAAAAGTGATAATTCTGGGTTGGAAAGGTTGCAGGAGGAACCACTCCTCCAGGGTAGGAAGTGAAACATGAATTCTTGAGATGTCACTGTTGATGTTCCAGTGCTGATGCCTCCTTCCCATCCTTGTTTAAATTGAGCAAATCCTCCACCGAATTTCTCAGCCACTGGAGCTTATGTCTTGACCCTCTACACCAGGTACTCCTGCTCCTTCGGTGAAGCAATTATTGCCTCACATTCCTCTGGGGCTGCAACATCTCAATGAGGTTTCCTGACTCAGACATCACATTCACGGGCATGACAAGTGACCCGGATTTCTCCACCTTGCAGAAGTCCCAGAAACTGCTGTGTGTTGACTAGTGGATACCTTTTCTTTCTGGGAGAGATAAAATGTTTAAAAACATGAAAGAAACACCCCAAAACAACACACCAAAAACACCCAAGTCCAAAGCCTTTGCAATAGTTCAGATTCTAATATTATTTTTTTAAATTTAGCTTTTCCTCCAGTAGAGGCTAAAAATGGAGCACTTAGCTCTTCAAGAAGAGTAATTTAATAGCTGGACCAGCACTTGGAATTCACTTGAAGGCACTGACTAATTCAGCACATGAGCGAAACTGAAGTTCACTCATATGTGGTAACGCCTTTCTTTTTCCCACACTCATCAAAACCTTGTTTGCCTACTTCACAGATTCCCCAGGTATTAATAGCCAGCGAAGGCTTCAGAACAGAAAGAGCTCGGTCCAGAGACTCCGAGGTTGCACTTGGATGTAAAAGAGATGGGGGAGGCTATGAAGGAAACTCTACTACCATTGCAGATATCCTGTTTTTTTACAGCTGCCCTTCTACACAGCTGAAGTTCAGTCCTGCTTTCTCAGGCACAGGGCATAGTCCAGGGCTCTCCTCTGGGCTGAGAACATCATGAAATCCTTGCAGGCACCACAATCTGGAATGGCATTTTAACCACATCAGGGAAGGCAGGATGGGTCTCCCAGGGCAGGGCTTCTTCACATACAGTCCCTGCACTACTGGTGGTCCCCAGCGTGCCTGAAGGTGGCCTGCAGGATGATTGCAATTAAGAAAATGAAACCGTACACACTGCATTCCCATGCACGCGAGCCAGCAATCAGAAAGGAGATGAAGTAACAGTAGCAGATAAAGATTTTGAGTTTGAGGTCCTGGTGATGGTTCCTTCATTGATGTTGTCCTTAAATTTTGTGGGGTTTTTTTGTGAAAGAAGGTGAATTGATCATCTGATTTAGGGAGGTTGGTGTGGGGCAGCTGGTTGCCCCACTTCATGTGGCACTGGAAACCAGGGCTGGTCCATGCTGCAAGAGCCCTGCTCCTGCCAGAAGTTACCTGCAGCCAACCCCACATACCTATTCAAAGCACCTTCGTTTTCCTCATTACAGGACATTCTTGCATAATCTTGCTTGTATGATAAGGAACAGTACCTACTTTTATCTCACGCCCAGGCCTCCAGACTTAGCCAGGCCTAAGGAAAGGACTATTCTGTAACCAGCTCCACCTGGGAGTGTAGACACATCCTAAGGACATGATACTATCTTCGTGAGGGGAGAGGGTGTTGCCCCAGGCATCCAGCAGTGGGACTCACAAGCTGGTGTGGAGACAGCAGTTGGAAAAAGGTGAGAAACACGGCACTCAGAAATTTCTTTGTGCCTCAGAGGAATTTCCTCTTTGGTCCTGTGAGAGAAAAAAACCCCACAGTGCTTCATGTCTTTTGTTTGGGGTGACTTTGCTGTTTACTCTGGGGAGTGTTTTTGAATGGTGCTGCTGAAAACTGACTGAGGGAAGGGGGCTCGCCTACCTTCACCTCAATAACGAAGTGTCTGGATTACCAACTGAACCTCAAATAAATTGACCTGACACCATTCAAACCAGTAGAGTCCCAAGGCTGTGCATGGGGTAGATCTCTGGCCCCAGCCATTTGTTCTCCTATGAGATCTGTAGGATCCCACTTGTCTGGTCCTGCATTCACCACTATGTAGATGTTCTCAGTATTGATGAAAGTATTGATGGGGTTTAGCTCACACTACTTTGATGAAACCTAAAACTTTGGTAAAAAACCAAGCACCTGAAGCAGGATCTGGCCTTTCCCAGGAGATTTGGTTGCATTCAGTGATGAATGTGAAAGAAACTCATGGTTCCTGGGATGGCCGAGGCAGTGGATGAATGAATCCATTTGCAGTTGGGAGCGTGGTGGGGGGTAACAGGGCTGTTTTTTCCTTGCAGAAGTGCTTCAGGTGATCCAGCACAGATCTGCACTTTTCAGGAGACAATAGCAACTTGTCTTTAAGCTTAAACTGGAAAGAATTCTACTTTCAATCCTCATGGGCCGTGGTTTAATACTGGTGGTGGCAGCAGAGTGAGCAAAGCCTTCTGATGATTTCCTCTCCATTTCGTGGAAGGTGGAGGCCAGCAAATGTTAAGTGACTTTCCCAAGGTCATGTAGGAAATCAGTGGGGCAGGAGCCAGGTCATGAGAGCATCCTTTCTTCAGAATTTAACAAGAAGTGGACCAGACGTGCAGAGAAAGAACGGGACTTGCCCAAGGTTGTGGGATCATCCCATCTCCTGAGACCGTGGCAGCAAGATTATCACTCACTTCCAGTATTTTCACTGCAAAAGGTGAATGGGAAGGGGTGTGTGGGGGAAACAAGCCGGTGGATATTAATTCAGTTGAGCTTGACTGGACACGCACAAGCAATCTGGAGAAGGAAATAGCTCTAGTTCTGTCTGGTTTAGCAGAAACTCCGCCCACTGAAGCTTTCCGGCAGGAAATCAAGTTACAAACATTAAATGATCTGAGCAAATTCTCATACACTGATCCTACCCTGGGGACAGGACACTTTTTCGAGCTGCTTATTGAGGCTGTAGTTTGAGATACCTTAACCCTTTCTGCAGTGGCACTTCGAGGACATCACAGTTTCTTGTGCTGGCCAGGGAGGAGAGATCACAAGCAAGGGAAAAAAAAATGGATTTACAACTGTTGGGGGTCATTCTTCATCAATAAAGAAGCCCTGAAAGCTGTCTTTATGTGGAGGAAAAAACTTCTACTGGCTTTTTCTACTTAAAAATTGAGATCTATTGACAATATGTTTCTTGGAACACCCTAAAGATGACCAAAAAACGTGTGGTTTCTGGCACCAGCCTTTCTGTGCAAGTGAAACCTCTCAATGGAGAAAGGAACCAAATTGTACTTGTACTGTTTCAGACCCTTTGTTTTTCATTAGGAGAAATGCCTGAGAAACAATGAATTGTCATCGTAAAAATCCACCTACTGCTTCAGCTAAGGGTTAAGATAAGTTGTAATCTGCATTTAAATGATATAATGAACCATAAGGAAATAAACCTTGACGCTTGGTAGTGGCCCCGAGATTTAAAACGAAAAAGCACAGAGAGGAGGGGAGATTTTCTTTTCACGGAATAGGAAGCAAAAAGAAGCACAGCTCATGTTTTTCTCTTTATCCAATTACCGGTAATGTAGATGAATGTCTGACACTGAGGAAAGAGGGGAGGTGGAAACTGCCTGCAGAGACAGCGAGGCTGTTTTTCACATGTTGGATGGTTCAGGGGCCTTGCAGCCCTTCAGCGTATTGCTGGAGAGTGGGAGGGTGGGGATGGCCCCTGCAAACAGTGCTTCCTTCCCGAGCCAGCCGTGTCTCACGTTTCCTTTCTTTTTGCTCGAGGAAGCAGAGCATCTCCCGATGAAGGTCACAGCTTTGATCCCCACGGCTTGCTCTCGTGTTTATGGATGGCCATTATTAGTAACACAGGGTAGTGCATGCACTGCTCCGTGCCTGCCCTTGTCTGACTGCAAGGGAGCAGGGGCAGGGTAACAAAAGAAAGTATAAATAGAGCCTTTTAAAAAGCCTGTTAAATGGGAAGAGACTTTTAGGGAGGAGAGAGAAAGAATGAGGCGTGTTACCATAGGAACTGCCAATAGTTTATTTAAGAAGGGCAAAGAAACAAACACCACAAAAAGACGAAGCCAAGAGGACTTGGGGATTACTGAAGGAATATGTCAGGATACAGACACGAAGGGCCAGGTAAGAGCAGTGAGTTTCTACTAAAGCTGTGCTGAAAAAATTCATCTCACTTTACCTCTGCAAAGTGGTCTGGAAAATGTTACTATGAAATGTGTGTTTCCAGTTAGGGAAACTGCATTTCCAGGTTTTTTGAGGGAAGTGAAGGCTCGAGAAAGGCATGAGAACAAATGTCACATTGGTGAAATCATCAGGAGCAAAGGGCCGCATAACCTCTGACTAATCTGAACCCACTTAATGCAAACTCATGCTTTTGGTCACCCTGATGTCAGAGGAATAGCAGAGGATATTCTGATGTGTTGACGATGAACAGTATTTTTGATGATGATGTGGTTGCCCCATCCCTGGAAGTGTTCAAGGCCAGGTTGGATGGGACCCTGAACAATCTGGTCTGCTGGAAGGTGTCCCTGCCCATGGCAGGGAGTTGGAACAAGATGATCTTTAAGGTCCCTTCTGACACAAACCATTCTATGAGTCTATTATTTTCTGTTCTTTATTGTTCCTTTTCCCCCACAGGAAAGCTCTCACTGGGTCAGGAGCAAATACTGAAGAGTGAGAATGCTGGCAGCTGTGATGGACAATGATGCTGTCTGTCTTCCTTATCCCAGCTGCTGTCTTCACTTCTCAAATGTTTACTCTGGGATTATGTATTTTGTAGGTAAAACAGCTGATTGTAACAATTCACCTTCATTTTTCCCATGTCCAGAAGATGCATCCTGCCTGAAAACCACCTTATGCAAAATGCTGCACATTCACAGAACAGAAAGATGCTTTCTGCCCTGAGGAGAACTTGACACCAGAAAAGAAAGAGCGGATAGAAGAGCAGGTGTGATGGTACTCGGAAAAATCGCAACGGGACTGTCCCACTCTTGATTTTAAAAGCTCAAAGACCAGAAGCAACTCAAAAGTCCCTGCAGTTGGGGTGTATCTTGCTGTTTTGTTTTTAATCTTTTAGTTTCTAAATCAATGTAAGGATTTCCCAGTTCTTGACTTGTAATATTGAAAACTTCAGATCTGGTAGTATTGGAAGGGTTCAAATGACAGAGAAGCCACAAAGAGAGAGCCAGTGTCACTGTGAAGAGAGAGCTAAGAATTGCAAAAGATGTTATTTCTTCTACGAACTGCATCAACAACTTCATCAGGGAGAGAGAAACAGTTGCAAAAGCCTCCTGCCTCTCTGCAGTGGAGGGAAGACACTGGAACTTCCCATCCTTTTTGGCTTCATGATACCATGTAAAACAAGCTGTGTATTTGCACAACAGAGCAGGAGACTTTCTGCTGGGTTTCTATCAAAAGGCCCCTTCCTCTCCCTGAAAAGGAAGCAGATTTTTTTTAAAGCTGTGGAGTATGAGCTGAAAACCCTATTTCTCCTTAATCATAGAATCATACAATGATTTGAGCTGGAAGGGTCCTTAAAGATCATCTTGTTCTAACCCCTCTGCCAGGGGTAGGGACACCTTCCACTAGACCAGGTTACTTAAAGCCCCATCCAACCTGGCCTTGAACACTTCTAGATTCAATTTCTTTCCCCAACACCTCTCTGCTCACTGAGTGCATTGCAGCAGCAGCACCACAGCAGCACCACCACATTACTGATCCCCATGATGAAGTCTGAGGCACAGTTTGAAAGGCTGATGCTTCTGTGAGCCCATTAACACAGACATGTTTGCCAGGGGATGGAAATGACTTCATCCAAAAAATGCCTTAGGTTACCTAACTCAGGCCAATTTTTGTACAAAGCCAAACCTATGGGTGGCATATTTATTTTTAGGTTTTGAGCTAAATTCTCTTCATTTTCTCCCCCAGAGCAAGAGGCGAATCAGAACCCGGCTGCTCCACTTTCTGCATTTCCCTGACCCTATGGAGAGTTATCCCATATGCCCACCCATGCATGAGAAATTCAGGGTGAGCATTTTCGGAAGGTTTCACACAGCCTTTGATGTCTCCCAGCCTGGGAAATTGGTCCTCCTCCTGCTTCCCAGCTTGGAAGGTCTCACTGCGGTATCTGCAAGAGATAACGCTCCCTTTTGCAGTCTGCACTCCGGGTCAATCTGACTGTTTGCTGTGGGACTGCAAAAGGGATATTTCCCTCCAGATATTGCAGAAGGGCCCTCTTGGAGAGGCTGGCCAGCCTGCAGAGCTGGGCAGTCCACACCACTCCTCCCTTCTCACAGAGATTGAGTTATGCCAGGCTTTGACCTAAGTGAAACTGCTGACGGTCACAGGGATTTGACTAATCTCCTTAGGTCGCTGTGAAATTTGCGATTCCTTTTAGGGAATAGAATTTTTTTAATGATTTTCTTTTTTTCCCTTCGGGCTAACTTGCAATGTAAAAATAAACTGGAGCCCACGGTGGGAGATTAATTTCCTCCCAAACTCAGGAAGGGCAGTCAGTCAACACAAGATCCTCCTGGCCCATCCCAGGAGGATGCTGCTCCTGGATTCAATCCTGGAGACAGCTGCTGTCCGACCTTGCCGTAAGACTTCCTTCCCCAGCGCTCTCCTCCTGGCCCTGCTGTAGCCCCGTGGGGTCTTAGTGCAGCTCCTGGGTACAGTCCAAGACATTTCCTTCCCTCCTGGCTCTGCTCTACCTCAGAGCCCTCAACTAGCAATACTTCTGGGGGTGGGGAACTGAAACGATAAAACCCTAATTTCTAGCCATATTTGACCTATCTCCTAGTGAAGGGAGAGCCCACATCTCCCCAGGTATCCAACATCCAGGCGCTTGTGAGTAATTTTGTCTCCATTTTCATGGCTCAGAGAGCCTCTTTGCAGTCTCCTCCCAGGGTAATTGTGTTCTTTCTGTGCAGAAACCCCCATTCCTGTGGTCTTCCCATCAGTCCTGCTTCCAGCATGCTGCTGCCCTTTCCAGAACGTGGGAGGGTTTGCCTCATGCCCATGATACATCTCCGACTTGATCAGCATTAGCCCACCTTTCCTGGCTCTCTGATCCTTCCTGACTGCAATTACTTTCAAGGCCAGTTTCATTGTAAGTTCCTCAAACATCCTTAGAAGAGTTGCAGTTTGGTATTGTGCTCTTGTACCCAAAAACTCTGCAGAAACCCTAGACCCTTGTGTAGGTTTGTACATGGGGGACAAAGAAACCTCCACAAACCCCTCAATGCATATGGTTGCTGCACAATGCTTGTATTAGTCAAATAATTAAGAACTGGTTTCTCACACAAATGTCAGAGCCTGGCTCATTTTTTTGCTGTGCTCCAGGGGTTCCTGTTTCTGGACATTCCCATGAATTAAACTGAGTGAGCTGGCAGGGAAGAAGCGGTCTCTGAATGTTGGCATGAAAAGGCCCACCACAAATTCAGCTGTCATTGTCCTTCTGCTTTGAAAGTTTTAAGCCCTTCAATTAGGGGGAAATGACAATACCCAGAGTGGGATTCCTTTGCTCTTATTTTGGCATGTAGAGTTGAGATGTCTGGCTTTGGATGAACTAGTCACCGTCGGCTCCCTTCATTGCCAGTGCAGAGAAATAGGAAGAACCAGAATGTGATTCAATCTACAATAGTGTCTGAGAGAGGTCAGATGAATCACAGACTGTAAAAGAAGCTGAATCTGTGTGGCCAGACATAAGATTCTACATTTTAGAGGTCTAAATTTAAGTGGAATGAATTCCAGTTCTGTGACTCAGGTGGTGGATCGTGCTGCAATGACAAACTGACCATGCTGAGTAATATAGCTCTGATTTCGTGACTTACTTTCACCTCTGCCTCGTTTCCTTGCCTGTGTAAAGGTGCAGCACTGTCCTGTTGATTCATTCCTTGGCCCTCAGTGGCAGGACTGTGTCAGGTAGCATCTAGCTGGGCACGGAGCATGTGCTTATCTTCTGGGGATGCAACCATGTGGCCTTACCTTGTGCTTCCAGGTTGCTTCATTTTCTCTTCTCTAAGACAAGACATCTTTGAATTAATAAAAGTTCTGAAGCATAAAGTCACAGGCAAAGTCTGAAGAGCTCAAGACTGCAATGCTGAGAGGTCAAGAACAGGCTGAGGCTTCATGGTGGCTGGCGAAGCTGGTGAGAAGGCGTGGGATAAGGGCAAGGAGGGCAATGTGCTAGGGGTGAACATGTGAACATGAGTAATTAAAAAGCACAAGAATATGTGAGAAAATGTTAAACTCATGAAGAGTGGGGCTGAAAGGTGGGCTTGGGGCCACTGTGTCATCTACCCCAACACAGGGGGTCACATCTGGGTTCCTAAAACCGAGAAATGAAAGAGGTGATTTTGCTGGAGACTTTGCTGCTTGTTTCCTGAGCCTTGGATCTGTGTCCAGTGGTTCATATGGTTTATTGTGCAATGAGCAGGGTTGCCTCCCTGTGAGCTGCAGCAATGGGGATTTTATTCTCACAGTGCATTACTAGAAGTTCTTTTAATGTTTTCCCTAGAATTCCCTGGCTAGGTTATCCCTAGAAATCACCAGCTGGGAAGCAGGATTAGCAAGCAGTTGTGTCCTCCTTCTCTGAGCCTCAAGGGCATGTCATTGACGCCACTCTGCTCCAGGGCCCTACTTCTCCAGTGGGAATCTGTTTCTTGTTCCCTGTGATATGTGGCAATCCTCCGCATTTGAAATAGATGTGCCAGACTGTGACAGGGAAAAGTGCCTTGGGCAGGGCATATTGGTGAGACCTGGCAGGGACCTAAGTCACAGGGTGTCTCTTGAGAGGCATTTCTGCCTCTCTTGCTTCTTCTGACAGGGAGAGGAGGACACGGCTCAGGGCTGTGCTTCTCTTTCTGAGCCAAGGACATGGAAAAGCTGTGCTTGTGCCTCTGGGGATGTGTTCAGAGCAGGGACGTGATGCAGACGAGAGGACAGCAGAACCTGTCTAGGTGCTGGTACCAGGTAGCACTGTCCAGGAGGGGAAGGTGGTTTTGCAACAGGTATTAATGGGTTCAAATTCAGATGTAACCTGCTCAGTGAGGAACCTCTGGCAGGATGGAGGGGACATTTTTGCCTGGACCAGATTGCTCAAAGCCCTGTCCAACCCAGCCTTGAACACTTCCAGGAGTGGGGCATCCACAACTTCTCTGGGCAACCTGTGCCAGGGCCTCACCACCCCTACTGTAAAGAATTCTTTCCTAATGTCTAATCTAAACCTAATCTCTTTCAAATTAAAGCCACTTAAATGGCCTCTCTAGTCACTGAGTTATCTCCTCGCTCATGTCAGTGCTGTCTGCAGGTCCTTGAGATTCACTCACCTGGAACTTCTTTGCCTCTGGTCTGGATCAGTCCTGCCTAGAAGTTGTAGTCAAGTAAGTTCAGTTGTTTGCCCCAAGTGCTCAGAAACAGGGCCAGCTCGGCTAGGAGGATGCTCCACCATCTCCTGTTTTGAGGTCCTTAAAAAAACCAGAAGGTTTTCTTCTTCCACAAAGCCTAAGAGACCTTGAATACTTCAATTCATGTGAACTATTAGTACAGTGATAATTAAATAATGATGAATGCTCCAGAGGGATGTGCTCAGTAGATACATGACTTTGCTGCTAGAAATTGTCCCTTCCTTTCTGCTCATAATGCTGGTGTAGCTCCAATTAACCTTTGAACTGCTGAGTAGGTCCACATAATCCCAAAGAGATTTCCATCCCAGTCTGGCAGAGACTTATGGGAAAGAACATGCCTTAAATTGCAAGCTGCTTGGGATGGGAAAAACTCCTTCCCATTTCCTCATTCTTTGTAGCTTTGAGTTACTGATTGTTTGGTGTAAACACATGTTGGGTGGTGCATTAGGCTGTGGTGAAGCTGGAATTTTATCCTGAAATATGTATGTGGTGATAGGATCATTATTCATCCCTACATGCCATACCTGCTCCTGTGGGCACAACTTGTTTTGTCAGTGGATGCTGAAGGCGTGGCGTAGGGAGGAAGTTTGGATCCTAGAGGAATTGGTCAGCCTCCCATGAAGTGGTTTGTGGTACTCCGCACCTGAAATGGACTCTGTTTTCAGGGTGCTGAGATGATGAGTGCATCAAGAAGTCAAACCCTTTTACCACAGAAGGACAAAGGTTTTGAGGTTTGGGCTCTGTGTCCAAGTGCTCTGCTGTGGGCTGGGTGATGTGTCTTTAAAAGGCATCAAGATCCTGGTCCAAATGTTCTTGTCTCACAGCAGTAAAATTTGAGTTATTCCTGGTATTGCTTTGCTGCCTAAGGGAGAGAAGGATCTGACCCATAGATAATCACCTCCACCTGAAAGTGGATATCCATACAGAGGAGTTCAGCTGGCAGGAGAACCCCTGTGATGGAGGCACGTAGGGATTTGGAGCCATTCATCCTGCGCTCCCATGTGTTTGTGTCTCCCCTCGGTTCCCACGCCTCTGCACTTCCTTGTTTAGCCCAGGCCCGGAAGCAAAACTGCTGAAATGCAAGGAGGAAAGTTATTCTCATGGTGTTTCCAGTCCAAGCAGAACCAGGAGGGAGAGAGGAAATCTCATGAGAAAGCCTGACAGATTTCCAGCCCGGTCCCACTCAGGGCCATGGAGCTTCTGGTGTCTTATCTGAGCCTCTAGGTCTGGAGGTCTCACCACATTTCCATGTTCATGGAAGTCCTGCAGCATGAGAGTGGGATGATAGCAGTGCTGGTATCCAGGGCCTTCCCATGGATCTCAGCTTTCATCTGATCCAGCCCAGATTCACTCAGGAGCGGTGTGTTTGCTGCTTGTTCCCACCATGGATGAGGATGGTGAGGCTGTGGGTGACTTCTGCAAGCGGGAGATTTTTCTGCTGGAGATGAAGCTCCTCCTTTCTTCATACTCAGGCAGGATATCCAGGAGAGAATCAGAGACTTCAATCTGGAAAGCAAGCCCAGTGCTCTGCAATGGCACCAGACTTCTGGGTATCTTCTCAGATATCTCCACATTTCCCCATGTGAGATGTGCAGTCCATCAGGGAAAGAGGTGGGATGGGAGGGCTGTCCTGGAGCATCTCTTTTGAATGCAGAGTCCTAGAAATTAGCACCAATACAGTCTCCTGACAGTGTGGGAGTAGAGGATATCAAGGAATAAGAAGGATGTTGCATCCAGGCACTGTCAAACATCATGCTAGGATGTGGGAAGAGCAAGAAGCACCTGTTTGTCCTTGGATGGTGTCTGCTGATGCCAGGATGCTCAGATCTGGGCATTGCTGTTTTACCCAGTGCCACCCTAATCCCTGTTATTGCTCACATCCTTTGGATGCCTGGTCTTGTTTGCCTTGATTCCCTTCCCAGCAGTGGTCTGTGCTAACTAATTGCAGACTGTGCTAAACCAAAAAGTGTTTCCTGTGTATTTGGCTTTAAATTTATCACCCCTTGCTGAATGATGGTGGCAATTAGGAGTTTGCTGCATCCCCAGCTTTTGTTCTGCAGTGCAGCCAATGCAGCAGCAATTAATCCCCCGGCAAACACAGCAGAGGTGAATTCAGCAGCGCTGGGGACAGAGATAATCTTGGGATAATTTATAATTGTAAAGCCATGCTCGGAGCGGGAGAGACCTCTGGGACTTGCTTTGCTTTTTGTTTCAGAGGGAAGGCTGACTGACTGAGAGCTGGCATTAGCTGGTTTATTTGTCCTGTTTGCATTGGACCACTTCCATCTTCTGGCAAGGAGGGACTGGCTTTGGGATGAATTTTATCTCACATAGGAGAGATGAGCAGTCTGAAGATGGTCTCAGCTGAGCAGGGAGGGAAATGCAAGCTCTGATTCCTCCCTGTTGTATCTGTGAGCAACTTGCCCCAAAATGGTAGAGAACCCCTATCCCCACTAACAGGGATTCATGCTCACTACCTTGAGGATCCCTAAAGACCCCCAGGAGTGAGGTTCTGCCATTTCTTTGGTTGTATAAGGACCCCAGGGAGTAGCTTTTAATGGAGGCCCTTCAGTCAAGTGTGTTTTAAAGTCCCCTGAGACAACCTTAGCACAGGTCTCAGTTGCATCACCAGGTACGAACAAGCTCCCACACAAAAACCCTGTGGGATGCTGCTGGAGGGAGTCAATTCTTCATTGCATTTGGATTTTCTCGTTGCTTCTCAGCCCAGCCTTCGTGGGAATGTTTTCCATCCCAGGAGGACAGGGGTATGGGCTTGGCTGGGAAGTGCTGATAAATCTTGGGTTCTCATTTCTCCAATGAGGGGAACGCAAGTTGTTTTAATGTGTGAATCCATTTCACATGTGTTCCTTAGAACAGATAAGCATCACCAGCATTTTTTTAATCCATGGATGGAGACATTTAGTCTCCACAATATTATGAGCTGGAGCCAAAACTCTGTAGACCTTTGGTGAAGCTGGTGATGTGTTACTTGAGTGCTTAAAGTGTTATTTTAGGGTCTGATGGACTAAGATTAGGTATGGCACCCCAACACTCACTGAAGGCACTGGGAATGTTTAGCAGATATGTTTTGGAGAGGCTTTTTTCCCCTTAGCGACATGTAACAGGGCTGTTTCATGCTGAGGACCAGGGATGATGAGACAGAGCAAGACTGGGTGTACAGTGCCTGTACAGTAAAATGGGAGAGTCAACAGGGTAGGAAACACTCTTACAAAAAACAAGCGAAGGACAGGTAATTAAATGACCATTTTACGAACAAATGACAGGTAACCAAGGAAAAGAGTATCAGCCATTAGGGACTGGTCAAGAGGAAACTTTTGGATCAATCAAATTCTCATTGCGGGAGTTGTTCTGGCAAGGAGAGATACAGTAGCTGCCTTGGCTCCAGCAGGGCTTTCATCAGTGATCTAAAACAGCTAAAGCACCACTCTGATGCTTGTTGACAGGACTTTTGAGTGGGATAGTGATGGTGAACATGGGTCTGCAGGGTGGATGGATGAATCCAGAGGAGGATTATTCAATCTGCAGGACATGCAAAATCAGGAAGGACTGACAAAGGCAGTGGAGGATGAGATTAGGATGGAGGGTGGCCTCAGTTTGTGGAGTAATGGCCTTTCAAAAGTGGGTTAGATTCAGTCGGGAGGCGCATGGGGTGGAATAAGGCAGGAACATTCACCTGCAGAAAGACAGAATGGGGAGCAACCGGTTTGGGCAATGGGTTACAGGCAATGTGAGTCAGGAAAGCCACCCTCTGGAGAGAGTAAAGAGCATACTGGGAGGTGTAAACAAGCATATCACCTAGTAGTAAACTCAGAGTTTACTACTTAGAACTGGGGCAAGGTATTTCTGGTTCTAAGTCTAGAATAGGGTGATAGAAAGATCTCAGAAATCTGCCTTAGGAGGAAAGGTTTAAAGAACTGGGGTTTTTAGCTGGAGAAGCACAACCTCCCTGGGTCATCATGATGGTTTTTGTGACATAAAAAGGCTGCTGTAAACTAAAAAGAAATGTCAATACTGTCTGTTGAATTTCTATTAAAAATCTATGCTGAATTCTCCTGAGCTTAAATATAGCTCAGCTAATAGATAAGGACACTCTTCTGGGAACTGGGATTGCATGCACTTAATTAATGATAATGAACACTGTGCAAAGATTTTGACTGCAAGATATTCCAGCAACACTTAATTCAGTCTGGACATCTGTAATTTGATAAAGTGGTTTCCAAACAGGGGTGGAGGGAAAGACGAATTATATAGACTACAATAACTTCTCTTCCTGACTATGTTCAATATGATATTCACTGTCAGCTGAAACCTCTTGGAAACTTTGCTCTTTTCTTTTATTAAATCTGTCTCTTTAGTGGCTATTAAACAAGAATATATTGTTCATTTTGAAATAGCATGTCCAGTAAATGAACTTTTATTTTTCTTTAGGTCTGAAATTCAGTCTGTCCTGAATTAATTTGCAGTTCTGACTGGCTTGAGCAGTATGAGGCAATGTTTTGGTAGGGAGGTTGTTTTTCTGCCTGTCTGTACCCCTGCAGATGTTGATAGATAAATCAGGGCGTGGAGTGTCTGTCCTCATCAAACAAGTGAAATGATGAGGACAGGGAGCAGCTGTGGTGAGTACTTTGAATGGTGGGTAGTGCTTCTCTGTAGATACCTATTACAGAATCCCAGAATGGTTTGGGTCAGAAGGTTCCTTAAAAATCATCTCATTCCAACCCCCTCCCATGGGTAGGGACACCTTCCACTAGACCAGGCAGCTCCAAACCCCATCCAACCTGGCCTTGGACACTTCCAGGGATGGGGCAGCCACAGCTTCTCTGGGCAACCTGTTCCAGGGCCTCACCACCCTCACAGGGAAGAATTTCTTCCTAATATCTAATCTAAACCTCCCGTCCTTCAAGTTAAACCCATCAAGCCATTATGAGTGCAAGGTCTTCACCAAGGGTGCAACCAAAGCCACCTGTGTGAGATAAAGAAACATCCTTGGCTGCTGTAAGGCTGTTGTCCCTAATGAAATGAAAAGGAATGTGAAACGTACTGAATTGTGGAACTGCTGCTCAGGTGGTGTGAGCAAACGAGACCCCCATGGTGCCCAGTCTCAAGAGCTCTTTGCCCTTCTAGGATGTGTTTGTAGGGGTGTCTAACACCTTCTGATCAAGGAAGAGCATCTTCAAGCTGTTGTCCAAACCTTTGATAGCCTCACTGGACAAGTGGCATGTTGGGGCTGGAGGTGGTGGGAAAGGCAGCAGATTCATAAAATCATAGAGTCATAGAATGGTTTGGGTTGGAAGGGACTGCTAAAGATCATGTAGTTCAAACTCCCATGCCATGGGAAGGGACACCTTTCACTAGAGTCCTTGGATGCTTGGCCTCCTCTGCTACCAGCCTATCAGGGAGAACCCAGGAGACCTGCCCAAGATGGCATCCCTTGGGTGGGTAAAGAGGATGCAACAGATGAACAGTGTTTAGGAATCATAAAAATTATTTTAATGCAACTGAAGGTCAGCTTTCTGCATGGTGAGCTGTTGGATCACATTTATGAGTCTGTTCTCAATTGCCACAGCCAGAAGCACACTGTGGTGTGCTTAACACTAGATGTGTGCAGAAAAATGACCTATCTCCCAGGTGCTTTTCTCCCCCTTTGCTGGTGGACTTCACTTGCTGAGCTGCTCTGAGATAAAGCAGCAAAGGGAGAACACTCCAGGCTCTCCTGCATCCCACATGGCCAGGCACAACAGCGCTGCTGTGCTCTGGCTTTTGTTTGCCAGTGGCAGTGGAGAGGAGTTGACAGAGCCTTGGCCACATCTGCCTCCTCCTCCTCCCATTCTTCATCTCCAGGAGCTGGGACTTCCTGTGGTTTGGCAGGAGTTCTGTAAACATGTTCCCCAACGTGCTTCCCCCCGCCTGCCACCGCCTCATGCTCTTGCAAGAGAGGAAACACCGCAGCTGGGAATGTGGAAGGGGATTTCCATGGCTTTAATGAGGTTGGCCTCCTTCTCCAATCCATGGGATCCCTCCTGCCAGCCCTGGTCAGGCCCCAGGAAGATCCTGCCCCACTTGGTGTAGGGCTGGGACAGTGCCTGAATGGCACCGGGGGTGGTTCCCAGCGTGGGGCTGCTCAGCTGGCTCCATCCCAGCCTTCCAGCCTCGTGGCCACCCTACCAGGGTTGGTTCCCCTCCTTTAGCAAGGGAAGAGGAGGGCAAAGCAGTGCTTGGAGGAGAGGGCATGTGAAGGAGACCTTGAGCCAGGGGAATGGGTGGGGGATGCAGAGCACCCTGGCTGCCTTAAAACTTGGGGCTGATCCCTGTACCTCTGTGCCATCTCTGGCTCCTCTGGGGACCGTGGCCATGGACTTGTGTGTGGCACAGAACATCTAAATTCCACGCAGCTGTACTCTCTTCTTGCTAAATTAGGGGTGCATCCCAGTAGGGAGTTGTCTCCAAATCCTTCAGCCCCCACAAGGCTGCCCAGACATGGGCAGTGCTGGCTGGCACGGGTCTGGGACAGCACAGAGTTAAACATCTGCATCTTGGACCATCTCCTGAGTCCTGGCTCTGCTGGGTTGTAGCCAAAGACCCACCCCTGTTCTGGAAGGCCATGGGGGCATGGATACTGCTCCTATCCCACCTCTTCCAGTCTGAGTTACCAGGTCCAGGCTGTGAGCATCTCTCCTGGCACTCCAGGTGCCTCCCCGGTGTGATATCCTGAGATCGCCCCAGCTTGAATCACCAGTCCTGGGGTGAGGGGGGGGGAACGGGCTGTTACTTTCCCATGTGGGGACCAGGAGAGGGGGACAGGCAGTAAATGAAGTGCATGGGTGACATCTAATGTCTTATTGGGGTAACACAGGCTGGGTTTTTCAAATAAGCCTACTAATTGAAGGGTTTTTGGAGTGAACAGGATGATCAGGCCCATCTGGCTCTAAAGGGGCACCTTCTTTCCCAGGGGTTTGTAAGTTTGAACCATCCCATCTTCAAAACATTTTGGGAAGTTGAAAAGGGACTTCAAAGGCTTTATACTTAATCTATAAATGACTCTGTACTTCAGAAGCTGAGGTTGTACTTTGAAATAAAACATTTTTAAAGTCTTGTAAGAGAAATTTCAAGGTTGAAGATATTTTACTTGATTAGATCCACTTTTCAGACACTAAGATTTGACTTTTTTGCCTTGCTTTGTGAGGGTATGTACATGAATGCATATATGCATATATAAATATTTAACTAGAGAAACTGTTGCTAGAGAGGAAAGAACTGTGAAAGAGGATCCTTCACACTGCCTTCCTGTGGGAACAGCTCTTTGTCTTTACTGCTACCACCTTGGAATATGTCCAGGCCAAGGACTATTCCCATCTCCCTGCTTTCTTAGATTTTCACAGCCAGCCAGCAATTAGCAAGTCTATTTCCCTTCAATTGTCCAATTGGGAAGTGCAGTTAAGTTTGAGCTCAGGTTCCCAGCCTGCACTTGGCCTGAACACGGCTGTTCCTCTTTCAAACCTGAAGAAAGCCTTTTGTCAGTCTGCAGGCTCCGGTGGTGTCGTGGCCATGAGGGATTCCCACCTTTGGAGCATCCTTTGGGAAAGGCCCTGCAGAGGGTTGATCTCTGCAGATTGCAAACAACAGCGTGTTCTGGACCCCACTGTAATTTCGTAGAATCATAGAAAAGTTTGGGTTGGAAGGGACCTTAAAGATCATTTAGTTACAATCCCCCTGCCACAGGAGGGGTTGTCAACAATTTCTAGTTGATATTGACCCAGCAGCCTCTCCTGATGTGAAAACTGATCATGACAGAGAAGCTGTTGCTGTCCCAGGCAGAGAAATGTTTATTTGGGCACATCATAGCTTGGATCCTCTATTTTGTAAAACCTATGTGTACATGAAAGGCCTGTCTGTGCCAGAGGTTCCTGTTCCACTATTTCTGATTCTTCCATAAACTGTTCCCAGTTTGGCCAGATTTTTGGCCAAAAAATACAGGGAATGCCTTGACTCTTGCTCCTTAGGCTAAGTTCTTCCATCTGTTTCCCTCCTTTGAAAATTAGGTGGTTTTCCCCATCCTTCCTGCACCAGCCTGGCCCCATTCCCAGTTTCCTTCTCCAAGGGCACGGCTCCAGGTGCTGCACCAGAGCCACCACTACGCTGGTGTGACCACATTGGATTGGCAGGGCAAATCAAAAGGTGAGTGGGGATGTACAGCTCAACCCAGGCACTTTATCAGCCTGGAATAATGGGAACAACTTTTCTTTCCCTTTTCCCCAGCATGCCACGTTGTGAGGGAGGCTGGAGCCTTCACTTTCCCAGAGACTGTTGGAGAGCTAAATTAATTTGTTAATGTGTATATTTTCAGAACCTGCTGCAGTGCCTTGAGGAGTCACTTACAGCCCCATCAGTGGCTCATTGATGCCGTGGCTAATCGAGTCCAGGAAAACAAGCACCATTAGGACCAAAGCAAACCCAGACTGCTCCTCTCCTGCATAATGATAGTGATTAGCACTGGCTGGCACTTTGCAAGCATTCCTTAATTACTCCTCAGAGCTTCCTCTGGGAGGAGAGTTGCTATTTTCAGTGTCTTTTACATTGAGAGAAACTGAGGCAGCAGACTGAAGGTTGTTGAAGGAGGGAGGGAGAAGGGGACAGAGGCCAGCACTGTGACTGCAGTCCTGAACATGCCCAAAGTTGCTCCCCTTGCCCCTCAGTCCGCTGAGACACGTTTGACTTGCACAATCCAAGCACATAATTCCTAATGCCAGCAGGTTTGTTTGGATTGGAAACAGCATTTTTAAATTTCGAAATGGAGCATTTGCCTTAACCCACCAAACAAAACATTTTTTTTTTTTTGCCTCCAAACTGTCCATTTTTGGAAAATGAAAATCAAGGGTATTTTTGGCTTTCCCATTGCTGCTCTCTTATTCCGCCTTTTCAAGGCAAAACTGAATAAATTGAGAGAAGGACACAACTAAAAATGCCCAAATGCACGTACACAAGAAGGGGTCTATAAATGTTTCATGTGCAGAAGGTCATTGGGATGCAGACCCCTGTTCTCCCAAGGCCCACAGACTGAAATCAGCTATAAAGTTGCTTAATTCTTCCCTGCTGGATTTTACAGCTCCAATATTTTGAAAGACAAGTATGTCCTTTTTTTTTTCCAAGCCAATCATTTATTGCTTCTTATCTGGGTTTATTCATTCCGTTTTTACTGCCCCATAAAGTCCCTTAGATGCTGAAGAGGAAAGATGTCTGGTAAATTTGTCTAGGTAAGTGCAGGAAATAGAAATATTCCTGCTTTGCAAAGATGCCAAGCATAATGCTGTTGTGTAATTTTACTGTTAGTTTTGCAATAGATGAGGTTTTTTCTGATACATCCAACTCCTAGGACCCTCTAACCCATTATATTCTCAGGCTTCATGATCAAAAGTAAATTCTAGCTGAGAAATACAAGCTGGAAATACAGCAGAAAGCCAAGGGTAAAGCACCAAGGTTGTTGCTGCTGCTGTTTTTGTTATTATTATTCATAAATGTCAAATTCCCTTGTGGTTTTCAAGGGGGGTATGTGGGTTTTAAGGCCTGACTCAGGATTTTTCAGTGTCTGGGGATGACTGGAATGCCAATCACCACGGTGGGAGCAGTCAGCACAACCAAGCACAGGTTTTAGCTTCCATCAGTTCATTTCTTTCTTGGCCCACAGGTTGATAGATATGACATTGCTGATCATTAATAAAGCATGTAAATCCTAGGGTTCATATAAATCTGAACATTTTCCACTAACATGGGTTTGTTTATGAACAGGCAGCCTTAAATAGCGTTGCTACTTATTTCCAAAAGTATGAAAGTTTTTCTATAAAATTAGTTTTTCAGTTAATTAACAGCCTATGGCATTTTGCTGAAATTCTTGTACGTGCTATGCCCCCATCAGGCAAATGTACTTGAGATTCAGTATAAATGTCTGTCTGTCTGCTCTCTCTTTTCTGTGGTCTTCATGTCTCTGGTGCACAAATGTCTGCCAAAATCCTGAAATCAAGCATCTGCCTCCCTGAGAAAAAACAAGGCTGAGCAGGGAGATGGTTGTTTCATTTTCCTTGTGAATGACCCATCTCTTGTGAGACCTGAACATCTTCATGCCCCAAAATCATGAAGTCCTGAATCCTCTGAGTTTACATCATGAGGAGTTTGGAGGGTCTTGTCTGTGCTGGTAAAACCCAGGGAAGACAAGGAAGATGCAGAGCCATCCCACTGGAGAGCAGGCACGTCCCTGGCTCCTCAAGAGATGGTGCTTCTCCAGCCTTGAAAACCTCTCTGGTTTGCTCCTTCCCTCACCCATTCAAGCTTCTTGCTGGAGTTGAGGTAATTTTCCCAGTTTGTCCCAAGAGCTTTGGTATCTGCCTGTCCAGGCTTGGCTGGGAAGAAGTCACAGCTCGTGGCTGTGATGTGACAAATCCTGTTTGCCTTCATCCTCAGTCAGCACCACCACTGTACCTCTCTGGAGTGCCAGCAGTCTTCTCTGGACACTCCTCCCTCTGTGCCTTCCCAGATTTCCAAGACCTTTGCTCCTTGCTGCTGCCACCTTTTATGAGCATGGTCCTGATGGGGACAGTCACTGTTCATGTGGTGAGCAGGTGAGTTCAGACCAGGGGGGTTGGAAGGAGCTGCTACTGGGATGCTCTGCAGTGGATGAACACCTGGGAAGACCTGTTGTCTGAACCTTTTCCTTCTCCCAGGGCTGATGGGGGGAAAATATCACTTTTCTGCCTTAAGTGGTTTCTTTTCTTGTGCATGAACAGAGGTTCCAAGTTTCCAAGCTGTTGTTGTCTATGAAGACAAGTGTATTTACGTGGGCAGTTAGTGATAGGACAAGGGGCAATGGTTTTAACCTGAAAGAGGAGAGATTTAGATTAGATGTTAGGAAGAAATTCTTTCCTTTGAGGGTCATGAGGCCCTGGCACAGGTTGCCCAGTGAAGCTGGGGATGTCCCATCTCTGGAAGTGTCCAGGGCCAGGCTGGATGAGGCTTGGAGCAACCTGGTCTAGTGGAAGGTGTCCCTGTCCCTATCAGGGGTCTGGAACTAGATGGTCTTTGAAGGTCCCTTCCAACCCAAACCATTCTGGGATTCTATGACTTTCAAGAAATAATTTAGCCAATTGACTGCTGTTCAGACCTTCTGCACTGGGATGTCTTTACCCCTGCCCTCTCCACTAGGAAGCCCCCAGACTAGGCTCATCTTCCCAAGGACAAATTATGGTCCAAGAAAATTCATTTCTCTCAGAAAATCTCCCCTAGAAATTGTCTTAATCTTGCAGAAGATACTTGCAGCTCCATAAGGGAGAAGATCTGGGACTGAACTCCTCACTGAAGAGAGGGTTTGGCTTGTCAGCCAAGGGATGGCAGCTGGTTCTGACTCTTCTCCAGTGCACAGAGGTCTCATTAAAGGACCTGTGCTGGAGAGAGTAATGAATTGGCATAAGGCAGTTATCAGCTTATCAGGTTCCTTTAAACTCATTTCCTTCCAGCCCATAAGCAGAGAGAGGCTAAAACACTATTTGAGATGTTATTTTGCAAAGTTATTCTGAAATTCAGTAATGCTTATTTTTCTCCAGAGACAGCAGTTTGGTCTAGTGGAAGGTGTCCCTGCCCATGATAGGGGGATTGGAATGAGATGACCTTTTAGGTCCCTTCCAACACAAACCTCTCTGATTCTGTAAATAATAATTACAGTAATGGTTTTTCTTACTGCAAAAGAAGCCTGTCTCTATCTCTGTTCGGATGGAACGGCTTTTATTGCTTTTGTTTATTTTTTACACATACATTTGGGTGTAGAGATAATCCTCAGACACAATCTGTCCAATTCTTCCTTGAATATTTCTTAATTTTTATCAATAGGTTTCTCACAAGATGCTGAATGTAAATCAGAATTTCCCTGGGCCATTTTTTTTGTTATCTCCAAGAAATAAGAACCAGTCCCTTGATATGGAAATCCAGGTATCTTGTTAGAGATAAGGACAACTCTCAAAGAAACGATTTCCTTATTTATTTTAGGTGGAAAATAAGACTAACAGAAGACAAAAAAAGATAAAAATCTGACTGGATAGGACAGACATGGTTTGGGCTATAAAATGAGGATGCCAGTACTTAATTTTAAGTCTTGTTTATGGATTGCCCTAGTGAATCTTCATGGTGTTTTTTTGTCTCCGCACCCCTATTTCAGAGGTGTAGTGGGGGTTTTCAGGTTATTGCTGGAGAACTGTGCATCAGGCAAACTGAGGCTGTGTTCACATGTAGGTGAAACCCCAGCCCGGGGTTGGTCCTGGAGCAGGTTCAGGGATTCAGCAATTCCAGCTGATGTGTTTTGGAAGGGGGACAGACTTTTGCAGGCAGGCCCTGGCTCTGTGCCCAGGATTGGGCTGGGTGGACGTCAGCAGCTTTGGTTCAGGGAGGAAGGTCGTGTGAAACTGCTCTGCCCACCCTCGCTGCCGTCTGCGGCCGAACCCAAGGACCTGGAGCCAAGGGCAGAGCCTCACCCGCACTGTGCTCGGAGTTTACATCCTCCCCTGGGAGCCTGCTCTGTGCAGGGAGAGCTGCTGATGCCTGGGGTGTGTGAGCTGTTACCCCACAGAGAATGGGCAGACCTGTTTTAGGGGACATCCTTTGCTGGGCACTCCTTAGGGTGGTCCTGCACAGCCTTCGCCTCCCCCAGGAAAACCTTTCCCCCTCCACTTTCACAACACTGTGTGGGTGGGTAGGTGAGTGCCTACTGGTTTGATTTCCATTTTCACCTGTTTTCCAGTAGGTTTCATTGCTGGCCCAGCAGGCATAGCCTCCTTTTGCTCCTTTGCCAGGTGTTAGTGGTCATGGCTCAGAGTATTTAAGGGATGGAGAAAGGCAGGGTGGATTTGATGGGCAGCATGTGAGGGAATGTCTGTTGAAACGGCTCCATGATTGTGAGGCTTGTTGGATGTGTTGAAGATAGGAAGTGTGTAGCTATCCATCATCCCTGGGTGTGTTCTGGTTAGCCAGCAGTGCAGGGCCCTGCCTTTTTCTGGGATGAAGGTGGGAAGCTGAAAAAATACTGTCTCTCTCCCCTATTATAGCTATTTTTGTTTTATTTACTCACTACTCCCAGTTTACTGCCCAGTAAGAGGGGGAGTGCTCTCCTTTTTGTCCTTTAATTAGCCAGATTAACTTTATTTGCCAAATAAGCCTTTGCAATGAAAGCAGAAACTACCTTTGATATAGATTTCCAGACCCAAAAGCTGATCTCTGATCCAATAAAAACCATACAAATGTTTAGTTAACATGATTATTCTTTTGGTCATGTAAGGGAAGATGTTTGGCATCTCTTGTTTGGAGATAAAGTGGGAGATATCCGGATCAACCCCTCTAAGTGTGAGGTTGATCTAGCTCTATAATTCAGGCATCTCCATCCCTTCCCAGGTTGTTTTCCTGCTCCTGCAGTCAACAGAGCTTGGGCAAATCTCAGCATCAGGCTGGCAGGATGGAGATATCAAATTGTGGGAGCTGGACCTCAGGTCTTGGAGATCTGGGCTGTCCTCCCAGTATGGAGCAGTGGGGAGTCAGCTCAGGGGGCTGGTGGGTGATTGCACCCCACTGCTTGGCATCAGTGAGCCACTCAGAGTCAGGAATTTCCCTTCTCCCTCTTCTCGCCAGTCCCCACCTCCTCCATAACAAAAATTGCCACATTTCAGCAGATTCATGTGGATGAGTGCTAGAGTTGTGGGGTCCTCTCTGAAGATTTCACTTTTATAGATGGCTTTTTTGGTTTTTTTTGGCTCAGATCTCTGGGCTCTGTCCCCTCCTCGAGCTTTTTGATGAAAGATTCTTAACTGGTTTTCTTCTTTTCATTGGAGGTGTAGCTTATACCATAAGTGTCTGGGCCATGAGAGATGCACAGGCAGGCAGAAAAGCTGCTAGGCACAAAGCCCTGAGCTCCAGCTCCTGCCCCTCTGAGCTCCCAGCAGTCCCTTTCCTTGCCACCATTTCCCTCTGTATATGCTAGAGATTTTTTTTCTTCCTGATAATTTTTTATCTGTCATTAAAGTGGATTTTGGCATCACTCCCACCATGGAACTGATAATTTTTCACTTATGTTATATGACAAAATGATTTCCAGAGGGAGGGGTTAATTCACATGCTAGTACATTGGAAAAATTTCTTCCTGCCAGGAACTGTTTTTTTCCCAGGACAGAGAAATTCAACAATACCAGACCTTTGAATTCAAGGTTTTTTTTGTTTTGTTTTTTTTTGTTTGTTTTCTTGTTGTTGGTGGGTGGGTTTTTTTTGGGTTTGGTTTTGTTTTGTTTTTTGGTTTTTTCATGTCCATCGTCCAACATCAAGTTCACCTTAACCTCCAGCATAGCCTGGCAATGACCTGGTTTTCATGTCAGTGATGCCCATTTGATGCTGACTGTGCAAATCACACGCTCTTCTTTTCTGAGATAAAAGAGAAATATGTTTTTTATGCTCTGACTTCTCCCCCACTGTGCTGGGAGGCCATGCTGGGTATCCTGAACTGCTCTGTGAAGCAAGGAAGTGAGAGCAATTACTTTGGCCATATGCTGGAGGCCTGCTCACCTTCCTGAATCCCAGGGGTAGTTCCCAAACCCTTCTTCTCGAGGGTCCTGACTCTCCATCACTTGCTCTGCAGTTATTTCTGTCGTACCAGAGCTCTGAATGCTGCCCAGGATCAGAAGAATGGTGGTTTAATCATGTTTTTTGCTGGTGAAAATACAGTAGAGGATTTGTTTTAATTTTTAAATGAAGGTACACTGGTTTCTTGGGTAGTGATTCTGCTTAAATGCTGGAGGCAGGGTTGAAGAGGAAATGGCATATTGACTGACAAACCGGATTATTGCTATTTCTTTCTGTGCTTTGTTAAATAATATCTTCAGTTTGCACTGTAAGAACCAAATCAGCCTCATCCTCTGTGTGATCAGTTCCTCAAAACCTTCTCCAAATTATCTTTCCACAGTTCTTTAACAATGTGAGTAGTGTTTAATTTAGGCTTTAAAATATTTTTGCAGCCCAGTTGCCCCAAACTGTACATGAGATCACAGCACAGAAGTTAAAACCATTTCTTAGTCCTGCTTACTTCTTCATGCACCTTAGGATTTATTTAGCCTTCACAGAGGCTCTGCCTTCCCAGACACAGGAATTCCCTGTTACAGGAATGGCTCAAGTCCCTGTGTCCTTGTCCTCCTTGTAGGAGTAAGCAGAATTATGTTTAATAGTTCTTTTTGCATTCAGGAGTTTTGCAAATGTGTTTTAGGCAGCTGTCGCAGACACAGGGAGGTGGGGCCAGACAGGTGCTAAGTCAGGTAAAAACACAGCACTGATGGTAGGAAATAGGAAGGAAATGACTGAGGAGGTGAGTGAGGCTGGGAAATGGTATTTTAAATTATCTCAAAACCTTTGTACCGCACCTCTTCCTTGTCACTGCGGGGCAGGGGATGGCTGTAAAAGGAAGGACGTAAAAGACACTTTCAAAACTTGCATTTGACACTCAAATTGCTTTAGTGTGAAAAACAGAGAATCCATGGATGAAGGTTCCACCTCACTTAGGAGAGGAGACAGAAGCTGTCTGAAATACTGCAACAATGAAGGAAGGTCTTTGTTCTGCAAAACTGAAGTAAAATCTGACATCACTGTTTCTGCTAACTCTAGCACAGTGATGGAAGTCTATCTTCAAATAAATAAATAATTTCCTACTTTAACCTTGTCAAGTGATCAAGCTAGATCATATTTTATGCCATATTTGAAGTTCTGGGAATCCTTTGAGCAGGGCTCTGGTGCCTTATTGGCTCTCTGCTAAGTGAGAGAGATGCCACATTGCTTTGTGATGTGCAAAGAGTGCCAACACTGGTGTCCACACGAGCTCTGTAGCAGGGCTTGGTGTGTCATGTCAGAGCAAGAAATGTCTTTGGATAACTTGCAATAGTTGAGCAAACTCCATTTATTCCTAGGAGAGTCTCATGTCTGTCAGTAGCTTGCAGGTTTATAGATGTCACTCTTTCAGATGTTCAGGATGAGGCATCATCTACACCACAGCACATTCCACAAAACACTGAGTTGATCTTGGTCCTTGTAGGTCCCTTCCAACACAGGCATCCCTGGTAGTGCTCAAGTCCAGTTTGGATGGGGCATTGAGCAACCTGGGCTAGTGAAATGTGTCTTCTCCTGGAGCACAGATCCTCTGTCCACTCCATGTTAGCGTGGTGCTACATCGAGTCTGTGAGACACTTCAAAGGGGTCCCATTTCTGTCCTGTTAAAGCCAGTGCTGCCTGTTCAATTATGCACCTACAACATTATTCAGAACATGTGGCACCCTTCAAAACACAATATTAGAGCCCGGCTTTATCATTTCATGAAGATTCATTTTTGGAGGGTTATGCAAATTCTATTTAAATTTGAAAGTACATCCACTTTTCATGCTTGAGGATTCATAATAAGAACAATGACAGCTCCCAGGCACAAATAAAGAAATGAGTGAATTTCTCATCATGAAATTACCACTGAGGTTATTATTGACTAGCTTTTGTTTTTTTCCTGATCATTAATGTGGTTCTGCTTCTCTGGATGGCTTATTGGCAAGCAGCAGAGTGAGCATCCCATGCAGTAAACACAGGCGAGAAGCAATATAAATGTAAAATTAGTTAAGTGCTGTGCTGCTATTTAATGCACTCTTGCAAGCTTAAAATGGCAGGTAGGAATTCTGCTTAGAGAAAAGAAAGAAAAACTGACCCAAAAGGATGGGTTTTTTTACCAGCATTATACCTCATGACATAATTTACATTGACACTGGGTATGATTTCTTTTTGGAAGCATTTTATGGTTTTTTTTTGCTAGTACAAATTACAGCACAAAGGTGGGATTAGTTTGCCAAATGAAGATGCCCAGTGCTATCTGACATGCCTGGCAGCATCCAAAAATCTCTATGGGCAAGACAGAAATAACCCAGAACTTATGAGTGACCAACCTCTTCCCAGATCAATAGCTCAGAAGCATCTGTGTTAGAGTGAATCTTTCTCCAGCTGCCACTGCTCACCATGGAAAGGACTTGATTTTCTGGACTTCTAGGGTGATTTCACATGGCCCATGATACCCAAACTGCCTGGGAGTGGCAGAGAGATGCTGACAGGGATCTCTGTTCTAAGCGTCTGAGTGCTGCCCGTGGTCTGCCTTGATTTTAATAGGAGATCAAACACTATCACACAGCCAACACCTACATGTGGATATCCTAAATCTTCTGCCTGGGATGTCAGCCTGGGGAGAGTCTGAATTTTCTTTTATTCCAGCCTGGATTTGATAGGTCCTCATCCAAAACCACGTACAGTCATCAAATGTCTGTTCATGTGGCTGATTCAGCACATGTCCAACCCCAAACACCATCTGCATCACTTACATGAATGCTGGAATGCAAATTACATGGGCTGAGGAGGATGTGAGGATAAAGTGCAGCCTGTGGGGAGGTACCTGAGCTTGGATTTCTGGAATCATGACGTGTCTGCTTTGTCTGGGCTACAGTCAGGCTGACAACCACTGATGTAGACTTGGCCGGATCATGCTGTCATGGATGGAGTGATGCACTTCATAAACAGGCTTAAACCTCTCCCAGTTCCATTATTGGGTCAATCTGCACCAGAACTGGAGTTTGTAACTGGGACTGGATGGGAGGCTTCAGGGAGAATTTTTTTTCATGAAACAAGCAGGTGAAACTTCCAGGCTTTAGCTACCCCTTAGTTTAATTATTACGTGATAACAGTAGTTAAAAGGCATGGCTATTAAGGAAAGTCTCGTTAATCATTTTGATAAGAACGAGAAAAGCATATTTATCTCAGTGGCAATGAGATGTAAATTAGAGGAATTCTCCTCTTTCACCCCACTCACAGACACTTGAGTGTTTTCCCCTAATTACTTGCAAATAGCAGCTTATTCAATTAAGCAGCAGAGCAGAACATAACCCCCTTCTCCTCTTCTTAGGCTCTCTCTCGGTTCTTTCTGTGTGGTACCAGAGATAAGTGAAGACCTTTCTCCTTACAACAGCCTTCTGGGTTAGCAGCATTAGCTTCATTTTATAGAGGCAGATCTGAAGGACACAGAGATCCAACATTCTCAGAGCCGTAGAGGGAGTGGGAGGTGTCAGGAAGACCTGAACCTGCTCCTCAGAGGGCTGACACTGCTTGTCAAATCAACAGCAGGATTTTTGCTTCCTTTATGATCTGCAAAGGGATGATAACAGGCTTCTCTGCATGGACGATTGGAAATTCCTGGAGGTGGCAGTGGTAGAAGCAGAGTTTTCCCCTGCTTTTTCTTGATTGAAAGGAAAATCAATGTCAGTGGTATAGGCTATAGAATGATGTTGTGCTAAGCTGTTCCACTGTTGTCCTACCCACTTAGTACATCTGTCAGGGGCAGAGTTTCACTGCTCACTGAGCATGCAGCAGCCAGGAATGCACTGCAGATGACAGCAGCCTGCTTGTCTAACCCTGTCTGACTAAACCTGAAAAAATCCATGTTGTGGTTTCTTTGATGTACCAGTGCTTTGTGAACCCCTGAGCTACTTGCTGTGTGTCCTGGGGTTGAAAGATGTTCACACCCTGGCACAGAGCACTCTGCCCTTTGTTGTGGCAAAGTGGCTGTCTCAGTCACCTGAGTGTGCCTCACCTATTCCTGAAAGAAGGAGTTGGAAGGAGACTCCAGACATTGGGTGCACACAGTCATTCCAGGGTAGAAATTTCCCTGCAGCGTGTCAGGCTCTCTGTACTGCTGAGAGTTGAAAAATGTGGATATTTCACACATACCTGGAGTTGGAAGTGCTCCAAGGGTAGCCCACAGGCAGGACAGGACACAGCCCCAAGGCTGCCAGAGTTCAAGGAGCATATGGAAAACACCCTCAGGCTCATGGTGGGCTTATTGGGGTTGTCCTGTGTGGGGCCAGGAGGTGGACTCGATGATTCTTGTGGGTCTCTTCCAACTCAGGATATTCTATGATTTAATTACATCAGGGGCTTGGGCCAACAACAGTTGTCTGGGCTACAAAAGAGAGTCCCAGCAGCCACCTGGAGAGTTTGGGCTGTCCATCCTCTGCTGACCTCCTACAGCATCCGAGGGGTCAGATACCCTGGGAGGTCCTGGCAGCTCAGCACTGCTGCAGGGCCAGGGATGTACATGAGAGCCTTTTCTGGGCTGTGTGGGAACCAGCTGAAGCCTGGCAGCTGCGAGCTGGCCATGCCTGTCCTAACGATGCCTGTGCAGAGCTATTGTCTGCCAGGGCACACACCATCAAATCCCGTTTTCTATTTGCGGCTCTCTGGGTTCATGGCATGTGTTTGAAAGTCATTTTCCCAGAGTAGGCTGACAAATATGAAAAGCCAAATGCCCTTCTGCTTGCAGAATGGGAGGAAAAGCCTAAAATCTTCCTTGCCTCTTCCTCGATATTCAGTGCAAGAACAGATGTGGATGGAGTGCATAATTCCATAGGAATGCAGCTGTAATTTCATGTGAACTAATACCCAGTTGTTAAACCAGCTACTAGAGAGGAGAAAGACTCCTTCAAGCTGGTTTTAGCAGACACCTGGCCCCTCTGTTTTCACTTGTTTTCCTGCTACCAAGATCCCTCACCACTTCTGTGTGTGCAATACAGATGAAAAGAGCATCGAGCATTTCTTGGCATGATCTGGGTGAATGGATGTAGAGGAACTATGGTAAGGCAGGATGTTCTTGGAGCTGGAGTTTTTCTTGGATGTGAGCCCAGGATTTTTTGGATTGGGGGCCAATTTTATGGAAAGGTTCACGAACTCTCAAGGACTGCGCCCAGATTTCCTCTGTCAAAGCTCCACACAGCTCTACTGGGACAGACTGGAGAATACTATAGCTGTAAACATTCCACGAGAAATATTGGCCCTGCAGAGTTCAGCTTTGCTGTGTTTGGCCATAATTTCTGCAGGTGAGATAGGAGGTCAGCACCCTGGGGAAAGGGGCTGCAGTGCTGAGTTTTAACTGGGAACTGGGTGTTTTACAGTGGGACGCTGTACATGGAGAAATTAGAAGGTCTGGGGTTTACATCTCGTTATCTTCTGTGTTTCCTCAGCCATTTGCTGCCATTCTTTCATCCCTTTCCCTATTCCCCTCATTGGTTATGCCCACAACTCCCCCATGGTGATCAAGAATTGTCTCCTCCAGAACAGACCTTTTGCTTTTACACTCAATTGAGCTCTGTCCCCTGGAGATGCAAAGCCAGGGGTGACCCTCTTGGAACACACTGTAAGGCAAGGACAGCCAAACCTGGTGAAATATTACCTACTGCTCACTGAGCAAGAGTTTTATAGTAGAAAACTACCCATGAGAACCCGGGGGTTGTTTTGGAGAAGACTAACTGGTTTATTGCAAAATAGCCTGGGAGTGAACTGATGTTTACGTGCCAGAGTATAATCAGGAATTAGGGCCCTGGAGGTGACAGGGAAGCTAAGTTGTATGATGGTAGGGACATTACCAGTGACCCCTGAATCCAAAAGTCTCTGCTTAGCCATCTTCACAGTCATAAGTCTACTCCAGGACTGACTGAAAAAGATAAAGGGCAACACTATACACAGCAAGTCTCCTTTCTTCTCTTCCCTTTTATTATCCTCCCCATTATGTTGTCTTCCCCACATTTCCAGTTCTAGCTCCCAGTGCACAGCTACATTTCCTGCCACCCTTCAGGTTTAACCTGAAAGCTGACATAGAATCACAGAATCACTTAGGTTGGCAAAGACCTCCAAGATCATAGAGTCCAATCTTTGTCCCATCACCACCTTGTCAGCTAACCACAGCACTGAGTGCCACGTCCAATCATGTCTTGAGCACCTCCAGGGCTTGTGACTCCATCACCACTCTGAGTAACCCTTTCCAATGCTTAACCACCCTTTTTGTGGAGAAATTCTTCCTGATGTGCAACCTGAAGCCACCCCTGGCACAGCTTGAGGCTGTGTCCTCTCGTCCTGTTGCTGCTTGCCTTTGAGATCCTCGTGGAGGTGTCCCTGGTGGGCAGAGACAGAGGAATTACAGAAGGACCAGGTAATTGTTTTTGACAGTAGCCCACAGCACACACCTTGAGATGCTACAGGTGGTCCTGGTGCCATGGGACAATGTTCCAGGGGGGAAGAGCTGTTCCTCCTGACCTCTATTAGCTGGAGGTGGCCACATGCCCTGAAGTGCGCACGTTTCTCAGCCTTGACAAAGCTCTGGAGATTGTGCTTTAAATCATAAATAAGAGAAGTCAGGATTTTCATGTTTCTCATGTAGAATGAGTTTCCAAAAGGCCTGAGGCGCTGAGGTCTATTGGCAGATCTGTAGCGTGTTCAATCGCAGGTGAATCAGAAATGGATGTGGTTGTACAAGCTCTGTGAGGTCTGGACATCATAGCCAGAAGTCTTGTACCAATCACACTTGTACTCCTACTTCTCTGGGTATATTTATTCTTGGATTTAAAAAGTATTTTTCCCATACGCTGTTAATTGACAAATGGGGGAAATGAAGTTGCAACATTCTGGGGAATAACAACCTCACTGCTTGATTTCCATCATATGTATTGTACTTCATAATTTAGGCACATGCTGAAGTTCTTTGCCAAATTAT
Organism: Corvus moneduloides; assembly: GCF_009650955.1. Lineage (NCBI taxonomy): Eukaryota > Metazoa > Chordata > Aves > Passeriformes > Corvidae > Corvus > Corvus moneduloides. The sequence continues at coordinate 162,850,553 of NC_045476.1, forward strand.
AGCTTTTCTGAGCGAAGAAAGTGCAGTTTCCTGCACTTTTGCTGTAATGTGCTTCCTTGCTGGTAATACTGCTTTGACAAATGCACCTTTCTGCTTACACTGATTTGATTGATTTTACACTCAAGTTCTAACTGTGTTGGAAGAAATTGCTTATAATTTTGATAAACTTATCAAGGAATTTTCTTCCAACAGAGTTACACTTTTAGGCAACTCCAGGTGATCTGTTGCCCTATGTTCCCTGGACCCCCACCTTACTGAAGGGCAGCGGAATTTGAATAATTATACTGTGTGTGGATGTACTTGCTGTGGAGTTGGCAGTAAATATTACTCTTCTACCTCATCTTTCTTTTTCTTCTTGGGAATAAAGAGATTTTTCTTAAGTACATTATACCTTTCCCATGTTAACTTTGTGTTAATCATGTAAGCCATTATATTTTGAACACATGACTCAATGCCTTGCTAGGCTTGTGTCTACATGAAAGAGCCACTTATCAAAAAACGTGCCTTTGGGAGAGAAAGCTTTTTCACTGAAATGAAGATTATTCCGTTGTTTGACAGATCCCATTGAGATCATCTACTGAACTCAATCAAGGACCTTCATAACGACGTGAAATGGTAATAATAAGGCAAGGTTCTGTTTTCCTGATTCAGCCAAGGGGATATAATTAAGTGAATATCAAAACTAATTTTAAAAGTGCTGTCTAATAATGTGGTCTATTTTCCTTTTACAGGCTCGGTGGATTACATTCTCTTATGGCTCGGCATTTCAGTGTAAATGTTAGTATCTGAATTTAAAACAAAACTGGTGGGGTTTTATCCAGTTTTCTCAGTCACTTATGCACTTTCTGCCTGATGCCAGGTTTTATGGGTTTTGGACTGTTTTTTGTTTTTGTGGGTTTTGTGGTTTTTGTGTTTTTGTTTTTTATTCTTTTTTTTTTTTTTTTTTTTCCCAGGATGTTACTTAGCACTAGAAAGTCCATATATCTGTGACATCATCACAAGGGATGGCATTCTTAGTAAAGGTCTGGGGTAATTTGGTGACAGGCTGTGCAATATCCATTCCACGATACCGGCTGCTCCAGCTCACCTGCAGCACTTCCCTGAGCACTGAGCATGTGGGTAACATATCCCCCAGCCCTGTCTTGGATATATCCCTCTTCCTGCTTTATATTCCTCCACCCATGCTTGTATAGAGTTTTAAGGCAACTCTTATCAGGTGCTTGTTTTCATCCTCTATTGGCTGATGTCATTCTTTCTTGCTCAATAAACCCTTCTTTCAAAGGCCAATAAATATTGCATTAGTTGACTTGTCAAGGTCACCTTCTTTCAGCTTTTCTTCTCCGTGACTTTTTTTATTGTATCATTCATGCCCATGTCTGTGTTTGTGCAGCATCTCTAGCACCACTCTGGCCTTAGTCTCTGCTTATGTGGAACGAGGATCAGCTGGTGGCTGTGTCAGCTGGGAATTATATCCAGAGAATCCTAGAATGGTTTGGGTTGGAAGGAACTTTCAATATCATCTCATTCCAACCCTTCTGCCATGGACAGGGACACCTTCCACTATCCCAGGTTGTTCCAAGCCCCATCCAACCTGGCCTTGAACACTTCCAGGGATGGCGCAGCCACAGCTCCTCTGGGCAACCTGTGCCAGGGCCTCCTCACCCTCACAGGGAAGAATTTCTTCCCAATATCTAATCTAACCCCACTCTCCTTGAGCTTAAGGCCATTACCCCTTGTCCTGTCACCACAGGATGGGGTAGTAAAAAGTCTCTCTCTAACCTTCTTGTAATTAAATCCTTCTTGTAATTAAATTCTATGTTTTGCTGTCCCCATTAAGTTTCTTGGCATTTTTACCATGGCTTCATAGAGAAAACAGGTTATGACGAATACAAGGAAGTTTTGAGTGTAAAACACATGTTGCAGTGCATAAAGTTTTGCCAACCTCTTTTCAGGTGGAGAAAACAGTTTCATGTCTAAAGCAAGCCAAGGGCTCAATGTGTACAACTGTCAATTGAGTGCAGTGAAGGAAGAGAAGAGGGGTGGTGGATGCCCCATCCCTGGAAACTTTCTGGTTTAGGTTGGACAGGGCTCTGAGCAACTGGATCTGGTTGAAGGTGTTCCCGATCATGTCAGGAGGGTTGGACTTGGTGACCTTTAAAGGTGTTTTCTAACCCAAACTGTTCTATGATTCAGTGATTTATGGCTTGGCTAGCTGCATTACTGTGGGATGTCCTGGCACCCCATCACCAGGAGAGAGTTAGAGGAAACCATTTGCCTTCCCTTGAGGAATAAAATGAGCGAACCCACTAAAATAAGCCCAAATCTGCTCCTCTGATAGTTTTTAGTGGGAGAAGGCAGCTCCATTCCTGGTGCTTGGATGGCAGTGCAGCAGTTCATGCCCTTAGTGCTGGGCTTCTGTTTCAGTCCCAAGAAGGTTTTTGTTCTGCTGCACAGCAAGGTCATTAATCAATGAATCAGTAAAACCACCATGAAATCACTCCAGTGATGCCTGAAATGGAGAATTTTTGTTGGCAATAACATTGCTGAGACTGAAACATTGGCAGCAAGGTACTTCCCAGGGACAGGGTTTGCATGAAGGGGGTGGCAGCACTGGCCTTTGCTGTGTTAGGTGGTCACAGTCACCGACCTTTGCTGCTGCTGCTGTTGCTGAGGGAGTGGAGAACATTGAGGGGCCAGCTGGGATCTCCAAAGTGCGAGCTCAGAGACTCCACTACAGCAGCGTCTGCAATGCTGCAATGACTTCTCTGTCCTCCTCCCTCCACCACACCCTGAGCTCCTAAGAGTTAAGGAAGAAGGGGATAATGCCTCCTTTAGTGCTTGGGTCAAGTTGTAGAAGCGTTTGATTCCTGCTTCTTTTGTGGAGCAATTGCCTCACAGCCGTTGTTTTTTTATTTATTTTTTTTTTTCCCAGAACTGATACTCTGGAAGTTTTAATCCTGGTCTCCACTATTACCCTGTACCTTCTTGCTGCCTCTACCAATTTGATCTCTTCAGGAATGCTCTGCTCTGGCAAGACTTGTCCTACGTATGAGGGAACCTAAAATTTCCAGGTGGGCTCTTCAGTCCCCGGTTCGGGAGGTTTGAGAGGTTTCCTGGCTGAGCAGGAGAGGGCAGCAAAACACAGAGATTGAGAGAGAGACGAACGGAGATCCCCTCGCCGAGCGTGCAGAAGTTCATTTCGCAGTTTTAGGAAGGGTGCCCTGGTGTGGAGTGGGATTTAGGGTTTTCCAGTGCTGCCCATGGGGATGTTTCTGCAGCCCGTACAAGAGTGCTGGGGTGGGCATTTTTCCGTAGCTCACACTCAGAGCAGTCCTGCAGAGAACACCAGGCTGAACAGGGAGAATTCTTGTTCCTTGGATGGTCAGAGAGATGGAAGACTTGATGACCTGCAGAGAATGATGTGTAAGAGCCAACTGCCTCAGAGAACAGCAATATTTTCAGTGAGAACTGTGAATGTGGGGCTTTTGTGGAGGAATTACCTCTCTTTTTTCTTGCCCCATGATGTGCAGCCAAAAGCTTCCAAACCATAGATAAGGGTGAAATTTCAACAACAACAAAAAAAGGATCGAGATCTTGGCAATGATCGGAACAAACACAGTCCATATAACAATCGGTGTGGAACAAATAAGGAGTGTTGAGGAATGCAGTTACTGTGGCAACCTGGTAATAATAGATAACAGCATTACAGAGGTGAAAATAGAAGTGAGAACAAGGAAAGCATTGAGAAATATGAATATGTGAGTCAAAATCTGGAGCAATAAAAACATTGTCAGAGAATTAAAGCTGAAGCAATGCAACAGCATTGTTATGCTGCTGGTATTTAATTTGGCAGAAGTATGGCCAGAGACAACTGTCCCTGAATAAAACATCAGTTTTCATGCACGGTGAATATGGAGAGTATTAAGAGGTAAGCGAGGGGAAATGGTTATGAATCTGAAAGCATGGGAAAGATCAAATCCCATGCTTTCAGATGTGAAGTCACATCCCAGAGCATTAGGAAGCACAAGCTGGGCTACAAAGAGTAGGAAAGGGATTTATTGCATTGGGACAGTGGTAGGAATTAACAAGGGGTTCCCAGGGCTGTGTGGGGATATAGAATGGGACACAGTGTTATACACAGACCTGGGTTTGAATTTAGTATTTTAGTTATTAGACTTCCAGGTGGACACAAATCTTCAGCAAAGATCCTAGTCCCACCTTACTGACTGCACAGATCTTCCCCAGCTCTAATTCCTGGGATTTGTTTGGATCAAAAGCTGACAGGAGATGACACTCTGGGGGTAAGGCTGGTGGAGATACTCTGACACCATCCATTAACCTCCCAAGGATGCTGTTCAGAACCAAGGTGCCCAACTCTCTGGAGATATTCCTAGATTTTCTGCACACCCTCACTAGGATTAATGTGAAACTTAACCTGATTGCTGCCATGGTTTTCCACTGCCTTGAATCAGGAGTCAAAAACTGCCCTTTTGTGGACACTGTAGAGAATTACAGAATCATAGAGTAGTTTGGGTTGGAAGGGACCTAAAAGAGCATCTAGTTCCAACATCCTTCCGTGGGCAAGGACACCTCCAAGTAGACCATTGTACCTGAAATAGCACCTTATTTCCACAGCAAGGAGGCCAAATAACTTACTCCAATGCAAAAGCAAGGTTGTACAATGAGGGCCTGTAAATCAGGAGGAAAAAGGACAGCCATGGCCAGGCAGTGGGAAATTAATTGTCCTGGCAGCTGAATGTGATTTGACACTGTTAGTTAGCACATTAGTTTTGATGGTAAATAAATGTCCCCATCTGTAGGAAAAGGTGCCATTTTGAAAATTGCTTTTGCAGCAAAATGGAGCTTTAGTGAAATGAGAAAAGAAAAAAACATCAAAAACATCAGTGATTGTACAAACATTATGCTGTGAAGTAATCAATACTACTCAGAGAAAAGATGAAATATACTAATTTTCTTTCATCTCAGCATATTTTCAGATGGCCAAAGGAACTGTTACTATAACAGGCAAATACATAAACACGGTATTGGAAGGATCGTAATATAAAATTAGGGTGAAATAAAACAGAGTAAGAAAGTCAAAACAAACTCTCTCTGCTTTACTATAACAAAACATTTCAACACCAGAGTGAAATGAAGAAGTCAAAACAACCCAAATTTCCCATCAGATATTTTACCAAAATCAAAATATTTCAACACAGTGTCTGCGTTTCCATGAAATGTTGTTTACAGGTGGAAAATTGTTGTGTAACAAATGCTTCCAACTTACTGTAAAGCTGGCACACCTGAAGAGTGGCATCTTTGTGGCCAACAGAGTTGGGAGTTGGACAATTTTTTTTTTTTTTTTTCTTTTTTTAGTTTGGGAATCTCCATCACAAGAATTCACTCAAAGAAGGAACACGTTCAGTAAGGCAGGGAGTTTCTGCTGTGGTTGGTGTTGTTTTCCTGACATGCTCATTGGAAATTCAGCAAACATTCTCTTCTGCTCCATGGGCAAGCAGGGGGGAAGGATTGCCATTGCAGCACCAGTAACATGGAAGTGCTATGGTTATCAGTAACAATCTGTATTTCAATACTGCTCAGAGGTCTCAAATAAGATTAGTGGCTCATTATGTTAAATGATATATAAATACACAGGCACGGAGTGTTTTGTAAAGTAGCCTTTATCTACACCAACAAGAGGAAATAAGGGAGAGCAAGAGGATTTTTTATGGCTCTGAATTTATAGAAGGGGAAAAAATTTAGATTAGCTATGATTATGAATAAAACTGGCTGAAAAAGACAGTTGAATTTTGGCTCTTTGAGGCCAAGGTGATCAGCTGTCTCATGAGAGTTTGATGCTTTGTAGAGGGTTTCAAGGTTATTACCTTAGGATTGCCTGTCTGCCCCATCCTTACTACTGAAAGCAACTTGAAATCAAGCTCTTCACTGGGACGTGTTATTCATATGAAATTCCCACTGCAACAGTTAGATACTGTCTCAGGAGTCAATTTCTGGGATGTCATCCTTCTGGATATCTCTAAGATGGAATTGCAGGAGTCTGCTTACTTTTATGGAATAACAATAGAAAAATTGTTAATAAAACAAACAAAGTGTTCAAGGAAGTTTTTTAACCCTAACACAAAATTATTGAGAACTACTTGTGTGCATTCTCCATCTGTAGCCAAATGACCCTGAACAAGCTGGACTATTCGAAATTTCTGTCCCATCAGTTAAATTCTTGCAAGTCCAGCCTGTGGCACAGTCAGAATTTCTGCATGTTTTGTGTGTGTAGCACAAAATACTTAAAAAAAAAATTGAAATCCAGAAAACAAAATCAACCACTCTCACATCCCCATTTGTACGGGTCACGTGGTGATGCTGCACACCTTGAGAGGTTCAATTTACACAATGAATTTTGGGGCAAGGTTTGTGTCCTGGGAGCTTCCATATCAAATCCTTTATTACATTCCTGTCTCTTATCCCTTTCTTCTTCCCACATGGTATTCAGACTACCTAAAATAAAGCCCTTTGGAGGTAGGGGAATTTCACGCACTAGTGTCTCCTCACTGCGCAGTTTCTGGGTTGTTGTACTATTATGGTTTTTTGCTCTGGGAAATGTGAGTTAATTTTCCTAGGAAAACCAGGTAAATCCAAGCTGCTGTGTTTCTGGAGGCTACTGATAGTTTTCCCTGATGATCTTCTGTTCTCCATGTCCCAGCATGTCTGGGTTTTATGTGACACAGGGACTTGATCTGGAAAGGAGAACTGAGCCTCTCGTAAAATGAAGGTAGGATAAATTCATGTTAAAAGCCAGTTCACTCTGTGGCAAGGACAAACCAGCCCTGCTGCTCCAAAAAGCCGTTAGATGAACAGGCCAAATGTTTCAGGGTGGACAGAGGGGAAATATCAGAACAGCATTTCCTGCAAAAATTGATCTCTCTGCAGCTGTCCTTCCATTTAGAGGGAAATTCTTCCAGCATCTTCAAGGAGCAAGAAGTAGGAGCAGTTACTTCATAGTTAATTATTTTCTACATTCATATTTGGAATGTTTTTTGTCTTGACAAAAATAACATCACCACCAGCCAATTCCCCTCTACCCCCCTGCTCCCCCAACAGCAAAAAAGTGCAAACTGAAATGGCTGCTTCTTGACTCTTTTTCTGCCCTCTTTAGGTTACATAAATCTCAGGTTTAAAGCTCGAGGCAAGCAGAACCCCAGAGATGCAGGAGACAGGTAGAGGTGAGTGGCTGTTGGAAATGGGGTCTGCATGGAGGCTGCACAGATCCATCCTCCCTTTGGCAAACCCCATTCTGCTTCTGAAGGCTGCAGACCTGCCTCCAGCTCAAGGAATTTGCTCTGGCTGCAGTCACTGGATTACTGAGCCCACCAAACCCCTTCATTTCTAGTTTTGGGAAACATGGCAGGACTCATAATCACATCCCCTCTGTAGTCCTTCATGATGCTGGGCAGTTGTTTATTAGTTTTGATGGTGTCTCAAAGTCCTTTCTATGCCATTTATGGCATTAAAAATGGCTCAAGGCTTCTTAGCAAGAGGCAGAACTGATCAGGGTCAGGAGCTGAGCTGCTCCTACTATGGGAGAAGAGGAGCAAGAAGATCTTGCATTGTGCAGCAGGATGGAGGTTTGGGATGGAAAGCTCTGAGAGATGGATTGCTACATCACCACAGCAGCAAAGTATTTGGATTTATCCTGAGAAACTTCCCAAGATCTGAGCCCTCTCTCAGCTGTAGCAGATACCCTTTTTTCCACAGCAAAAGAGGCAGCAGAGTTGCGGCAATGTCACAGGAGGTACGTGAGGACAAAGATCCTTGTTTGGTGTGGTGAAGGAGAGGGGACACCTCTGTGTGTCCAGAAAAGGGCAACAGAGCTGGGGAAGGGTCTGGAGCCCACCTGGTGATGAGTGGCTGAGAGAGCTGAGGAGGCTCAGCCTGGAGAAAAGGAGCCTCGGGGGGACATTATTAGTCTCTACAACTCCCTGACAGAAGGGCGCAGCCAGGTGGGGGTCAAATTCTTCTCCCAGGTAACAGAATGAGAGGAAATATCCTCAAATTGTACCAGAGGAGATTTAGATTGGATATTAGGAAAAATGTTTTCACTGAAAGGGTGGTCAGTCAATTGAGCAGACTGCCCAGGGAGATGGTGGAATCACTACAGGATGTGTCACTTGGGGACATGGTTTAGTGGTGGACCTGGCAGTGCTGGGTTAACACTTGGACTCAATGATCTCTGAGGGCTTTTTGAGCCTTAATGGTTTTATGATTCTATAAGAAAAGCAGGGACTTGGAAGGCAGAGGAGGATAAAATTTCTGCAGACCCTATTCCTCCTCTTTCCTTTGATAAGTTCTCAAAAGCCGTGTTTTTGGTGTGTACCCAGAAAAGGAAATCAAGTCGTTCGAATCTTCCAAAATCACAGTTTAAAAACGTCAAAACTTTTGATCTGTGAAGGGGTGATGGATTCTTACAGGAAAAAGGAATCAAACTGTGGCAGGTTAGGTTGTTCATCCTTGATCCATGATGAAGGTAAATGTTCTTGAACTGTTCATAGCTGAGGTTTCTGGAACCCAAAATGCAGGGTGTAGGTAAATTAGTTGTCTTCCTCTTATTTTTGCAGAAGCAAGAAAATCTCTTGCTAAAGACCCAGCAAAATCCAGCTTCAGTTCTGGTGATTTTTCTCTAATAAATGAGCACTGATATTTTGTTTTTTTCTGGGCTTGGGGAACCATGCAGAAAGCAAAGTTAATTTAACTACTGGGACAAAATAACAAGTTTATTCCTTAACAAACAAAACAAAATATTCAAGCTTATGGCTACTAGCAATGGTTCAAGAGGGCTTGAGTCCTGGTATCGTCTCTGGAGACAAAATTTTTCAGAAGAAATAAAAAATAGAAACGGGCAGGAATTTCCTCTCTTACAGAGAAACAACACTCAATCAGTTTTAGTAGATAAAATGTTTTCTTAACTCCTATGGCATTTCACAATTGATGAACGTTTCCAAAATAGAGATAGTTAAAATATTATCTCTTTCCCACAAGTCTTTTTGGCTTATATTCTGACTTTGTTACTGTTGTGACCCAAGCTGTTTAAATTTATAACCTTGCCTCTCCACCATCTATGCTGAGATGACTAATTAATGTGGCTGCCATGTGTAATTGCAGTAATAGATATCTCGTACCCTCACATTGTGTTTTGATGTATTTTGCTATCATTTTGAACCAGGGATTCAAAAGAAGACAAATATTGTTGTGCCAGTCAATGTTTTCATTCATCTAAAGAACAGAAATAAACAATCTCAGGGTCTCTTAGCTCTGTTAATTAAAACCATAGGAATGAGTCCGGATGCTTTTCTACCAGGTCACCTCTGCAAAACTGTTCGTGATTATTGAAGACCAGATGATGGCCCTACAATTCGGAAAGTGGTCAGAAAAGGGGTGACCAGAAATTTTCTCCATTTCCCCCTTAATTTGTCTTCAAGAAAATGGACACAAACCCAGGGCTTTCTCTTATTATTTCTCAGAAGAAATAACTCCAAAGTTATTGCACAGAGGAATGTTACAAAATGCTTTTTGATGTTAAAAGAATCAGGTACCAATGCCTGGAGAACCTATTTTCCTTGAAGAACCTGTTTTCAACTCTGTCAAACACAGCTTTTCCCAAATCCATGGGATCTGCATTCACCAGAGCCAGGAATCTTCATCAGCAACAGATTCTGTGAAAAAACCCTCTGTCACAAGGACTTCAGCTTAGATTCTCACCCAAAGACCTTGTGCCTTGCCCACCTTGTTTCATATATTATGCTTCAGATTATTTCAAATTCTTTTGGAAATATTGAATTTGTGGTGGAAAAAAAAGTCATAGGGATGTCCAAAAGAAAAAGGAATCCTCCATAGCTAAATGGCAGAGGCTTCTTTTCTCAGCTGGAAGAGAGGGAAATTTGACAGGAACCCCAAACATCAGTCTGAGTGTTAAGTTGCTAATGAGAAAAACAGGGAGAATGATGATGTGAACTACCTGGAGATAATCTGGCAGCCTAAAAGAATATTTGACATTTATACAAAAATGGATATTTATTTAAAAAAAAAAGGGAGTGGTGGAATGAAACATTCAGCCACCTGAATGCTATGAAATAATTTAATCTGACAGTCCTGGAAATGGTACCTCTATTTTGATAATTTATGGTTCCACCACACTATTTTGAGAATTTACCTCTGTGTTTTCCAGAGGGGATGCTGGACCTCTATTGAGTGTGGGCTGTTTTCTCTCAGTGCTGAAGGCAGGACAGGCAGGTCAAGAGGTAAAAGCACATCTGTCTCTGTGAGAAAAGAAGACATCCAGGGGAAACAAGGTTTTGCACTGTGAAGCTGTTAGGCAGTAGTGAGCTCAGGTCTGCTGTCATTCCTTCTGGAGGAATTCCTTAATGTGTAAGCCTTATTACACTACACTTTTTTTTCTTAATTTATCTTGCTGTCATAGAGGCACCAGGAGGGCTTCACCAGCACTTTCAATGCCCAGTCCTTGCCTGAATCCTGTCAGCTGTTTCACTGTTACTGGAGACACTCTGCAGGCTACCTGCCATATTTCTCCTTCAGTCTCCTCTTTTCCATCTTTTCCATGCTGACCACAGCCTCTGCAAGCTGGGATTAGCCATTGGGCTTGATCCTGGTAGGTCCCTTCCCAGCTGAGATGTTCACAAGGATATGTAGTGATAGGACAAGGGGGAAGGGCCTTTAGATGGAGAGAAGGTTTAGATTGGATATTAGAAAGAAATTCTTCCCTGTGAGGTGAGGCCCTGGCACAGGCTGCCCAGAGAAGCTGTGGCTGCCCCATCCCTGGAAGTGTTCAAGGCCAGGTTGGATGGAGCTTGGAGTAACCTGGGAGAGTGGAAGATGTCCCTGCCCATGGGAGGGGGATGGGACTGGATGATTTTTAAGGTGCCGTCCAACCCAAAGTGTTCTATGATTCTATGATTTCATTTAAACATGAGAAATTTTTTTTTTCTTTTTTAATTTTGTTTTGAGGGTGGACAAACAGTGGAGTAGTTTGCCCAGAGATGATTTGTGTCTCCCTCCTTGAAGATGTTCAAAACTCAGGCAAGAAAACTACTCTGGCTGACCCTATTTTGATAAGAAGGTTGGAGTAGGTGTTTTCTGTTCTGAACTCAACAATTCTGTGATTTTCCCATAAAAACATCCTAAATTATTTCAAACTAGTCTCTTTATACCTGAAGATTAAAGCAGGGAAATGAAAAGAGGAAGACTGTTAAGTCCAAGGTTTTATCTAATACTCTTGAACTTCTAAAAGCTTTATTCTTTCTCTTTTTCCTTCTTAGTCAAATATTAATTAGGTTAGGGCCATAGTTATATAATAATACTCTTGCTATTCCCTTGTGTACAGTGAATACAAGGCACTTCATCTTCAGAGATAAATGATCCAAAGGCTTTTCCTTCTGTAAATCAGAGGCAGCTACAACCCTTTAGCCCCTGCAGGACTCTTCTCCTGGAGTCACAGCTAAATCAGTGCCACACTGTGTAAATATGGGCTCTGCCTTACAGTCCAAGCTATTTTGGAAGAGACATGAAAAAGATTTTGAAGTCTTTTCACAAGTAAACAAACAAAAATTCCCACAGTTGGATCATATCCTTCCGTCCTTCTCTTCAAGGCTTTATATGCATATTCTTATTTAGATGTCTGTGTAAGTGTCCAAAAAGGTGACACTTCTCTTACTTGTAGGTGATCATATTCTAGTGAGTGATTTAATTTAAAAATAGGTAAGATTTAAGAACTGGATGCAGTTTTTTTCTGCCTTTGTATGTGTTAATAATACCTTCCTTCATCATTACAGTGTTGTGGCAACACATGGAGGACGAAGGACTGTTGTTCTTCCTTCTCCTTTTTTTTTGATAACCTTAATTTATTTATCTGTGACAACAGAATTTTTCCCAGATAAATTTGGAGCCTAAGTCTCCTGCCATCCCTGTTGGTAAATGCACTGCCCTTGTTAGACTTGAATTGAATCTTACACCTACTTTCAGGGAATTATTGAGTCCAAAAACCATCCATCATCCTGGCAAACTCCCAGTCCTCATGTCTTTGTTAACCACAGCTGTAGCAGCCCTGCAGCAGAAAAATGAGCTCACTGAGGAGGCCCATTTCATTTTTCTAAGGACTTTGAAGATGATGATGGGAGTCTAAAAGCAGAATGAGCACTTGTGATACCAGGAATGAACAGAAAGCACTGGTAGGAGTTGGTCTCATCAGATGTATTTTTTTCAGTGGGAAGGTGGGATGTTATCAACCCAAATGAGCTGGAGACTGCGCACAACTCCTGGAAGCTGCCTCATTGGGAGATGGATGTATCAGTGTGATAATGCAATCACAAAGTCCTCTCTCAGCTTGGAGGAGAAGAGGAGCTGCAGTGGGGTGGTTGCTGAGAGTGCCCTTCCCACTTGCATGAGATGAGGATCCACTTGATTTCATCTGCTCAAGAAAAAACCCCACGGTCTGATTTGGGCTTATTTTCTGAATATTCATAAACTAGATCTGGTTGTCATGGAATGATAAACTGACAAAATTAGGAACTGATGATGTCTTTGCCCAGAGCAGAGAACATGGAGGAACAAAACAGCTTTTCTGTGCCCCATACTTCCACTTTTATCCACTGCTTCCCATAGGATGGCTGTGCTAGCAGCACTCATCCAGCAAGCACGTGGATCTCTTGGATTTTCTGTTATTAAACTTATGGGGCATGTCAAAAATCCTTGGGTGCTATCCTCAAGTAGGGAAGTTCCTAAAGTCAGTGAATTCACCAAACCAGATGATGGGAGGGTGTATCAGAGAAGACATATTTTCTCTAATAATCTGTCCTTATACCCCTCTGTGACTCCCCTGTGCTTGCCACACCCTGGGGTGGGACACCAGGAACTCTGATCTTGGCCTCTACAGGTTCTGGAGACCTTTCAAGGTTATAAAAAAATGGCCAAGAAGTCCTGTGAAGCCAGTGTGCAGGGTTTGTGTTGTGTGTGTGGCCTCTTGACCCCTGTTTCTTCCAAGAGGAACTTTATCTGCTCCAACATAATGGGAATCCATCTAAATGGATGGAAATCCATCTAAAAATCCCCCCAAAACACGAAGTTATTTGTAAGCTCGGCATCTCTGGAGCAATGGCAATGAAGAGTGGGTAATTAGGCCAGGTTGGTAATTAGGCCCTGAGCAAGTTGGTGTAGTGGAAGGTGTCCACGGATTGAGATGATCTTCAAGTTGCCTTCCAACCCAAACTGTTCCATGAAGCTGAAATCTCACTCATATGATACTCATCTAGCATCTAGTCTTTGAAGAATTTGAAATACAGCATGGTGTGTTCAACATTTTATTAAACATTAACCATGCCTAACATGGATGTCAGGCATTGGCAGAAATCTTTTCTGAAGAAATTATTCCCCATTTCAAATTCTCTTTTCTGAAGAAATTATTCCCCATTTCAAATTCCAGCAGAAATGCAAAGATTTGGAGCCTGAGAGAGATATTTCGTTTTATGAAAATGCTGTTGCCGGCAGTCCTTAAAGGTGGGATCAAGGGATTTAATAAATATAATTTACTTTTTATTGCTACTCAGAACTGGAACTACTTTGGAGTGAAATGGAGCTGTGCTGTGGGAAAGTGCTACCCTAAATCTCTCCCCATCAAACAAATCTGCCCCAGAGCAGTATTTTAGGGCAGCGTTTTGAAATGGGAAGGGTAAATCTGCAGGAACCACGTGTGCCTGTGCCCCTTTGCTTCTTTAATCCACTCAATCACATCTGATTCTTGTGACTCAGAAACATTTGTCCAGCTGAATTGTCTGGGAACTATTCTCTCTGATATCTTCCTAAGGAAAGTTGATTAATTAGCACATTTATTGAGTGTTGCTCCTACGCTGCAATGGGTCTTTGCTTTGCAGAGGGAAGATAGGCCCTGTTCCAAGTCCTTCCTTCAAAGCAGCATCTCTAAATTTTAACTGTTAGCTAAAGGCTGCAATTCTCAGGCAGTCAAGAGCAGTTTTCTCCTTATTCAGTCTCTGTTAAAAGATAATTTTTGCTATTTGTAAAACGTAAGATCATACAGAAAATTGCGTAGTTACTAAACTGAACACCTGGGAATACACTCCTCAAAGGAAATTTAGGTTAGCCAAAAGCAGCATCAGTTTTTTCCTGCAGCAGGGCAGGATACAGCTTGAAACATCCCTCTGCCTGACAGGCAGCAATGAGTCTCTGGGAACCAAGAAATACAGCAGGAAATATTGAACTTGTAAGGAGAAGTGGTGGAGAAAATGCTGAGAAAAACACACCTGCTACCCAAATTGCTGATCTGTGTCATTTGCAACATCCTGAGGAAGGTTTTAGTGTGTTTTTTCTTTCCCTTCAGCAAACTGCTCACAAGCCTGCTCTGCTTGGAGTTTGCCGGCCAGCGCTGTGCTAGCAGCACCCTGGATGGACTCTACCTGCCAGTATCTCAAAGCCTCTGGAATCTCCAGTGCCAATGGCTGGGCAATGTGTCAGCCAGAAAACCAGGTTTCCATCCTGCTCTGGGGAAGAAACATGAGGTTTCACTCTGAACTGCAACTGGTTCACTTTTGGAAAATTTAATTCTCCCATGGCACTGATTTGGCCTTCTTAGACCTTTGCTTAACACATGTCAGCAGTGATCTGTAAAATCACTGTCCAGCAGCTGGTCCAGCCATGGAATGGAAAGCTGGGTCTGAAATGAGGTAAGAGTACTCAGGCTAGATCCTTCCACTTCCAAACATTTCCCATTATCTTCTCACAAATTGAATACTTTCAATGAAAAAAAAAAAACCAAACCTAGGGAAGGGTGACATTCTCTGGAAGAAAGAAGGAAAGATCAAGGACGTTTACATTGCCTCAGGTCCTGGAGTGCCTGGGCTGTAAACCCTTGTATGATCTTAGGAGGTGACAATTGATTTCATTTCCCTGAAGATCGTATCTTGGGTAAATGTATTAGAACAGGAAGAGAAAGAGAAAGTAATTCCTTGAATGTCAACAGCAGTTTTACCCCAGCTTGTAAGGCTGCTTTAGAAAAATCCCTCAAAAGCTTTCTTTGCTTGAAGAGGGACTTCCCCCTTTGTCTGTCCAGCAAACAGATTTCTCCCTGGGATGCTGCAATGAAGCACGTGGTCTTCTGACAGTCAGAAAATCCAGAATGGGAAAAGACTGACAGAAGAATGGAGGGGATAGTGTTACACTGGCAGCATTTATCCCTTTCTGTGCTGCAGCTTGGATATAGCCTGCTGATTTCCGAATTTTTCCTTAAATGAAAAACACACACCTGTCTGTAGAAGTCTGGTTAAAAGCCTTCCGATTGGCACTGATACTCTGTAACAAATTTTGTTTTAAGATAAAGATTGTAAGGGTTCACTTCTTTGATAAGCTTGGATAGTGTGATGGATTAGTGCTTTGAATGTTAAATTCACCGAAAGAATAAACAGATTCAAAAGCTTGGAGTGTGGAGAAACATGGATATTCCACATGATTTTATAATCTCATTCGGATCGCTGCTTAATGATTTATCACAACTTTTTTTAGAAGAATATCCAACTTTGATTAAGGAGGTCAAACAGTGGAGATTTTTCCTCCATCCCATTATAATCAGCTCCAATAATTACTTATCCTCTGTTAAAATAAGCATCTCATTTCCATTACAAACTTTGTTGACTTTCAGATAGAAATTAATATCCAGATCTTTGTACAGTTAAGAAAATTCTTATAGAGAAAGCTTCTGGCAGGGCAAAGGGTTGCAGGTAATCAGAAAAGTTCTTTTTCCAAAATAGAAATGAGACCAAGTCTTGTCACATCACTTGCCTCAAATGCAAAAGGTATCAGTATTGACCTGGAAACTGGAAGTTAACCAGGCAATGATGGAAAATGAGCAGGTTGATGCTAATTTAACTGAGATGAGAATGTGCTCTTTGGGTTTATTGTCACCAACATGCAGAAAAGTAGTTCAGGGAGGTGGCTTTCCCCTTTGTGCAGTAAGTTTGAAAAATGAATGGGTTTCCTATTTTGAGAAGTTTTACTTGTACAGGCACATGAACTAACACAGCTGGCTCCAGATTTTTGTTATGTCATAAAAATAGGGCATAGAAACAGAGATGTTTAACAGTTTGCCTCAGGAAATGGGAATCCTTCTCTTTCTAAAAAGAGCTGGAAAGAGAAACTAATAAGCAATGAAGTCTCCCTTGCCCTAAACGCTGCTGCAGTTCTACAGCTGAGCAACTGGAGAGCTCATAGGTTGTCAAAAAGAACATTCAGCAATTTCACCATCTCTGTGCCTCATCTCTAATATATTCATTGCTGCCTTTAAGATAATGATGTGTTCTGATTACCCTTGCAGGCAGAGTACCTTGTGCCGGGAGGGGGTGACTGGCACCACTTGGAGCTGAGCTGCCTGGCTCTGTTGCAATCAGCTCCTGAAAGCTGAAGCCAATGAACAGCTCCCCTCAGATGGCTCAGAACCAAGCAGGAAGGTAATTGAACAAGAGTAATAATGTACTTATTGATCCCTTCAAGGTCTCCAATTTCTTTGAAAGCGAGGGAAGTAATGAGCCTCGAGGAGCAATAATGTACCTGTAGCACTGAAATAATGGAGCTCCCAGCTCTGAAATGTTTGACTCCTGCTACCTCTGGAAATTGGCTCCTCCCTTTGGCATCGAATAACAGCAAGAGGGAAAAGCTGGGCTGCGTGGAATCGAAGGTTAGTGCTTGCAGCCCGTGTGTGCAGGGACATGTGAGTTTATGGTCCATGACCATGGGAAGTGGGCAGAATGAATAGTGGGCAGGAAGAGGAGGAGGTCAGAGTGAGACTGTTACAGCTGGGTGAAAATTCAGTGGCTACAGCATCCAGGCTGCAAGAGCCAGGTACAAAATGCTGCAGCTGATTTGAATTGACTGATTCCAGGCACTTCATTTGTTTCCTGGCTGCTTCCAGTCGCACAGCTCATTAATACAGCTGTCACCATGCATTGTGACATTTGGCTCTCTTTCAGCACTTCTGGCCAAGCCATGCTTGGGTATTTGGTGAAGAGTGAAGACAGAGATCCTCCTTCCCATGTAGATGTAATTACAGAAATCCTTCCTCTGCTTCTCAACCATGTGCTTATGACTTCTCAAATGGTTGCTCCTGGATTTGACTTCATGCCACAGATGGAGATGATAAATGGAGGATTTCCTAAAGAGCAGGGAATGGACAAGATGAAGTAGAAATGGCAGTGTCTTATTGATCTTTGGCTTTTAAAAAACCTCCTGTAAAACAGTATCATCCAGCACAACACCATCATCTGTACATCTAATCCCTGTCACCTCAGCTGGAAGGTTCGCTGTGTTAGTGATCAGCTTTTTCTCTTGGGTTTCTTCAGTGTCTAAACTCTTGTCTGCACTCAAAGCAATGAGCTGCTCATAAGACAGGTAATTTTTTATGTTCTGCTTCTGCCCAGTGTGAAACCATGTGAACATCCTCTGTATGAAATGAAAACAGTAGTCAGCCCTTTAACACTGCATGAATTTCTTCTGCATAAGCCTCAGACAGAGAGAGATTTTTATCCATCCTTCCTCTGGGATAAGACTTAGAACCATAGATTTGTAAAGGTTGGGAAAGGCCTCTTAGATCATGGAGCCCAACCATTAAACCAGCACTGCCAGGTCCACCACTAAACCATGTCCCTAAGCAACACCTTTACATGTGTAGTGGTTTGGTCCAAAATATTCGTTACTATTTACCTTCTGTGAGATAAGAATTAGGAGAAACACAAAGCAGGCACCAAACTTGAAAGAATATAAAGAAGTTTATTAACAGACCTAAAAGAAGAAAAAAAAATCATACCACAACTTCAGAACACTTCTCCTCCTCCCCCCACCTTTCTCCCTTCTCCCACTGATAATGTAAAAAGACAACCCTTGAGATGTTCAGTCTGTTACCACTTCCATAATAACCTTGTTCAGTCCATTTAAGAAGAGGAGTCTCTCTTGCTCATGCTATGAAAACATTATCACAATGAGACAGCTGCCCGGGTTGGTTCTCTGCTCGCATCATGTGAGAGTCCCTTCCCCCGACTTGCAGTTTTTCCCACAACTGCTTTCGAGGGTCCACTCTTGAATTACTGGGGTACAGTTTTAAGGTTGAGCCATTCAGGAACAAAAGTTCTCTTCACCCATCTCTGGGAGCATTTCATCTCTAAGAACAGAGGCTCTTCTCCTTCCCTGGGAGCAAAGGGTCTTCATCATCTTCATCTCTAGGACTATCTCTGGGAGCATCTCTGGGGACTGAGGTCTTCTCCTTTTCCATTTGGAGCAAAAGTCGTCATCTGGTCCATCTCTCCCTGTCCAAACTTCTCATGAAATTACAGCTGCGTCAGCATCTGCCTATCTCAGCGCAGGTGCTTTTGCTCACAAGTACAAGTTGAACGCTCCACCCCCCCATGCCTTCATGAAATTACAGCAGGTACTCTGATATATCATAGCTTCACAACAGAATTTCAGCTTAAAGCATCTCCTCTTTCTTCTCCCTCAGGTTTTCAGCTCTTCACAGCACTAAAAGGGTTAATCTCACCTAGGCCTTGCAGCTGGAATTTCGCTTATCGCTGTTGCTCACATGATCCTTTGCTGGACAGCGGTGCAGCTTCAGCTGAATCTTGGCTGCACTGGAGAGGGGGGAGAGCTGAGCCGCTCCGGCTGCCCACAGCAGGGCTGTGGGGGGGTTCCGCAGGTGGAACAGGGCCCATCGGCTCCAGGATGGCCGTGGCCTGGCCTGGCCTGGCCTGAGCAGGGCCTGGGCCAGGTCCGCCAGCCCCCACACGGGCCCCGCAGCCGCCTGTCCCAGCGCCGGAAACGAGAGAGAGCTGGGGGGGGTGGGGTTTGTCTATTCTTAAGTGTGGATCACAGAGGCGGTCACAATTTTAGGTGGCTTAAAGGATTGTCCATATTCAAACTGGCCATCTGATAGGTTCTGTCAGGTCAGGTCACAGAGGAAGCTGTAAGCACCCCTTTGCAAGAACATCACTTCTGGGACTATGCTTGCTAACCCATGACAATATGTTTGTTGAACACTTCCAGGGGTGGTGATTCCACCACTTCCCTGGGCAGCCTGTTCCAATGTCTGACCACCCTTTCAGTGAAGAAATTTTTCCTAATATCCAATCTAAACCTCTTCTGGTGCATGAGGCTGTTTCTTTTTGTTCCGTCATTTGTTACTTGTGAGAAGAGAACACACCTGGCTATGAC
This sequence comes from Corvus moneduloides, assembly GCF_009650955.1. Classification (NCBI taxonomy): domain Eukaryota; kingdom Metazoa; phylum Chordata; class Aves; order Passeriformes; family Corvidae; genus Corvus; species Corvus moneduloides. Next base: position 162,869,837 of record NC_045476.1, read on the forward strand.
CTCCTTCAGGTAGTTTGAGAGAATGATAAAGACAGGTTACAGCAGGCGGGCTGCAGTGCTACTAAACTGGGGTGACGCTGATTCTTAGCTGGTCCTGGGATTGATCAAGTCTCAAACACAGGTCAGGATGTCACATAGGTATTGCAAAACAGTTGCTCAGCCACTGCTGTGAGGTTTCTGGGCTGGTCACAGCCCATCACCCAACAAGTCTCCTTGCTGTGTGTTGTGATACATCCTAACCCTATAAACCATGAGATTTATGCATTCCTGCACTGTAAGAATGGCAAAATGAGAATGACAAACCAGTAAATCTTCTGAGGCATGACCTGTCCTTCCCTTCTGCTTTATGAGAGAAGCTGAACGACTTGAGGTCAGAGCATTTTGAAGTGGATATACTTCCTTAGTTAAAAATAAGGATGCTTCAGGGAATTGAAAAAAGACACATAGTTTTCCCAACAGTGATTTTTTTTTTTTGGTTGTTGTTGTGTTTTTTTCTCTTGCCTGATATTGACATTTCAATTTATGCTAATTTATACCACTTGAAAAGCCCAAATAAATCACTCGGGCGGAACTGAAGAGAGGGTGAGTGTAAGGAAATTAAAATTATGAAGTTGATGTCTGTGCTAAGATAGCACTTGAGACACAAAGCGTTTGCAATCACTGTAGCATGCATCTAATCTGTATGATACTTAATTAGTTCTTCAACAAGTGGTTTGAATTCCTTTGAAAATTTGTGGACCTTTGTTTATTGCTAACCAGCCTCCTCATGTCCACACAATAAATGATCATAGAGCTGGGGCCATCTGGAAACCCGAAAACAGGATGTTTTTCAAGTCTTGATAAAGAAAGATTAAAAAAAAATAAAAAAGCAAGAAGGTATCAAAACTTTGTCCCTTTTCCCCCATTATTCCTTATAGAAAAAATCGTGGGAAGGGTCTTCAGATGGCTGGTTTGATCCATTGACTTTTCTTTTCTATGGTATCAGAAAAAATTTCTGTATCAATGGGCGGAAAGGCAGAAGGAAATGAATTCCCAAATGTTGCCCATGAAGCTAAAGTAAATATTCTGAAACTGGATCTGAACAAGGAGTGACTGTGGACAATCAGTCTGAAAGCAGTCACAGCCCCTGGAGCCAAAACTCCAGGAGGACTAGTTTGAGATGTTGACAATGAGACACAAAGACACAATGCTAATCAAGTCCAGGCTGGCAGATGCCCATCCAAAATTTGTTTCAGAATATGGAATTCCGATGGTTAGAGAAAACTGGGATGAATTTCTCTAGCCAAACTTTCCTTGCTACCAGTGTTAATTCAGATATTGAAATAGGTTACCCAAAAAGTCTGTAGAGTTTCCATCCTTGGAGATATTAATCAGATTTGTAGGACAAGACTACAGGAATCAGGTCTAATCTCAAAGCCCTTTTTTGACCAGGGGTTTGGGCAGGAGCATTTCTTGAGGGTCTTTCTGACTTGAATTTTATGATTCTGAAAACTGTGTGCACTCTTCTTAAAGGAGGAAGGTAGAGGGTAGGACAGCAGGGACAACAAAAATACAGCTTCACAGGAGAAAGCACTTTTAGGTCAGCCATGACCTATTCTTGTCCCAAATTGTTCAGAAATCTCTGCTAAACTCGAAGATGACACACCATAATGAGCAATACTCATACACCATGTTTTATATATCATTGTTTGTATCCAGTGTGCTTGTATAGACACCTGCAGATATAAGGACACATCAAACACTGGGACCAGCAGGAGATGCACCTCACACTGGGTGATGTACGGAGTTGTGGGAGATGAAGGAGTGCCCTTTCCTGAGGCAATAGGCTGTTATATCCTGGTCAAGTGCCAGCGATAACACATGCAGAGAGTCACTTTCCTCTCCAATCTCCTGTTTTAATGAAGAGGGATTGCAGGACTGTTACCTTAATAGGAAACAGATAAACCAAAGCTGGAGAGGAAAGCTGAATGTGCTCAAATGTCTGTGAGAGCCTGGCTGCAAGGACAGCCACCTACAAGGACATACGCACAGTGAGGGACACAGAAGAGAGAGTCTTTGTCCAGCAGAAGAACAGAAAAGTCTGCAGTAAATCAGATGAATCAGGGACACAGAGAGAGAGAGATCTCAGTGTTCGCACATCAAACAATATTTTTATTTCATTTCTTCACATTGTTTTTTTTTAAGAATATTTTTAATTTTTTGCCATAGGTGAGTGAGAATGCCAGAAGTCCGGAGGCAGTAAAACAGACATGGTTAAATTAAAAGTGGGGGAAAAAAAATTATATCAAAAGCCATTAAATGTAAAGATCACACCTCTGTCAGAGAAAGTCCGTAATGCTAGAAAATTGTCACAGTGTGCTGGCCCTGAGCCAAATAACTGATCTCTGATTGTACTAGGTTTTGTTTACCGCTTTTGTTCCCAAAAGTGTTTAATACACAGTTTAATATATGTGTCTAGAACTGACCTGCTTTAAAAGACATTACTCATTTTCGAACATTTTCTGGCAGCCATGTCACAGCAGCACAACTCTGGAAAAGCCCAGAGATGAGAGGTCATGGCAGTGCTCTTGTTCCAGCACAAGCAATGAATTTGTGGCAGAAATTGCCAGCTGAGGAGATGTGCCCAGCATCCCAGGATCATTGAGTTCCAATCCCCCTGCCATGTGCAGGGACACCTTCCAGTACACCAGGTTGTTCAAAGCCCCATCCAACCTGGCCTTGAACACTTCCAGGGTTGCAGCATCCGCAATATCTCTGGGCAATCTGTTCCAGGGCCTCACCACCTTCACAGGAAAGCATTTCTTCCTTATATCTAATCTAAACCTGCCCTCTTTCAGCTTAAAGCAACTCCCCCTTGTCCTGTCACTATGTGCTCTTGTAAAAAGTCTCACTCCAGATTCCTTGTGAGACTCCTTTAGCTACTGGAAGGGGCTCTAAGGTCTGCCTTGGAGCAGCTGTATGTCAGAGCATTGCAGAAAGAGCCTGAACTTTTAATCCTGAAGGAGTTGGACTGAAATCATCTCACTGGCCAAACTGGAGCTGTATAGCAAGACTCCTTTCTCTTGAGTTAGAGGAATCACTGTGATGCCTTTCAACAATATTTCAGCACAAACCCTAACCCCTTTACACAGCTATTAATCTCATATGACAGATCTGAGCATAGTTGGAAGCCTTTAGTAGAGATAACACAGCCACAGAGGTTGCCCCGAGGTCAAAGCCTGCTGCTGTGGAAATGAAATATTTGCATAACCTTTTCTTTCAGAAATTTATGTGGTGAGCAAATGCATTCGTTCAGGCTGCTTCCTCAGTGCTTCACTGAGGCTGCCAGACAGGGGAGAAACAAAGCAGTGTATTTTTGGGAAGGAATATGATTACCAGCCCTAAATGGGCATGGTGGGGCTGTGACGGGGAGTACAGGCACAGTTGCCCTAGGGAGAAAGTAACTAGAGGAGGCCATGATTGGGCATGTGCACATCCTGTACCCATCAACCAGTTCAATCGTTTGGTCTCCCTGGACACCCTGAGCACAGAGACTGGACATCAGGACCTTGCCTTTCACTCCTCTTGTGGTTGTAGGTGTGTGAGATCCTTCTCACACCTTGTCATGGTTTAGCATAGCTACGGAAGTAAGTAATGTAATGAGTATTTTGGATCAAGCCACTACACTCCTGGAACAGAGTGAAAGTGGGTACTGATCACTCATTGTGTATCTTGGAAGATAAATGTATCTCCTGCAAGACAACTGCAGCTGCAGCTCACCACACCATGGGCCAACTCAAGAAGTTGCTCTGTAACTAAACTCAAGGTTAGGAAGCCTTTGTTTTGAATCCAGAACTTGCAGCTACTGCATTTGTCCTAAAAATGTGATCTAATTGTGGCCTTTCAATACCTGGGGAGGCTACAAGAAACCTGGAAAGAGATTTCTGACAAGGTCACGGAGTGACAGGACAAGGGAGAATGGCTTTAAACTGACAGAGATTCAGATTAGCTATTAGGAAGAAATTATCTCCTGTGAGGGTGGTGAGGCCCTGGCACAGGTTGCCCAGGGGAGCTGTGGCTGCTCCATCCCCAGAAGGGTTCAAGGCCAGGTTGGCTGGGGCTTGGAGCAGCCTGGTTTAGTGGAAGGTGTCCCTGCCCATGGCAGGGGATTGGAACTCAATGATCTTTAGGGTCCCTTCCAACCCAAATCATTCAGTGCTCACACGACTGACATGCTACACTGTGAAGCTGCACTCCTGGTGTTGCTGACATTCAGATGCCTTTCTGGCACTCAGAAAGACAATAGTTGCTGACACTCCTGCTCTCAGACTACTCAGTTGTTTGTTCTTTTCCTCTTAAACTGCCTGTTTTACTTTTCCTAAGTTTCCTTTCAATGTGCTGCACATAACTGGAGAAAGTTACTAACCACATCTGCCCAGAGAGCGACTATCAGTGGATACAACTGTGCCTTTATTGTTTCCTTCTTGTTTAAAACCAAACAAATGAATCTTTTCATTGCATTTAAGACTCTCTTATATTTTCAGAAAGCACATATTGTTCCCTTCTGATTTCATCTGACAAAACACACGCTGGCTGGTTTGTATTTATTTATTTTTCTTCCTTCCTGGAATTTTCAAAGCAGTGAAATAATCTCAGTCATATTTGCCCTTCTGTTTGTGCAAGAGAAACAATAGTTATTGTGTCTTAAATGTATCAGAGGCATTCTTAGGTGTGAGATAATCTTATCCCGGCCCAACACTGTATGGAATGAATACGGGTTCTTAAAGAGATGCTTTTTACTGAGAATTTGCTCTGAGATGTGCCCTTTGTAGAAATGCATTTTTACAATTGGAAATTGAGAAGACTACAAGAAATCCCACCATGACCAAGGAAAAGATTCAACCCTCAGCATGTATGAAAGTGTCGTGTATAATAATGATTTGAACACTACCAGATGCAGTAATTGGCTTCTACTGGATGGTCTCAGAAGAGTCCAAAGGTTGAGAAGGAGTTTTCTGTGTAGGTAATGTGCCTGGAAGGTCAAATTCATGGCTCCCCAAGCAAGTTCTGAGCCAGCCAAGTTACCAAGCAAGAAGGCAGCTGTGAGTTTAGTGCCTGATCAACATGAAAACTTGAGTTGTGTGAGCAAGATCTGGAGCACATAGGAACCATGCATTCCTTTTTCACCAGCATTTCAGACTAGCATGCCTGGGCTGAAACACTTTTGCTCTGTAAAAACCTCCATTTTCTCAGTTGAGAGAGTCCGAGATGTTTGGAAAAAGTTTTTGCTCTGAGATTTCCATATCCCATCCTATGGATGTGTTGAACACTGTAGGATCAGATCTAAATTATGAACAGAGGGAAAGTAGAGATGGATGCTCACACCTCCCAGGATAACCCAGTGCATCAGAAATGGGCTGAAGTGCCACCTTTGAGTGACCAAAGTACAGGCAAGTCCTCAGATGCTGCAAACTGATAATTTATGCAAGCAAAGGCTCTGCTTGTGCATAATTTTTGCTATAAAGAGCAATGGTCACTCACAGCATCTGACAAACTTCAGAGGAGTCCCCAGCCATGAGGTGAATGCTGCTTGACAAGCTCAGCTGGTGTTAGCTCACGTTCAGCTCCACAGCACTGATGTGAGAAGGAGCTGGGGAAAGGTCACCCTGGTCTTCTGCAAGAAAAACAAGAAACCCCGGATGAAAGAGAAAGGGAGAATTCCCAAAGCTGCATCCAACAGAGCAGGATTTCACCCAGCTTTTTGCGTTGCCTCTGATGAACAAGTGAGACACATCTGAATGGATCTTGCAGCTTATTCCTACAGACGGCTTCATAATTTTTCCTTTTGAAGCCTCTATATCATTTCCCATCTGTTTGCTTACTCTTGGAGGGAAAAGGAATGAATTATTTACTGCTCTTTCTGAAATCCTGTTTGTGGATTTGATTTCACATCTTTAAAGCTTATGTCCTATAGAGCTCCAGACTATTTTATTAATATGCATTTTTGCATCTCTTTTGGAAACTTGATCTGAAGTTAAACACTGGTCAGAAATGTCTAATTTATTAGATGAACATGGCCACTGAAAAATCTAAAATTCCTACTAATGCAAATCCCAGCCTTGCAAGAACAAGTGTGAGAGTCATCCCACTGAGGTGTGGTCAGTATAGCTGCTCTTGCATCGTGTTAGGCAGGTGCATGTGTCTGAATCCAGGCAAAGAAGCCAAAAACCACAGATCTGGCTCAAAAGACAAGTGCCAATGGATTTTACTGTGAACTGCTGCTGCTCCTCGGCTGCAAAGTTGCTTGACTGGAGAGAGCTGCCTGACTCACCAGGCTTCGTGTAATTTATGGCGTATCTTGTCTCATAAAATTTACAGATGGGTGCAGAGCCCATCTTCACACATACAAGAAGGTCAGAGCAGGACTGTATTGGTCTATTCAAAAGAAACCTCTGCCTTGATAAAGAAATCAAGAGGTTTTTTTTGTTGACAAAGTCAGTATTCCCATTCTCTTGGTATCTCTCTTGTTCTGCCCTCAGGCACTGCAGCCCTCCAGCAAAGGCTGGAGCCCAGGACTGACCTTGTCAGAGTCATTAACTCTTTCCCAGACTGGATTTCCTTCTTTTTCATGTTGGAATTCCATGTCCTAAAGCTCTAATTAATTCGTATAAGCAATTGTTCTCTATGAAGCAGTTATCCTTTGCAAATCCCAGAGCCTTCCATTTGAAGAAATTGAGAATTTAATTTCAGCCGTTGCAGTGAAGCAGAGGCAGTGTGCTGAAATCTGTGTTCCTTCCTGGCCTCAAAGTCCTGTAGAAACCACAAGTCTGCACTGGCTGGGGTTCATTTGGAAAATTAAAATTTCAATGAAGATATAAACAGAAAGGCAAAAAAGTCTTATATTTTTTCTCTCTAGAAAGCAGTGATATCTCACCAAACTAGCCAAATCCACAGCATGTAACTTGTGAACAGTTGTTATCCTGAGTTGCTTTTACTCTGCTTGTGTAGCAGAAGGATCACAGAAAGCAAACGCTGGATATCTGCAGAAGCGTTGGACACCTGTTATGACCCATCCTAGAAGGCCAGGATAACCCAAGCTCTTGTTAATAAATCTCTTAGGGCAGATTAGAGTAAAACAACACTGAATGATCTGTGTTTGTAATTATACACGTGTAGGGTTTACTGTAGAACAATTTGTTTGCACAGAAAAATGGGTATGGACCCATTTTGGTTGTTATCTATAGTAAAATGACAATATAAAAGCAGAAGGATGTCACTTAAGAAAACATACAAGAAAGAGAAGGAAAAGATAAAAGTAGAAAGATCTCACCACCTGTAGGTCTCACAATAAAACTTGGTTGATTGCAATTTTGATATCTGTTGGTCAAAGTGATGATCACAGACCAGACTCATCAACTGTTGGGGAAAATCCCAGGAACACCCCTTCTATTGGATTTATATCCACTCAGATTCAGGTGTGAATGCCCAGGTACCTCCCATGAGGAAGGGAGTTTCAGCTGGATGATGGCTTGCCTCTTTCCTTATCTTGTTCAATACCAGCTGTAGCCTGAGGTGGGCTGTGCTCGCCCTCTGTGCCCGGGTGAGTACTCTGCACATCGGCAGCTGCCCCCTGAATGTTTGAGCCATCAGAATTTCAGTGTCTCTTCCAGTATCAGTGGTGGACACATTCTTCTCCACAGACCTGGGATGACTGGACAATAGTGTCCTCTTTATCTTACCTCAAGTTCCTGTCACGGTCCTCCTTCCAGTTGGAAGGCCTATTTGGGGAGGGGTGGCCTTTGGTGGTCACAGATGAGCAGCTGTCTCTTTGCAGTTTGCTACAGTGGACAAAAGTCTTTAGGTCTAGGTCTTTGGAGGAAGATCTGCTTGTGGGTTGGTTTTTTTTTTTGTCTTAATTTTCTTTCCAAAATACCACTGGGCTATAATATCCATCCCCAAATGAATTCAGCTGTCTCTAGAGCCTGGTTTCTATGACAATGTTTTATGGACAAATAAGGGGCAAGCTCCATTCTTTGGTCCGGAGGACACAGCAGGTTGGCATGTGTATGATTAAACATCCTGACTTGGAAAGTGCAATTTGTTCTGCCTGTTGGGAGCAGTCCCTGGCTTGTGCTGATCCTCAGATGATATTTAGACATTGCCTGGTAAAGACCTCCTTGAAAGGCTTGAAATGTGCTCCAAGATGGAAGTGGTCCAGTCAGTGATAAATCAGTGCCCAAGCCTGCGTGCTTCTTACCTTTCCAGTGCAGACCACTGTGGCCAAAGGCTTGGATGCAGAACAGGGATGCCTCTGTAGTCAGAGCACGCCAGAAAACTGTTACACATCTTGTCAAGCTTGTGATGACAACCTCTGCAACCTCTCTGGATGATACTTGATCTGCGTGTCTCTCCTCACTCTTGTCCTGTTAAATAAATATTCTGAGCATGGACCTGTGTGTGATCTCACCTCAGCCAGCAGGGTCTCACCTCCCTCTCCTGCTGTAGGGAAAACAGCACAAAGCCCTGAAGTGTGACACAAATAACAAGTAACCATTGTTTTTGCACGTGAAAGTGCATCTCTCAGAGCCCTGTGACTTGCCAGTGCCCCGTCTGCTGAGGCAGCTCTCAGATCAAGGTGAAAAAAACCACTAATAATGACTCAGGTCATGCACACAATTCGTCATCATCCTATTAATCAGGGTGGCTGCCTGTTGCCTGTTCTCTCCCAACACACACTCATCCCTGGTGGAGTTTCAGGATCACAGAAACCTATTAAAGAGCTGTTTTTACAAAATGAAAAAGGGACCCATGCCCAGCAATGCTGCATGAAAAGGCAGATTCACTGCTGTGGTGATGTTTGTCATCAGACCGAACAATTTCTTACAAGTCTGCAGGAAGATGCTGCAACCCCAGGGTGGGACTGATGAAATTTCTGTGCTTGAATGGGTACTGGGTTTATATTACACCTCCCTTCTGGCACGAGAATTGAGTAAACGGTATTTGGTCAATCTTAGCACATGTACTGCCTGAAGACATGTTTGTCTGAGGAAGTGGGGGGTAAATCTGTGGGCAAGCAAAACCCGAATAGTTTGTGAACTGTTAAATGAGATGCCCGAAGCCAACCTGTAAATATTGCGCTTTTTCCCTTTACATAAGATGCCTTTGGCCAACAACTGCCAAGACTAAGATATTCCAAGTTATTGGAAGCAATTATGTGTCATAGACATGTTTTGGACTGAGCTCGTGCTGCTTCCTAAGAAAAGACCTCTTCTTTAGATAGATTTCTATCTTTGACAGGGGTACAAGAGATTTCTTAGGTATTCATCACACTTCACAACAAAAATAGAGTTTTATGAAACAAAAAAAGCTTTAAAGGCATCTTTTCTGAGGGTATGTTGGCACTGGTGACTAGGAAGAAAAGTGTAAGCTAGGAGCAAAAAAAACCAGTGCAGACTTTAAAGTAGCAAAAAAGAGGACATCTTGCTGGTTTTGTGGATTTATTTAATTTACTCTTCCTTTCCCAAATCACTTCTTCCTGCTTTTGCACCTTCCTTCCATCTCCCAAACCTGACTTTGGGAATCTGAGGTTCTTGGTGGGGGCCTGAGGCAGAAGGACTAAAGCGTTGCCAGGATTAATGCGGAGCTGGTGTCATAGTCCCTGGAGACTGTGAGTGATTGAAATGGCGTTGGAAGTACAGGGTCAGTTTGGGAAGTGGAGTCTGGGAGACTGGCATGACACTGACATTAAAGATCAGGGGTTGGGATGATATTGGTCATACTTAAAAACCAAAAGCTGCCTGTTGTGCTCTGAAGGGAAGAGGAGATATTGCTTCCATGGAGTATGGAACAGCTCCTGGGATGACAGGATATGAGAGAGGCTGTATTGGCTGTGTAGCCTCATGTCCTGATTCTGGCAGTGCCCAGGGTGACACCAGGTATAAGAACAAGGTAAAAATATTTCTCTAAATTATTCTTCTGGCATCCAACCACTTGGTGTTCAGAGATTTCCTGAGCTGGAGTAGTTTCTGTGTATTTTGTAAAATCATTGCCTCTCTTGACATGACCACACCCATGAAGACTCATCACTTCTCAGCATCTACAGCATCCTGTGGTGAAGAGTACCCCAGCTTCATGATGAACCCCCTTGGGTTTGCTTTGAACTTTCTCCACAGGAGAATTTGAAGCCAATTCTTACTCTTTCTCTGTCTTATCTCCATTAGAGAATAAAATGCATCAGAGGGAGAAGTATCAGGTGGGACTAAGGAAGGATGTGTTCCTCCAACAAGTCACAACAGAAGGGCATGCTCAGCCAAGCCTTGTCCCTATTGCTTTCCCCAGAAAGATGAAGGGGTAGAGAGATGAAGGAATGAAGGGATGGATAGGCAGAAAGATGAAGGCATGGAAGTACCTATGGATGGAGCCAGCTCGCTGTCCCCTCTGTCGCCACTGTGCTCAAGCTGTCACTGAGACCCATGGACAGCAGTTCCCTGCAGAGGCTGCAATTTTAAAATGGTTTAAATTTCTGGTGATACATTCAGTGGAAACAGGGCAGATGACAATGCTTCTGACAGGCTTTATTAAAGGGGACACTGGACACTGCTGGACACTGACCTGACAAGGACACTGCTTTCATTGTCCTCAGGGTTCTTTGGTTAAATAATGAAAGCATAAGAGTTTTGGATTTTTCTCTGTTGTTGTTTTATTATGACCACATCCCTCTCCAGCTGCACATTAGCATTCTTCCTCTCTTCAAATCCTCCTCCCCCATTTCCTGCTAACACTGCTCCCTTTTCCCACTCTTCCCCAGAGCTGCTTGTCATCACACAGTGAAACAGGAGCAACTGTGGGGATACCAGTGTGGAGTCACCGCTCACCATTGCAGCACAGCACCAGGAGGACAATGACATCAAGAAGGGCGGATTCCTTCTTGCTCTCTCTGCTGTGTGGCAGAGTTATCCTGCTGCCATGGCCTTTCCCAGACTGATATTGCCTCACTTTCCTTTACCTGGCAGCAGAAGCCGTTGCCAAGGCCTGTTGACTTGGGAAACAGCTGTGTGGATGGTGCATCAGAGACTCTCTGGGATTTGGATATAACAGGAATTTCCATCTGCAGTGTGATGTTGCTTTCCTTATGGCTCTGGAGTTCTTACTGCCACCCAAACATTTATGTGTAAGACACTGCCTATAGCTTGATATAAAGACCTCTAAAGAGTATGGTTGGTCACACAAAAGAAAAGTCATAAGACCAACATGTTTTCAACAAGAGATGAGCTGGGCCCTATTTGAGGGGGTGCTGATGATTGAGCAGGAGTTTTGGTGAGGGCTCTCCTGTTTGTGACTGTGAGGTTGCACTGAGATGCTCAACCTGAATGTGGTTTAAATTGAGAAAGTGGAAGTGATCTGAAGTGAAAGGAAAATAATTTGTTTTGTTCCCTTTGCTCGCAGCACATTTTCCCCTCTAAATTAGCTGGCATGAGCGCACAGACACTGAAAAAGGAGAAGGAAAAAAAGCCCTGGGAGTTCATTTCTTTGTGCTTCATACAGGGCTGATTTTCAGCTAATAAAGCAGAAGGGAATCTGCTGTGTGAGAGAAAAAAGCTCTGGCACTTGCAGGCAGGGAGCTGAGGAAGCACAGCAGGTCACTCCCTGGGTGTGGGGTGTGGGTGCACCCTTCACACATCAGTTCTGACCTCTCCTGGGAGGCACTCAAACAAGCCCTCATGAGAGAGAGAAAGGGGTTTGTTTGCCAGGGAGTGCCTTGAAGATCAGATGCCAGCAGCCTTCTGGGATGTCTGTCTCAGTGCAAGCCCGTGAGAAAATTCTGTCAGCATCAACCTTTTTGAAATTAGTATCTGATTTTAGAGACTTTTTGGTCATATCTTACTACTCAGTAGAAAAGATTATGATTATACCAAAAATGATGATGATGAAATTCTATGCATTTGCCAGACCTGATTTACTAGAAGTTGGATATATAGCAGGTATGAGAATAATGAAGCTTTTTTTTAACCCTGCATTGTCTGAGAAATAAAATTCAAAGAAATGCATGGGCATTGGCTTTCCCACTGGCACTGCCTTTCATTCAATACTTTTAAAAACAAAGCCCAGACCCGAATGTTGCTTGAGGGTACTGTGTCCTTTTAAAGTGGAGCTCATAGATATTTCTTCTCATGTGCAACCCTGAACAGAACGTGACAGTAGCTGATGTTGTGAAAATCAAGTTTGGAACAAGCTCTTGGGCAGGGATGGGCTCTGTAGTATGCACTGATATTTTGGAGTATTGGGAGTTCTTAAAGGGGGCTCACAAGAAGATGAAGAGCAACTTTTGGCAAGGGCATATAGTGGGAGGACAGGGCACAATGGCCTTGAGACGAAGGAGGGCAGGTTCAGATTAGATATTAGGAAGAAATTCTTTACTGTGAGGGTGGTGAGGCCCTGGCACAGGTTGCCCAGAGAGGTTATGTACTCCCCATCCCTGGAAGTGTTCAAGGCCAGGCTGGATGGGGCTTGGGGACAACCTGGTCTAGTGGTAGGTGTCTCTGCCGATGGCAGGGGGCTGAAACTGGATGATCTTCAAGGTCCCTTCAAACCCAATCCATTCTACGATTAAATGGTTTTATGTGATATTTAAGTATAATATACTCAGATAGGAATATGGCTGGACCATTGATTTTTTAACCATTTCAATATATCTGTGATTTTTAGTAGGGCAGTTCAGCAACTTCCAGCAGCTCAGTGTTTCACAAGAAACAGAGGAATATTGAAGCTGTCTCCTTGTTCCATGGAAACGTTAACAAACAGAGCTGTCACCTTACAGCAGTTCACTGAACCTGTTTTAGAAAGCTCTTTTAGGGATGGTTTAAACCTTTCCCTGGGTAAGCTCCTCCAGTGTCTGGCTGCTTGGATCAACAGCTTGCAAACATCTTGCAAAAATTTCTTTTTCGTGGGCTTACTCCAGACAAGAGACGTCAGGGCTTGATTTAACCCGAGGCAATCACCAATGTAAAGCATAAGGCTGACAATTAGTGTTGAAGAAGCAGCAGATGGGGGGACTCTGCTGCTGCCTGACCTTACTCTCCACTCAGAGGACACCTGTCACCTGTGACAGTCCTGATCCTCCAGCAGTGCTGAGCTTCTTGCTTGTGCTAAATGGTCTCTGTTCAGAGCATCGCTTAGCTGGAAAATGTCCAATTTTGTGAGTAACAGCTGTTACTGTAGAAGTGACAGGCTCTATTAATCTAAAACAATCTCCAACCTGAGCTGCACAGCCAAGCAAAGGGACCTATCCCAGGGAAACTCTGCTGCTGCAGATATGTGATGCATTAAGGCTCTGAGAAAGGCAGAGAGCATTTGCAGACTGGCAGGAAAATAGAACAGGGGAAAAAAAACCTTCAGTACCAGCAGCATCCATCCAGACCTTTTTGCATCATATTTTTCTGTTGGGTCCCTACTTGGTCCTTAAGAGAAATAAAAGAGTAGACAATGGGCTTGTGATATAATTTTGATGTTGTTACCCTTTCCTCTATGACTTTCAGGAAATTACCTTGCAGCCAAATTTCATTGTGTCAGTATTTTAAATAGTTTGCCAAAATGGTCATCCTGGAGGCTCCATCAGGGAGTGGAGTTATCAAGGCAAAGTGAGCTCACCCCACACTGGCTCTGCAGTTACCACTCACAGGAACTTCTTTTGACTTATAGCAAGTGAGGAGAACTTAAACTTCCTCCATTTTTCTTTGTCAGTGAGCGACCTACAGCTCTTGGAGCTGCAGTAACTCAGACCTGTGTCTCATTTTTTGTTTTCCTGGTAGTGTTGCATTCAGTCATGACAGAACTGTCATAGAATCATAGAAAGGTTTGGGTTGGAAGGGACCTTGAAGCTCATCTAGTTCCAACCTCCTGTCATGGTCAGAGACAGCTTCCACTAAACCAGGTTGCTCACTTTGCATTTCTGTAGTTCCTCTTACCCATGGACTTCAGTAAACTTAAACAAAAAGGAATGAAAATAACTTCACCTTACTCTTAATTAGACCTTTTTCCCCCTTTTCAGGCTTCCAGGGACGAAAAACAAATCTGTTTTTATGTAACACATTTGCCTTTGTTTGCAGAGTGCCATGGTGAAAGTCACAGGGACTGGTGTTTATTTTTGCAATAAAGGTCCAGGGGAGTCTGAGAGCTGTGAGCCTACAGAGAGGTAATATACACAAGAGAGCTTGAAAAACAGAAGCTCTTGCTTAAATTTAGCAGCTTCAAAGACCAGGCAAAGGCTGTGAGGCAGAAAGCTTTGAGGATAGACAGAGGAGAGCCTGAATTACCCATATGAGCCCAGCCATATGCAGACAAGGAGACAAGAAAAGGGACCAGGTGTGGTAACATGTAGAGAAAACCTGTCCTGACATCCATCTGAGATTTTATGAGGTTGGGATGGGGAGATGCCTGTCATGCTTCTAGACACCAGCTAGTTTTTTTCACTCAGTCCTAGCTGGCAGAAGTAATCACAGTGTATAACGTCTTGCACCTCTCCCAAGGTGTTCTCAGAGGCAAATTCCAGAGCCAGGTTCAGAGGGTTCTCTCGTGCTTACGTTTGCTGAGATTCCATATCTCTCCCAGGTTCTGCAGGTGCTCCAGCTTTCACAAATTCAGCAATTTTTGCATTCCTGAAGGTATGCAAACTGACACTGAAACGTTATTTCAAGTGATTTCCAGTTCCCTGGAAATATGAGAGGCAGAGATTTTGCTCAGGCCTGCCCTTGACTTTCCTAAATGCTTCCCACAAACACTTATGTGTGTTGTAGTTCTGTCCAGAGAAGGATTATGGGCTCTCCTGCTGCCAGGACCTCCTGTGGTGCTTCCTCACTTGCTCACCTCCTCCTGATGCCCCAACAGTGCCTGGAATAAAATGGTTAATCCATGTGCTTGTGTTTGCATATGCACAGAGATAAGAACTCCGTCCTACTCAAATTAATGATTTAGGGATCGTTTTGTTTACATATAGATTCATTTAAGGAAAATAACAGCATGGACAAGAGGCAAGCACTCAGAAAAATAACCCTTCCACTCCTCTAGTTCCTGTCTCTACTGTCCCACCAGCATTGCCTTCAACAGCCCTTTACTGTTGTACCTGAATTTGGTCATTTTATGGCTTCCTTTATGATGTTTTCTTCTACTTGCTGTGGTACAGCACAATCCCTCATTCTCAGCTCCTCAGGGGATCCATTAGTGTTTCATCCCCCTCTGGATCACAGACTGCTAGTCACATAGAAGATGTCTTCACTTGCCTACCTTAACTCTCAAAAAACTGCAGCTAGTGATGGTAAAAAGGCAGCACTTGAAGTCAAAAATAAAGAAAAGCAGCTCATTTAATCAATTGGTGGCATTTACAACAAAATTCAGAAAATGAACAGCACATCAAAAGGCAGGCACTTTGAATCCCTAAATTTTGTTGAAAGGCTGCAAAAATGTCTGAGAATTGTAAAAGTGTTTTTTGGTTTGTGGATAGCCTCTCAAGTCACTGCAATTTCCTGGTGCTATAATAATAAAAGCCAGAAAGACTGCTCAGCCCAGCTTTTCAGATCAAATTGAATGACAGGAGAACTAATCCCATGGAAACCACAGAATCTGCCCCATTTTCTTCTCCTAAGACCCTCATGCATGACTGATCTCATTTACCTCTGAACAATTTAGTGTAATTACATCTCTCTACTTTAAGTAGAAGATTTTTTTTCTGGCAAAGGTGTTTAGAAAGATGAGATTGAATGTCTCTGGCAACTGCACGGGGTTTTAGTCTCTGCACTTTAGAAAAACACAAACTTCATTCTCCTGATTCCTTCACTGTTTCAATCTCCTTCGCTGCACATTTCCATGAGCAGTAGAAAAGGGATGTAATTCTTATCTGGTACTGATTTTCACTCTCTGAATTCAGCTCCTCCTCAGACAGGCATTTTGTTCAAATCAATATCAGATCCTGTGGAAAATAATCAAGACTGTTTCTGCCAGCTGTACTGATTAAGGGTAGGAAAGGGAAATGTGGGGCCGGGCAAGCGGAGATGTTGATTGTTTAGTAAATGCATGATAAGATGTTTTCGATGACAAGAGTAATTGAAATGCACAGTAGAACAGACTCATGCACAATGAGATGTCTCTGATTTTTCCTGTCATCTTGGGAAGCAGCAAAATTCCTGTGGCTGTTTTGGTTTGCGAGGCAGACACTGACAAAAATCTATATTTTCCCTAATCCCTATGCCTTGAATGATATATAAATAATTATGAAAGAACTCAATAACAGTTTCCTGTCTTATTCCCAAGCTCTGTAAAGCAGCCACAGGAGAACAAGGTGACAGCAGGTGGCAGCAGGAAAGGTGTCATGTTTTGTCTCTACTCAATGTTTTGCAGTTTTGGGAGAGCTACAGACTCTCCTAGAGTCCTGATTGTCACTGGGGTCTAAGGCATGTCACAGCCCCAGGGAGACTTCACAGATATTTTCTTTGTGAAGAAAGTGGGCCACAGAATCATTTAGGCTGTAAAAGACCTCTAAACCCATCAAGTTCAACAGTTTACCCTGCACTGCCAAGCCCACCATTAAACCACGGTTCCAAATGCCTCATCCACACACCTTCTGAACACTTCCAAGATCCGCTTCCTGCTCTTGGGACGTTCTCTCCCAGTTGTATTTCTTTTTCCCTGAGCAGAAATGGCCACTGCCACAGGGGCTGGGCCAGTCTTCAGCTGACCAAAACTCTGGAGACCAGGCTCTGGGGTTTGATGATGAGTGAGCAGAGCTCCCAGTTGAGATGCCCACTGCAAACACTGCTGGGCAGCAGGTTGTGCCCTCCACACTTCAGATCTTTTTCTCTGCCTGCTTCTTTTTCCCAAGCTTTTCATGCTGCACTGAAGCACTCCTGGAAATTATGAATGCTAATGGCACAGTGGCCAACAGCAAAGCTGCCCAGCAGGAGGGCAGCTCTCGAGCCTTGTGTGAGGAATTTGCATCACTGTAGCACCAGGGATTCTCATGAGAGGATCAGGGCCCCGTTTGGTGGGGATCTGTGCGAACAAAAAATAGCAGAGCTCTCAGTCTTGGGAATCAGAATGTGCAGCAGCATCTGAAGCCAGTGAGAGAGGAGAAGGTGTGGGAGTAAAGGAGGAAAACTGCCTGCTAGGAACAGATAAAGCCATTTGTGGTGCTTAGCCTCAGCCAAATCCTTGTGCAGATCTACTGAGGCTTCATAAGCACCAAAATTATACACAAACATGATTTTGTAAAAATGAAGAGATAATATTAACAACAACAGTATTCATGAACTGTTGTTTAAGATGGTTTAATTTCTAAATAGACCATGTTAAATGTGAAGTGGGATTTGTACAGGCCACCTCTGATAAGAACAAGGAGCTTGACACTTTTAGGACCTGATTAACTGCTTGAAACTCACTGCACACCGGGTTTTGAGTGAAAATGTCTCATGTCAGGATCTAACCCAGTAAACCTGGACAACCAGGTGACCTATAAAGCCCCTTCTTAATTGCGGGGTAGCTTCAGAGGCAGGGAGGAGAAAGAGAAAGGAGAAAGAGATGATGCTTGATGAATAGCTGTATGGGAGGCATAAATTAAAGCAATTTATAATATTTAACATTTCTAAAGTTTGTAG
This sequence comes from Corvus moneduloides, assembly GCF_009650955.1. Lineage (NCBI taxonomy): Eukaryota > Metazoa > Chordata > Aves > Passeriformes > Corvidae > Corvus > Corvus moneduloides. Next base: position 162,887,458 of record NC_045476.1, read on the forward strand.
CTTTCTATCTGATTGTTGTTTAAGCCATTCTCTGACACAAGAGTTCCTCCATGTGAAGAAAAGAAAACAAAGAACACTATTCACACTGTTAAAAAAAAAAAATTGAAACCTGATCTTTATCCTTAAACTCTTACCTGAACAGCAGAGCAAAAATCTCATTTTACAACCTGCATGCAACTCCTTTCCCTATATGAAAATGCCTCTGTGGCATCTGACTCAGAAGTTCACGGTTATAGAGAACAAATTTTGGATGACCCAAGGGCTAAGTTACAGCCACCTGCTCAGGCTGTGGGAGTGGCAGTCACCCAGTACAAAACAGCTTGAGGACCTAGGCAATGGAAACAGCAAATGGAGCCACAGAAAACATCCTCTGCTGGTTCTTGCAGGTCTGACATGGAGAAACTCTGCTCTGCTCAAAATCAGGCATGCAAAATTCCCATTGCGCAGCTTCAGCTTTTGTAATTGTCATAGAAGAGCTGAAGAGGGTGAGAATGGTGTAGAAAATCCTGGCCTAGAAAAGATTTCTGGTCAAGCCATTTCCTCAAGAGGGTATTGACTTCAAACCATGCCAGTCTAACCTTTCCTTAAATATCTCTGCTGACGGAAATTTTGCAGCTTCCTTGGCTGAATGACTTCTGTGGGCTTTTGCTTTATTTTCCCTATGTTTTCGTAACATTAAATGCTCTAAGAATTTTCTGTGTCTCTCTCAAGCAATCCATTCCCTTTTTGATGGTCTTGACTTTTTCTGTTTTGTCTGTATTTTTGCTTCTGCAGAAAGACCAGTTTTCAGCTCGGGCTACAAGTAGATATTGTGGTTATGTGATGTGATCTTCTTTAAGAGACTCATCTGTTTGTCTAAAAAGAGAAACAGTCAAAAAGACCTTTTTTATTTCCTTTTTTAATTAAGACTTTTATCAGGTCATTACGTGAAAATTCATCTTCTAATCAGAGATTGTCATATTCCTTTAGGTTAATACGGTAAAATAACACCTGAGGGACTTTTAGACATTAGACAGTTAATTGTCTGTAAAACTTCTGTTCCAAAATCTGAGGAGCCTTGTGGTGCTAAGGAATGGTAGAAGATGTGTTGCACTTCTTTATTAGTGAAATCTCAGGTACCTGGTTGGGAATGGCACAGATTAGCAGAGCACTGTGATACTCCATCAGAATTTAAATCACACAGCAAGAAATACTGGCATTTCTTTCTAGTTTCAAATAATCTTTCCTTCATGATTGATTTCTCTCTAGAGCACAACAAAAGGACAGCCTTTAACACCTCAGGAGCCCCATCACAAAGTTCTCAAGGGATGTTGGCATGAATTCTGGCTTTGGTGGATATCCCATGGCAGGTATTTGCAAAGTGAGCCTTGCTTAGGTGTTTTTGGCTCAATGTTTTGACTCAACCTTATCCTGCTTCCTCTCCCAGTGTCTTCAATGACTCATGGTACCATTACAGTTACTTGGATTACACTTCTTGAATAAAACACTGAATAATCATAAAATCACAGAGCAGTTTGGGTTGGATAGGACCTTAAAGATGACCGAGTTCCAAACCCCCGCCATGGGCAGGGACAGCTTCCACTAGACCAGATTGCTCCAAGCCCTTCCGACCTGTCTTTGAACACTTCCAGGGATGGCATCCACGGGTTTTTGCTGTGCCAAAAAAGCATTAACAAGGCAGAGCTGTGGCAAGGGCTTGTAAGAAAGGACGTACAAAGTTGTTTTGTGAGGGAATTCACATCCAGCTCAGTGCTCTGGACGAGTTTAAATGGGATTTATTGCTCAGTCAGGGAGATGCTTGTGAGGTTGGGGTCTGTACATCCAACTCCTGAACTGTGATCTGACTTCTGCAAGCAAACAGTTTCTCCAGGCCTTCATGGCTGACAAATACATCCTGTGATTGCTGTCCCTGAGGGCAGATCCTGTGCCAGGGTTAATGGAAACAAGTTCAGTCTAATTTTTTTCCCCAAAGTTTCTGAGCAAACAGCTCCCTATCCTCTGTCTTGAAAATACAAACTCAGTGATGGCCTTGCCGTGGGTTGATAATTTTTTAAGCAGTGCTGATCTCTCTAGAGGTGTGTGGGTGTTCTTTTAGACCTCTGTTTTAACAGACTCCAATTACCAGTGCCCCTGTAGCTTTATTTAACCCAGCAGCAGCACTGACAGTGGCCGAGGGGATGCAGCTGTTGAGTCTTTCTGTGAAATACCCAGGAGTTGTAGTGGGTGTCTCACATTTTCTGTTTTGAAAATGGCTCAGTTCTGATAACCTGTTCCAAGTCAAGTTCAGGCATTGACACCCATGTGGAATTGGTTTGTCAGATATTTACATCTCCGTTTTTCAACATGCCTCCCTTTAAACCTGCAGGTGCAGGAGCAATTTTATGTAGTAAAATCACAATGCTCTCCTGAGTGCAAAGACCACTTGAGCAATAATAATTTGATCTTTTGATGCAAAAACTGGAGGTATTGATAAACTCCAAGTGAAGTCCAGCTTAAGTTATTGCCAACACCAGTTTCTGAAAAATGTCTGAGGATGGTTCCAGTTGTGCTGTTATGCAGCCATGAAAACCTCTGAAGTATTGCCCAGAGAAGCTGTGGATGGCCCGTCCCTGGCAGTGTCCAAGGCCAGGTTGGATGGGGCTTGGAGTAACCTGGGATAGTGGAAGGTGTCCCTGCCCATGGCAGGGAGTTTGGAATGAGATGAGCTTTGAGGTCCCTTCCAACCCAAAGCATTCTGGGATCCTGTGATTTTCACAAACCCAACAAATCCATTGTCTCATCCTGCCACAGCTTCCACCTGCCTGTGAGTTCTTGGATGTTTGACCCTGCACCTCTCTTCTCTCTGAACAAGATTTCCCATGACACTGACAGGGCTGAGAACCCAGAGGTGGCATTAGTGTCACCTCCCTTAGGTGGTGCCTTGCTCAGTGTGGGAAACACCAGGCTCACCTTGCAGGCACTGCAAAGGAACAGCCATTATCAGAGTGATTTTTAACATCTGAATTATACCCTAAAATGAAGTATTTTTTTCTTTTGACTCTAAAAGCACATTTATTTTTAGTTCAGGTATAGACCTTTAGACCTCTTGATGAGATGAACCTAAACCAAGCAAGCTTTTGACTGAAGAATGTAGTTTTAATTAGAAATCTTGTAAATCAATAATTTTTAATCTGAGATGCTTTATCTGAGATGCCATTTTTTAAAAAAAGAAAATTTTCCTCTCTTCCACTTTTAGTTTTGCTTTTTTATCTTTGGCTCTTGTTGCTTCTTTTAAATTTTTTTTCTTCTGCTATGACTACATTACATCCCTCTTAAATCAGCTACCTAACTTTTTCTGCACTTTCTATTCAAAGTGTAAGAAAGTTTAGGAAAAGTTTAGCATAGAATTGCTTACACATACTAATATTTCATAAGATGTCCAAGGAAGAATTTTAAAAATTGTTAAACAAAAGCTGATCTTACATTTTCAACAAGATGCTAACTTTTAATGAACTAAAGAGCGATGAACTCTAATTATAACAATGAACTCTAATTATACCATTTCATATTTTCATCAATACTCAGGCTGACTGCAAATGTTGGCACAATGAGGTCTCTTTTACTGACATATCCAGAAATAGTCTTATCTATAAAATTCCAATGACATTAACTAAAGAACAAGTTGCTCAATTCTTGGAAGAGCTTTTTACTTAAATGTTAGTCTTTCTTTGACTGTAGAAAGGACAGATAGTTAAATGAATGAACAAAAATAACAAGAGACAATGGAGACACCTGGAGAATAAATGGTATTCGTGGTTTGGAGTTAATCCAAACCCTCTCTTGTGCTGTGATGATCTCAATGGCAATAAATCTGATCTGCTTCTGATGAAAGGAGCTACAAGAAAGATGGAGAGGGACTTTTCACAAGAGCATGGAGTGACAGGACAAGGGGAAATGGCTTCAAACAGAAAGAAAATAGGTTTAGATTGGATATTTGGAAGCAATTTTTCTCTGTGAGGGTAGTGAGTCACTGGCACAGGTTGCCCAGAGAAACTGTGGCTGCCCCATCCCTGGATGTGCTCAAGGCCAGCTTGGATGGGGCTTGGAGCAACCTGGGGTAGTGGAAGGTGTCCCTACCCATGGCAGAGGGATTGGAATTAGATGTTCTTTAAGGTCTTTTAACAATCCAAACCATTCTGTGATTCTACAATTTGTTGTGTAACTGTTAATACACAAGATGTGAACAATTCAGAAAACCTGAAAAAACCTCCTCAAGTGCCATTTCAGGCACCATGGGGGGAGGATGGTGTGATAACAAGGGGGAGGATAGTGTGAAGATGTGTGGTCCATGCTGGGACACCACCAGGGACAGTGTGTGCAGTTCTGGCATCTAGAAAGATGCTGCTGGAGTTTAATAAGGCGAAACACAATTAAGGAATTTGGATTTCTCCGATGTCAGACAGAAGCAGGAGAGAGCAAGTGCAGCTAATTGGATGTTCAGACATTGACTGGGTGTGCAAGTTTTCTTTTTGAATGCAGATTCCTCCTAGGCATAAATCCCTAGCAGTAGAAAAGTTAGTGGAGGTAGCTGGTGGTTTATGCTTAAACTGTAGAAAATCTGAACTTGGCTCTGTCCTCTTTTACTTTTTTTGTGCAGCACCGGGTATAGGGGGATCACTACTAAGCTGCAGTTATTACTCTTAAAGAAACAGCATGTAAAATTTATCCTTTTCTCTCTAAGTCCTGCAGAAACATTTTAATTTAAGCAGTACACAGAGAAGCTTATTTTGCATCCTTTTAATTAAAAAAATAGCTAAACTTCTGAAGGTGTCTGGGTGTAAACCTGAAAAGAGATTTGAGCTCAGTGAGCCACACCAAAATTTCTGCTTGGTAAATATGCAAATCGCAGTGTGCTGCAGTACTCTATTAAAACATGATCTATTCACTGAAAACTTATTGCTGGTTACTATGTTCATGTTAACTTTTTAATGGTGAGTCTGCACATTTTGGGGGGAATGTTTGGAATGGGTGGGTGAGAAGGTGGCTGTGCAATCAGCCACCTTATCTTTAACTTCTCATCCAATTTCCATTTTGGAAGTCTTTAATGGAGAAGCAAAGCATGTTTAATTGATTGCCATTAAAATCTTCAAAGGAACAAGCAAGATGAAAGTTGTTTCTAATTACTGCATTATGATGTAAGCTTAACGATACGACACTTCTCCAAATTGATTTTATTAGAATTTGAGATGAAGAATTAATTGAGTTGCTGTATTGATCCATTTTATTTTCCCCCCATTTAACATGCCCAGTGGAAAAAAAAGAAGCTATTGAGCTGTGGAATAGTAATGAGGACTTAAGAAGGAAAGTCGAAGTGAAGATGGATTGGCCAATAAAAATAACTTATAAAAATCATGGTGTGATGGCAGAATATAGTAGCAGAGACCAATTTATCTCTAGGTTAATTAGAGTAAATTAAGGTTAATTCTTTTGTCATTTAACTTTTATTTTTTGTCTTGCTTTGTCCTACCTGTTTGTATTAGAATAACTGCTTTCCTGGTAAAGCAATATTCTGAAAATCTCTATCCAGTTCTGCTAAATTTGCCTTTGAAGATCTCTTTAGAATTACCCCCAAAACCTAAAAAACCACTTCCATGCCTATGCTTGATCTCTCTTAAAATTCTTCTTAAGGATATTTAAGATTGTTTAATTGGTCTAATTCTCCCAGAATGTGATTCCTGAATTTTTCCGTGTGTGTCAGTACAAGACAGGTGCTATTAGGAAATTTAGGTGCTTAGAAATATAAGCCAGTAAATTATTTTTGACTGAGAGTTGATTTTTGTGTTGTTCTGGGATAACTATCCATAACTTCACAGAATCATGGAATGGATGATATAGGGATGGATCTTTGGAGATCACCTAGTACAACCCCCTCAAGCAGGTCTAGTGAAAGCAGACTGCAAAGGACTCTGTTCAGCTGGATTTCAAATATCTGCATGAATGGATACTGCAAACAGACCATTTCCTCTCATTTCTTTCTGAACTATAAATTTCAAAACGAAGTGAAAAGTATTCTGAAGGGAAAATGCTTCTCCAGAAGTTTGTTGCTGCAACTGAGATTTGAGGAGTGCTGTTTTGGCTTTGGTGCCTGCATTGGGTAAATTAGTTGTTATATCTGAGATTTCAAAGTTCACACTGATACTTTCTCTGTCTTTCCTATTGATTAACTGGAATATTCTGTGTATACAGAGAGATAGAAATATAATTAAATACACGATTTATAATGGCATTGTATAATTTACAGCTGGTACAGTTTAGGAGAAGCTGTTTCTATTTGAGGCTTGAAGCTGTAAATTCTCAGTTGGCTTCTGCTAATGCTTAAAGCTGTAACACGGTTTAGAAAGAAATGAGAATGGACACACTTGGAGGTGTTAATTATAACCATGCTTGGGTTTCCTTGGAATAATATCTCTTCATCAAACATTGCTATCTTTCCTTTGAAGACAGAAATCCCCACACTGATGTTCTCATTCCCTGTGCAGAAAGAAGAAAAATTGTAATGGAAGTGTATTTTAGTGGTAACTTCAACAAAAAATAACAGTAATAAGGAAAAAAATTCATCTGGAAATAATACTCCCCTCTTCCATTGGAAAGACTCTGGAAAAGGAAGAATTATGGCAGCTTTCCATCCAAGGAGGGCTCTAGGAGAGAATTTGTCTCTTTTGTCACTAAATAATTTACACACGATGCAGAGCCAGTTTATTTACAGCCATACAGCAGAATCTTATGAAAGCTCTATTGAAGTAGCTTCTTTGTTAAAACCGGGAATAGTCTCTTATTCCAAATAATCAGGTCATGGCCTCTTACCCATTTACTGATAAGTGACATTAGCATTAATTGGCAAAGTGATTGCAGAAATAGAGTGTTGTATTCAGGAGCAACTTTAGTGAGCTTCTAGAGGATGAAAGACTCCTGGAAGTTCAGAAATTGCCCATTTCTGAAGTTCAAACTCAACTGAAGCTACTGGCATTTGGAACATTGCACTACAAGAGAAAGGAGTGTGTGTTCAACAACAGCCCAGCAAGAGAAATAAAAGAAGCAGGAAATACCTCAAATTGTGTCTTTTTTTTTTTAAATTCAGTTTTCAGCTCAGAGACCAGGTGTAAATCCAAATAATTGAGTTTTAACTGAAGTGTTAATTACAGAAATCCACAGTGAAGAAACAGACCTGAGATGCAGCCAGAAAACACTCATTAAATGATGTGTGATGGCTTGGTAGAGTAAGTAGGTAAACTTTAAAAAGTTTTCCCAGTGGTAAATCTCAAAATCCTTTTCATTTAGATGTTGCAGAAATATGGTCTTAGCTCCCAAATGGGCAGGTACCTGCTTCACCAAAGAAGCACAGAACAGCTGCTGAATGAACACAAGTATTACTTGATTGCTTAAAATTAAAAGTAAAATTAAGAGCTGTGAGTCTTTATAAAGACGAAATATAGCTCTCATTCACTCACCCTCTGGCTGAGGAAGGAAATATGATGGAAAACAAGAGGGTTTGATTAACCCTATCTAATCTGCGGTGCCAGTGAGAAAGGCTCCAGAAAAAAGCTTGGAGGGATGGCAGAAAACTTTGAGTGTCTTGACTGTATTTTGTTTCTCACCTGTGGGTAGTGACACCATGAAATTGTTATGAAATTTGCCATGAGTGTGCACATACACAGACACACATTTGTGTGAGTTCCTTCTAAAAAACCTCTGGAGGCCAGGAGGAGAACTATTTCTCTTCCAAAGAGTAACTGCTTTCATGGCTAGTATAGTCAAAAGGTGGAAATAAACCAGTATTTTATGAGTCCTAGAATAAATTGCTTCAATTTATTTCCTCCCTGAGCATTTGACCAAAGAATGGTGCTAAGTGAGAGCTAATGAATTCACCAGGGAACGAAAACAAAGTAAATACATTTTGTGAAGGATTAATTAGGGCCTGCAGTCTCTATCTCTGTACCCATTTTCCTCTCTTTCCCATTCGTTTGTGGATTTTATCTCTCTGCAGAGCAAATAAGGTTGGATCACTGCTCCTGAAACTGGTACACGACTGGCTAATGAGTGGAGCAAGGGAATTATGCACCGTAGTGTCTGTCACTCTTGCAAATTTTTTCCCAGATCTATTGACATGGCTCTGAGCAAGCACACACATTAATCTATGCCCACTTCAGTGAATTATTCCCATGATTAAATGTGATGTGCCTGTCAAAACAGAGGTGGGAAAGCCATTGAATTCAAATAAGTGAGGCTTGAGTGGTGCCATTTACCAGAGGCAAAGTTCCCTTCACCAAACTTCAGCTTTTAAGCATCAGTTGAAATCTAAACTGTCCAGGTTCTGTCAATAGCAACTGGGAAAGGGATAGGAGAGTCTCCAGAGAGAGCTGGTGCTGAGTTAGTGGGACTTGATGATCTCCGAGGTCTTTTCCAACCTTAATGATTCAATGATTTCACAAAATGGCTTCTTACATTATCTAAAATCTTGTCTCCCTCCTTGCTCGTTCCAGTTTATATTTGGTATCAATGTCTTCTCTGCCATGGGAAAAAGTGCCCAAGTAATTCCTAAATATTTTTGATGACCTCTTTCTGTCAACACTTCTCTAGAGAGAGCAGGAAGCATTGGGAATTCAGGACAAGAACAGCATGATTACAATTCTGCCTTTTCTTCAGCGAGCTTAATATCCGTATTATCTTGTATTATCTTGTATGCATACATATTTAAATGCTACATGCTTCCTTTTAGCAATAGACTGCTGGTGGTTTGAAGTGCCCATAAAACTGCTGGAAAGTGGCACTGCCAATTAATTTGTTGACAGATTTGTTGTTTAAATATTAATGTTGGCTGCTTCACCAAGATCCCTCAGAGTGCCTTCCTCCAAGGAGCTGAGCATTTCCACACACTGAAAATGTCCTGGACACTGCAGGATGGGAAGGTTATCATAAATTTTCTGTTCCTTTCCCCACCTCCAGCTCCTAAACACACCATAAATACTGGCTACCCCTGTGAAAAAGAGATTTATAAAAGTCTTATGCAGAATGTAAACCCCCTACAGCAATAAATGACTGAGTTGTGAGTTTGTAGAGGGTATAGCAGGGAAGGGTTTAGCCCCTGACTGCTTCACCTTGGCAGTGGAATGAGAAATGGAAGTGGGGTGCTGAATTTATCTGTCTGCTCACTTGGTAATGTGGGAAACCTTGGAAAAGCCTCTGGAGAGGACAGAAATTTTGATGCAGGATCAAGATTAGCTTCTGCCATATCACCCATGAGTGCTGTGGTGGGGTGAATTTGGTTTCGTTGGGGCTCGTGGGTGCAGAGACTTAGGAGGTTGGTGGAAAGCAGGTCTTGCTTAGTCCTGTCCATAAATAAAGACATAGGGTACACAATAAGGACATCAATTTCTTTGCTTTTGATTTCCCTGGCCAAATACGGGGACCTTAGAGATGCCCTGGAGTGCACAGGGACTTCCAGACCATGGGAACTTGGACATCAGATTGAGACAGCAGCAACAGGACAGCAAAGATGCTTCCTGCTCTGCAATTTCAGACTGCTACTTTTCCCATTTTCTTTTCCCATCAAGTTAATTCGTGGTTCTGAACCATTTCTTGTTGTCATTTCATCCTTTTACCTCTTTTATTCCAATGAGTTTCATATCTCAGAATCCATCCATCACATTTCAATTCAGACTTGCATTGCTACTGGAAGCTTCCCAATTTAATTTCTATTATTTTAACACATCGCATAATAGTCTGAACATAATTTGTTGACTGTTTCAAACTGCACTTTTTTTTTTTATATTTAATGAAGGTTGTGATAAAGACTTCTTTAAAAATTTTAATATATTCTTACTGTAACTTTACTGCCCATCAACTGGAATAATAAAATGTATTGATTTTGCTACAGGTTCAGTCCTAAATATTGGTCATTTATTTGGGTTGCACGTTGCAGTTCTTTCTTTACAGCTTTAACAGAATAAGGAAGAAAAAAGGATTTTTTTTTTAATACTAATTGAAGATAATGACTCGGGAAAGCTGGGTAGATAGCAAGAATTTTGAATTCGAGATTTTGAATTTTTCAGAGTTTCTAAGCGTTTTTCACAGGGACTGTGAGCTCTCCCTGTCTGCAATATTGTTTACAGAAAACAGCACGGACAAAAGTTCAGTATTGCTCCACAGTTCATTTCTTGCAGCTGCTCCTCTTTCCTGAGTTACAGTTGAGCTGTAACAAAGATTACCCATTTTATTTTGATAAAAGGCATGGTACAGCCATAGCTGGAAGAGAAGAGGTGGCTACAGCTTGAAGTGAAGGCTGTCTTCAGTCTCAGATCTCTCAAATCACAGCCAGACGAGAGCATTCAGGTCACCTGGGTCCCTGTTGCTTCCACTGTACAGACATTCCTCTTCATCTGAAAATTCCATTTGTTTTGCTTCCTTTCAAAATAAATCATGAGATCTCATTTTTGACTTGAGATTAAATGAAAAGGGAGTAGATAGCCAGAGAGAAAAGGCCCAGTAAAACAAGAAAATGCATAGGTGTCTGTGGAATAAAAGCTAATTTAGCTCAAAAAAAAATTCATAATAAGATATTGATTACAGTTTTTATTATGAGGTTGCTGTTGAGTCAGGGACAGCTTCAGTAAATAATACCAAGGATCAAAAATTTTCAAGCTTTGGTTTCACAGAAAAGGGTGATAATTACAGTCTTGAGCAGTTTAAACAGTTTAATAACTTCTCTTAGAGAAATATAAGGCATGGGGAGGACATGTTCTTCCCTAGGCAGACGAGATTTGGTTATTAAAAAAAAGAAAAATTAGGTGACATAAAACCTCACGTAATTTCATTTTTTTTCCTTTACGGGCTTACCCATATTTTTCATTTTATTAGTTTCATTTGTTTTTGCTGTGCCCTGATTTTTTGTTGCAGAGAGAAGTGTTGTAGCAGTGGCAGTTTTGACAAACCCACTGTGGGGTCTTTTGTTGTGGGTTTCTGATGCCTCTGGTTATTCCTTGTGCCACTGATCATTCTGTCTCATGTCCTTTCAGTTTGTAGCGGAGAATGCACCTAAACAAATGCAAGGTAAAATAAAACCCCACATTTTCTCTATTAATATAAATATGGTCAGCACAGCCCTATTTTTCCATGAAGGCTGTGCCTGGGTGACTGTAAATTAATATTTCAGGCCCCACACACAGCTCTCTCATGCCCCTTCAGATTCTTCTGAGGATGTCCTGTGGCCTCCAGGTGCTTGTGCAGAAGGTTTTGCATCACCAGGAGGTTTTCTGCCCCAGCTATCAGTGCTGGGCAGGCATCTCCCACGCCAAGGTGCCTCAAATGGCACAAAGGGCTGGAGCGCAATAGTGAGGGTGAGGACACAGGCAGTGTTTACAGGAGATCATACTTAGCACATTCAGGGTGCTTCCACCTTATTAACACAGTGCAAAGGTAATTTTCAGGCTGCTACAGCCCTGAGTTTACCAGACCACCATGTGATACCTACCTGGTGAATGCAGCACATTAAAAAGGGAGGAACCAAGCAGCAAGTGCAGAATAATGATTCCTAAAGGTGGGTGCTGTGTTTAAAGGGTGCTGTGGACTCTGCACTGCTGGGTGTTGGCACACAACTGTCTGCTGCTGCCTAAACATCAGTACATTGCATTTCTATTCATCTGAGTAATGAATATGCAAATGGGTAGTCTCTTACTGAGCTGGTTTGGTGACCCTGGAAAGGAGGAGAAGCAAACAGTGGGAGGAGAGAAGCAACAATGGCTGCATACACAAAAAATCCCTGCAGTTCTCACCATTGACGTGGAGAAGGACTCAGCTCCTTACCCAATACTCCCATCAGGGTGAAGACAGCTCTTCACAAAAACACAGAATGGTTTGGTGTTGGGGTTCCTCCCCCCTGCCATGTGGTCCTGGGGGAGAGGGGCTCTGGAGTAGAGGCAGGGTCTATGGGGTTTCCCTGCTCCCTGGTCAGCCTCGTTCCCCGTTGGTTGTTTTGTGTTCCCCTGCCCAGGAAGGCCCCTCTGGTCCCGTGATTGCTCAGTTCTTCGGCAGAGCCCCGGCCATGCGGCTGGAAAATGAACATCTCTGAAAACATCTATCAAAAATCGGTCCCTATTTTTCCACGGGCCTCGCTGTCTTATGCATGTTGCAGTAATCTCCACTGCAACAGTTTGGGTTGGAAGGGACCTTAAAATCATCTCATTCCAACCCCCTGCCGTGGGCAGGGACACCTTCAACTATCCCAGGTTGCTCCAAGCCCCGTCCAATCTGACCTTGAACACTTCCAGGGATGGGGCAGCCACAGCTTCTCTGGGCAACCTGTGCCAGGGCCTCACCACCCTCACAGTGAATGTTTTTTTTTATTAGCAATCTAAACCCATTTTCTTTCAGTTTAAAGCCATTTCCCCTTGTCCTGTCACTACATGCTCCTGTAAATAGTCTTTGTTTTCCTCTGAAAAAAGGCTCTGGAGCTCTTGGATTTGAGAGTCTTGCTGTTCATGTACTGAGCTGAAAAGGTTCCCCTAATTTTTGGGCCATGGGTGGTAAGTGCAGAACCTGCAAAATGTGTTAACAAGCACAGAAGTTCCTGTTATAACCTCACTAAACTGTTTTTATGCATTTAACAAAGTTGATTTTCAATTCTCTGATATCTTTCCTTATTCCACCAGTACAGAATTCTCACCATTTCAAGGGAGAACTTGGCCAGCAAACTTTGTAACTTCTGTGGAAAGAGAGTGTTATATCACATTTTAATAGCTTCATCCCAAAAGAATTCCTTAATAGGCAGGGGTTTCCTGCCAGGAGAGGAACAGAAAGATCAGGGTCAGTATTACTTTGGTGCTTTTAATTCTTTAAATTAATTTTCCAAGGCATTTCTCTTGAGCAAGACCTTCTTTCATCAGGCATATCTTGCTCCCCTCTTCTTCTGCAGGGACACTAAAACTAGTCACATAAGTGTTACAATGAATTATGGTTTTGAAATATTTTTTTTTCTCAGCATGGAAATAACCTGTTTTTTCTTTCCATATGTATTTTTGATGTTTTGTAGTGCCAAGAGCAGTTAACAAATATGAGGCAAAGATAATGGATTGTGTCTTTTGCAAACAGGGATTTGCTGTCTGGACTTTGACTTTTGCCAGCTTGATGGACCTCAACATGATTTTCACAGTCACTCCTGATAGTGGTACCCCATGGCTGGAAACCATCCCCACTGTGAGAAAACAGGCTCTTTAAACCAGAAGGTTTTGGATTAATGAGAATTCAAACCTGTAATAAGTCAAACCACTGAAACAGGTGAATCTTTCTCCAGAGCAAACACCTGAAAAAGCAGAGTTTGATGTTACTTGTAGCTAATCATCAAACAATGGCAAATACAGATGGTGATTTCTCTCCGGGAAAACAGAACAGAAGGTGCAAACAGACTTTTAGAGCCAAAGCTACAGATAAATGTCAAGCAGGAAGCAGTTGGGTTAAGAACAGAACTTAGTTAATGTTAGGTCCTGAGAGCATGAAGAAAAAGCCATGATTTTCAGACTCATTTTATCATGCAGCAACAGAAACATCTTAATCAGATACATCTGCAAGGTTTTGGGCTATCTGCCTTTATAGGATTTGCAATTTGCTGGTGAAAGGAGGGTTTGCTGCCTGTGCCTGGCCCAGGGACATCTGCAGGGCTGGCCATTATTATCCATTTTAGGATCTAAGACTGGACCTGCAGAATTTTTGAAGTCATAATGCCAGGATTTGAGCAAGGGTAGGTGTCATGGCCTGCATGAAAAGGTAGATGCTGTGACCTGGATAAAAATTAATGATCTGATTTCGAAGCTGGAAGGACAGTAAAATCTGTGTTAAAGAGCAGTGTCTGATGAATTTTTTCTGTCTTTTCCTGGTTTGGAGACTGTTTTTCCAGACCAATCAGCTGTCCTAGAAATGGAATAAATGTAGCAGCCCAGACACGGAGTGAAGGGCTGGACTCTCATCCTTGCCACCAGCTTCACCCTTCAGAGGGGCAGAGAAGCTGCATCATCTTGAGGTGTCTGACATAGTCTGAACATGGGAGAAACATCTAGATCCTGATTTTGACTGATATGAAACCACTCCACAGATAACAAGACCCCCCACCTCATTCTTATGATCTCTGAACTGGCCAGATATGTTTGCCCACAGAGAGGGCAAATATCTCATCATTGTATTTAAACACCCAGTATGGGGGCATGAAGAAGATGTAGTCAGACTCTTCTCAGTGGTGCCCAGTGACCAGGACAAGAATAAAAAAGCATGAAGAGAAATTCAGGAAATTCCTGTAAATATAAGGAAAAATGTTATTTGTAGGGAAGGTGATGCAAACACTGATGCTTTTTACCCTGGTCAAAGCCAGCTGGTCTGTACCACTGTTGGCTAGAACACAGTGGCATTTATTAAATTCTTTCTGCTTTCATCCTCCTGCAGCCTGGAGATTCTCAGCTTCATCACCAGAACTGTTGGAGCCCACCTTAGAAACAACCTCATTTAATCCTGGAGACAGTGCTCAAGGAGCCTTATAAGCATGGGATTGTTTATTTACATATGTGCTTTGACAGCAAAAGTTGACTTTACTGAGCACTGAACAGCAACAAGAACAGCATAAAGACGGTGATTACCTTAATGCTATACATTAGCTCATCAGGATGAATGTTATTTTGACAAATACTGGACAAATTAATGGGCATTATACTGTTGTGATGGGAAATGATCATCTGGATTTTTTGGCTGAGTGAAACCTCTGCACATGATAAAAGATGCTTGGCAATAAATATACCATCCCTGAATAAATCAACTGCTGTGCTGTTGAGAGTGATCCTGGATGGGTAGGAGATGAAGTAGGTGGTTCTTCCAGTTTTGGGAACATGGAGTTCTGTGCCTGCATCTGTTTTCTCAGATTTAGCAGTCCTAGATATAATGTTGTAACATGCTGGAAGTGTTCCAAAAATATGTAGCTGTGTTGTTTAGGGACATGGTTTAGTGCTGGGTTTGGCAGTGCTGGGTTTGGCAGTGCTGGGTAGATGGTTGGACTCAATCTTAGAGGTTTTTTCCAACCTTTTCTGTGATTCTGTGCCGTCTGTTTATGTTAATTTGTTTTTACTTGCCCATCTCTGGAGGAAGCAAAAACTGTCAGTTCAGCAATATTCAAGTGCCTCATGGCATTTTCCTCTCTCCCTTTTGCAAGTTGGATGGAAGACACAGCAGTGCAAAGGCTGAAAGATCCTGACCAGTCTTTTTTGTACACCAATGACAACTTCACATGCCCAGAAGGAACAACTGAAGTTACATATTTTGAATTCCCATAGAAGAGAAACCAGGAGTTTTCCTGGAGTTCATTATAATTTGAACAATACCTTTAAATTTAAGGAAACCCTTTCCCCCTGCTCAGTGATGGAGATTCTACTGGGACTTCAATAAGTTTTGGTGCTTCACTACCAATTAAAAGCCTTGACTTCATTTCCCTCTGCACTTGCCAGCATTAATCTCCTATTTATTTGATAGAACTTTTCCAACATATAGGAAACCAAATGATCCTTTGGGTACCTGGTACAAGCATTTTAAATTTTTACTCAGTGTTCTGCTAAACTGAAAGCACCTGTTATACAGTATATTTTTCCTTCATAGAAATTTATAATCTCATTATGGCCCCTTTAAGTTTCTTTTGGCTGAACTAAAGAGATCGAGCTCTTTCTGTTTTTCATGCAAAGGTTCATTTTGTGCCATTATATCATATTTTGAACTTTGTATGATTTGCAATGCTCCTTCTTGTGTTAGGGGCCGTTGGAACCAAACGAAAGGGAAATAATCTTAACACACCATCCTAATCTATTCTGATTTGCACAATCAAAGTTCTTATTAGCCTTTACAGCTACAGCAGGGAGAAGTATATTGTAGAGAATAGCAAGTTAGACTAAACATCGCTTATTCCATGGGAAATTAATGACTTCAGTGGCACCACATGTAGCATAAGAAACTATCCTGTAAAACAGTGGTTCAACATTTATGAACTTGGGGAAGGTCTTCAGTCCTAGTGGAAGTCAATGAAGTGGGTCAAAATTATGCTGGCTGAAGAAATATTACCTTTGTTTCATGTTTATATAGGGAATAATAATATAAATAGGCTTCTATTTGGTTTGTACCCCAGCAGATGTGATGAAGGGCAGTGCAGTGGCATTTAAAAAAAATCCCTTGAAATACTCAATCTTGTCCAGCCTTGACTGGTTAAAGCTGCAGGATACCCTTCTCATGATACTGAAGAGTTTTCATCCCTCTTCATGTTTCTGGTGCCTATTTGCAGGGTTTTGTTATTCTTTTGACAAATCACTCCCTGGTTTGTTAAAATAATTCTCCCTTTTTCCTGCACACTGGCAATGAGAAGAGTCTTTCAGCCTCTTCAGTGTCTATAGTCTGATGACCCTTTGTTTCTTCTTTTCGGTATCCACAATTTCTTGATGGTGTTCTACCATAAGATCAAATATATGTCTTTATTTTCACTGTCAGTTAAAATAAAATGTTTCAGCCCATTCTGACTCTGTTGTGATTCTAATAACTAAAGGGACAATGTGAAATATTGGCAGAGAGGCTGCTGCTGCCTCTGGATCCCTGGAAGTGTTCAAGGCCAGGTTGGATGGGGCTTGGAGCAACCTGGGATAGCGGAAGGTGTCCCTGCCCATGGCAGGGGTTGGAACTGGATGGTCTTTAGGGTTCCTTTTATTCTGTGATTCTGTGCTTCTATATTTGATTTCCCAGAAGGATTTGAAGTGAGATTGGACAACATTTTTTCAGCTCATTAAGGTTCTCCAATAGCAACTGGTAAATACCATGAGCATGAAGTGATGGCAGGATCTGCAACCCAAAAAGCAGTGAAAACAAGAAGCTTTAACAGTCCCTACTTGGTGGGATTGCATTTGGCACAGGAGTATTGGCACAGCAGCAGCAACCAGCACAAATCACTGCACAGCCAGGCAGAGCATGTCCCACCTCCAACAACAACTCCCCAGTTCTCCAGGCTCATTTCTGCACATTAAACTCACCACTCTCTGTCACAAAGACATGAATAATGCATTGGTTCAGAAACAAAGTTGGCAATCTAAGGCTCACCAGGATTGGATTTCTTTCTTCCCTCCTTCACAGGGATGAGAAGCATCAAAGGAAGCTTTGTGGGAAGTAATGATAGCAGAAGTGATGGGCAGAAATGATTTGCTCTTCCCAAATCGCTGCCAGGATCTGGTGTGAAAAATCCAGGGACATAATAAGACACCCAGGGAATTGAGGTATCCAAAGGAACATGGTTCCCTGGATGGGAACCCTTCTAGGGAAGACCTTTGCCTGTTTGCTTCCTAATGCAAGGCTAACCTCTGTAAAATTTGTATGATCTGAATTCATGTCTTTCCCTTTCTGTGTCTTCCAGCCTATGAGACAAAACAGAGCTGGAAGGGACTAAGAAAATGAACAGGATCAACTGTTCTGTATTAGTCTGTGATGGATGTTTCGACTGTTTTTGAGAACATGAAGTGTTTTTGGACATGTAGAGAGAATGTCTCATCCCTGTGCTGTCTATCCCACACTTCCTTTATGCTCCTTTCAGAAAGGTGGCTTTTTTGGGGGGGGGTATTTCTTATTTGTTTGTGGGTTTTAAATTTTTTTTTTCCCCAGTACCAAGCCTAAATTCCCTGATTTCAGTTCAAACCCATGTTTTTCATCCTCAGTTAGAATGCAGAGGGGTGCATTCTGCCTCTTTCATTTCTCCTTCTTTGACATAAAGGTCAGTTCCTGTTTTCCTCCCCTGCATGTCAGGTCTCCTAAACCACTGACTACTACTGACAGAGCAGAAATATCTTTTTTTTTCCCCTCTCCCAATTATTTTTGTTCTTTTTTTTCTCCTCCAGTAGTCTGATGCTCTTAAACCTTGAACTTATGACCAACAATAAGAAATTTTGGTAGACTTTCCACCCCATTTATTGGCTTTGAACCTTGAAGCTGAAATATAGAGCTGAATACCACTCTTGGACAGCAAAAATGTTTAAAATTCACATATAGAATACTCTTTTGCTGTAAAATGTCAAATTTTTTTTTGAAAAGTGATGATTTTGACAATATTTTGTTCTCAAAGTATGAAAAATTGATCATCCTAGAAATAATTCAGCTGCTTGGTTCCTGATTTTAGAAAAGCTTTAGCATTGCTATTCCTGCTTTTAATTGTCTTACCCAGTCCTGTGTGACTTCTCTTGTAACTCGATGTCTTTAACAGGCTCTTATTACACAGAATTATTTCCTGAGCAGCCTGAGACCTACCTGGGACTTGGGTTCCTGACCTAAATGTGGCCTCCTGACTATGTTACGTGAACTGGAATCAATCATCCAGATAAACTGCTCACAGATTTCTGAAAAATAAATATTGCTCAGTTCTGCAATCGCCAGTTAGGAAGCTGGGGACAACTGGTCACTGAGAGATCAGATTGCCAGAGGTAACCAGACTAACTCCTAACTACCAGTACAGTTAGAGTGCCAAGAGCCTGTTTAGAATAGGCAATGGATGTTCGCTTCTTTTTACATTTTTAATTTAAGAAACATAAGCAAACCCTAATTTTAAAAGACAGTTTTTTTTTCTCTCTCTCTCTATATGTTGGGTTTCAGTGGTGAAATGAGCTAGAAATATTCCAATGCATCAAAACAAAATGAAATGCCTTGATTGAGCTGAAACAATTAAAGAATGTTTCAGGCAATTAAATTTTGTGAGAAATGTCAAAAATTGGCTTTGTTTCATTTCAGTGAAACAAATCTCTTCTGAAGATGGCATAATTTCCACAGAACGGAATTCTCAAGTTTCTGTGAGCTTCACATTTATTGTTATTGGGTTTTAGACTCCTGTGAAAATGACTTGACATGTTTATTCCAATACAGTAACTGTGAAATAAATGCTTTTCTTTCAAGTTGTGCTTAGGCTGGCTTGTGCTTGAACTTGTCTGATGGCAATTTCCATTTCCCCTCTTTATTTTTAATGATATTTATTGTTGTTTTTTATATTAGTCTTTGAGCTTGGAGCATCTGCTCTCCTTGGGTGTGTACAGACAATTTGTGGGTCCCCACTGATGACAAATGGACACTCCAGGAGATATAGAATTTACAGGGCCATGAGTGTAGAAAGGTGACATGATTCAGACAGTGAGGAAGGGATGTGAAAGCCTTGAAATGTGGGTACTCATCCTGACTCCACCATTGTTTCCATTTGGGACAAGCCATTGTCCCTTTTAATCACTTTTGGCCTGTGGCTCCCCAGCATCTCTCTGCTCTTTAATTGTAAATCCAAACTGAAGAAAATCTTTCTCTTGCAAAAAATGAAAAAATGTACAGCTCCCAGCACTATCATTTTTTTTTTCAATCTGAATCTTATACAGAAAATTAATTTTCTTGTGTCTTTAGATTCTGATGAATGTCAATAACACGGCATATTACAGAAATCTCATAACTGTATTTTATTACTGAGTAAGTATTTATTAAACAAAAGCAAAGTTTGAATCTTCTGATTATTGTTAATCTTTGTTCCTCCTGTGAGTAAAATTTCTTTACACAAGGACAAAGAAATTTTTACCACTAAGTGTTAATCACTTAGGCTGTAAGAAAACAACCACCTCTGGATTTTCAATAAACTGCCTCAAGGTTAGAAACAAAATTAAGTTCAAGGTATGCTGCAAAAGAAATTCCCCACATCCCTTAATGTCAAAGAGAATAAGGCAGAACAGCCTTTTGCAGAAAATGTAATAAAGTTAATGCTTGGATAAATATTTGTAGCAGTTTCTGAAGTAACAGCAAGATTTTAAGGAACTCCCAGTAAATGCTGTTGCACAAGTATTTTGCAGGTGCAAGGAGTAGGACGTTTTGTGGGGAATTTTTTCCAAAAGTAGGTAATTGAGATAAATATCCTTGAGCTAAAACTGCTGCTAATATCTTGTTCTCCAGAAATGTATTTAAGCATATGCTTTGCTGTGAGCACACAAACACTGGTGCTGAAGTTATTGAAAACAACCTCAAGGCCAAGCCAAACTGAGCTGAATTGAGTTTCTTCTCTGTTTTATGACATGGTTATTAAGCAGTTAACACTGCTATTGCTATAGCTTCTCTTTTGCCAAGATGGACTAATAAACATGACATTTTTAATGTATAATTTGCATAATGCTTCTGTTAATTTGTTATTTTCATTAGGGCAACAGAATGAAAACGACATATTACACCCATAAAAAATATACAGCAGTGCTAATCCCTGTAGTGATTACACTGTTAACCGAATGGCATCTTTTGCCTGGTCATTATTATTATTTATAAAGCCTCTTGATAAGGGCTGAGTGCAAGGCAATGGGAAAGTCTCCTGATTTATCAAGGAAAGAATAAAACAGTAAAATGAAGGAGAAAGCCAAGAGGGGAATTGGGACCCAAACCACAAACTGACGAATGTGCTGCGGTGCAGAACTAGAAATGAGCTTGTCTAGAAGTGTTGCAGCGGGGATTACTGCAACAAGCATATTTCAAACCAGGAGTCCCGTGGAAACAAAGTATATATGCACAGATTCGTGGCAGATGTTTCAGAGATGTTTATTTCTCCAGCCGCATGGCCAGGGCTCAGCTCAGGAACTCCGCAGTCACGGGACCCGAGGGTCCTTGGCCACACCAGGGAACACAAACCAACCAATGGGGAATGAAGCTGACCAGGGGCAGGGAAACCCTGTGTCTCCCCCCCAGGGCCCCTCTCCCAGGGCTCCATGGCAGGGGGAGGGACCCCAACATCTCACCCGTTTTATTTTAATAAAAGGAGAATGAAAACAACTGGATAAACATAACAAGAACAGTTTCAAGACAAAACAAGCCACCCTCCTGAGTTTTTAAATGTCCAAACAGATTCTGTGGAACATCTTAGGGCTGACAGAAGGGAGACAGAACTCTCCGGGCATGCTTTGTGGGGAAACTGAGGCAGGAGAGGGTTTAATTTCTTCCCTCCCCCTTTTCATCCCCCCTTTGGCATCGGAGAGGAATTGTAGGGAAATGGAATTGTATAGGGAAGCCATGGGGTGAAAAACGGATTAGGAATAAACTGGGGATAGGGTAAACCTAGGAAAGGGTTCATATTGGGTATAGGGTAAAAGGGGGAAGTAGGTTGTGGATAGGGAAATTGCTGGGATGGATATTGTTTATAATTTTGTGCATAACGGCTGCCTTTGACTGGAATACCTCCAGGCCCAGTAACATTTGCTGCTTGTAAACCCTTCTTTCCTTGCACTATATCAAATTGTACAACTTCCCCATCTCCTACACTTTGCAGGTAACTTTTAGGGTTATTCCTTTTAATGGCAGTTCTATGGATGAATAGATCTTCCCCTGTATCATCTCGTGTTATAAATCCATAGTTGTTTTTTGCATTGTACCATTTCACGGTTCCTGTGACTTTCGTGGCTACAACTCTTCCTATCATGTGCTTGTGTGTTTGTCGTGGCTGCCGGTCCCGCGTGGCTGCCGCCTTGCTGACTCCGATGTCTCGGCCGGGCCCCCGCATTGCGGCTGCTCCGCGCCCTCCGAGCGGCGCTGCTCCGGCGCGTGTCCGGGCTCTGCGCGGCCCTGCGCTGCCATCGCCGCCGGCCCCGCATCCTCTGAGTGGTTCTGCTCCGCCAACTCCACGCTGCTTTGAGAGTGGCCCCGTTTCTGCTTGGCGCTGCGCTGCGCGGCTTCTCGTGTCGCTGTGGAAACTGCTGCTTCTCCCTCCGCAGGGCTCTCCGAGCCATGTGCTCAGAGCGGGCTTCCATGCCGATGCCCGGTTCCTGGCTGCTCGTGGCCCACGGCACCCACGGCGCCTACGGCGCCTGCAGCATCGCTCCCTCACTCGCGGCTGCGTGGCCGGGGACCCCGAGGCAGGGATGGGGTCCGCGATAAGGCGCGCGCTCCCGAGGGGGCCGGGCGCATCCAGTGCAGGCACCTCCGCCGGCGTGTGCCGCAGGGATGGCGGCCGCATGGCCTCGGCCACGGGACTATGGCCATCCTTTGCTTTAGGGGTAATAGGACCATACAAATGCTCCTGAATAGCTTCACTGACCACGAGGGATCCACGCAAGGGTTCAATCACTAATGCATGTTCTGTTTGATCTTTCATCTCCCACAAGATCTCGTCCCAAAAACACCCCTGACAAGATCCAGGAGGTTCAATATCAAGAAGTAAGTCTCGAGAAATATAGGAGAAAGTTTTGAAAAGCCAGTTAAAAAAAAGTTCTAGATCTCCCGGTTCCATAACTTTTTTGTTTTGTTGTTCAAGGATTCCTTTAACTTCTAGGTACATTTCTTTCTGTGGCTCAGAGAGCCCCATTTCCCACAATTCTTCCATAGTCCAGAGAGAATATCCAAACCAAGATGAGAAGAGAGAGGTCTAGAGTGGTTATTTTACTCATGAATCTTCCTCAGGGATTGGTATCTTGCTCGCTTTCCTCCACCAGTTTGTTGCAGCGGGGATTACTGCAACAAGCATATTTCAAACCAGGAGTCCCGTGGAAACGAAGTATATATGCACAGATTCGTGGCAGATGTTTCAGAGATGTTTATTTCTCCAGCCGCATGGCCGGGGCTCAGCTCAGGAACTCCGCAGTCACGGGACCCGAGGGTCCTTGGCCACACCAGGGAACACAAACCAACCAATGGGGAATGAAGCTGACCAGGGGCAGGGAAACCCTGTGTCTCCCCCCCAGGGCCCCTCTCCCAGGGCTCCATGGCAGGGGGAGGGACCCCAACATAGAAGTGAAACTTTTTTGGCAACAACAGTTTGCTCTCTGGATGTGCTCCTACTAAATTTAACCCCCACTGTGTCAGGTGTCTCAAATACACATGGCAGAATATAAACCCTTGTCCCATGACACCAGTGCAAAGTGAGCATTTACAGGGAGAAAGGATCCATTTCTATGTACAGAGAGCTGTGGGGGAAGCTGGCATAAAGCTTATGGTGTTGTCCTACAAGTCAATAAGACGCCCACAGACCTGAAACACTTTGCTGTGGAGATGGGCTGAGAGCTGGGGTTGTTCAGCTTGGAGAAGAGAAGGCTCCAGGGACGTCTCATAGCACCTTCCAGTACACAAAAGTGGCTTTGCAGGAAGGCTGAAGGGGGACATTTTCCAAGGGCAAGCCGTGGCAGGACATGAATAATCACTGCCTGCATTCTGCAGACAGAAACTGGGGCACAATAAAGCCTAAAATTGAGTAGAACACCCAGCCAGTAAAAATGAAAAAGGCTTTAGTGAGTGGCAGTTGGTCCTCAGGAAATCCTCAGGAATATAAAAAGAAAAGTTAATTGAAGGATAGGGTCACTTGCCGTGATGTTAAGCAAGAGGATTCATCACCATGATTTAAGATGAAAAGCTGATAGAAGAGGTATGATCTAGCAAAGGGAAAATAAGATAGTACATTAGGAGACATTATAGCAGAATTTCAATATCTAAAGGGATCTTACACGAAGGCTGGAGAGGCACTTCTCCCAATGGCATGGAGCGACAAGACAAGGGCAAATGCCCTTAAGATGAAGGAGGGCAGGTTTAGATTAGATACTAGGAAAAATTCTTTACTGTGCGAGTGATAAGGCCCTGTCACAGGTTGCCCAGAGAAGCTGTGGCTGCCCCATCCCTGGAAGTGTTCAAGGCCAGGTTGGATGAAGCTCGGAGCAACCTGGTCTAGTGGAAATTGTCCCCGCCCATAGCAGGGGGTTTGGAACTAAATGATGTTGAAGATCCCTTCCAACCCAGATCATTCTATGATCCTATGATGAAAGTTGAAAGCAGGGAGGGAATTCTTGCTCTCCTGCTCTCATGTTCCTCATGAGCACATTGTGAAGCAGTGTTAATGCAACAAAGGAGTTTTGGATTAGACACTAGCAAAGAAAGTTCTGACACTGAAAGTTGAAAAAAGCTGGAGCAAATTGCCTAAATTAAATGTGGACTCTGTTCCACAAGGTTTTATAAATGTGTGAACGGCTGGGAAGAACGACCTAGGCACAGGGAACTAGGCTAGCACATGAGTTCTTGATGTCCTGCCAGCCCCAATTTTTGATAATTAAGTGTGAAATTATCACTACCAATGCCTAAACAGACAGATAGAGGAGGCTACAAGCGACCCTCTTCTTCCTGACTCCCTTTCTACCTCCTCATGGTTCCCTGGTGCCAAATTTTCACCTTTTAAAATTCTTCTATTTACTGTTTTGTAATGCACACCCCTCTTTCTCCCTCTCTCTCTTCCTTTATAACTCATCCATCACCACTGTATCTATCTAAATTTTCCTCATATACAAACATCACGCATGATTAAATATCCCTTATAACCTCCTCTGCCTCCTCTCTGCCTCCTCTCTGCCATGCCCAGACTCACACAGTGCCTTCTGAATAGTGCCATTAGTTACCGAATATTCACAGCAGTGCTGCTGTTTGAGGTAACAATTTTATTTTCTCCTGCACAGCATCACAGCTGACTTACAGCCCTTTCTCAGAGGGAAAGCAAAGCTGAGACATTCTCTCATCTCGTTCTCAAATGTAAAGTAGTGAAGAGTTATAGGCAGCTCTTTCTTTATTGCTTTTGTGCTCCTGTCCCTTTAGCCACCTACACAGCTGCCAGATGATTTAAGACTCTGACAGACAAGTGGAGATAAATCTTGCTGCAGTGATCTGAGATGCAACCACCTGCTGCCAGGGACAGTCACACCTTCAGGGTGGGAGAATGTAGAAGGATGCAGATGTCTGGATTTCGGTCACTAAGCTCAGCCTGACATATGTGACTAAAGTGCCCACAAAAGTACAGTGAGATGATAACCCTGGCTTGGCTGGATGCATCTTGTGGCCCTGATGGTGCTGCTCAGCTGAGGAGCAGTAGCTTCCAGGAAGGGAGTTTATCTGGGTGTCATCTCTGCTTGTAACCTGACAAGGTCAGGGCACAGGCCACTGTCTGCTGGCTTCACCAGCAGATAATGATCCCCTGGATTTTTCACATGGTGATGGCCTTGAAGGTGGTAACGCCACAAATTACTTCAGCAAAAACGTATCAGAGATCTCAGAGGCAGGAAGATTTGAGATAATGCTTGGGGAGACAGAGATAGGAAGGACTTTTTTTAGTGTATTGTGATGGATAATGTCAGTTTTATATGTCTTTGTTAGGTTTCTTGAAAATAGGATATCAGATGGGCTGTCAGGAACAAGAAGAACCTGCTCTTTCCTTTGGACTCCTCCTGAACCACTCTTGACAGGCAGCAGTTGAACACACAGTGCAACAGGTGAGGAAATCTCAGCATAGAGTTGAAGACCTGCCGAAATGCAGACCCCACAGACACCAAGAGATGATCAGGAGGCTGGGGCAGATCTCAGGGAGGACAAGAACTTGCTGAAGGAAAGAGACAAATGGGCAGGGTTTGATGTTGCTCAGAAATTCACTGAGTTAATTAAAGGGCATGCAAGGATGCAGTGGGCAAATGAGTACTGGGTGGAAGCATTTTAATGAATTTTCTGTCTGAGAAAGACAAAATGCTCTTTCACAACAGTTGTGCCACCACCAGGGTAGAACCCTGTTACTGTGGAGGTAGCTGGGAAATTTGTGGACATGTGCAAGGAATTGAGTCACCTCAGCTTAACAAGTTATTCTCATTAGCTGAACACTGTTAATGACTGAATGCATGAGCCTTACACGCAGTGAGTGCAGAGTGAAAAGTTTTGACTCAAACGGCTTCCAAATATTTTCATCACTTCTTAAAGTTCTGCAGGAGAAATATTTTTTCATTTGATGATATTGGCTTAGAAGACTCCTCTTCTCCAGAAACCCTTGGGATGGGCTGACCTTTAAATAGTTCTGATGGCAACTGCATCAGCAATTCTCCCTGGATCCCACAATCTTGACCTGGGCTGTGGGAGTTACGGAGCATATGGTATGAACTAGGGGCTGGATGGCACACTGGATAATACTGATGGGAAGGGCAATGGCTTGTAGTCCTGTTAACCTATTCCCTTTGCTTTTCCTTAGGTTGAAGGATCTTTAGAAGGGTAAAATCTCTTCCCTTGAACTGCTGGCAGTGTTCTTCCTAATGTTGCCCAGAGTGTTGTTGACTATCATTGCTACAAGGGCGTGTTGCTCTCAGAATTGTGATTGTTGTTTGCCAGGATCCCCAGGTCATTCTAGACAGGGCTTTCCAGAGGTTGGCACCCAGCCTGTACTGGTACTTAGGGTTAGTCTTCCCCATGAAAAAAAATCCTTAGGTTTCTATTGATCCATTCCCACAGACTGTCAAGGTCCCTCTCAATGGTAGCACACCCATCTGGGGTAACAACCACTCCTCCAATGCTGCATCATCTGCAAACCTTCTGTGGGTCCATCCTGCCCCACCATCCATGCCATTAACAGGGCTGTTAAACTGTATTGTCCCGTTGTCCCTGGCAGACAATCTTGTGGACTGGCTTCCAGCTGGATTCCATGACACTGATCACAACCTTTGTGCCCTACATTTCACTTGGTTTTTAGTCTACCCTCAGTGTCCACTTATATAGTTCATACTTCACCCCTTTGTCCAGGAGGATTTTATGAGAGACAGTGTTGAAAGCCTTGCTAGTCTGTTTACAGTAATTCAGTATTCTTCCCTGTCTTGTACACTTAAAAGCCTGATTTTGATAGTTCCCAAATATTGCATCTGCAGAGAGGGTGAACTTCCTTTGCCTGCACAGTGCCAACAGAAGTACATTTAGATAGGGACCACGACCACTGTGAATTGTGGGTGCATGAATCTACATACAAATGCTAATTGCACTGACAGCTGCTGTCATTCTTTTGCTTAGTGCCAAGTGACCTCCCATGCTGACATGATTAAACATGTCCATTTTTTTAGATGTGTTCACGCTGCAAAATGCCTGAACTGGCCATAATGAAAGAAGTTTAAGTTCCCAAACAAGTCTTTGCATG
This sequence comes from Corvus moneduloides, assembly GCF_009650955.1. Classification (NCBI taxonomy): domain Eukaryota; kingdom Metazoa; phylum Chordata; class Aves; order Passeriformes; family Corvidae; genus Corvus; species Corvus moneduloides. Next base: position 162,914,444 of record NC_045476.1, read on the forward strand.
GCACTACCCAGCCTGGTCTCAGTGAACGCTCGTGAAGAACGATGCTTCGCAAGGCATTTTTTCCTGTCACCAGCACTGGAGCTGACCAGCAAAGCAGTGTTGTGTGCATGATAATGTGCTGGCAAATGCACTGCTGTGCTCCTACTGACATCCCAGTAAAGCCCCTATGCAAGGAGGAGGCACTGATATATTCAGAATATATTTAATATAATTATTTTGAGAATTAAAAGAAATAAAATAAAGTTTCCAAGATAATTTTTCAGGAGGAGTTAAGGAAGAAGGGACAAGACAGGCTCAGTGCATAACTGGGAAAGTCTGGAAGACATCTGAGATTTGTTAGGAATCAGATCCAAACCAATTCTGAAAAGGAAAAAATATCAGCTTAGCTGTGTCATGTATCCCATAACCACCTCCCCTCTGAGTAACTTGATATATATACTCTCCTTTAATTGGTTTAGATGGCCTTTGCTCCTTTCTTTTCTAAGCCGAGGCTCACATCTTGCAAGAGCTGGTTTTGTTTCCTTCGCTCATTACATCGACTACTGAGTTGGAAGAATTAATTAGTTGATTACGATAAAATCTAATTACTGTTTGCAGTTGGATTAATTAACCAAATTCTGAGAGATCCCTTCTACTCCCTAGCTGCTCCAGTGTAACCAAGAAGATACATCCTAAGGGGTAATGACTTGGTAAATACTTAATAAGCAGCATCTGCAATAGACATTTGTGCAAAACTTGAATGTTGGAATTCAGCCCTTGGATGTACTTTGAAAGCTTGTCATTGAGTAGGACAAAGGGGAAGATGGAAGTAAATATTCACCCAGTGAAGCTGCACGACTGATGTGAAAGACCCTGTGGTTGAGGCTTAATTTTCATGTGTGAAAGAAGACCTGGTCTGTGGGCAACACTGTGGAAAAACCCAGAACAACCAAAAAAATGAGATGGGAAGCAGTGTGGTGTCACTGCTGCCCGCTAGGCTGGCACAGACACTCTGCAGGTCTGACATGAACAGAAAGAAAGGCTCTGTAGATGCCTGGAGCAAACTTCATCAAAAGGTCATCCACGCTTTCATCAATCTCTATCAGCCATGTCATTGTTAATCTGTCTTCTTTGCTGGTAGGTTGGACTGGGAAATGTGGTTGTGGGGATGGGAATCTGCTGTTTTCTGACAGTCCACTGTGCATGGTGTTGACCCCCAGGAAAAGAGAGCTACCAGTGCTGCTCAGTTTTTATCCTCTTGCTGTATGGCCTTGCGTGCCCTCAGGGCTTGGGGTTAGTTTTTGGGTAGGTTTAGAGGTTCCTCTTTTCAGGTATTTTCAGTGTACAGCTCTTCAATGAGCTCACTGCTTTTGACTTAGTGAAGAGAAAAGAGTGTGTCTAGGTGGAAATTCATTGGAAGTAAGTCAGATATACTACCTCAGGATGAGATGATGGGCACTCTGGAGAGAGCTGTCCCCCTGCATTGACTACAAAACGACTTCGGCTCACATATAGAACCTCTAATTTAATAGAATCACAGAATGGTTTGGGTTGGAAAGGACCTTGAAGATCATCTCCTGTTTCATCTGTCCCATTCTGGTGTCTGATGGGAAGCAGAAGGCATGTGGCTGTATCCAAGCTAGATACTAAGAGTGTTGATATGCCAAGGAAAGAAAAACAAGGAATAGGATACTTGGACATCCTCACCCAAGTTCCAGTTTTAGTTATGACACATAGTCTGGAAATTGATCACATTATTAAATAGCACAAAATATAAATATATTTGGAGGAATAATGATTTTGGTCATGCCAGGCCTAATAGTTTTTGTGAGTGCATATGTGTATTCGTGGTGTGTGAACATGGTATGTGGCAAATTGGTCAATACATTATAAGACTTATGGCAGTATTTAAACTTCTTTTACACCAGTAGATGAACCAGCACAAGTAAATGCTCTCAGATACTGGCACTTGATTTGGCCTGGGCTATGGAGTCATCTCTCAAAGAGTTTCTAATGCAGTTACAATGGCCAATGATCATCTGGGCCAGGCAGTTGGATATGACCATCATAGAATGGCCTGGGTTGAAAGGGACCTTCAATACCATGCAGTTCCAACCCCCTGCTATGGGCAGGGACACCTTCCACTAGACCAAGTTGCTCCAAGCCTCATCCACCCTGGCCTTGAACACTTCTGGGGGTGGGGCAGCCACAGCTTCTCTGGGCGACCCGTGCCAGGACCTTGCCACTTGTGCCAGGACCTTGCCACCCTCCGAGTAATGATTTTCTTTATAGTATTTAATCTGAGACTACTTTCTTTAAGTTTGAAGCCATTCCCCCTTGTTCTATCACTTCAGGACCTTATTAAAAGTCCCTCTCCATCTTTCTTGTAGGCTCCTTCAGGTACTGGAAGGCCACAATTTGATCACACCAAAGCCTTCTATTCTCCAGGCTAAACAGTCCTAATTTTCTCAGCCTTTCCTCGTAGGAGATGTGCTCCATCCCTCTGATCATCTTTGTGGCCTCCTCTGGACTCGCTCAAACATCTCCATGTCCTTCCTGTGCTAGAGACCCCAGAGCTGGAGGCAGCTCTGCAGATGGGATCTCACCAGAGCAGAGCTAAAGATGTTCCAATTCAAAGCACTAATTGTCCATGTTGAGAAGAGCTGAATGGTTTTTTCACTGTGAAGTTCTTTTTATAAAGTCAACCCAAACAATTTCAGCTCAGGAGTACAAAAATTCAAGGCTGTCCTACAGATGTCTGGCACGCTGACTTCCTGTCTGGTTGATTTTCTTTATTGTCCAATTGCAATCTGTGAGAAAACCTCCCAGCAGCACAATGTGGATAAACATGTTGTAAATTGGATAATACTATGGATTATAGGATGTGCTGTAAAGTGAGGGGACAGCACAGACAACATCTGGAAGTAAACATGAAGAATTTTGTTGTGCTAGGTGATGGCTGTGAGTCACCACACAGCTGCGTGTAAAATGCAGGGAAGAGGCAACAGTTTTGTGGGAAGCTGGATGCAAATATATGCCAGGAAGTAGGAGAGCATGAGAGAAACTGTAGAATGGTGCTTTGTGAGGTTAATCTAATTCCTACATAAATTCAATATAAATACTTAATTGAAAAGGTTATTGGCTTTTACAGAGATGGGATCTGAGACTCTCAGAGGTCAGGGAGTAGTCCAAAGTCACATGATGAGTCAGTAGATGAACTGAGAGTGTCTAGAAGTGAAACTATGGTCCCAATGAAAAAAAATTATAATTTTCCAGACTTCAGTGGAACCAAGACTTTTTCCTTGATACCTCTCCTACCTTCTGTCCCTATATCCTGCTTGTCAAACATTTCCTAAATTGCTCCCTTTGGAAAAATCCTACAGGGAGTATTGACAAAATTCATCATTCAGATGCAGAAGGTTAATTAAATAGAGGAGATAGATGGATAATATTTGAAGTAAGTAGTGCCAACAAAAGCTTCATGTAAAGACTCATCCATTCAGCTGAATCCAAAGTCCATCAGTAAAAACTCGTGGAGTGTCTGCAGCACTGCATTGAAAGCTGAAGTTGGTGTCAAGCTGTAAACTCAACCCACATTGGTCTTCTGACAGAGATATAGAACTTGTGCAATTTCATTAATTTGCTTTTATGTCATGTTTTGTGGGGTAAAGATGAAGTTTTCCAAAGGAAATTCAAATCATTGACAATAGGGTGGAGGAGCACGGGTTGCAGAGCCTGTTGGTGCACTTGGGACTGACACTTGCCAGACACTTGCATTCAGCTGAGATGAAGCCCAGAGCAGAGACCTTTCTGAAAGCTACACTTTATGTGGTTGAGGGAGCTGGGAGGGCTCAGCCTGGAGAAAGGATGCTCAGGGGAAGCCTTTTTGCTCTCTACAACTCCCAGACAGGAGGTTGTAGTCAGGTGGGGGTTTGGACTCTTCTCCCAGACAACAAGAGGAAACGGTCTCAAATTGCACCAGGGGAAGATCAGGTTGGACGTCAGGAAGAATTTCTTCACTGAAAGGGTGGTCAACCATTGGAAGGGGCTTCCCGGGGAGGTGGTGGAGTCACCATCCCTGTAGGTGTTCAAGAAACACATGGGTGTGACTCTGAATGCTCTGGTCAAGTTGATAAAGTGGTGTTCGGTCAAAGGTTGGACTCGATAATCTTGGAGGTTTTTTCCAACCTTAACGATTCTGTGATTCTACCAGGGCCTGATGGTCACAGTGGCCATTGCTGTCCTGGAGAATACCTCCTGTATATCAGGACATACAACCTGCTTTGACTCTGTGGGTGATTTCAAAACAACTTCAAATCAGGAGCATTCAAATCAATTTGAATGAGATCAGCACAGAGAGGATTATGCTCTGCATCTGAGTAATTTGCTCTGTTAATTTCTCCCAGCAGTAGAAGATTGCTTAAGCATTTTAGAAGCAAACAAGCTGCAATTCAGGCCATTGAAAAACCTCCACTGTCATTGTTTTGTTTGATTGGTCATTTATGTATATTTACACCAGGGATACTTCACAGATGATTATAGATCTGAATAAAATACTGACAAGAATGGCTAATATGTAGGATGGTTTCATTTCTTTTCTGTTCAAGATCCTATGAAACTACAAAAAGTATTTTTCCTAAACTGAAGAACAAAACATTTTCAGTCACATACTACATGAAAAGAAAATAAATATTTTTTAGTAAAAGAAAATGGTACCCAGTGTGTAGCGTTCTGGTTGAATTAAGAGAAGAAAAGCAGGCACAGCATTTCTGATAAATAACCTGGTTTTGTAGAACAGCTGAAAAGAAGAAAAGAACGTTTTATAAAGAAATTATTTTTGTTCTTTTATTATAGAAAAGAGATTAGAAGGAAGGAATGAAGAACTGACATTTTGTATTTTAATTTCGTTAAATGTTTTCAGTTAAAACAGAACTTCAAAGTCTACTTTCTGTCTCTCTTGTTTGCTGTGTGGATTTCTGTCTTAATGTTAATTCTCTGAAGGTTCCTTCCTTCAGCAAACACACATTTCCCTGTCAGTAAAGAGCAGACCATCACAGAAATAGAATATCCTGGACTGGAAGGGACTCACAGGGATTGCCAGGTCCAACTCTTACTTTCACACCTATTTCTTCAGTATTTGGTCACTCCAGTCATACGGAAAAAGGACATTTAATTTATGTTTATCTACCATGCCTAGAGAAATTGTATCTTAAGCTGTCTAGTTTAAGGTATGTTCACAATGTAACACTGAGCAAAGATCCCAGATTTCTTACGCTTCTTAGTGCTGATTACATCAGCAAATCACAAATCTACAGATTCCTTGTCCTGATGTTTCCAGTTTGCTTCTTTCCCTTCTCTTTGCAAAAGGCTGGACAGGGCTGAACTGGGTTTCTTAGACCGTCTTCTCCAAGGTGGGAGAATTTAGGCTTGACTGTGCTGCTGGGACTCAGTGCAAATCTTTCTTGGAGGTGTTTCTGCTGCCAAGAATTCACCAGTGATATTGGTACTTGCCTATGGCTTGGCTCAGTTTAGTGCCATAGCAGAGGATTGGAACTGAGTGACCATAGATGTCCCTTCCAACCCAAAATATTCTATGATTCTATGACATTTTTTAGAACAATTTATCTATGCTGATGCTTCTGCCACCAGAAGGAATTAGAATTCTTCACGGAGGCAGGAACCACTCCAGACATGATCTTCCAGTCTTGGATAGAAGTGACCCAGGTCTCTCCAAGTTTATAGGGTAATTGTCATCCTAAAGGAGTTGATGACTAAAAAATAACTTTTCCCAGGCTGACTCACAGCGACTCTAAGGGGGTGAGCACCATCAGGATCTGTCTCCTATAATCATAGAATGGTTTGGGTTGGAAGGGACCTCAAAAATCATCCAGTTCCAATCCCCTTCCATGGGGGACACCTTCCTCTATCCCAGGTTGCTCAAACTCCATCCAAGCTGGCCTTGAACACTTCCAGGAATGGCGCAGCCACAGCTTCTCTGGGCAACCTGTGCCAGGGCCTCACTACACTCACAGTGAAGAATTTCTTCCCAATATCTAGTCTAAATCTGTCCTCCCTCAGATTAAGGCCATTCCTTCTGTCCTTTCACTACATGCCCCTGTGAAAAGTCTCTAATAATCAGAAATGCCTCAGAACACACAATTTTCCTCCAGATGCTTCCCAGGGCTGAGAGCATGTCCTCCTTCTTACCTTCCTTGCAATCCTATGCTTGGAATCACAGAATTTTACCAAGTGAGAGGGAGATATTGAAACTCAAACTCTTGCAGGTGTATATATCTTTTTTTGGTTGTTTGTGTTTGTTTGGTGGTAGTATTTTTTTCTTTTTCTTTTTTCTTTGTTGTTGTTGTTGTTGTTTTTTGAATAGCAATGTTTTCCATCTGGGAATTTCCGTCTTTATTTTCTTCTGGAAATTACCATATTCTGTAAACATCTACTGACACAGGGGGAGGTTCTGGGAGATCCTAATTTTGCTTGAATGAAAAGTGTATCTAGGCTGGTAGCGGTAGTTTTCAAGGCAGGATAGTGATGGTATTATGACTGTAGGGAAAAAAAAAACCAAGGCATAATTTGTATGGACCTACATCTGTCACCTTCCAAGGCAAAAATACAACAATCAATAATTGCAAGGTTTCAAGTCAGTCCTGTCTAGAAGTGCTTTTGTGAAGCCCATGCGGGGAGTCACGGGATATTAATGACACTTTTTGTTCTGTGGCTCTTTTGAAAAGAAAGTATTTGATGAAAGGGAAACTCATCTGCATTGCAGGGCTCTCCCCTCTTCCCCTCTTTGGTTTGCTGCCAGATACTTAAATCCATTAATGGCTGTGAATGGACACATTGCTCTGTGTGACTTTGGTGCTACCTAAAACCTGAGCTCATTGTCCATGTGTGACCCGGATTTTGGGTGAGGTTTATCTCCTCCCAAGCATCTGCTGGCCTTTTATCCCTCCTGAGTTAAATGCAAGTCTTAGGCACAGGGGCCTTTCCCTCAATACATGTGCTTGTACATATGAAATTGCAAACACTGAGCATCCAGCACAACCCATTGCTAACCTTGACTGAGGCTTCAAGCTCTTATTATAGCACAGAAAAAGAGGGAAAACCACAAATGTTTGGCTAAACATCTAAATGAATGTTAGTAAAGAAACCATGACTGAGGAGGATGGATTGGAATAAAGGGACTGGTTCAATTATGAAAGAGAGTACAGGTCTGTACACTCTGACTAGGAAAAAAGATTTCATTTAGTCTTCAGGAAAACAAAAATCTATTGGGGAGAATAGCAAAGAAAATGAGTACCTGTGGAAGCAATACTTGCTCTATCTACATCACTGCCCATTTTTAGCCACAGGTTATCAAATACCTGGAGAAATGGTTCAGGGGTCAGTAGTGCCTTGAGAGAGGATTAGGGTTGTGTACCAGCTGCCAAGAGTTAACTGCTCGTATTTTAATACCTTCTGGCTGGTCAGTGAAATATTGGTCTCTCAGATGAACTGAAGTGCAGGAGGATGGCCAGTGTTCCTTAAATTAGCAGAGAAGTGCCTAAGAGGGATCAGAAGGATTCGGGGGAGTTTGTGAAATGTTGAGAAAGGTAGTATTGGGTGAAAACTGCTCCATCCTTCATGGCAAGGCAGTGAGCCAGCAAAGTGCTGGCAAAACCTCACTTTTTCAAAGGAGGGATGTTTCCAGCTACAGGTCTTACTTACAGGCACTTCTCAGTACAAATGCTGTTTATGTGAGAAAAGAATTATTGATGGAGAGGAAGGTGTCAGCAGTCATGGAGTAGAAGATCTCTGGATCTCCCCTATCCTCGATTTCTCTAAGCTGCATCAGTGAGCTTTGCACACAATTGGTGAAGCCCTGCTTTGTATGGCACAGCTGGGCTGAGCAAATGGGCACAACTGGGGATGGAGAAACAATTAATACCCAGCATTATAACTGATGGCAGGGCTGCAGCTTCCCATCCACGGGTGCTTCTGGCCATATTCCTTATGTCTCAGGGAAGTCCTGTAGGGTATTCAAAACACTATTTTTGAAATAAATATATTTCAGTAACCTTAATGAGAATTCAATTTTTTACGCACTTAAGAGAAGCTGAATCAAAGAGAGTTTCAAGGCTCATCTTGCCTTGGATCATATAAGACACTGAGTGGGTTGGGGTGAAGACCATGCCTTTTACCCCATACAGGAGATGGTGGGACTGAACCACTGTCCCCTGATCCTGGCACATGATCGTTCTCATGGCAGCAGTATGAGAGAGGAACACAAAGAAATGACCATGTCCTGATGGAAATTTTGCCTTGATTAAGAAAAAACTTTATCAGAAACAGTAGTCCTAGCCAAACTTACTGTCCAGTCATCACAGGATATCATACAGCATCCTCCTACTCCTGAATGTGCACTTCAGCCTGGTTTTCTGAGGGAAAATATGAACTTTTCCGTCCATTGTGTATGTAATATTACCCTATAACAAATAGTATGCAATAAATTGCCAACAGCAGTGGCAAAAGAGAGGAATGACAAATGTTATTTATGGATGGGATGCAACAATTTCAATTGAAATTCAAAAAGGGATGCTGTTCAGGAAGAAATTCCCTGCCATTAAATATTATTTGGGCAGCTCCATCAGTCAGCCTTCTCCTCCTTTATCTTGTCTGCAATGTTATTTGCATGATGGCAACTGAAGGCTGCAGATAAGGGCGGCATTTCCTCACCCCACGAGCTCTGGGTGAGATTTCAAGTGCTGGTGTTCTGCTCTGGGTTCCCCAGGGATTATCCTCCAGCCAAAGCTTCTGTTGCAGGGTGAGGAATGAGCTTGGGTGAGTTGGGAATAACACCTGTTCTGAACTGAATTTAACGTGGTTGCTCAGAAATGCAAAATTGTTCCACTTCTTGCTATGAAACAACTCTGAAGTGAATTTTTTGGGCCATGTTCTGATGGATCTGAACATACGAAAACTTCTGGTGGGTTAAGAGACATCTCATACTCTGTCTGTGGTGGAGTTCCCCTGCTTTCACATTGATGGTTGGGAGACCAGAGCCCAGATCTTTCTATCTGTGTATCGGGGATAAATCATGGAAGCCACCCAACCCAGATTCCTCTTCTCACTCTTTGTATTTAGATCAAACCTCATGCTGTATATACTGCCAGCACATTACGGAATTATTTGAAATTTATTTAACCTCTTACTCACTAATCCTACCTAAAACTTAATTATACATGGAGCCAACCACTCCTGTCACTTCCCCACTCACCCAGCACTCGTAAGGCTGATTTACTGTCGCTCCAAACTCATTACATTGCAAATAATTTTATCTTCCTCAACCTCCACAGAGGCCTTCCCTAGCAATTAATATTTACCATAAATGTTTCATGAGAAATAAATTAGAAGAATCATGTTTCAGGTATTACAAACTACTTCTTAGGAGTTTTTATCCGAAGGTAATAGGTGGATATGACGGGAATGTGTAGCTCCCCATTGCTGTGAAATGAGACAAATTGCTCCAAAATGACCCTTTGAAAGTCACTATGTTTAGTCTAAATTGAAAATCCTCAAATGCACTGGGGTTGCTAATTGTTGATGGCAAGGCTGCTAAATATGTAAATTTCTAATTAAAATATAAATTAATCCTCACAAATGAATACCTGCTATCTGCAGAATGATGAGCAGAAGTTTTATGCCATTAATTAATGTTATCGCCTATTAGCTTTATTTACGTAAGTACATAATTCATGCTGCTTTGCTTTTTCTTATATGCAGAAGTAGATTGTTTTTTATTTTGGTATCACTCTAAAATAGTTACTGTTCTTTTGAACTTTTCCGGTGTATTTTAGGCTTTCTGTGTTGCCTTTTAACATATAAGTTAATTGGAGGTATTTTTCCTTTACTAACTCTATACTTGATGTCATGGGGTAGGAGGACAAAAAGTTGGGAATTGCTTTGAGACATCCCCAAATAAAACAACAGTCACTGCTCATTATATTCTGAGTCTTAATGGATTTGATAATTATTTACCATTCCCAGCTTTGATATATTTTTATAGGACAGTTGAATAGAATATAACTGTTGCATTAAGAGATTATAAAGTTCTTTCTGGATTAATAAAGCATAATAAAAGCCCTGGCATTCAGCTTGTAGGTATAAATATGTATAATGACATTGTCAGTTCTTCAGGCTGCTTTTCTAAGGGAAAATATGACTTTCTGTTCCATTGTGTATGAAATGTTAGCACATAATAAATAGTATGCAATGAATTATCATCAGCAATGGCAACAGAAAGGAAAGAAAAATGTTATTTATGAGTGGGACTGCAACAAATTCAACTGAAATTCAACAAGGGATTCTGTTCAGTAAGAAATTCCCTGACATAAAACATCATTATTTGGGCAGTTTCCCAGTTTATATTTCTTAAGTGCCTTTCCCAAACTGCCCTTTGAATTCAGCTGATGAATTCATTTTCCCTCCTCAGGTATGGCTGCCTGGAGAAAGACATCAACCATCACAAATTCATAGCAAAGCTGTTCTGCTGACTTGCCCATGTCTCATATTCCTCTCCGGGGCCAGCTCGATGCCTGCACTGGATCCTCTCTCTGCGGGGAACCATTCCCTAACAACAGATGGGATAAACAATCATTTTCCTAAGCAAATCAAGAGACAGAATCCACTTCAGCCTTTCCCACTGGGAGCAATTCCCACTTTCCAAATGCCACATGCAAAGCAAGTCCTGCCAAGTGTTTGCAAGCTGCTGCTCCAGCCAGGGATTTTTTCCCTCCCCACCATGACTTGTGGAGCTTGGCTTGTCCCAGCCTCCTGTTTACTGACACCATTAACTTTTATGGAATTACAGTGGTAAATGTTTATGGCCAGTCTTTGCTGGATTAATCTTTAATGAGGTTTTCACTAAACACATCTGCATGCTCTCTGACCAGAACCTTGCAGGAACCCAGAAGGCATAAAAATGAAAATTCACACCGCTCCTGGCTGGAATTATCTTTCTGAGAACCACAAGCACTGGTCGAAATGGCAATCACCCAATCTGATAGCAACTTAACCCCCACCCCAGAGGGAATCTGCCCAGGATGGGACAAATCCATAAAGATTTATTCCATGCTGGGAATTGTTCTCCTCCTTTCCAATTGTGATCATCTATTTAATGGGTAAAGAAAATGGGACTGTTTGAGTTTATTATCAAATATCTCACAGGGTTTTATGTCACAGTGCCTGCTGAGATCTGTAATTAAAGTGAAAAAAGAAGAGTTCATTTCACAACAGGAGTTTGGGGTTTCTTGATACAGTATGGTTTGGTGTTTAAGATTGTTTATTGCCTTCATTGTGCATGAGCTTCATTTGAGAGTTGCTGTTATTTTGAAGTTTTCTCTTTTATTTAAACCAATATTTGGGATGAGGAGGAAGCTCCTGGAAGAGTTCTTGAGGAACTGGCAAGGCCAGGATCACTTTTCAGAGAAGAGTTTAGGGTCAGATTGTAAAAAGTAATACTGGACAAAGAGCAAACTCATTGTACCTTCGTCCAGCCTTGTTGCACTGCTCAGACTGCTTGGGGTGGTTACAATTAACACAGTGGTTCCAGTTAACTTTCCTGTCAGGTACCATGCTCTGGAATCCCACGCTATGGAATCCCATGCATCTTGGCTGGAAATTAAATTGCTTAGAGAGTTAGACTGAATTGTACACTCACAGCTGAATCAAATTCCCATTCCAGCCTCTCTGGTTCTAGTGACCACACCCTGCTGCAGCCCTCCTCACCCATCCTAAACAGTCCTTCTGGTTCCACTGTTTCTGTAGGATTTGCACACAAGTAGCCTCCCATGGCCTTCCTTTTCTCTTTCAGACATTTCTTAGACACTCAGCTGCTAAAAATCACCATCATTCAACGGACTAGAGTGGAACCATGCCAATTAAAAATGTTTGAAGAACTGGCAGATTAAACTCCTTTAAATCTTTTTAATGTGCTGTTCCATTCTTACTTTTTAATTTTACCTTGATGATTAACTTCTCATGAAAAAGACCAACAATCTTTCAGACAAGGAATGCAGTGAATACAGATCTGTGGATTTTTAAATACAATAAAAACTGCTGGTCGACACCATCTGATAATAAACACCCTAATGAATGACAAGAAATTGCTTTCTATGCTGTACGTGACCTGTGGGACAAATGCCAGAGCTCATGGGCTGTTGATCTGCCCTAAATGGCAGGTTTAGGTTTGATACTGGAACAAAAATATTTATTGTGAGATTGTTGAGACATTGGGACAGGCTGCCCAGAGAAGATCTGAATGTCCCAAGTGTCCAAGGCCAGGTTGCATGGGGCTTGGAGCAACCTGGACTAGTGGAAGGTGTCCTTGCCCATGGCAGGGGATGGAGTGAGATGATCTTTAAGGTCCTTTCCAACCCAAGCCATTCTATGTTTCTGCGGTTTTGCTTACACAGGAAAGTTGCCCAAACAATTTCTAAATTTTTATGTCTCATCCTTCACTAATGTTCAGAAACCTCTTGAGCTGAAGGAAGCAGCTGTTTGAAAGTACTCAGAGACAGTATATAACAGTAAAAAACCCCATAATTCACTACAAATTTCTTAAGTCTCAAGTTGTCCAGAAGTTATCCAGAATCTTCCCTTCTGTTTTTAAAAAAGCCACAACGAAATTCTCTAGTATAATATTCTACAATAGCTTTACTGCTTATGTAGAGTCTTCTGGACTTCTCAGGATAAACAAAAGTTCTACCACATTTATAAGGGATGCACTTTTATTACTTGGAACATACTGAAGAAACCAAGCTGGACTATGTTACATTTACGTAAAATCCACATTTCTAACTGTAACAGTGCTCAGAGCACTGGGCTGTGTGTGCAAACAGGCAAAAGGTTCCAGCTGAAGCCCAAGCAGGGCTGTGCCCCTTCTGGTGTTTGGTGATTTGATGTTCCTGAGCTGTTTCATGCTTTGTTAGGAAGATCAACGCCCTCGTTGTTGCCTTTTACATTGCATTCTTCCAAATGTCTGCCTACAGCAGACGTTTTTTAATCTAATTTTCTTTTATTAAAAGGCAGTTTTGTCCATATGTTATTAATAATACATGTGAAAAAATATAAAATTATACTTTAAAATACATCTTTACTTTTTAAAGGTAGGTGTTATGTTTTTACAGTGCACGTCTAACCTTGAGCTGCTTGCTTACACTGCCTGTACATGCAGTGGGGGGAAATGGGCTTCTAGTTCATCAAATGTGTTTTAGTAAATAACCTTAGGGGGTCTGACTCCTACAGAGCAAAATCAGGTGAAATTGCCCTGCATTTTTCTAGGCATGTGAACTCTCTCCTCTCCTTGTTGCATTATTGGAGTCCACTCAGCCCCCTCACACGCCTGTCAGAAATGCAGCCCGTTTCCACACGGATATGAATTCAGGGACATGTGTCAGGATGTAGGAGAGCTGGTGGGGGAAGGATGCAGCAGAAGTTGCTCGTTCAATCACAACTGTTGGAAATGACATTTCGAAGGCAGCAACAGGCAGCACTTAACATTTACGAGGAATTGCCTCCTTGCACTCCTGGGGCATTAAGTGCTCATTGCTGTCTGCGTGGGAGGGGTGGTGTGTGCAAAGTGCAATTTGCAGCACATATTTACTGTTTCTAAAGGTTTTTTGAATGCCAAGAGATTCTTTTTTGCTGTGTTCCTGGAGAGGGCTTTTCACTTGCAGAGAGAAAAATTAGCAAAATATATGTAGAGTGAAATGTGGAGCTGGAGAATCCTTTATCCAGAATTATGACGCTGTTTTAATGCGGTTTACCAGAGACCACATCAACTCTGTTGGAGTCTGATGTTTTCTTGTTGATACATTTTGCACTGAAAACTGCCCTGTTTGGCAGTTGTCTCCACATAAGATTTAATTCCTTCACCTTCTATCTGCCACCAAGACTGAAGTCCTATACAGAGCTTTGCTGTTCCATGTGAGTACAGACAGCAGAACATCAGCTTGTAGATTTAGTTTCTTATAGAGATTCTGGAGGTGTTCTCTTCATATTCCAAACCTGATCTTGGGAACAAATGGAGGAGAGAAAGTTGAACCCTCGGACTCCTAGTGTTTCATGGTGGGATATAATTGTGATCCAGCTTAACTGAGCAGATGTGCAGCCCACTTAGCATGAAACTGCGCCTCACAATGTAAATGTGGTACTGTTGCTAAAAATTTCTACATCGCAGACTTCTGTGTCCCTTCAATTACAACCTTTGAATTAGGCCTCCAGTTACAACCTCTACATTTCCCTTGGTTATTGTCAGAGCTGGAATGCTCATAAACCCTGAGGAGCATTGCAAGAACATGTGGGAGAGGCTGAAAATCCCCCTTGTTGTCTCCTGTGTCTCTGCTCCTGGCCAAATTCCCTGAGGAATCAGACACAGAAAGTTGTCTTTTTGGTGTTTTGTGGACTAGCAAACAAACAAGATGTAGGCTTTTCAAGCTGCAGAGGCTGGAGATAAGCACAAAGAAATGCTCTGTGAGTGCCTTCATTTACATCAGCCCAGCCCAGGGTGAGCAATTATGAGTAAATGTAGTCAGGGAGAGTGGAAGCCTCAGACAAAGTTCATTAAAGAAGCCCTGCCACTGACTCTGAAGGTCAGGGAGAATTCTTTTTCATATTTAAACTACTTCACAGAAAGGGGTTTAAATAAAGGTAAATCCTTGCCTCAGATTTTTGGGAACAGTTTGAATATAAGGAATCACTTTGGCTCGCAAGTTGTAATGATGACAAATCAGATCTATTTAAAATAATGAATTATTTATTAAACAGATAAGAGGTAACAGATGAAAGATCTTAATCAGAGTTACCTACTGCACAGTCTAAACCAAGAAGAATTACTAATAGATTGCAGCATAACATAAAACAGTGCACTATATCAAGGTATCTATAGTAAACCTAGCAAAAGAAATGGTATGGATTAGGAGTCAAATGTAACTTACAACAAAATGACAATAATGTACAGATTCCTTCACTCAACCCCTGGGAGTAACCATGAAAGGGCATCCTCACTCATGGAAGAAACTCCACACTTTTCCAGGGAAATGTGTGGAAGATTTCTGTTTTGTGAGTTTGGTGTGGCTTTTATAGTTATAAATCAAGTGTCTGTCAGTCAGAAATTCAGCTTATCTTGTCAGATCTCACTTCAACACTAAGATGTTTATTTTCAGCTGGGAGATGCCAGATCAGTGGTAACCCCATGGCACCAAAACAACTCCCTACAAGACAGCTTGTCCTGCTTGAGTTATCTGACTGGATAACAAACAACAGATAAACTCTTGTGGGAGTTAGATGCCCTGCTACAAATGTCAAAGCTGTTCTGAAGAATTAAAGTCAAGAGATGTTTTTTAAGCTCTTTCTCCAAAGGCACAGCACACTCTGGCCTGTTCTTAGACAAGCAATGAAAATCATATTTATGTGCAGAGTCACAGAATCATGGAATGGTTTGGATTGGAACGGACCCCTGAGATCATTTTGTTCTATCCATCTTCCATGGGCAGGGATGCCTTCCACTATCCCAGGTTGCTCCAAGCCCCATCCAAGCTGGCCTTGAACACTTCCAGGGATGGGGCAGCCACAGCTTCTCTGGGCAACCTGTGTCAGGGCCTCCCCACCTTGATTAAAAAGTACTTGCTAAGTTTTATTCTCTTTTCATTTTTGCCTTGTCAATTGGTATTTGAATGATTCTTCAACCCGCACATCTAACCTTCCATTTGTAGATGCACGCTAACAGATGACCTAATTTCTAGAGAATATAGGCAGCAACAATTTGCTTTATTTCTCTGGAAA
The DNA here is from genome assembly GCF_009650955.1 of Corvus moneduloides. Lineage (NCBI taxonomy): Eukaryota > Metazoa > Chordata > Aves > Passeriformes > Corvidae > Corvus > Corvus moneduloides. Next base: position 162,930,257 of record NC_045476.1, read on the forward strand.
ATGAAAACCCAGCTGAAGTTACCAGTGTCACTGAACTTGCTGCCTCAAACAGCTCTTGAACAGAAAACACCCATCTCCTGACTGAGCCTACTGCATTCTTTGGTTTATTATTTACTGTCTATGTAACACTTCAGGCTCTGCAGGTGTGGAGTGCTATAGTTATTTGGGAGAGTTAAGTAAAAAATAGAAACAATTCCATGGGAGGCTATCAGAGAACATTTCCTTACTTTTTGTTGAAGTTTCAAATTTTCTGAGAGCCTCCAGTTTACTTTCCAAAGATCTCTGTTTTTGATTTGTGCATATGACAGAGAAATAGTTGAATTGGTTCACACATTCGTTTTGTGTCATTAAAGTTTTTTAATAAATGAAGTGTGTCCTGACCTGAACTAAACATCAGTGAGGCCCTGGTACAGGTTTCCCAGAGAAGCTGTGGCTGTCCCATCCCTGGAAGCGTTCAAGGCCAGATTGGATGGGGCTCTGAGAAACCTGGGATAGTGGAAGGTGTCCCTGCCCATGGCAGGGTATTTGGAACTGGGGGGTCTTTAACATCCCTTCCAACTCCAGCCATTCTGTCACTCTGTGATTATATGGTCAATAGATAGAAAAATGTGTTTGGCAGTTCCCTGTGATCTCCCTGTCTGTCATGGGAGAGCACAAACCCTGTGTCCAAAGCCAGACCAGACATTCCTCATGTTTGAGCCCTTCATCCTACCACAGCTGGCTTGCAGGTATTCATGTGTGTGTCTCAAAGATGAAGTCTTCCATGGATTTATTCCACCCTCTTCCATGACTATCTCGGTAACGTGCGTGCCAGAACATGATTGTTGTTTTCATTCCCCATCTCCTTCCATTATGACACTCAAGGCCTTTCAGGGCAGAAAAATGAGGGCATTTTGCTTCTGTCTGAATGAATATTTCTATTGTAAGCCAGGAAATAATCAGCTGTGCGAGCTGTGCTTCAAATTAAAACCCTTATGCTACAGAAGAGGACAGTTATTATTTTCTCACCCTGTTAGGTTTATCTGTGGAGAGGTTTAACATTTTTTACTCTACCAAAACAAATCACTTTCTGTGATGGGATTCTTTTTTTTCCCTTTACAGCCTGGGCATGTTGAAAAAAAATAGAAGGGCAATCAATGCCAACTGAAAGATGGATACATCCTCTATTGAGTAAACAAAGTTAGTGTGTATTGGCAAAAAGTTCCCTGCATTGGATTCTTCATTGGACTTGAGTTGCCAGCTCCAATAAATCAGTATGCTGGACTTCTACGTAGTCAATGTTTCTAGACAGCAACGAGAGAGCATCGTATGTTAAAGTGTAATGAATCGTATCAGTGAGTAACTCTACTCCCAGCCCCTGTTAGAATCTATCAATATAACAAAGTGGCTGTCACCCTGATGTACGGACAGACAAGTCATCTGACTGATGGGTGCATCCTTCCCTCCCTGAAAATACCCTGAGCTGGCTGAAAAGGAAAGTATCCCTCTTTTTTTTTTTTGCTGTGTGGGCTTGTGTTTGAGGCATATATGTCAAGAGGAAAGGTTTTGAGGTGGAGAAATAGGGGGCTTGGATCATGAAACAGTTTAAACCACTCAAAAAAGAGGTTTTAACCACCTAAATCTCTGGGGCTTGGAAATCCTCTTTCCACACTGATAGACCAGCATCTGTTTTTATCAATTACTATTCCTTATTTTAATTTGGATCAGAGGGATGCCTGAATAGTCCAGCTAGTGCCGACATGTAGCCCACTCTGAGGGATTTTTGTGGAATTTATACCTTAATATATCTAGAATAAAGGAGGTGAATTACATCTGGTGAGGCCCAATGAATAAAGAGGGAAAAATGTGTGAAGTAGTCATGTTTCTTGTAGGCTACTGTACTGAGCAGGATGCACATGAAGAGTCCTCCAAGTCCAGAAGACTTTGTAGAAAGTAGGCAATGATTTGGAGTGGGAAGAACAGCAAAGAGGAGGTTACCAGGCAAATTCAGTGGTAAACATAAGCCAGAATCAAATACAGAACTGCTCACTGATGGACTGGGCCTTTGCCTGGCCATGCTTCCTTTCCATCAGCATTGGAGAACACGGCAGAGAATATTCATCAACTCTCTCTTTCCTCCCCAAAATTCTTTGAACAATTAGTGTTTTAAACCACCTGGATGAAGATGGTGAACATAAATTGGAAGTCAAGTCCTAATGAGATTATAGAAACTCGTGTGGGTAATTTTTGGTGCCCCTGGAAGCTGGGCACTGGATGGAAATGAGTATTTATTTTTGGTTTCACAATCAAATTTTATGACTTCTTAGTGTAACTGTCAAAACCCTCCAGTCTGTTCTAGTGCATATTCCCTTGAAACTTATCAACCACAGTAAAACTCTGCAGTTTTTTGCTGTAGGATCGGTTTATCTCATGCTTAAGCAAATTGTGCTGTTTTGTCCTCAGGCTTCATGCAGGGAGCAGATGGAGCTTTTGTGTTTTGCCACAAAAAATGTTTGGCCTTATCATAAGGAGGCACTTGGCAAGAGACATGGTGAAGGTTGGATTTGATGATCTTGGAGTTCCTTTCCAAACCTAATGATTCTATGATTCTAGAACGTGCTGCTGCAGATGTCCCAGTTGAGTGTTACCACAGAGATGCTCAAACACTGTTTGTGATGGGCATTTTCTCAAGACTTTGTTGGCATAACCAGCAGGTACCATGCTGGCTGTAGGCTGAGCTTTTTTTGAGGGTAACTTCTTCCTCATGAGTAAAATTGGCTCCTTTTTCAAGATACCCACTGCAATCTTCTTTATACAGAAAGTGGTGGCCACATGAGGAAGAACATGAAGGAGATGACTCGGAGACTGAACAGTGTTCCTGTGCATGAAGCAGAACAGGCTGAGGTGCTGATTTTCCTTTTACTTAAGAAATCTGAGGTACAAAACTCTCTGGAGGACTCCATAACTTCTGGGCTCACAACTCTGTTTGGCAAAACTCACGTTCCCACTCTGTCAGGAAATATTAGGAAAGGACATCAAACTCTCAAAACCTGCACAGTGTTTTTGAAGGGAAGTAACTTTTGAAAAAGAAGTTTTAAGGGTGCTTTGTAGAGAGTGCCAAATGCAGTCTCAGAGAGTGCCAAATGACTTATGCTCCTCTAAAAGACTGCCCTAAAGCTGATTCTGCTGACTAAGGATGCTTTATGCTCAGCCCTATGCTCAGTGATTCATTTTGCCCCAGAGGGTTACAGCTGCTGCATGAATTCTGCACAGAATTTGATTTCCGATGCGTCTCCAGGATACGCATCATCAAATAATCTGAAAATCAGAAGGCAGACCTTGCACTGGCACCAGGAGCCAGCAAAAAGCCAACAGCAAGATACAAGCACAGGCTGAACCATGGAATGTTGCACTGTTCAACAGGTACCAGATGGAGTCTTTGCATCAGATTCACATTCAACTTCAGATAATGTAAACCCAGGTGTTCCAGCCTGAGGCTTAGAAACACATGGTCCACTATGGCCAAATCTTTGTTTTGTTGGATGGGAAAAAATATATTTGAAAGCTAAAACCAAAAGAGATTTGAAAAGCTGATATTACGGAACTGTTCTAGCCTTTAGTGGTCAAACAAGACCTTTCAGCTTCCCTGTAGCCTGATGAGGGAGGGCTGAATTCCTCAGAAGGCAAATATGTCATTTTGTCAATTCTTAAAAGCTTTTGTAGTTTCTGTCAAGTGTCATCTTCATTCTGCCTGAAAACACAAATCAGAGGACCCAGCCCATGAGTGCAATTCCTCACTGACCTTCAGATCAGAATATCCTGAATTGAAAGGGGCCTGCAAGGATCACAGAAGTCCAGCTCCTGATATCTCATTGCAGTGGGCATCAGTGAACTGCGTCAACTGATGTCTCAGACAGTTGAGCTCCTTGGTGATAATGTTGATAAACCAATCCCAGTCCCTTGCTCCCATTTCACAGATTTTTCCCAGATGGTCTCAGTGGAAACTTCCTGACACTTATCCTACTAAATTTGGTGGTTATGCTGCGAAGCTGGTGTTGTGAAAAGCTTTGTTCTGCAGGAAAAATGAGATTTGACATATGCAGCTCTGACTCTCAGGGGAAATACCCTTTCCACAAGATTTCAGGGGGTTGGTTGTTCTAGTCTGCCATGCAGAAAGGTGGTTCTGCCAACTTCAAAAGCTATTCCTTGTATCTGTCATCTGACACAGAATAAACAGTTTGTTTTGTTCCATGTATTTAATTAATCTCACCTTTTATTTCTGCTCAAAAAGGCACTTTGATTTCTTTTTAAAAATCTGTATCCAGAAAAATTCTGTGAAGATTTCATGCCAACAGATTTCACACACGTCTGCCCCTGGACAGTCATCACCTCTGCATGAGAGAGCAACAGAGCCAAAGGGAGTTTTTAAAATTTTCTGGCTGGACATATAAAACTGGATTAAAGAGTTTTGAAAGTTGATCTGAATAATTTGAATACTTTATTTTGAATTAGGCTGGTAGTATGAGCAAACATATTTCTTTTGAGTCCTCCCAAAACCATGGATAGATTTTGCAAAAGGTAAAGGAAGACCAAGAGCACTCTTATGCTCCTCGGGAGATCCACTCCTGAGGCTGAGAAGAAGAAAGCAACAGGAAGAGAGAACATAGAACTACAAAATCATAGACTGGCTCAGGTTGAAAGATGTGGGGTATGTCCAGTTCCCGCCCTGGAGGAACATCTGCTGAGATAAGGAGAGTGCTTAACCTCCCAGCAGGACTCCCTGGAAAGGGAGCCACTTTCAGTTATGGCGAGAAGAAGACAAACCCAGAATCCTCTGGGAGACCCTATGCAGATCCTTTGTAACCCATTGGCCTTTACCCTCTGACACCCACCCCCTGTATCCCTATAAGGGCAAGCCCCTTGCCTCTGCGAGGGCACAGAGATGCTGATCCCTGGCTCCCCTTCGCTGAACTAATAAAGCTGCCTCGTCTGGAACAGCTACACGGGCGTCTCCTCTCTCTCTCTCTCTGGTCTGGCTTGGAGGCTGCCCTGCAGAGCTGAGCTGAAATCACGAGCTGATAGTCACTAAAGAGCTGACAGCCTCTGCACAGGCCCTCCAGATAGCAGCTGAGGGAAGACACCGGGCCTCGGGAAGACGATCTCTTTGGGACCATCTCTCCGGACCGGTCACAGCTTCCTCGGTCAGAGCTACTGACCCCACACCAGCTGCCATAGAAAGGGACCTTAAAGATAATCTAATTCCAAACCCCTTGTGGGCAGGTGTTGTAATCGCTGGACTCTGCCTAGCAGGCTGCTGCGTGTGGAAGCTCATCGAGGGTTTCCTAGGGCCATGCCATTAATTGCATCCCAGAGTCCATTACGGATAGCCCTGCAATCTGGCTCCGGCAGCCAGCAGCGTTACAACGCAGTGGATGGGAAAGAAGGTAGAGAAGGGTCTCTTATGAGGGTTTGAGATGGCTTTAATCACATCTTGTCCCCGTGATGTTCAGAGGTGGAGAGACAACGTGCTCTGAGTGCAGGATGGTTTTGTCAGGGGCTCAGGGGTGGTCCCTGGGCAGGGTTGGGGGACAGAAGCAAATAGGGAGAAACAGAGGGAGTGGCCAAGGCCGGGGAGGGAACAAGGGGAACATATGAAATATGAAAAGCAAGGGATTAACAGATCCCCACAGGCAGGGACACTTTTCACTAGGCCAGGTTGCTCCAAGCCTTATCCAGCCTGGCTTTGAACACTTCCAGAGTGGGTGATCCACAGCTTCTCTGTGAAACCTGTGTCAGGGCCTCACTACCAGGTTTTGGTGTGAGCTGACAAGTATTAGGGAAGAAAGAGAATCTAAATGCCAAAGGAAACCACATGAAGGCATAAGGTCATGAGTGATTTCCTTCTGCTCTTCACAGAGTCTTTTGTCTAAACATGAGACTTTGATACCTTCTAGTATTTCCTAGGATTCCCTCCTGCTGCTGTTTGAGCAAGACTCAGTTTATTGCATCTTCTTTATCACATCAGACTGGCACAACAACTGGAGGTATCTCAGATACCTTAGGATGTCCGAACTATCACAGAATAGCCTCTTTTGAGGCAACTGGCTGGTGTCACAGGGCCATGATTCAGTCTAAGATAAATGTGTGTGTTGATGAAGATGTAGTCAATGCAGAGAGTGAATTTTTGGGAAGATTTGTCTCACCGTGAAGCACCAGTGGCTTCTGGAACAGGAAACAGCAAAACCCAGCAAGCCAGGGAGTAGAGGAGAAGCCAGGCATAAGCTTTATGAAACCCAGATTTCCTATGCTACCTTTTTTTATTGGATTTTACCCTGGAAAGTGCTCAAAGGGTGGGATTCAGCTACTTAACTTTAGTTGTCTTGTGTGAAGATGTTTAGGTGTGGTCTAATTGACCAGACTCATTTTATACCAGCTGGCAAGAAATAAGTGCTCTAGGGCCAGACATATCTGATGGATTTTAAATATCTGAATAGACCAGATGAATCAGGTCCCAAAAGCAAGTGTGCTGCTAATTAACACATCCTTTTGGCCAGCTGTAAAATTCCACAAAATTGTAACTTTGAATCATTTACATTTCTGTCAAATGTGGCTTAAGCTGCCTTAGGCTTTGCTTCTGCAGGACTGATGGGGCAAAACGAGGGAGGAGGACAGCATGGGCTGAAAGATGGAAGGACCACTAAACATAATTACCTACAAAACTCTATGAAAAGTGCTGCAAGTGAGGCAACCATAAATACATTAAGGAGACAAAGCCAATACACATTAAAGATTCATGTACTGCTATTCATTTGTGCTCTCTCTTTTGGCTCTGGATAGGCAGATATATATATTTAACACCAGGTAAAGTCCTTTTAATGACAGACAAAGACTCATAAATCCCAGGAACACCTCCATAGCTCACAAGGACAGCGTCTTTTGCCCCATCATTTGTTTTCCCACAGAGTTAGGAAAGCATATGTATTATACTCTAAACCTGCCTTCTGACTTATGTAATTTAATGTGATGTTTAGTGAGCTCATTTCCCTTCACCAAAGGGGCAAATACCATTTATTTTAAAATAAATGCCATTTCTATGGGAGCTGTTTTGGCAAGTGATTCCCACCCCCCAGATATTACAGGTTCAAAGACAAAAATTGGCAAGATTGGAAAAAATAAAGAGGCCACGTGGTCTCTCCTCTGGCATCTGGGAAATAGATACAAGAGAGGACATGAGGACGTAAAATGGGGAGGTAAAAAGTGAAATCCTCCACCCTACAGATTGCAACAGTGAAACAAAACACACGCAAAACATGATTTAAGAAACCAAGAATTTCAAAGTGATTATATCAGTTCACTAAGGACTATTGGGGTGTTGATCTTAAAAGTAGGGGAGCAAGAAGAAAAGAAAAAACCAAACCACCACCTGAGCTATCTAAAGTGATGACTAATTAACAGAATGTGACAATTTCTTCATGACACTGAGATTGTATGAAGCAGAAGAGACTTTTGAGCACTAAATTGCCTTGTGAAAGATCACACAAAACAAAGGTGAAAAAGAAAGAACATTCTACTCTAAAGCCCAGAGAAAAGACAGCCTCATAAACTAAAAATGACTTTTTCCTTGCTTCAGGAAGGAGCTCACCTGTTATGAGAACCCTTTCTTCTGTCTCCTTTTTTTCCCCACGTGCTTTCAAATACTGAATCTTATTTTACTATCAAACTATTCCCTTTCTACAGTATCTACTTATTAGAGTGCCTTGATAGAAATAAGTTAATTGCCTGAAGCTATGAGGAGCCTGAAGATACATTTCTTATTGTAAATATGACAACATTTTAGGTGTTTTCCAGGTAACCAAAGCTTCTTGTTCAAGGAGAAATTGTCTTCTAGACCTGAACTTTCTATCTTCAACCCTATTCTGCCTAATGGACATGTGGAGAAGGAGAAGTCAATCACTTAATTGAGATATCTGCAGGGAATGTGCATTTGCCCTATGATCCTTTGAAAATCAGTAGAGACAAGGAGGTTCCTGCCAAAGGTGATTTAGATGTTTAGTTGTTTTAGATGGTAAGAGATTCTGAGTGTAGACAAGAACTCTCAAATGGACAGGGATATTCTGTCAGACCTTCTGTAGGGGAAGGAGTAGGTCTGTCCAGCCATAAATGGCAGAATGAAGATGCTGATTAAATGTTATGCAAGTCTGTGCATGTTTTCTGCTTCAAAGTGAACAGACCTCTCTAAATTATTATGTGCTTTCCAACACTGAATAGCAGATGATACAATAAAGGAGTTCTCAAACCAGCAATTAAGCACTCTGATCCCTTTGATGAATGTTAGATAACAACAGAACTATCTCATTTTGCTGCAGCTTTCTCTTAGCGTCTAAATGACATTTCATTTTTGTCTCTCTTTAGGGAACATGCTGCTTCTGACAACCAACTCTGTGCTCTGTATTCAAACAGTTCCTCTGGTTATGCAAACCGTTGGCATGGAAATACAGCAGTGCATGGGATGCAACACCATGACCTCAAAAACTGACAGCCTGGGGACAGAAAAAGAGAGAAGGTGGTGAACCTTAGCACCTTGCACTCATTGTCCATATCTCTTCTATCAAAAAAGGATTATTGGGTCAAACCTAAAAGCCTAGAGCATGTGGTTTCTCCAGAAGCAATGATTCAAAGTAGTGTGGTTTATACAGGGAAAGCATGCCAGGTCCTTACAACCTAAGAGACCTTTGAGAATTTCAGGAATTCAGATATTTTCAGTTCAGGAAATAGTGTTGCTTGGTGCTGGTGAGACATCTTTGAGTATTCACACACTATCGTAGTTATGTATTTTTTCTGCTTTCTCATTTTCTGCTGCTCCTAGAATACTTGGAGAAAGGTTCAGCAGAGCAAGGAGAACCCCAGAGTATTTATTCCTTGAATCCAAAAACTGCTGGTGCCTCTAATTTTTTGTCTTTGGCCTCTGCAGAAACAAATGAGATGTGATTAATGCTGATGAAAGCATTAAAGAGATGATTTCTTCTCCTCCCACCAAAATTATTGACTGGAATGCAGTCGGAAGAAATCCAATTAAAACTATATAATATGTCTGTATTTCCTTCACCATCCATTTAAAGGATGGATAAGGGGCATCTGCTATTCCCTTTCTCTCTATTATTTAGGTTGTAAAGTAGGTAGTCAAAGCTGTTCTTGAGTATCAGTTCCGTTACACTTCACACATTTATCTCATTTTTAACAGGTGTGGGTAAATAACTTTTTCTGTTTAGCAACAAATAACAGGATTCAGTTGTACTGTATGTGCTCTGGGTGACTTCACCAGTGCTATGTTACCTATTAAATTAAGACATGAGGACTGGCTTTGAAGAGAAGTGGGTAGAACTTGTAAATTAAGATATTTTTCCTCAATCATCTGGTCATGACCCTTTCTTTTCTGAAAACTCAGCATCCTGCCCGGTTCTGTGGGTGGGATATATTTTAACAGGCAGTTCATAAATAAAAAATAATTTCTTCTGGAGTTTAGGTACTCATTTCCAATTGTCCACAGCAATAATAATTTAATCTGTAAAGGGCTGTAAATGTAGAACTTCCTTGCAACAGGAAATTTCCATAGTACTAGGAATACTTTTTCATTTGTTTCTTCACTGAAGGAAAAAAATTTTCTGCGTATAAAGACATCTGTAATTGATATGGATAGGGCAATCTCTGAATAGCGCAGTATTAAGGAAATGCTCAGTCCTGTGTCTTTCTTGCCAAAGGAATTTTTCTATCGATTTCTGAGCAGTAAGACCAGGTCCATGACACTTTACATCTATGGGTCTGCCCACACACAGCAAATCAATTTTTTTTCTGACCAGACTTATCCCTATAAAAATGAATTCTTTAAAATGTGCTGGATCACTTATATTTGCTATTTCCACTGGCTATGCCAGGCTCTTTGTGAGACTAGAAAAGCAGTCATGCTACAGGCCTGGCATTGTCTCAGGCCAAAGTTGCAGTGGTTTAGCTAAACCTCTTGGGTTCTGATTTTGACTGTCCAGTCTCCTCCTGAGTCTTGCAAGTCTCCAGTTTAGAAGTCACTTCTCAGTCAGGAGTTCCAAGAATTTCCAAGAATAAATCCTGCAGGAGCTATTACAGTATAGGAAGGAGTGTCCCATTTTTCACCTGACTTTTCGATCTTGAGTGAAGGGTTACAAAGTCAGTAACTCCTTGGCAGGTGACCTCTTAAAGTGCCTTCTTCTGTTGCCTAAAATCAAGAACCCAAAACTTGCAACAGTGTTCAAATAGTAAGATGAAAGGCAGGTCTATGATGGAAGCTTCCAGGTGTCTCCATGGCTGTGGGCAGACCCAGCATCAGATTTCTACAGTTTTTGTAAGTTTAACAAATTAACATATCTAACAAATATTGCCCAATTAGAAGAGCAGGGGGTTAGGTAATTTCCCCCTGGGTTCTGCCCCATTGGAGTTGACCCAGGGGCTTTCTTATGTCTTCTAAGTTCTAGTGGAAAACAAAATGTCCTTGTCAGGCTTCTTAAGAATAAGACTAAACAGAGTTCCAAGTATGTGTTAGAAGGGTTAGCTTATTGTTCTAAAATATAAGAGAAAGGGTAGGAAAAATGCCAGGAGCTATATAACCATGTATTAACCATCTACAAAGCTACAAATATATGAAAAATGTATAAAAAGCTCAAATCTTTAGGCATGACTGTCACTGCATAGGTATTTAGAAGGAGCACGCTGGTGACTCTTTATTTTGTTTTACCTTGTTCTGAAGTTCTGATGGAGGAGTTTGGGTGTATTTCACTCAGTTTCTTTAAAACCTTGCCATCTTCGGATAGCTTGCTCACTTTCAGATTTTTCTATCCCAAGCTTGTCCCATCAGAGGTGGCAGAACAAAGAGCACATCCATGCTTTGACAGCCCCAATACTACTTCCAACTGCTGGCAGTGGTAAGACTACATTGAGAACTGGACAGAATTCAACAAAGATCTGCATTTTGACTTAAATTAGGCATGTTGGGTAGATGGACTGAAGTGATCCAAAAAAATGCCTATACAATTATACTTGTTTGATGTCAGGAGTGATTACTAAGCAGAATAATCTCATTCACAGTCCTTCCCACTCAGATACTCTTATCCTAATTAAGAATAGCATTACATAATCTGCTTTACTTTGCTTTCTAAATGGTCTAAATAAAACTGAAAAAAACCCCAATCTTGCAGTTACACCAGAAAACAGGTATCACAAGAACAAGAAACATTTTCGTGTGCAGGCAGGTTTTCAGCCTTTCAAGCTACACTATGGCTGTGACACTTACCTGAGTGCCAAGACTATAAAAACAATGATAGTGTACACAGTGCTCCTTTTGGGACACATATTTTATTTATTTCATGCCTCACAGCCTGAATCACCTTGCTTCCTAAGGGATCATCTCCAGTGCCTCTTCCAATGAATATTAATCACCTGGGAATGCAGAAGAAACCACCCCTGCTGTGACAATAGCTTGTCTTCTCTCTGGGGGAAAGGGTTTGAATCTCAGTGCCTCTCTAATGACATTATTTATAATTTTCAGGACAGGCAGTTGCATCCTAATGGAATTTAAACATAATACAAGAAAAAAAGAAATAAACAGTTGCCAATGTGCCCCTTATAATTACCTATGCAGTGACATAATACCCTCATTACTCAAAGGTATCAGAGCTCTGCAGTGAATGAGGGTCTGGGTCAAGTCTTCCTTTTGGATTTTGGGGAGTGTTTAAGCTGTTTTGTGGAATTGCAGTGTTTCTATTGCATTTCCCTCCTGCTTGCTACAGAGCAGTGGACACTAAATACATGCAAATCCTCTGAAATCCAAGAATATATCTTGAGAAAGTACACCCAGGTGTTGCCAGGAAAGTGGGTCAATTTTGTGCCTTTGAGGATCTTTTTAATGATCAGAGCATAGAACTAGAAGGAATTCCAAAATCATTGGCATTGGTCCTTGCTTCAGGGTTTCCCAAGAGACTTTAATGGTGGTCTGCTGAGCTCAGAAGATGGTTGTGGGATCAGGATAGCACAGACCCTCTGCTTAGTGGGAAAAAATGGTATTTTTGTGCATGGAGAAAAATAATAAGAAAAGTATAAATAGCAATTCCTACCAATAATCAACAGATTGTAAGCCAAGTATTTCAGTAACAGTGTTGCCTTGATTACCTACCTGGAAAGATTTACTGAGAATGAATTATAGAAAGGTTTGCACTTCTAGGGTATGAAAATCAGTGAGGCTCTGTTGGTGGCACCAACATGTCTAATATCTATCTAGAGAGAATCTGGTTCCTTCAGCTTTTGAGGATAGCTTGCAGACTGATTTGTCCTCTTTGTTGAGAAGAAGTTTTCTTTCAATCATTTTTGAGTTCTAAAATCTTGCACAACTGTTTTCAACACAGTGATAAATGTTGGAGTGATCAATAAATGTGAAGATAAAGGAGGGAATAAAGAAGATGGGACCTGAAGAAGAAGAGAGGGAGATGAAGTTGAAAGATTTCCATGTGAAGTGCAGCTACAGCTGTTGTACTGCACTGGGATCTCATGTTCTCATTCTGCTTTGTGGGCAAAATACCCTGCCAGACTACATTTCCCATCACACTTCCCAAAGCAGAACCAATCTCTTACCAGCTGTTTAACAGCACAGGCTTCTGTTCCCAGCTGGAAAGAAAGTGTTAAAGTGGAAAAAGTGCCGTGGTGTTTTTATATTCATTCATCACTTCCAAACTCATCTCTGGACTTATATATTCTGTAATTATCTCTTAGTGGCATGAGCGATGAAGTGAAAATGCACTAAGTCTTCCTGATACTGGGTTCTGTTGGCTCAGGTCATCCCCAGAAAAATCATTGTTTGGAAAGGGGTGGGGACAGAATTTATTCTGTCAGGCACTTGTGGATCCCTCAAGATTAAACAACAACAACAAAAAGCAAAAAGCAGTGTAAAGACCATAACCTTAAAGGTAAAATGGAAATATCATTGAAGACCAGAGGATGAGCCAAACCTTTAGCTTCATGTTTTTAAAGGCTTCCCAATGTATTTCATATTAATAAAACAAATAGCACAAATGTTTCAGTGGGCAAAGAAGAGCAAAACTGCTGATTTGCTATTCATGCCCATTTTTTGGTTACAGTTATTATAGTTTTTAAAATTTAGATTAGTGTTCTCTGTGAATTACCCAGGACCTTCTGAGACTCTAAGATCTGAGGAGATAACACGAGAAAGACTCAAAGCTTTTTAACAGTGCATATTTTTATTCTTTTAAAATTTTTTTAATTGGAAATGATTCAGCAAAATGGGGAGGTTTGAGGTGATGGCGTCCCTGATCATGGTGGAGGTTGGAATGAGATAATCTTGAAGGTCTTTTCCAACCCAAACCATTCTATGATTGATGCTCTGATAAAGACTCTATTCAAGCTCAAGCTCTAAATGCAACCAATCTGATTTTCCACGGTGGATTTATGTCCTGAGGACAAAATACCTCAAACATACATGCACATTTTCTGGACAGTGAGACTGCTCCAGCCAAGAGTGGATACCTTTCATGATTACGACATGAGAGTTCACAAAATTCTTACATCTCTACTTCCCTTGTGGGGAAGGGTGACTGTAAGAGGGGCAGTCATTAGAACATGACTGTGTCCACGCATCATGATGGATGAGTGGTTCACTCCACCCACCCCTGATGCAGGCTCAGTCTTAGTCTGAGCTTTTGGTGTTCTGAGTAAGCTGGAAAATCACTTCTCTTTCATGCAACCACACACTAAACTGATTATTAAGGTAAATTCCTCTGCAAGGATGAAGTTTTACATTCCTTTTAGTCTACATTTAAAGATATGGCTGGAAGACAGTAAATAATCCACAGATCACCCTTTACCAGTAGTATTCCTTACCGTGAGGGTGGTGAGGCCCTGGCACAGGTTACCCAGGGGATGCCCCATGCCAGAAAGAGTTCAAGGCCAGGTTTGACAGGGCTTGGTCTAGTGGAAGGTGTCCCTGCCCATGGCAGGGGTTGGAAGAAGATGGTCTTTAAGGTCCCTTTTAAGCCAGACCATCCTGTGACTTTATGATTCTATTTGAGGCATCACCTGAGAGGAATCAGTACCAGTTTCTTCTGGGAAAAAAACACACAGCAGGTCTTTATGCAATTAATGATTATTAACTGAGTATCTTTAGCAGTTAAAAATGGACATTATTTGCTAATTCACTGCAGCTGCACAGCCCTTCTCTGACAAGCAGACTTGTCTTACTGGGGAAAATAAAGGTGCAAAGCAGGGTTGAGATGTGTGAAAAAGTATCTCAAAGGGTAAAATAACAGGTAGGTAGAAAACACCTCATCTCTGACGACCTGGTAAATCAGCGCATTGCTGTAGGGATTAGGATGTGCTGAGCATTAGGACAGGGAAGATATTGCAGAGGATGGGAGTTTAGGGCACACCAAACAGCCTAAATGGAAAGACCAGTGAGAAGATAAAGGGATGACTGTGATCTGCATTACAAAGCAGATCAGGTTGAATGATTGCTATGATCTCTTCTGGCCTTGAAATTTTTTTGTCTGTGGAAGAGTTTCATTTAAATAATTCATAACGAAGAGCAAATTCTGAACAATTGCAGAAAAAAAATCAGTACAAACCTGTTATGGATTCTGGGATTTGGTCTTCAATATCTGAGCTCTTGAACTTTCCTAATGAAAATACTAATAACTTTTTAATTCTAAGCTTCAAGCCTCATTGCAGAAAATCATCAATGATGTATTCAATTGTAAAATTCACAGAGGGCTTCACAGTTATATAAATCATTCAATTAAAAAGAAAGTGCATTACATGACTGAATCAACAAAATGGAGGTTGAGAGTGGATTCAGTTTTGCACTTTTCTTTAAAAGTACTGTGTGCAGAGGTATTTGCTATTCATTTAAAAGCTGAAATGAAATTTCAGAAAATTGCTTTTTTTGTGCATGATCTAAAAAGGAGTATAATAAATAATTATTATGTGTCTTTTCAATAAGGATTATCTCTGTGTTTCTTAAATGTGTTTTGAACCCTCAGCAACCCAGAATGTGGGGGGTTTTCCCCTTGTGTTGCTAAACCTTTAGATTTATACATTTGCCACTGTTTCTAAGTGAAGAAGTAGCAGGGGAATTGGAACCTGATGATCTGGAAGGTCCCTTCCAAGCCCGGCCATTCTGTGATTCTATAAATTAGTGGTTCGTGTCTCATTTGGATGACAAAAATATCAGCACTGCTTCGTCAGTGAGCAAACACATATTTTCTAGCTCAGAATAGTGTGTAAAATCTGTAACCTCTGCCAGTCTTCTGCCACTCATCTCCAGTCATCCTCATTGTGCTGCTTTTGGGTATTTCTGGCATTGGTAGAGGCTCATGCAGCAGCTCTCAGAAATTTGGTACCTGATAGTGCCGTAGTGGTCCTTTACCTGTTCATGAGCCTCACTTGGGTTTTGTTGGAAGGCAGAACCTGCAGAGTTTGTGCTGTCACACTCTAGAATGCCTGCAGTGCTCAAAAGGTCAAATGCTAATTGAGAGAAGCAAAGAAATAAATATATCTATGATTATGTAGGGTGTGTGAGCAAGACGGATTGCTCAGTGTGTTACAGGACCCATGGAAAGATGGAAAGAAATATGGCCTTCATTGTAATGATTGTGCTTCTATAGCCCAAGGCATCAAAAACGTCATTGTGTTTATGTGCTAATAAAATCTTAGCAGTAATTCTCTCTCCATGCACAGAACCTTTGCTACAGTCTGTCCTCTGAATCACCTTTGAGGGAAAAAATTAGTAATTTCATTCCTCCTTAGGGAGGGATAAAGTTTGTGCTGCTGTGAGACTCTTAATGTTGGTGTAATGCATGGGTCATTGTGCCTGAGAGTTTCTGGAGTGCTTGGGAGCTGCCTATTTGGGGGTGTGTGGGAGGGTAAATGGATTGGATCAAAAGTTTCAAATCTAATGAGTACCTGTTAAAGTTGCATCCTTTTATCACTAACTTAATAATATTTGAAACCAAAGGAAAATGCTTTCCTATAATATTCACCTGAATATGTGGAGACTCGCCTTTGATTTGTCTGGTAAACCCAGCGTGACTGGGACTCCTCTCTCATCTAATGGTAGAAGTGAAGTATTTCAGTATTTCCGGTTATAGAAAAAATAAATGTGACACTGAAATAAACATTAAAAAAATCTACTTGGTTCCATTCTTACTGGTGATTTGGCCGCTGAAAAAAGAAATGTTCAGGTGCCATCTGTAGTGAGCCTCTCAAACCCCTTAGGAAATTCAGAGTGGGTGGGATGGCTGGTCTTTGACATGAGAACTCTTCTGAATTCAGAGAGCAAAAGTCAGAGCACCACATTCAGTATCCGTCCATCTCCAGTGATGTGGATCTGTGATGTGGAAAGCTGCAAGCTTGCAAACAGCACTGGTTTGCAAACACAGGATAGAAAAGTGAGTTTATACACTGGGGCATTTCTTCTACTGAGAGTTGCGGGTGTTCAGCCTGGAGAAGTGAAGGCTCCAGGGAGGCCTTAGAGCACTTTCCAGAATCTAAAGGGGCTACAAGAAAGTTGGCTTTTTTAAAAGGCCATGTAGTGGATAAGGGGGAACAGCTTCACACTGACAAAGGACAGGTTTAGAGTAGATAATAGGAAAAAAATCTTTCCTGGGAGGCGGGTGAGGCCCTGGCACAGGTTGCCCAGAGAAACTGTGGATCCCATCCTTGGAAGTGTTCAAGATTGGACAGGTCTCTGAGCAACCTAGTCTGTTGGAAGGTGTCCCTGCCCATGGCAGGGGGTTGGAACTGGATGATCTCTAAGGTCCCTTCCAACTGAAACCACTTTATGTTTTATGATTCTATGATCAGCACTGAACAGGGCTTCAGAGTATGGGTTTTGGGACATTAAGTGAAATTCTGAGCAGTCAAGAACCAACTCTTACTATCAGTGATATTTGAGCATCCAACCTCAGCTGAAGTCTGAGTGTCAGAAGTGCTTGGCCTCCTCAGCTGATCCTGGGTTGCCACTGTGAGACAAACCAGGAGCAATAAATATCAAGAAATGATAGATGCCACCAGAAAGCAGAGGGAGGAAAGATCTCATTAGAAGTGAAGGGTGAAATCACTCAGGTTTGACATAAAGCATGGGCTTTGTTCTGATGTACAATACCTAAGCAGTCATGGACCTGTTCACTATAGGCAGGGGAATATAGAGTTTGTCACCTCACTGGCCTTGGTACATTTAAACTCTTTGTTTCCAGCCTTGGCAAAGCTGCGTGTGGCTTTGACTAAGGTGGAACAGCATCTTTGTGTCTAACACCTCCTACATTTTCTACTGCAGCTTAACCTGTGTGAGCATAAATTTCTATGGAACATGATATTCTTCTGGCAGTCATCTCATAAAGCAGGTCAGAGCACATCCCTCAAACCTCTATTTCAGGGCAAGAAAATCTCTCTGCATGCATCCTGTATGAGAGGGAAGAGGAAGCATCTGCGATCTATTCTATGCATCCATGTTCCCTCAGACATGTAATTGGCTCCTTCCTTTGTGCTGGAGTGGAGATGTAAATCAAAGCACAGTTATAAAGGTGAATGCTAATGCTGAGTGACACTCACACCCTGAAGGCTGCTAAGCAATAAATAAAGACATTTTTCTCACCTTACACGATGTTGATGTATAGGCTGATCCCAGGTCTGTAATTCTTTTCTCCATCCTATCTGTGCTTTTCTCTCTGGCTCCAGATGCTGGCATTTTGTTTATGAGGGTCTTGATGGGGTTTATTCTGCTCCTGGGAAGTCTCATCTGTAATTTACTGCAGCCAGATTTGTGAATCTGTTTAAGCAAAGTTATTCACACCCAGAACTTCTATTAAGCCGATGAAAAAGGATTTTAATTAGGTATAATGGGGTTCTGAAAGGTCTAATTTGAGACTAGTAGTTTATTTCTTTGTAAGACCACCTCATCATGACAAAAAAATCAAATCTTCCCTTATCAACCACAGGAATTTTTACTGTAATCAAAGTATCTTTTAAAATTCTTTCTTCCCACGAAATCCTTTTTTTCTTTTGTGGGGAGGGAAAGAACAAAACACCAAAACCAAACAACCTGACAACATGAAAATGTTTTTGTTTAATAGGTTTTGAGGGGTTTTATTGTAATATTTATTTCAAAAAAAAAAAAAAAATCTCAAAGCATTTTGGCCCAAGCCCAAAACATTTCAGCACAAGAAAAAGTTTCAATTGCTGCAATGAACTGTTGATGGCTGTAACTTACAGCCAATACGATGTGTTTTTCAGATCATCATGATCTTTTTGCATGATTTCAAACTTGGGTCATGAAGTTTGAGGTGCAGTGATTTAATTTTCAGGTGAGTATCCCCTTGCTGCAATACTAGAGTTCCAATAACCTGATGAAAACAAGCAAAGGTTCTTATAAATGAGTTTTTTCCACTCATCATGAAATACGGAAACTTTTGGAGGGTCATACATTTCCTTTTGGCTGTCACTACTTCAAAACATTTAAAAGTCTATTTTTTTTAGTGATCTATTCCTTAGGAAGAGTGTATAAATCAGATATCTTCTGCTCTTTTGATTGAGATAGAATGTGAGTTGTGTGGTCAGCACTTGTCTCAAATATATCACACAATAATATAGTAGAAGTATCTAATTTATAAACTTTTATATAATATATAGTAGATTATATAGCCATTTTTTATCTGTCATCCCTTTCTCTGTGTCTCATCCATAATTTGATAAGATATCACAGAACATAAAAATTTTTGGGTTGAAAGGGACCTTCTGCAGTAGTGCAACAACTCTGCCATGGTCAAGGACACCTTCCACTATGCCAGGGTGCTCCAAGCCCGGTCCAACCTGGCCTGGAACACTTCCAAGGATGGGGCAACCACATCTGGGCAACCTCTGCCAGTGTTTTACCACCCTTATCTTTACAAATTTTCTTCCTCATAGTCAGTCTCCATCTACTCTCTCTCAGTTTAAAACTTGTTGTCCTTTATTCTACAGCCTTTGATAAAACTCTCTCTCCATTTTTCTTATGTCCTCCACTTCCCCTTATAGATAGAAAGGCTTTCAAAGGTCTCCCTGGAATCTTCTCCTCTCCAGACTGAACAACCTCAATTCTCAATGACACAGACTTGGCCTTGTTGAACTTCATGAGGTTCTTGTGGACTCACTCCTCCAGATTGTCAAGATCCTTCTGGATGGAATTTTTTTCCTTGAGGGTATCTACTCATCTGAAACCTGTCAGTGTCAAAAATCCCACTGTCCATTTCACTGATGAAGATATTGAATAGTACTGGTCCCAGTATGGACCCTGCAGGAACACTACCTTTAGTGGGTTTCATTTGAACATTGAGCCATTGACTATAACTTTCTGGATGTGTTCACCCAAACAAGTCCTTACCCATCTAACTGTTCATCCGTCAAAAAAACCCCCACGTCTCTTCAGTTTAGAGGTAAGAATGTTGTAGAGGACCAAATCAAAGGCCTCACAGATGACATCAGTAGTGTTTCCTTTGTCCACTGATGGAATTCTTCCGTTTGGGAGCAGCTCTGCTGAGGAATTACACAGGCTGTGAAAATGGACTGAGGATAAACCAGGCTATAAAACTCTTAAATGTGTAACACAGCAGTGGATTCCATCCATTTTTAACTATTAGAAACTGGCATTAACATGGTGGTCAGAAGAATACAGAGCAATACACACTTGTCCTATACCAATCGTAGTTGCTGTGAAATGGAAAAAGAGCTCTGGTGTTGGGCTCGGACCAACTGGAGAGATGTGAAGCATTAGGAAACACTCAAAAGGCTACAAATCACTCCTGAGATTCTTATGAGATGTGGGAAGCTGAGAGCCCCAGAAGATTGAGTCATAACAGGCATTTAGGACCTAAATGCTGATTGATACATTGTTTTGCCTGAATGCATCAATGCCAGTAAGAAGGGCAAATCTGAAAATTATGTCATCATTCACTGGGAAGTAGTTACAGCGTGACATGTCAACCCTCTTGATTGGACCTGCCATCCAGCAAGCTGTGCATCAGGGTTTTTAATTTATTAAAATGGCTGTTTTATTTTTTCCTTTGGAAAGGATTTTCTAAACAGCTCATTTGAAGGATGGTATCAAGTGTCTTTTGCTTCATTAGTTTCTTTCAGCGTATACTATGTCTTAGAGCTAGACAGGGAATTATAAGGCCATTATAAGGATCATAACTATTGCTGTCAATAAAACACAAGGATGAATTCAGAAAATAACTCCCTCTGGGTTTAACTGGCAAATAAAATTGATATTTTTCATGACCTTTATGTGGCTTTTTCTACAGTGGGGATTCGGTTGGGATTACTCTAGACCCATATTTTTAAGAAGAGAGTATCTTTTTCCATGTAGAGTTTTGTCCTAGCAAGAAAAGGGAGAAGGAAGGTGTTTTTCTAAGCTTTCTTGCCATGTGGCCTCTTGATCAGAACTAAAACTAGGAAACATTTCAGATATCTAGAAAATAACAATCTGTATGTATCAACTGGTGGTGATTCTGGCAAGTTCTGGATTTGTTGACTTTTCCACACAAATCACTTACTGGGAAAACCCTAGATGCCTCTGCTTCTAAATTTATGGTCCAAGAAATGGAAAGAAAAATGGGATCTTGCATGGGACACCTTTGGTCTGCTCTGCTGTGGCACATTGTAGTATCTTGGATGTTTGGCCCTGGGATTACTCAAGAGGGGAAAATAGCATCCTATGTCATGTAAGAATGGAGTCAATTCACTTCACTGCTTTACTTAACCTGGTACCTGGAGTTGTAAATACATATTGTTCCTCATAGTCCTATATTCCCAGAATTTTAGTCGAGTAATCTGTTGTCCTGACCTTTTCAGAAGAGAAACATTTTATTTTTTTTTCCTTTAGAAATATCTTTTACTTATTACTTCAGCATCTCTAGTTATCAAGTAATGTACTACAGTAGAAAATGAAGTTTTAGTCTTGTCAAAAAGTAATGAGCCTAATCCAGGTGGCATTGATTTTAACCTTTACTCTCTTAATATTTGCCTCAGGTTTGCCTTCCTGTCCTTTGATCAGCTTGGTGACCTGCCCTTGAAACCTCCCTGACATACAAAATGCAGAGTTAAAATCCAGATTAACAGGTGAGGAGGAGCAGTAAGATCACTGTGTGTTTCCAGAAAGGCACTGAGCTCTCCATCCCTGCTGTCACTGTGGTGGGACATGGCTCAACTCAAACCCAGAGTGACTGATCTGCAGCATGAAAACAATGAGCTATCAGCAAGAAGACTGTGAGGATGAAAACATGAGGGAAGCCAGAAAAGGTCAAAAAGCTTCAAAAAAGTATTGATTTTATGTAGAATTTTCATAACTCAGTTTCAGGGTGTGAAGGTCAGCAATGTTGGGGAATCATTGGAGGGGGGATACTTCATCCTGTGATCAGTCAGCTGGATGGTGAGGCTGGATGGCAGCCAGTAACTGAGCCCTTGAATTCCGGTTCTTTTATTTTCTTCTTTTTACTTTTGAGAGTCACACATACAAAATTAGATTTTTGTAATGAAATGAAAAATTGATGATAGGGAGAAAAACTGGTGGTATAAAACCTCTCTTCTCCTCTAAAAATAAAATATTTTAAGGGATTTATATAAGTGTGAAAAAACCCCAGAACAAGCCTCCAGATTCTTTCTGTAAAAATGAAGTGTGAAATATCAAGGATCCATTCTGCAGTGGTTGTCTTTCCATTCCTTCGCCATAGAACACCTTCCAAACAATTACTATACACTGGTACAATAGAGTTCATATACCTGCTCAACTCAGATTTGGGTCTAAACATTTCAGGAGGGGTTACTATGTGTTGGGAATTTGTTTTCCTCGTGCTATAAATTGTGGTCCTGCTCTTAGGGACAAAGCAAGGCTTTGTCAGTCTTCTGAAGGACTTTCCAGGCACATGATTTCGGAAAAAATGTGTGAATCAAAAGATATGTGAAACATGTTACTGCACTGAGTGGCTGAAAATGGAGACAGCTCCCTCCTTCCCAGCATTTGGCCTTTGATTCTATGCAAAGATTCCATACTAAGACCAATGTAAAAAGTTTAAAAGCACAAATTCTAAGTTCTGCCTCTAAAAAATCTTCCCAGGAATTCAACAGTCCCTCAGATGGGAAAAATTCCCTTAAAAAAAAAAAAATCTCACAGTGCTCCCTTCTTTATGATTGTGGGTACTGCCTCCTGATTTAAGCATGTTTGGCAGAGGTATTGCTGATAAATAATCTTTTTTAATGGTGCAAGGCTTCAGTGAGGCTGCTGAACAATGCCAAAGGCAGAATTCATTGGGAGACATTAAATAGTAAAGTTTAATACATTGAAAACGAGTTTTAAATTGATTAAGGCTTATAAACAACACTAGCTTGGGGTTTCAATTTTGTTTTCCGAGTTTGTTTTTACTTGTTCTTTATGAAAATTATTCTATTTTCTCACATGTAATTTTTTTTTCAGTACTTTTTATAGGTTGGCTTGATTGCTGTCAATTCATTTCTTTAATATAAGCAATTAAACGGTTGATCGTTTTGCTGGCTTTCAATTATCTTCCTGCCTGACAATTGCTCCAGCTGTAAGTAATTTTCCTTCTTTATGTTCATAATCCCCACCACATCAGCTGTGTCTTGCAGACAATGGGTATGTCAGGTGTTAGGTGAGGTGAAGGAGAGGTGTTGGCTGGTGATTTGGCCTCTTGCTTTGTGTTCCTGGACCTTTTTGCTGGTGTGAGCTGAGACGTGATCCCTTGGATTAAAGATGGAGTGGCTGAGATGGTGAACAGGCTTCCCAGTTGGAGGAGGTGACAGCTTGCTGGCAGTTGGAGCAGACCCTGATGCCTTGTTATATGTTTATAGGGAATTTGCTTGTCCAATATAAAGGATTATTTGGCTTATGATAGTATGGGTTTAGGGCTCACTGAAGTGTTTCTTGAGAAAATGGACCTACCCAAGAGCTTTGAGGGAACAGGAGAAAGTGGAAAAAACACAGAGTCCAGGGCCTCAAGCTTTGTATAGGGACTAGATTGACATTCCCTCTTCACATTGGCATAGAATGGTTTGGGTTGGAAGAAACCATTAAAGACCATCTTGGCCAACCCTCCTGCCGTGGGCAGGGACATCTTCAACTAGACCAGGTTGCTCAGAGCTCCATCCAACCTTGAATGTTTTCAGGAATGGGGAGTCCAAAACCTCTTTGGGCAACCTCTTCCTTCTTTCCTATTAACAAGAGATTTCCATTACAACACTGGATCTTTCAATTTATGCTATTCATCCAGAGGTCAGAGATTGAGCCTTTGTTATTGAAAACTGCAGGAACACAAAATCTTTCTGTTCTTCAGAAAAGTTTGTAAGCTTTTTTCTTTTTCCTTTTTTTGCTTCATTTCTCTCTTTAGTGTATTGCATGTTGCTGGAATTTTTCAGACTACCCTGATATTACCAGGCATTTGCTGTAGCTCTCAAAGCAGGAAAAATGCCCTTGCAATGAGGAGGTCTGAACCAAATATCCAGTGAAAATTGTGGAAACTAGACTTGTGCAAGCTTAATATTTTGAAATCAAGTTTTCATACAAGTTGTTCACCCTTTGGTAATTGGAGCCACCATGATCCCTTATGAATGGAATCATAAGGGCCCCATTACTCTGGTTGTCCCTATTCCTGGCTTGATTATTTATTTCAGCTCTGTAGGGGTAACAGATTATAGAAAGCACGGTAAAAATATTATCTGGATCTCAGCTGATTAATCTGAATTGTTGTGTCAATCCAGTGCCAAACCTGCTGATTCCAGAACACAGAGGCATCTGTCCCATCAGGAAAAATACTGTAACAAGGCTAATTAACTGCAGGACTAATTAGCCAAGGATGAGAATTAGCACAGTTATCCAGCTTTCTGGGTCTCACCTGACTATTTTTACAGCATGGAGCTCTGCCCAGAGTCATATCAGCATGTTCAGAGCTAACTTGAGGTTCTCTAACCTCGCACTGCATCCCCTGATGGAGACTCACTTTCCTCCCTGATCTGCCTCCTGCCATTTCTCACCCAACTCCCACTGCCTGCTGCAATTACTTGAACACCTCCAACAGTATTTTTCAGGATAAAGCTTAAAACATGGCTGCTCATGGCAGGAAGCTGTCAATGATGGAAACATTCATGTGTTTGCAAAGTTCATGTACAGGAAACAACCTCTGTTGAATCTGCTTATACTTAAAAAAATTCAAAGGACATTTTTCTGGGCAGGGTTTCATTATGGGCAAACTTTCCTGTTCCTCCTGTTTTGACAATGTTTGTGGAATTGTAAATACTTAAATACTGAGCGTCAGTATCATGATAACTGAAGTCAGCAGCACTACACTGTGTCCTGCAGGTGAAGAGGTTGATAAACTGCAGCTCACACTTCTATGAGCTTAGAGCAACTGAGAGTTAGTTTCACGTTAGTATCAGAACAGCTTTGCTTTTTCTACCTTTGCAAGGCACTGTTTACTCTTTCAGTGCTTGCTCAAGACACCTGCACAGCAAATAACTCTGCCTCAAGGGCTGAGGGGAGTTATAGATAAACTTCTGCTTGAGAGCAATGTGCTGTCAAGGAATCCTACTGTCAGTTCCCCACGCAGAAGCCCTTTTTCATGAAACTCAGAAAAACAGTTTAAAAGTGTTTGTGAAAGCTCACTAAAGAGCTTTCACAGCTGGAGTGAACACCCACACCTCTCATCCCAATATAAGAAAACCTATAAAACAATGGGAGCAAAAAGTAAGCAATTCAAATTGGACCAAGGGGGTTACCAGAGGCAATTTGTGAGAGTGTGTCACAGTCAGAAGTGTGTCATTAACACACCTCTCACTATAGCATGGGCCATGGGAAAGATTTGCTAGCAGCAGGGGGCATAGCCATATGAAATGAAGAAAAACTCTTTTTTTCTGAAGTTTTCAGAAAAATATGGATGTAATTAATGTAACATAAGACATGAGTTTTACTATGTCAGGCAAATCAGTGAGCAGTGCAGTGGAGACAGACTTGTAATCTCCAGTACACTAAGACAGGTCAAGTGAACACTCTGTATGAGATCTATATAGCGAAGGAAGAAATGAAAGGAGGTAACAGAGCAAAAGCAGAAAGCAGCTGTTTCCAAAGAGGTATCTGGCTGATAGATAGAGCTATCTGTCTGTAAGCCGAAGGAGGATCTGACTCCCATCTGTTAATGTATTCAGTGAAATATTCTATGGTAGTGGAATATTTCAGTCATACAGCACATATCTCTAAGAGGTAGCAGAGGAAGTTTGGCCTCCTCCTTGCATTTTGGCAATAGTCAGGTAACTTGCTGTTCCATGAAGTGAATGGGAAAAGCTGGGTTGCTTTTCTGCTCAGGGTTTTTGCATAATAAATTTTGTCAGTGCCATTGAGGATGCTACATTTACTAAAGACTACCACAAAATAAATATCTGCCTATATGACAATTACAGAATCATAGAGTATTTTAGGTTGGAAAATATCTTTGCAGTCAACCCAACACTGCCAAGTCCACCACTAACTCATGTCCCTAAGTGCCACATCAGCGTGCCTTTTAAATATCTCCAGGGATGGCGGCTGCTTCCCTTGGCAGACTGTCCTTGACCCCTTCAGTAAACCAGCAGAAGCTTGGTACTGGCTCTACGGAGCTCCTCTAGTTTCTGTCTGTCCTCTGAAAACCCACAAAGAAGCTGAGTGACAAAGTGAGATGCCCAGGAGCTTGGAACACCAATCACGCTATTAACACATGAACACTGGGTGGCTTTCTCAAGACTCATTCTAAAGGAAGAAAGTTGTGGGTACAAGGAGCATTGTACCTTTCCCATCACACATAATTTGACTGTGTCTCGGCTGCATTCCACAAAGAGGACAAAATGAGTATTTTTTGAACTCTCCCAGCAAAGCATCCTGACCGCAAGGCTGTGATCTCCCCTTGAGCTGGAGTGACTCTGAAGTCAGAGTGACATTTTTACCAGTGGCAGATCTTTGGTAATTGACTGATACAGTGGATAACCTTGCAGTTTGGCAACTTTGACTCGTGCCTTGGCAATTTAGAATCAATGTTCAAATGACTGTGCCAATCAGTAACAGAGTGACTCTTGCCCTCCAACTTCGTTAAGTCACACTTTTGCAACCTTGTCTTAAAAGCACTTTTGCTAATAGCTTTGACTGTGGTTCTTTATATGATCTAAACCACCCATTTACAACAGATTGGTGTAGTTGGCAGGATGGTGAGTAGTATCCCTGATTGCTTATGGCAGCATGGAATAAGTTTGAGTCCCAAATTCTCAGAAGAATGGGCTCATCACCACTGGCATGACTAGAGTGCGACAGAAAAATTCAGTAAGCAAGAGGAAATATTGAAAATGGTAAAAAGGAACTATTTGGAGGATGTTAGGCAGCGGCCTAGAAGCCACCTGTGAGGAAAGGAAAAAGCATAATGTAAGATCTGAGAGAGAGAATAGAAAGCAGGGAAGCAGCTGAGTTACTACTGTATAAACAAATGGAACAGTTACAGAAGTCATTCCAGGAAGAAAAGGAGAAAACACAAAAGTTGGAAGAAAAGATCTAGATGATGTTCATGTGAGCCCCACATTCCCCTAACCCCATGCAAATTAGGAAACTAAGCATGTCCCCAGAAGACTGGGATGGTGATATTTGGGGTGATCCTGATGATTGTGATGAGGGAAATGATGACCAGTTATTTCCCTCAGATTCCTCTGAATATCAGACTATATCCCTCATTAAAGTAGAATGAATCTGATTCCAGTTGGTTCCTGACAATATCAGTTGAAATTTCTAATAGGATTGGGAGCACAAATTTCAGCCCTAACACAATAGGATGCCAAGAAGCAGAATATGTGACCTGGGTAGTGGAGAGTTAAAGTCACCAGAGAAAATGGAGAAAGTGCTATCCACCAAATCATGAAAGTTCATTTATGGTACCCAGGCAAGAAGCACATTCATCTACCCATTTTGGGCTTAAGAAGCACAATGAAATTATTTTGGGGTTTGATGTTTTGATCACATGAAACAGGTGCATGTCAGATGGCAGTGTGTGGTCTTACAATAAGGCCTTGAATGTTTAACTGGACTGAATTCCGAGAGACAGAAGAGAGACATTCCAAGTGGGAAAAGGGGCTTCTGTCTTTAAGATGAGCAGTTAGACAAGTTGAGCCACAAAGGGGTGACCTGCCTGTAAAACTCCAATGGGACTTGTGTTGTTTTTGCCTTTCTAGGAATGACAGGGCAGCAGAGCTGGTGAAGGTTTGGGAGAGTAAGACACGTGAGGAGTGGCTGAGGGATCTGTGGGTGTTTGGTCTGGAGAAAAGGAGGCTCAGGGGAGACTTGAACGCTCTCTGCAAGTCCCTGACAGCATGGTTGTAGCGAGGTGGGGGTCAGTTGCTTCTCCCGGGCAAGAAAACAAGTGGAAATGGTCTCAAGCTGAAGCAGGGGAAGTTTGGGTTGGACATCCAGAAGAATTTCTTGACTGCAAACATGGTTAAGCATTGGAATGGGGAGGTGGTGGTCACCATGCCTGGAGGTGTTTGAGATAAGCCTAGGCATGTCACTCAGTGCTGTAGTTTAATTGACATGGTGGTGATCAATCAAAGGTTGGACTCAATGGTCTTGGAAATCTTTTCCAACCTTGACGTTGACTCCGGCGAGGGAAGACATGCAGACAATCAGTGTGATTGATAATGCAAGCTTCAGTTTATTGAAATCAAGACTCTGCTTTTATACACTCAAATATGCATACTTGTCACTTCTCTATTGATGCTGGGTAAAAAGCTACGTATTGCTAATGTTGCGATTCAGGGTTCTTCCTCATCTCTCATGGTCAGTACATCTTGTCAGCACGTCCTGTTTCTTATCTATAACAGTATTGTCAAGAACACTGTATCTGTGTCCTTGCCTTCCTTCTTTATTCTCATGGTTTCTGTTCTCATGATTTCCTTTTTCTATAGCTAGCAAAAGGCCTGCAAAGGCCTGTGTCATAGGTTAGCAAGCATAGTCCCGGAAGGGATGTCCTTGCTAAGGGGTGCTTACAGTTTCCTCTGGGACCTGACAGAACCTATCAGTTGGCCAGTTTGAATATGGACAATTCTCTAAGCCACTTATAGTTGTGACCACCTCTGTGATACACACTTAAGAATAGACAAACTCCCCCCCAAGCTCTCTCTCGTTTCCGGCGCTGGGACAGGTGGCTGCAGGCCCCGTGCGGGCGCCAGCGGGCCCGGCCAGGCCCTGCTTGGGCCAGGCCGGGCCGGGCCACGGCCATCCTGGAGCCATGGACCTGTTCCAACCGTGGAACCCCCCCCCACTGCCTTGCCATGGGCAGCCGGAGCGGCTTGGCTCTCCCCCCTCTCCACTTCGATAAGAAACATTCAACATTCCAGCTGCAAAGCTGCAAGGCTGAGGTGAGATTAACCCTTTTAGTGCTGTGAAGAGCTGAAAACCTGAGGGAAGAGAGAGCGGAGATGCTTAAAGCTGAAATTCTGTTGTGAAGCTATGATATATCAGAGTATCCCATTGTAATTTCATGAAGATATGGGGGGTGGAGTGTTCAGCTCGTAAGCAAAAGCACCAGCGCTGAGATAGGCAGATGCTGACGTAGCTGTAATTTCATGAGAAGTTTGGACGGGGAGAGATGGACCACATGAGGACTTTTGCTCCAAACGGGAAAGGAGAAAACCTCAGTCCCTAGAGATGCTCCCAGAGATAGTCCTAACGATGAAGATGATGAAGACCCTTTGCTCCCAGGGAAGGAGAAGGGCCTCTGTTCTTGTTTCTGAATGGCTCAACCTTAGAATTGTACCCCAAAAAACTTCAAGAGTGGACCCTCGAAAGCAGTTGCGGGAAAAGCTGCAAGTCGGGGGAAGGGACTCTCACATCGTGAGCAGAGAGACCTCTTCCTAAATGGACTGAACAATATTTGGAAGTGGGCGGCTGTCTCGTTGTGATAATGGTTTCATAGCATGAACAAGAAGAGACTTCTCTTTCTAAATGGACTGAACAAGATTATTACGGAAGTGGTAAACAGACTGAACATCTTAAGGGTTGTCTTTTTACATTGTCAGTGGGAGAAGGGAGGAAGGTGGGGGGAGGAGGAGAGTTCTGAAGGTGTGGTATAATTTTTTTTTTTCCCTTCTTTTAGGTCTGTTAATAAACTTCTTTATATTCTTTCAAGTTTGGTGCCTGCTTTGTGTTTCTCCTAATTCTTATCTCACAGAAGATAAACAGTAATGAGTATTTTGGGCCAAACCACTACACTAAATTGGTGTTTCTGCCCGGTTACAAACCCAACCCGCTACAGCCTGCTGATTTCTGCAGCTAGCAAGAGGCCTGCTGATTTCTGCAGTTAGCAAGAGGCCTGCTTATGTCAAGCTAAAAAGGTGTTTGCTTGTACAGCTCTTCCAGGGACCTGTGTCCCTGATCCTCCAACCATTCATCAACACAACCTTAATGATTCTGTGATTCTGTGATATCAGGAATGATACCAGCACATGTCCTCTGGAGATGAGCTTAATCCATTGAAGGATTGCTCATCCTTCTCAAAGGAGAAACCAAAATCCACATCGACACAGCTTGACCCACAGGGTGAAGACCCTCACTTCTTTATTTATGCTCATTGATATGGCAACGTTAGTAAAATTCTACAGCATGCACCATGTGTCTTCCTCAGCTGTGGTTGCAATCTGCTGTAATAACAATTAAAAGGGAAGGTGATGAGGACACCTTGACCACTGATAAACAAGAGGTAATTTGGGATTATGACACTCAGTTGGAAAGGGTTTCCAATCTTGGTGACATCTAGTTAATGACACTTATTACCCCATTGATGGTAAAGCCACAGCTTTTGTTTTAACAATACTCTGTATGTCCGTATATGCCTTATACCCAATTATTGTGCTGATTAAATGGCAATGGAACTGTCCTCTGTCTGTTAGAACATACAAGCTTGAGCCCAAAATGGGAGGAAATAGCCAGCTATGGATTTTGATGCCTGACTGGAACAGCAAGGATTTATTTGTGAAAATAATACTATTGAGGCCCAAGACATTTGCCTTGACATTTAACAAAATGTCAACATTTTGTTGAAACTCCTGAGACTGCACTTGCCTATATTGGAAATAGATGTATCTGTATGAGTACTCTATGTGATTCTACCTTTATAGAAAACACCACTTTAGAGACATTGGATCACTCTAATTGCTATTATGTCATATTACCGAAATTATGGGATGTAGCTTTAACTATTCAGCTCCTTCACAACCCAACTCTACTGTGTCAAGTTTGACTGCCTGTCCATGCTGGAGTGAATCTGGCATCGGCAGGAAAACTGTTGCAATATCTGAGTCCATTGCTGAAATGAATTCAGCACAACAGACAAAGAAGCCAGATCACCACCCATCATCATGTAGAGGAGATACACCACGTCCTGGAAAGAGTGAAGAGAGATGGAGAACACTGGTGGTGGGAAACAATTTTTGGCTGGCCGCCCACAGCAACTGGAATTTTGAATTTAATGCTGCATCCAGTTGTAGTTTTGTTAGTTTTGGCTTGATTGTGTTTACTGTTTATAATCATTCAGTATATCTTGTCAGAAGATAAGCCAAATTGTATCCACCCAACATGTAATCCACATACAATGAACTGATTACATGAAATGTTATATACTTAATGTTAATTCTGACCCATAAACTAGACAACCTATCAAATAATTGTACTCTTAGCTCTGATCTGCAACATGCCACATATTGATGACAGAGGCAAGAGATAACTGTACTACCACTCAAGGAGTTGGTAAGACGAAGTGGATGAACCAGCACCTTCTCCCCCGGACAGTGATCCCAGTGAGGAGGGGCACAGCGAGCCTCTCCCTGCAGTACTGTCCCCCGAATCAAAGCTGTTGGTTTGCGCCTTGCCTGCCGATCCCACGGACGAGGCCGACACAGTGAGCATGGAGGCTGGCCATGCTCAGGCTGCCCCTACCCAGGCAAAGCCCTGTGGGGCTGTGGTGCCGGCTGAGGCGTGCCCAGTGCCTGCCCAGCCCCTGGCATGCAGTATCTCTTCTTGCCCTTCAGGCAGTGAAGCCGTCCCACAGCCCCCAGCCCCACGGTGATGGCACTCCATCTTGAAGTTTGCCCGGCGGGCTCTGAGACGAGTTTTCTCCTTCAGCTGCCTCAGGGGGCAGCAAGAGGAGTAATCCCAGCTGCTAGCACGAGGACGGTCCCTAAAGATGACTACTTACCTTGGGGCAACCAGTTTCCAAAGGTAGGTTCTGCTGCTGGCCCCAGCCCCTCACCGCCATGCCAACTGCCAGGCAGCCTGGTCAGGGAGAGCCACCTGAGGAAGGATTACTGTGCTGCCTTGTAGAATCCCAGAGAAGCTGACTTTAGGCCTGGGCTGCATTGTGGGGGTGCATCCCCACCCTGTCCCCAGACCACATTAGGAGATGAGAAATGCTCCTTGGGCCTCTGCATTGCAGGCAGACAAAGGCCCATCCTCTTTTCACATGGCAAATAGGAAAATGCCTCCCTGGATACCCTCGACATGGACGGGAGAAAGGTGTTAACCCCGGATGAAAGCTCGGGTGTCCTCACCTCCACAAGAACCATCGGCACCCCCAGCGCAGAGAAGTGCGGGGTGACAAAGGACTGACGGGATGCTGCTGGAGCCAAGCATCTCGGACTCTCTTCTGTTTGATCTCTTCCCCACCTCACCCCAGCCCTGCTCTTCCCCCACACCCTCCAACCCCCGATCTTCCCCTCCCCACCCCAACCACCCTCTTCCCTTCTCACCCTGCTCTTTCCCATGCCTTTCTATGTCCCCACCCCACATTTATTGTTAAATACAATCCCTCTTGTTGACTTTGGTGGATGGTCCCTTTGGCACCTTAATTCGGGCAGAGGTGCCTCTCCCTAACCGCATCTGAACAGGGACACACATCTGCACACAGCACTTGAGCTGTGGCCTCCCCAGTGCCCAGCACAGAGGGACAATTACTGGCCTGGTCCTTCTGGCCACACTTTTGCGACACAGAATGCCAGGAGGCCACCAGCCTCCTTGCCCAGCTGGGCACACTCAGGCTCATGTTTGGCTGCCGTTGGCCAGTGTTGCAGTGGGGATTACTGTAACACGCATATATCAAACCAGGAGTCCCGTGGAAAAGAAATATATATAGATGAATTCTTGATAGATGTTTCAGAGAGATGTTTATTTCACCAGCCGTATGGCCGGGGCTGTGCCGAGGAACTGTTACAGTCACCGGACCAAGGGTCCTTGCCCGCGGAGGGAAACATAAACCAACCAATGGGGAACGAGGCTGACCAGGGGCAGGGAAACCCCGTGTCTCCTCCCCAGGGCCCCTCTCCCAGGGCTACACGGTGGGGGAGGAGACCCCAACAGGCCAGCACCTCCAGGGCCTTTCCTGCTGGGCAGCTTTCCAGCCACTCTGCCCCCAGCCTGGAGCACTGCAGGGCCTTGCTGGGACACGAGGGCAGGACCCAGGCCTTGCTTTTCATGATCCTCATCCTGCTGGCCTCACACCATCCAGCCAGCCTGTCCACATCCCCCTGCAGAGCACATTGACACCCCCATCTTGGTGTCAGCTGCAAACTTACTGAGGGTGTCCTTGAGTGCCTCATCCAGATAATTGCTAGAAATTAAACAGAACCTGCCTACCTGTGATGATATTTGTGAAAACTGTGCCTATTTGCTAGCAGCATTTTGGTTTCACTTTGGTTAGATTTGATGTGACAATGATGCCTCTGTTCTTAAAACCTGTGTATGGAAGAGGTGCAAGAGCCAACTGTTAGTGTCCTGTAGACCTCTGCATAGAACCCACAGATGAAAAAAGCTCTTTTGTGATTTGTCTGAGGATGGATCTGTGCAGACCTGATGCACACAGCTACATATATTTCAAAGAGGTATTTTGATGTCCCATCAAGTATTCATTGGAGTGGTCTCCCACTGAGGCCTCCATAAAGAGCTTGCAGTTGATGATAAATTTGCTAATAGCAGCTAGCAGAGATGCCTCTCCTTTCTTAACCTTTGAGCACAGGGCTGCATAAAGCTGTATAACTAGCAACACGATCATCCAGGTAGTGCCTGACAGCTTTCTTTTTTTGTTTTTTAATTTTAATGGATATGACAATATATTCTATTGTTGATACAGGTGAAAGTAAGCAATCAAACCTGAGGGACAAACAGCAATGAGTGGTGAGGGACTGGGGAAGGCACAGCACCCGAGAGTCTGCGGACAGGAGCCAACAGCACCTGGGGAAGCTCAAAGTGTGTAACAGGATGCTGGGAAATATTATACAAAGTGCTGCTAAATTACTGTCAGCCTGAGGGATGAATTCACAGGAAATTTTAGTGATGAAAATTCAGAAATAAAGAAAACAAAGTTTAGGTTTAAGTCCTTTTGAGCCTTTGAGCAGAGTATTTCATTGCAACAAAGGCCCGCGTGCAACCTTTCAGTGTGAAAAGTTCATGCTGAAATGTAAATTCACTAAATGGGAAGTATCTGATTGTCCATGGAGACTGGCTCTGGTGGCTTTCTCTCTCAGTTTTACAGAAAACTGGGGATGATCCAATGGCTGGAGCATCCATGCAGGCTATAGGCTCTGTTCCTGACTGCTGGTGCTAACTTCAGCTGGTTGGTTTGCTCCAGGTCCTCATGAAGGGCCAGGGCTCACAGCCTTAAGACAGCTAATATTAGCTATGAGATATTAAATGGGAGCCTGTAATTAACTTAGTCACCTCCAGCTGTCTCTGATCACTGGAGAGAAGTGAAGATTAGATTAATCATTTTAGTGTCTACCACTCCTTCCCCTCTGAAGGTACATATAGCAGCTACTCTACTAAAAGTGGAGAAATGTGGATTAAATGTTAGCGAGAAAATCTTTACTGTGGTGGTGGTGATGCACTGGCACAGGCTTTCCAGAGAAGCTGTGGGTGCCCCATCCCTGGAAGTGTCCAAGGCCAGATTGGATGGGGCTTGGAGCAGCCTGAGGTAATGGAAGGTGTCCGTGCCCATGGCAGGGGGGTGGAATGAGATGAACTTTAAGATCCCTTTCACGCAAACCATTCTATGAATCTATAAACTACCTCAGTTAGATGCCTAAATTTGAATGTGGTTAGTCTGAGCCTGAAATCAGTAGGAATTAAACCCTAAAAAAACTTCAAAGGTCACTCAATTTGTGCAATATTTCATATTTGTGATGAGCCTTAGTTTTCTTATCTCTGAGAAATGTGCACTATATTATAGACTATAATCAGGCACTGGGATGCCTGCACTAGTAGGATGATAGTACAAAAACATTCTTCTTTTCCTTGTTACTGACTTAGTCCATTTAGTTGACAGTTCACCCAGATAGACCTCATATGTCCTTTACCTGACCATTTTTTTGCCTGATTTCCCTCCTCAGCTATTTGTGATTTTCCAATGATCTTACAGCAGCCTCTATGGAGATAGATATTTTGGCAGTGTTACTGTCAGATTTATATCATTTGAGAAATATTTCTGTGGAGCAAATGAAAATAAACACGACTTGGGAAAAGAAACAAAAAACTTAACTTTGACTTTTGTTTTAGGATCACTTCTCAGCTCCATTCCATTAATAGAGTCTGTCAGAATGCCTACGTATTTATATTCCTGTCAAGATGATTATAGCAGGACAGTCGGAAACTGCAAAGTAAATCCCAGGTATGGTGACCATTCTTCAGCTCCAATTTTAGACATCTCATTCTGTACAGTAATAAAAAACTCCTAACATTAAGCAGATGCATTTTAATGGAACTTGATAGTTGAGCTGAGCTAGAATACAGTTAAACAAGTTGTGGGTTGTCATTTCTACCTCTTTTTGCATAGCAGCTTCCTTTGTGCTATTTATTATCATCCTTGCTAAGAATCATCTTTCCCGGATTTATCCCACCTTGTAGTCCATCTGATGCCTTAAACTCCAGTTTAAATTTTATTTAAAAATAAAGTTTCAGTGCTCATTCAGCAAATTTTTCTGGAAGTATTTATTTGTTCTCTTTACTTGGAAAACCCAAAGCAGTATGGACCAATTTCTCATTTTGTAGTGATGGATACGCATATATTTCAGTCCTATTGGTGGAGGGGTATGCAGTGCATCTACTGCTCATTCATATCAGCAGTATATATACACACACATTGCTATTCCAATAATGAAAAATATAAGTCATTCCAGGTTATTATAAGTGGACCCAGAAAACCAATATATCATTTTGGTCTTTTGAGATTTTCGGCTATAAATCTCTGAGTTGTTTGACATGAACTTCTGCTGTTATTTCCCAGGAGAAATTAACTGGGAATATTTTGGCCCAAGTGAGCCTAAAATGCACTCTGTCCATGTTAAAGATATCTGGAAAAGCTTTTTCGGAGAAGTTCAGATGTCCTTACGCGAAAAGAGATGCATATTCTTGTCAGATTTAGTGGAGTTCTAATGATATTCTTTGTGCTTGCATAATAAGAACAAAAATATACACCCTGTCATTGAAGAAACCCGGGTGCTTCCTCTGTCTAAATTCTCTGATGGAAATCATAGAAGAGTCCTTTACCCATCACTGATTTTCCTTCAGCAGCTGTTGCAGAAAGTGTTGCCACTGGGAAGTTAATTTTTTGTATAGTCAACCACCATGTAATAGGAGATGTGTGTCAGCAGGCTCCAGATACACATCACTAGTCTTTGTAATCCAGAAATCTTTAAATCACCGCTCTCTAATGGAAAAAAAAAGTGTATTCTAAATTCATAAAGATTTATAAACATTCACTGCTGCCATCTGACAAATTTATGCATCACCTGCAGTTCTCTCATTCTTCAGCTCTGTCCTGTGAGCCATGGGAAAATGATGTTCTTGCACTATTATGCAGGGCTGAGAAATCTGAAGAAGGTCAAGTTACAGAGTCTGAGGGAACTGGATGACTAAGAATGAACCACAAAGGAAGAACAAGCCACTTAAATTAATAAATCATGAGACAAAAAATTGCACAAGAGCTTGCCTTGTGGATGACTTTTTTGCCTGGGGTTTGACAGGGTAATCACTGGATACTTTTATTCTAGGGCAGGGATAGTGCTACATGGCACTGGAGCAGTGCACAGTGTTCTGGCTTTTGAATAGTCAGTACAAGACAAAAAGATTGTCAGAAAATCTATTTTCTTCCTCCTGTAAGGAGCTGACGTTTCATTACAGAAAGCAATGCCCTCTGTCCACGCACAATATGTAAACCTCTTAAAACTGCTCTTTGGGCTGTTAGCATTCACTCCAGAAACTGGGAAGCATTTCCATTAAATTTAACTTTTTTGATACATCAGGCTCAGCATAACCCACAAATGAAGAGTCTGTTTTACCATTGGAATTCACCCTGATTGCCCTATGTTGATTCCACTTACCTGTGTTGGACTAAAATGACACCAAAGTTTGATGTGACAAATGAAGAATCCATCATTTCCTGCTGGGAATTTGCTACAGTCAAATCATCTTCAGCCTTACAAAAAGTGATTACTAACTTTTAACAGGAAATGGTGTGGATTTAGCTTCCAGCCATCGGGGTTTGATCTGCATTCCTTCTCCAAACTGAAGAGCCTAATACTAAAGAGCCTAAAGTGCATCTAATACTTCCCCTCCATGAATTTTCTGATTTTCTATAATCAAAACAATTTTGATTCTGGTCTTAAGATATAATAAAAATGTTTGGTGTCCTATACATTACTCAAACCTATCTCTTTCTCTTCACATAATCTTAAATCATCACCTCTCAGCATAACTATGGATTGAACGGTGTTATTCTCCTGAAAGCTTATGCAGATGTGCTGATGCCATGGGTCCAGGGCTCACAGTTACTAGACATCAGCTCCTTTATTTCTTGGCAGATGTGTTTGGCTCTGCTGTTGACAGTTGACAGTTCTGTGTCAACCAGTGTTCCTCATTGCTCTGAATCGACACGAATCCATCTGTTTGAATCAGGAAGGGGGAATGGTGATGTGGCCACCTCACAGTTGCGTTCAGGAAATTGCTCTGCAACAGCATTAATTAATGGGTCATGGAAGAAATAGAATCTCTTTCAGCCTCTCCCTTAATCCTGCTCCTGTCTCTTCATCATCTTCATCACCAAGATTGGTTTTGTCTATAAACAACAGCAACAATGATGGGGTTTAGTGTATTACACCATCACTTATTTAGGTGTGAAAGGAGGTCTGCTTGAGAGACGTGCAGGGTGTGCTGTTGGTTGAGATCCCTTAATGTAAACTGTCTTCAGTTTATGTATCTTCAGTGTACAGGGATAGTTTTGCCCAGATATGAGGCTCTGTGGCACTGAGTGGCTCATGCAAACCTTATTTTGCCATGTCTCTTTTGCCAAGGATGTGTAGACCTGGACAAAGACAGTACCAACAAGTCTACACAGAGTGTGAGCAATGCCCTGTGAAGTAGGTGATTGTTGTTACTCCTATCATAAAGGTCAAGAAAAGGAACTGACATTCATAAAAGGAACTGACAAAACCTAGGTGGGGCTGAGTTGATAAAGGGCACTGGGTTTCCTAATTTCCACAATGTCCCTGCTCATAAGTCCAGCCACCTTTCTCTGAAAAACAGATTCAGAAATGGAATAAACCAGCATAAACTAGCTCCTCAAGAGACGAGCATATCAGTGTGGGTCTAACAACGGGATTTTTCTGACAGGATCTGGGTTTCAGAATAGATTTCTTGTGTTTCACAGAGATGAGACCACAACTGTCATTACTTACAGAGAAGTAAGAAGTGGGTTTGCAATACGTTTATGGAAGAATTCATTAATGAACATCATTTATTTACCCCTAAAAAAAGAAAACAGATGTGCTGAGGTTTTCTCAGTGTGTGTGTGTGAACATACCATTCCAAAATTCTTCTGTGGTGTAAATCAGAAGAAAACACAGTGGCAATGCCAGGTGGTCAATAAGAGATTATATTAAGCAAACAGCAAACGCCTGTGAAATGTATTTCTGCTTGACGATCCGGTGGATAACTGTAGATAGCTCCAGCAATCTGTGTTCAGTTTTAGCCTCCACTATTAAGTTGGGTAAGCTACCAGCTCCAAGTAATTTGTAATTTTAAATTAGTACAAGGCTCATGACATTTCTCTTTTGGGACTGTTCCGATGAGTGGTTTGCTGTCATCATGTTCACATTTAAATAGGTAAAGCTGCTTTGGTCAAACTCTATTTATCAGTTCCCTGTTCGTACTGTTTCCTTGGAAGCCAAAAATGAGATTGAAAAGGAGAGCAAAGACAAACTTTTGCTGGTAAGTCTTCATGTTTTCTGAGTTTTTGTTATTTCAGTTTAATTCTGGTTTTCACTTGGGGAGATGTAAGAACTCCAGGTATTAGTGTGTTACTTGCCAACTCCTCTGGACTGGAGAAAGTGATTATTAGATGTACAAACAGAGAAAGCTGGGTGGAAGTTTTAAAATGTATTGCTGTGCTTCTGTCAGCTAGAATTATCTCTGCTACCTGCCAGTTTAAGTCGTTATGTGGAAAGAAAAGCAGAACAAAAACAAACTGAAAGAAAGGGGAAATTCAGGGACATATTCGCCACCTTCATGCAGTGGGGATGACCTGTCCTGTGGCTGTATGACCCCCTTACCCTGCCAGTCCTGTTTTTGTGATCAGATTGGAGCAGAACAACTTTTATCTCCTCTGCTTTCAAAATTTGTTTCTCAGTATTCTGTGGTAGGTGAAGAGATGAGCAGTGGTGGACTGGGATGAAAGGGAAACAGAAATGGGGGAGCAAGGCTAATGCCTCTGGCTCTCCTCAGAAAGTGAACTCATTATCAGGAGGCAAGGTCCAGTGTGAGTCTCCCTCAATCCAAATCACTCTTATATATTTTTCTAGACATTTCTAGCATTGCAGTGCCTGGAGGAACCTTAACACAATTACCTAATTGTCTCATCATTGCCCTGTTCAATGGGAAACATGGGTATGAATCCTTGAGGGAAATGACGGCAAGTGGGTCTGTATACAGCTCTTCTCTGCCCTTCACCAACATGAAGAGCTTGAGCCGACCAGAGGAGGCCATGAAGATGATCAGGAGGTGGAGCATCTCCCACATGAGGACAGGCTGAGAGAGTTGGTTTTGTTTGGCTTAGAGAAGAGAAGGCTCCAAGGAGATCTTAGAACACCTTCCAGTGTTTAATGGGGTTTACAGGAAAGATGGGGAAGGACTTTTTCTCAGGAAGTGTAGTGACAGGATTAGAGGTAATGGCTTCAAACTGAGAGTAGGTTTATATTAGGAAGTTCTTCCCTGTGAGGGTGGTGAGGCCCTGGCACAGGCTTCCCAGAGAAGCTGTGGCTGCCCCATCCCTGGAAGTGTCCAAGGCCAGGTTGGATGGGGCTTGGAGCAACTTGGGATAGTGGAAGGTGTCCCTGCCCATGGCAGGGGGGTTGGAATGAGATGAACTTTAAGATCCCTTTCACCCAAACCATTCTATGATTCTATGAATGTGATTATTTTCACTGAAACATCTATGGAACAGGAAATGACCCAAAAAGAGAAAAATAAAATCAGATTATCT
The DNA here is from genome assembly GCF_009650955.1 of Corvus moneduloides. Classification (NCBI taxonomy): domain Eukaryota; kingdom Metazoa; phylum Chordata; class Aves; order Passeriformes; family Corvidae; genus Corvus; species Corvus moneduloides. The sequence continues at coordinate 162,969,886 of NC_045476.1, forward strand.
AGTTGCTGATTCCAATATTTATAAATATATTTTGATTGTGAATAGGAAGGCAGCACGCATGTGCCAAGAGACATTATGTAATCAGGTAGTGCAGGAAACTCAGCTCTCAAATAAATACTTCTCTTGGTTATCTCCATACTCCAAAGAAGGGTCAGATCAGGAAAACTGTTCAGAGAATTCATTCTCTGTTTTTGTCAATAGAGTGCCCTATATATAAAATATGACCTGCTTTTGTTTCTTCATTTTTAACTGTTTTCAGTCTTTGCCCAATTTAATTTTTTCTCTCCTCCCACCAGCTCACATTGCTGGAGGCAAAGGTTGCTGAGAGAGTCCTGTAGGAAATGATACCACAACACTCCAACAGCAGTGTAATTTAATGGGATACTTCACACAAAGAAGGATTAATTTGCATAAAACACAACTAATTTCACTCTCTCACACTCATGAGCACTAAGAGGCTTTTATTTTAAACAGCCTGCCCATCATTCAGGTATTAAGGGTTTCCAGGGAGTCTGTCCAGGGTTTTTTGCAGTGAGTGGAGGACAACGAAATCAACTTTTGAGACTCTCGCCACATTTCATGGCTTCTTAAGTGTGTGCTATCAGTTTGGCATGTGTCTTGTTATGCCAATGAGGAGTTGACAGTGATTAATCTCTTCATCCTGACCCACCTCTGTGAATCACTGGGATTTAGGCACTGTCTCTGCTCCAGAGCTGTGTGTCAGAAGAAATTGCAGGAAGTTGTGTGCTGGGACCTAGATGACCTGCTGCCATAGGTGTTAGCAGCAAACACCATTTGGCACCTCTTCTTCTGGTGTTTTGTTCCTGTACCTCCACATTCAGCCTTGATTCATATCAGTATAAACATATCTTTTTCTACAATTTGTCACAGCTGTAGAACTTCCTGGGCCTTTGTTTTCTAGTACATCATAGGCATGTTGGTATATGCTGACAAGAAGAGGTGATAGCTACCTCTTATAATGCATAATTTTTCACCTCCCAAATCTCACAAGCTCTTGGTATTGCCCCAGGTATTTCAGCAATATATTACAGTAAACCTTCCTCCTTCCTGGCTCAGGATTACAAAGGAATATTACAGTTTACTTCCTTCCACATAATGATTTTTCCTATAAATTTTAATCTGGTCCAGTCTTCATATTTTCTCTATTTTATTGGATTCTGATGAGGATTATGATGTGTCTTGTTACTTTCCCATCCTCCTTTATTCAATTTATATAATTCCTGTTTATCCAAGACAAACCAAAAAAAGTTTTGAAAGAAAAGGAAAAAGGTAGGACGGACAAAAAGAAATCTTTTGAATAATGGAAAAAACAAGTACTGAGTTCACTTTAAAGTATTATTTTAAGTACTCTATTTGCATATTCCAGTGTGTCCATTCCCCCCATTTTGGTGCCTGATAGACCTAATTAACTTCCCCATCCCAAACACCTTGGGGCTTATTCAGAAGCCTTCTAAAGTCAAGGACCCCAAACCTCCATTTGACTGTTATTATTTTCCATTCCCTTTAACATTCAACTAGCCATTTCTGTATTTCTTGTTAAAGAATATTTTAGTCATTACTTACATACCCTTAAATGTCTATATATATACTCAGTTTATATATATTCATAATGTATATTTATACACTGTATACACATATACAAATATATGTATGTAAAGTGAATCTATGCGTAATATCACACATATTTGTACTTTCTATATTTATATATAGAAAGAGAAATCTGCATATCGTGAAATATGTACATATTTTTATCTATGAACACTCCTGGGTCCAAAGGAAATGGGCAGCCAAACAGCTCTTAGATCATGTGGGCTCCTGGTATGTATTTTCTTAGATAAAAGCTGTCCTTAAATGACTAATATTGAAAAAAAGGGGGAAATTTAGAAGGGACTACTGTGACTTTACGCACAACCCTTGACAGTAAAGCAGATGTTTCTGCCAGAGATCTCAAAGGTATGAATACAAATTGCAACAGTTCAATTAGAGAGCACTAAAAAAGTGCAACCGTGACACCGAGATAGAGGAATTTTAAGGTTTACATGAATTTTTACAGAATAACAACCACTCATGATGGACAGCAAGGACATCTGTAAATTGCATATAAGAGCATAAGAACATTAACTTGTTGATCAGGCTCCTCTCCTCAAATATCTGCTGAATTGGTCTCTTTTATGTCTTTTACTGCTACAAATGCAAGCAGTTCTTCCAGATTATGAAAAGAAAATATACCTGGAGGAAGGAGTGAATGAACACATGGAATGCCTGTGGGATGCAGAGACACACTGGGGGCCAGAGCATAATTCATCCCACCTTGGCCTATGCACAGTGATTTCATGCAGATGGAAACCAGAATCTGTGTGTGGATGGGGACACAGAGCAACATAAACTCCTACAAATGCCAAAGAGTCTCTCTCTGTCCATGGGGAGTTTTAGTTATTATCATAAATTTCCAGAATCTTTTCCAGGAAGTGAGGTGGGACCTGTCATCTGGCCCATAGTAGGTATCACAAATCTCTGTACACGTCTTTCTACACAGCTTCAACAGAGCTCAGGAAATGCTGGGCATGAGATCTAAATTGTCTACAGGATTTAGCATCTTCCTTTTTTTCCGTGTGATTTTTGTTTTTTTTTTAGCAGGGTTAGTAGAAAAAAAATAGAGGAATGAGGCCAATGGAAAAGAACAATGCAGGAAATTTATAAGGAGGGTAATGCATCCAATTATAATTTGAATCCTAAGCAGTGTGTGGTTAAGTGTAACTGCAGTCTGGCACTACTTTTAATTCATTTTGTTGGGCCTATCGAGGAAAGCAGGCTAAAGCACACAATCTATTTTTTCACTTGGCATTTCTGTATCCATCAAACCATTTCACGTAGCCTGAGAGTAATTTCATATTATGACCATTTCCCTTTAAGTTAGGCCAACTCAAGTGTGGAGAATTAAAATTAATTATTCAACAACAACAAAGGCTGAAATGTGATCAGATTTGGCTGGTTTGTTGGTTTGTTTGTTTTTCTCCTCTCCAGGCACTTCAATTCCCCAGGCTCTGTCCTCCTCTTGTGTATGGCATTTTGAAAGGCAGTGACAGATTGTAAATGCAACTCAAGGTTGCTGAGCCATTCAGCAGAGTCAAGGGAGGCCTGATGAATTCCTTTTATGTGTCCTGCATAAGTGTATATTATACACTCGTTAACAATGTGGTGGTCTGAAGTTTGTTGCAATTTTGGTACTATAAATCATCGTTCCTCTGTTGATTTGGAAAATCTCTGTGCCTCCTGTGAGCTGCTAAAATGCCACTGTGCATAATTGAGTATCCTTGAGGTGAGGCAAAGCCTGACTGTATGTTTCACCTTCAGCAATGTGGGATGTGAATAAGGGTGTCCAGGGCTGCTTGAGATGCTGCAGGGTGTCCAGGACAGCCATGTGCGGCAGTGAGATGTGCCCTGGGCTTGTAATACATCAACGCCAGTGGTGTGGCCACTGCAGGTTATTTCATTCTGTGACAGATCTTTTATTATCCCTGGCACTCTGGCATTTCCTTAAAACAGTTGCTTTAAAGCACCAGAAATTGGAGTAGGAAAACTTCAGATAACCTCTGCAGAGATGCTGAGGAGTGCAGGCTTTGTGCAAGGCTTTTTTCTGAATTTGGGTCCTCCAGTTCTGGCAAAAAGGTGAGATCCAGTCTCTTCCTAGGGGGTTTATACAGAGTCAGTGTGCACAGAAACTTCTAAACCTAAAGTTTAACACCTGCTTCCTTTCAGAAAGCTTGTCCTTGTCCTTTTAGTGTGTTTTCACTGAAAAAGAAAAAAAGGGACCTGGTTAAATCTGTTCTCTGTATGTTTGTTTAGAACAAGGAGAGTTTTTGGAAGAAAATTGGCTACTCAGCACTTTACCAGAAGCTGTGCTTCAATGTTTAAATTTCTTCCTCAGACTGGAGAAATGAAGGCTTCAGGGAGAACATACAGCACCTTCCAGGGCCTAAAGAGGACTTACTGGAAGGCTGGAGAGGGGACTTCTCACAAAAATGTGAAGAGACAGGACAAGGGGAAAGGATTTAAACAGGTAGAGGGCAGGTTTAGATCAGATATTAGGAAGAAATTCTTCACTGTGAGGGTGGTGAGGCTTGGGAACCGTTGTCCTGTCCCTGGAATCGTCCAAGGCCAGGTTGAACGGGGCTTGGAGCAGCCTAGTGGAATTTGTCCCTGCCCATGGGAGGGGCTTGGAACTGGATGATCTTTTAAGGAGCCAAATCATTCTACAAATCTGTGATTTTCAGAGGACTTAGAAGGTGAACTGGCTGTTCCAGAGGTCAAAGCACACCCTGAAATAAGACATGGACATGTCCCTGAAGAGCACATAGATGTGGGAGTGTTGGTCCCTTGAGTCACCAAGGGCACCAGGGTGGGACAGGAAACACACCTGCACCAGTGAGTTAAACATTGCCAGGACACATTTTTAGTCCATTTGCCAAGTTTACAGGGGTACAGGAATCCAGTTTGGTCTACAATAACTCTGTATTAAGCACATTGCTGAAGTTTGGGGAAAATGAGGCACAAATGCAACAGGCCTGGGCAGATGACAAAACCATTGTTGTCAGAGTGGTTTTTTTATTGGTATTTGCAAGGAGACACATCTGGAATAATTGGTGAGTTTTTCTGGAGTGGTTTAAATGCCAGCTAAGGAAGAATGCAATGACACTGCAAATATCTGTAAATAGTTAAGTCAGGGAAGAAACAAGGGATCATCATAAATAACCATTAGGAGTAAAGCAGAGGACAATGTAGGCTCTGTATCAGGAGGTTTCTGTGGGAAGTGTTGGACTTCTTCTGATGGGAATATTTAATGATTGGACAGCTTATGCTGTGGAGACTGAAGAGCAGTACTGGAAGAAACACTTCGTTACTACTTATGCCTGACATGACATGCTAGTGGGGAAGATTATTATTCCAAGTAGGTTTTTCTTTTCTTTTTTTGTTTTCTTCTTTTTAACTTACCTCTTGTGCATGTTCATTATTTGCTAAAAGGCAGAATGGCTTTGGAATCATTCAGGCTATCTGAAAGCTTCCTACAGAGATTAAACATCTCCCGGGTGGAGTTTGCCTTGTCCACACCGCCAGAATGTCAATCTTCCTTCACCTGGAACCACAGTAGAGTATTTTAACTGGATGTCTTTATCAGATCTGTGCTGACAGCCTGTCAAAGCGTTCCTAGGGAATGACTCATTTGCAAATAGCTTTCCTACCTTTCCCTTCTCCCTTCACTCCCTGTCTCCTTAAATCAAATGCTATAAATAGTGCTTGAAGAAGCAGAGTTTGAGAAGCAGTGCATTTCATATAAATCAAGGGTAGGATGTTGCCAGGGCTGGAATTTCCTGCAGAGAAAGGTGGATCCAAGATGATTTTTGTACAGTTCTGAGTATGGCTGTCATAGTCCATCAAATCAGTGACCTGTCCTGGCTGCTGCCGCACTTATGGTGCTGGCTGGTTATCTCACTGATCATTTTCCATGTCATTCCTAGGAGGAAATTTTCTTTCCAATACTGAATATTTATCATTAAGCCATTTAGCAGCTGTAGTACATGAAGATTGATCTTATGATTTTTTATCTTACATAGTGTGGAAATCACACTGTTAATCAGTACTAGGAAACTTATTTCTTGCTGGCTGTTAATAATGCCCTGATATGATTTCTGAGATCATGACAGGTTGAAGATTAAATTCCCATGCCAAGGAAATGTCTCCTAAACTTTCTTTGCATTTTGATGCTTCTGGTTTCAAGTTTAAAGCCTGTGAAGAATTGGTTTCTATTGAAATTTCCCCTCTGCATTAGAGATCAAGAACAGGCCAGTTTGCATTAAACACGTTTCCAGATGATGTGAATTCTGTATCAGTGGAGAAGGAGGGATGTTCAGCAAGGGGCTTCCCCTATTCCCCTCTGACTTTTGTGTTCCTCCCTAATCTTTGGCTCATCTCCTTGCACCACCTTGGAGGAACCCTAACACACAGGTATTTCAAAACTGAGACAAATCATCCCCCAACACGCAGCTCTCTCAGATCTTTCGTGCTACTAATGGTGCAAGATTGGACTAATCTTTTCTCTCTCACACATCCACGCTCTGCAAATTGAGTTCAAATGATTTGGAGGAGCATAAACCAGTCTGGCACTGCTCTCATGAATATCTGATCAGCCTAAAACACTTTGAACCCTTTGCAGAAGCAGAGACTTGCTTTTAGTGTTTCTGAATTTGCTATATGGAAGTTATCAGAAAGAACAATGCAAAGAATCAAGAAATAACCAGTATCTGTTATCTCCGTACAGCAGCAAGAATTCTGCCAGTGATGGAGCTCCCTTTATATACAGGCTATGAGAGCAGCTAACTGAGGTGGCCAGAGATGAATTAAAAATATATTAACTTATCCCTATCATGGCTTTTTTGCTTTATAACCAGTTTTACTTGGCAAAGGTTAGCTTTAGCCTTAGGAGGTGAGTTTTCCTCTGTAGTCCGCGGAGGCGGAAAGGGCAATTTGGAACAAAAGGCTGACAGAGGTGCTGATAAATCAGCCTGAAGCTGTTTAAAAAGAAAGAGGGGATGAAAGCTGATAAACACAGAACCAACACATGGTTTGGCTTTATGACTGGATTTCTTGTAAAAATGTCATGCCTCTAGTGAGAATTTAAGCCTTTACAGGGCAGATATATATTTTTTTCCTGTTCTGCCTCTGTGCTCAGCATCTACTGCCAGAACTGTGTCCCAGAAAATAGTAGAAGCGACATTAAAAGACTGCAGGACCACAGCAAGCTGTGCTCATTCCACTGCCCAAAAATATTATGTTGAAGTTATGTCTGCTTGTGTTCTGTGATCAGACAACTGACCACTACAAGAGGATGTGCTGCTAGCAAGGATGATTTCATGTTCTCAGTTACCTGGTTGTAACTCTGGTGCCTAAATATAGATGTCATTGCCCTTGGAGATGCTGTGTAGCAACCCAGCAGGGTTCTATGCCAGAGAAGCTGTGGCTACCCCATCCCTGGAAATGTTCAAAGCCAGGTTGGACAGCACTTGGAGCAACCTGGGATAGTGGAAGGTGTCCTTGCCCTTGGCACAGAGGACTGGAATGAGATGGCTTTTAAAATCCCTTCCAACCAAAACAATTTTGATTCTATGAACAAGTGAGAAAACACTTTTAGTCATATGAGTGAATTTTCTAGAGTTCAGTGAAGGCATTCCTTACCTCCCCACCATACAAACATCTTACTTGAAAATACAATTTCTGGTTGTGTCTTCTGTCGGGAAACCAGACCATCACAAAAGCAGAAGCAGCCACTATTATTTTTCTTCATCTTTGCTGGAAGAATGATGATCTAATTTCATGTTGAACAAAATTTAAGTTCCATTGATGCCTTAGGTTTTAACTTTCATATTTTTGAAATCCTGTACTGCTTAGTGTGTAACTCTGAAGTTTCTTGTAGCCTGTTGACTTCTGCTCTCTCATGCTAGGTAGACATCATAAAGCCTCTCCAGGCCTGCTCTGCAAGGGCGCTCAGACCGTCCTAGGCCCAAAATGTGTAAAGCAAAGCCTCTAAAAGGGGGGCAAGCTTGGGGAAACGGCATTATTAACTGAAGGTTTAATTGGAGAATGAACCCTGATATGCAAATGAACCGGACTTAGAAAAGCGTGAAGAACCTGTGACCTGTTGTCCATCTTGGGGTCTATTTTTGGCAGTAGCCTCTGGGCTCCCCAGGGTGTACCTTTGAAGGCTTTTCAAATAAATACTTGCCTTCATTCCCTTATTCTTGTCTAGTCTCTGTTTTTAGGTGGCCTTTCAAGGCATCACCTTCCATGTTTGGGGGCACGGGTATTTTCAGATACAAGTGTGTAGGCTTGGTGAGAAATCTCAAAAATCCAGCTTGACAAAGGAGAGGATCTGGCCCTTGCACAGGGGCAATTTTAGCCGAGGGAACACTGCTGCTGCCACCAGTAAATAAAGACCAGCATGGAAGCATGACCTTCACTGAATAAAAAAGCACCATGAATAAAATCTAGAAAGGTAAAGAGTGAGGGAGGTGGGAACACTTGTTTACTTACTAAGCAGGGAAAGCAGATTGAAAATGAACGGTAAATTTTAGAAACTGCTGAGGCCAAATCTGGAGGCACAAATAGCTCTAAAAACTTAGTGAGGGCTCCTTTGAGCAAGCATAGTCACAAATGAAAGAGGGAGGTGAAAGTGTTCAAAAGAGGCTGTATTTCACTAAGTGCTTATTCAACCACAAATTAAGATAAATGTGAACGAGATATTGTTGAAATGATATAATTGCTTAACAAGTGGTGGAAGGAAGAGATTTTTAATCTGAATTTTTAGAAGTCTGAAGAGTCACAAGAATGATGTTGTATGCAGGCATTTACATTGTAGGTAGAGAATGTAAACAGTCCCATAAATGACTTGGAGATAATTTCAAGAAATTCTTCTCTGTGACGGTGGTGAGGCCCTGGCACAGTTTGCCCAGAGAAGGGATGCCCCACCCCTGGAAGTGTTCAAGGCTGGGTTGGATAGGGCTTGGAGCAACCTGGGATAGTGGAAGGTGTCCCTGCCCATGGCAGAGATTTGGAACTCAGTGATCTGCAAGGTCTATGTCAACCCAAAATGTTCTATGGTTCTGTGGTTATTTGTTTGATTTAACAAGGAGTTAATTTTTTTGAGGGTTTTGCAGGCTGCAGTGCAGCTCATTCATTTCTATGGTGTCCACATTCTTTTTGTTATACAGAGAAGGACAATTCAGCAGCCAGAGTAACTGAACTGTTCCTGGTAGGATTCAGCCCACGTGACTCTGCACATCATTGGAGAATGTGTTTGACTTCATCTGTCACCAACAGAGATAAGAGAGAGTGGCACTTGCAGGGAGCATGGACATCAGGGACAGCAGAGGTGGCTGTTCCCTCTCCCCTGCCAAGACTTTCCTCTGTATTCCTCTTATTCCCCTGACAGATGTATAATTCTGCTGACACTTCCTGTAAGGAAATCCTTTTCTTTTTGCTTTTTGCTGACAGCATCATGTCAAGGCAAATCGGAAAAGATCATGCTTTGTGGCAGAAAGATAAAAAGAGAAAAGGCTTTAATTAATGTTAAGATATTTCAGGGAAAAGAAAAAGTGTGAGACTCAATATGAAAGCTCAATATGTCAGTCATAGTGTGGTTTATGCCTTGGTTCCATAATCCTTCTCTGATTTGGGATTTTGAGTCAGGAGGTCATAGATTTCTCTGATGAGGATGAATTTTAATTGCCACTCTGGATCAGATTGAGGATCTAGTAAGAGTATTGTTTGTCTCCAGTTAACCTGACTGCAAAGGAGGTGTACAAATCCATGTTGGATGTTGATTACAAGATTCCTGTGGTCAGGCACAGAGTTTTCTCTCAGTAGCTGGAGTCTAGTTTAATACTTGAAGCCTGAAGGCTTTTACTTAGGCTAAAGTTCTTTTTCAGAATTTTGGTTTTCATCTCAAAATTTTGGCTATTTTCCTTGTCCATGAAAAATGAATTTCAATGGGGTTTGCATCTGAGTAGTTCTTATTTTAGTGGTGCCTTGTGACAGCCTGTTCCACTGTGGCAAGTGGTTCATTGTCTGAGAAAGCTTTTATTTCCTCTTACATTTTATCTTTCCTTTGCCTACATCAGATTTCCTTTTACTTTATTTTGTTATGCAAAGGTCAGCAGAAGAACTCCCTGTCACCTTCATATCCCAGTTGGTTTTGACTAGGAATACTTCAGTGCTAAAATGTGGAGGAACAGAGAACTCAACCCCTTCTACAGCCAACCCTGAACACTCTTTCAAGCTGAACTACATCTTGTGCTTCTTGAAAATCATCCTGCTTTCTGCTAATTGTGTCTAGTTCCCTCCAGCTGGGATGGAAGCTCAATAATTTTGTTTTCTACAGTTTCTCCACCATCTGGTGCATTTGTACCATGCATTTAGTGGTCTGATTGAAAAAACTTTGGGAAATTTGTTCAACACTGCACCTACCTTGAATAAGCTCAATTTAAGCCATTTTAAAATATGTTTACAGGTACATGCAGCTTCCTCTCCTTGTCAACCTGAATGTTTTGCACATCAAAGCAAGAGGCTGTGCTGTTTTGAACTATTGGCACATCTTTAAGGACATATATCTTCAAAAAGCTACACAGTCATACACTTACAGCTACTTCTGAAGTTCTCAGATTCACTTCACATTTTCACCCCAGAAAGATTCTAGGATCAAAACTAACTATAAAACTCAATGTCATTTGATTCAAAACTCACAGAATCACTGATCTCTGCAGTTGTGAGAGATTCATTTTAGATGGCAAAGCCCAAAAAGAAAAGATTTTGGGATCACATTTCCTCTGTGTACTCTGTGCTGTTTGCTCACCCAGGTAACTTCTGTGTCTGTATCACAGTTGACGGAATGACTGAGGTCTGAAAGATATTAATCCCCTGTTATTTTTATTAATATAGGTGGAAGAATAGAGATGTTATTGAGCTTTTAGATGGAGCAGAGAGATTCCATGACTGTCCCTCCTAAAGTGGAGTCTATCAGAAGAGCCCAGCCCTCACAACTCGTAATCAGACCTGCATAAACAATGCTCTGCTGGTTCCTCTGCGCACACAACACACCACGAAACTTCTGATTTAGAGAGTTGCTCACAAGCAGCCCAAACCCTAAATATGTAAAAATTTCAGACATGAGATGGTAAACAAGAATCAACCCCCAGAAATCCACTGTGGGGATTACCAGTCATTTAAAGTCTCACGTTAAGACAAACCTGTGATAGGAGCTGGATTCTGATGATCCTCGTGGGTTTCTTCCAACTCAGGATATTCTAGGATTCTCTGATTTTGTGGGGAGGATGGGAAAAACTGATGGCTGGATGTTGAATTCTGGGAATCTGTGTTACTGACTTGCTCTAATTTAACATGGAAATGCAATGCTACATTACTGTACTTTATGGCTGAGGCAGCCCAAAAATAGGATGTGTTGAGGAGAACAGTGAAGCTGACAAACATGGAAGACATTTCTGAAAGAAGAAAAAAAAAAAGTAATACTACCAGGGCTATCCAGGGGCTCTTCAAATTCATCTGACAAATAATCCTACATAAGGACAAGATGTTATTGCCACACTGTGTAACATAAAGTCTCTTGCTAAGATTTGCACAATTCACTGCCTGATCCTGGCAAAATGCTCTCCTACGTGCCAGAAAATCAACATGTATTCAGCAGTGACTACCAACAATATCTGATTTGGAATTTTTATATATTTTTTCTTTCCCCAGCAGCACAATTAGAGGTTCATTATATTCTTTCCACTCCTCTAATGAAGCAAAGAGTTTGATCTAGTTACAAAAGGGCAGTCACATAAGCAGATAAGTTAGGCAAAGTCCAATTCAGACTAAATTTCCGATTTATTAATTTGACTTCAGAGCTCTCCCATGAGACATTTTTATGCCAAGAGTTCATCTCTTGGTATGGCAGATGCTAGTCCATGCTCGTTTTTATATCCTTAGGATTTTGGTCCGTAAACTCGTGTTTTCAGTGGAAGTTAAACATTTGAAGAGAATGCTGTGGGGAATAGGTTTTGGCTATTCTTCCACATCTGCCCTATGGAGGAGGGAAAATATTTGCAAGGTTAACTTCAGTAAAGATTGGGAAGCATTCAGATGGTGTAGGGATGGGAAATAGATAAATAAACTGTATAGAGAGATGCACAAATTTCATTTAACAGCTGAGCCAATGAATCAGCGTTGTTAGAATGCATTTGATTTTCTGTGTGCACAGCAATTAAAGGAAATAGCTTGCAGGTGAATATAGAGGGGATAGATTCAGGTCTCTGCACAACAATGATGGCTGATATAATGAAGATCTAATGAGAACAAAATTGAGATTCAGAGTTACAGATGGTGTTCCTTTCCATCACTATCTGGGACATTATTTTCTTCAAGGATCTGCGGTATCATTTTTCTGTGGTGCTTTAGAGCAGACCCAGCTGTCAGCAGGACTAGATATATTAAATGGCTGGGGAGTGTGTTAGGTGATTATACCATCCAATTTTAGCTGCCTAAAAGCTAAGAGCCTTTTCTGAGTCAGCTGTCTGGTGTCCCTATAGATTTGGTGGAAATAAAGACACCTCGAGAAGACAACAAATTTCATCTACTCTTAGCACCCAACTCAAAGTTTTGGATTCTGAATACCCTGCAGAATTTCTGCTTAACTTTGGGGACTTTAAATTATCAAGACATCTCAGATTTTTTTTCTGTTTCATTTCTGAAAATGGGCGTGTGGATAATTTCTACTCCACATCTAAAAACGGGACAGGACAAGAGGAAATGGCCTCAAGTTGCAGCAGAGGAGATTTAGGTTGGATACAATGAAAAATTTCTTCCCAGAAAGAGTTGTCAAGAACTGGAACAGGCTGCCCAGGGAAGCAGTGGAGTCACCATCCCTGGAAGTGTTCAAAAACTGTGTGTATGGGGGACTTGAGGACACAGCTCAAGGGGGTACGTGGTGGGGTGCTGGGTTGACAGTTGGACTTGATGATGATCTCAGAGGTATTTTCCAATCTTAAAAATTCTATGAATTGTTCATGAAGATGAAGAAGGTGGGGATTCTTTTCGCTATCCTCTTTGTGGTCATTTATCTCAGAACATACCGAAGCAAAGCTCGGTGACCACAAAGTTTGAATAATTATTTTCTAACTCAGGGCAATGGTTGGAGTATTTCCATGAGATCTCAGAGACAGGTTAAAAATTTATATTTTTATAAAAATGTTGTTATCCTGTTATTATTTCCAGAAATCACACACCTTGTACCACTCTGATCAACAACAGAACTAAGCAAATACGAACTTTGCATGGCTGTTTGTGTGTTTGCTACAAAGCTAAATTCTTCCTTGGCCGAGTACCTCTTCATCACAACAGGTCTCCTTCTAGTCTGGTGTTGAGAAAGAACCAGCTTTCACTTTTATGAGTAGCTGCTGCTGTCTGAAAATCTGTGGAGATGCTGAACTCAACAGCTGTTTTGTGGCAGCTGTCTTCACCTTCTTGTGGCTGCTGCTCCCTGCTTTTCCTTGGGTCTTTTGGGCTCTGACAGGCTGCTAAAGAGCTCAGAGATGCAAAGAGCAGGGTCTTCAGCATCTCTGTGTTCTTCAATTACCAGCTGGAGCTTCACTTTGGCTCCTTCTGCCCAATGGGAGGCTCTGGGTCTCAACCATGTGCTGTGCACCATCTGAATGGTGTCTCTGTATTGGCTCTTGTTGGCTCAGCTGGTGGGGAGACCATGTTTGGATCAGGCTGAAAAGCTGCTGCTGTTTCCTTTGTGGGATTGCAGAAAGTTTCTGACATTTTTTAATTCCTTACAGTGATGTCTCAGTGGATGCCAAAGGAAGCACTGCCACATCTGCAGCCTTTTCTGCCTCTCTCCTCATCTGTGTAGGTTCTCACTGTGGTGTTTTGGGTTCCTCCCAGAGCTCTGCCTCCCCCTCCTCCCCTTTAGAGCTGTGAAAACGTTTTTGCAGCTCAAGCCATAGCAGCAGATGGTTCTTTCCTTTCATCATTATTGTTGCAGTGTGGTCTCTTTCCCAGATTCTGGAACTGTCAATTTCACACATTTTGTCCTCAGCATCTGTTAGGATGCAAAAGCAGTGGCAAGTCTGAAAACTGTTTATGTCTTACCCATGCAGAGCTCACTGCCAAGTTCAGTGCAAACCCTGGTAGAGGACTTGTCCTGAATTTTCATGTGTGCTCCAAAAATATCTCCAAAACCTGTGAGGTTCAACCTTTTAATCATCAGTGTTTGGGAAAACGATGCAGACTCCAATTGCATTTTCTTTTTTACATGATCATCTCATAGCACAGGGATACCAAGACTTTTTTTTCCTGTTTTTAATTTCTTTCTGCTCTGTCTCCAGCCTGACCTTGTGCACAACCACTAATGATTCAAGGTCTCCGTGATGGAGGATGGACTTAGCCTGGGGCCTCAAACCCTTCAGATAGACACCTGCAGCACAGACATAGCCACAGCCACGTCGAGATTTACCTGCTCTGGCTGGACTGATTCATGGCCACAGACATTTCAGGGTGCTCTGCTCCCATGTGGACTCATCCACAGGTCACTGCCCCTTCAACTCAAGTTCGTGCTGGACTTCCAGAATGTCCAGTAAAGCAGCACAGAGACAGCAGTGGCTCCCTGACCATCTGCCAGGGCAGACACATCCCTGATGGTGTTATCAGAGCATTCCCAGCACAGTCAGATGAGGAGCAGAGCAGCACCACAGTGAGCAGTGGAAGAAAAGAGCAGCCACTAACAAACACTGGGCTCGAATAGACAGTCAGGCAAACGAGTCCCATGACAAGCACATGAGCTGTCAATTAACAGCTAAACAGCAATAACAGCTCGATCCAGCATATGCCAATCAGGTCTGTTGCTATCTGGAACCCCCCAAGTCTCATTCTGGGTGCCAAAAAGGGCTGCTGTAGATTAACCCCAGGCAGCAACGCAGCCCCACACAGCTACTCGCTCATTCCCTGCTGGAGGAATGGGGAAAAGAATTGGATGAATAAAAGTGAGAAAACTCATGGGTTGACACAAAGGCAGTCTAATAGGTAAAGCGAAAGCAAATGCAAGCAAAGAAAAACAAGGAATTAATTCACTGCTTCCTGTGGGCTGGCAGGTGCTCAGCCATCCCCAGCAAAGCCGGGCTCCATCACATGTAATAGTGACTTTGTAAGACAAATGCTGTCATTCCAAACGTGACTCCCTTCCTTCCTCTCTCCCAGATTTATAGCCAAGCATGGTGCAGTGTGGTCTGGAATAACCCTTGGGTCAGTCAGGGTCAACTGTCCTGGCTGTGTCCCCTCCCAACTCCTTGTGCACCCCCAGTCCACTCACTGGTGGGGTGAGGAGCAGAAAAGGCCTTGACTCTGCAAGCTCTGCTCAATAACAAAAACACCTCTGTCTTATGAGCACTGTCTTCGTTAAAAATCCGTAACACAGCTCCGTACTATCTACTGTGAAAAAAATTAACCCTACCCCAGCCCAAACCAGCACAGCTGCCCAGGGGCTGAGCTTCCCACAGCAGAACTGTCCTTCCTGAGGAGCTGGGCACGGGACAGGCAGGAGACAAACTCAGCTGCACTCCACTAATTGCAGGATGATTAATGGTCTGTGAACATGAACTATACAGAGATTTAACAACCGGTTAAAAGCTTGTATAGCTCAGGGGACCCACCTCAAGGATTTAAGACGTTGCCATAACATTTCTTTCCCAGGGAGGGATTTTTACTCTCCCTTCTCCCATTCAGTGATCCTTTATTTCTGGTTCTGGGCTCCAACCCATCACGTGAAGGGGGCTGGCATCACTGGTATCTTCCCCCCAGAAAGGCTTTCCCCTCTGCAGTTCCTTAGTACCAATTATAGCTGCATCAAGGCTGATTTAGCTTTCAGCCTCACTGTTCTGCTTCTTTTGGGGCAATGAGCATTGCAATCTGTGAGCAAATAGCTGCTGTATGGAGAAGTATCATTTATTTAGAATAAAGACCCTTCAGATAAAGCAGATGCTTAAGAGCCTCAGCGAAGTGAACTGTTAAGCAAAGCTACCTTCCTTGGCAGGTTTATCAATCCCTGGTGATGAGAAAACCCACCTCCCTCAGATTGACCCACATTGTTGCTTTTCCCCTTTATCATCATCCTCTTTAAAATAGATTTTCAGCTCTATATGTGACTTTTTTATTCCTTTGCTTGCTGCTAATTTCGGGTGCTCAGGAGGGGTAACTACCAGGAATTCAACTTCTCATATAATTTTAAAAATTATTTTTCATAGTGTGCTGTTTCCTTCCTGGTGCTGAAGGGATCATGGTCTTATTTCAGTACTTTCAGTTTAAAAATACATCCAAACTTTAGATTTAGAAAACACCCAGGCCAAAATCACTCAGATTTTTCTAGAATACATATGTGCTTTTTAAGGGGGGGCAGAACTAAACCCAACCCTGCTAAAACTGAGTATTTTTTACCTGTCTTAAATACCATCTTGTTCCTTATTTCCCTGTGTAAAGAGAGAGGGTTTGCTTTTTGTCTGATGTTTTCTGTAGCTGGAGAGTCTGGTAATAATGCTATCCTGAAAAAAACAAATTTACTCCTGATTTGCACCAAGGTAACAGAGACCAGAATTAAGCTCCAAGTCTCCAGTGCTGGGGAAAAAAAAGCTGAAAAATGAGCTTTGCATGTAAAAATAAGTGTTTAAGGGTTTAACCCACAAGCTCAGCAAAAAGCAGGGCGTGGAAATGTTGAATGTGGCGAGCTCCCTGCAGACCATTTCCAACACTGGGAGACCCTCTGGAGGAGGAACAAGCTGTCATGCAATTATTTACTCTGCTATTTATGAAACAAACCACACACATTTTCCTGCCATAGCAACTGGTGCAGCCCTTGGTGTTTGCAATGTGTACCCAAATTCTATGAATCATCATTAAAATAATCATCTTTGTGACCAGTGGACTCTAGCAAGTGACTCATTAAGAGAACCACTGGAAAATAATTAGCACAGCAGCTTGTTTATATGACTACATCTCCACAGAGGTCTCGTTCTTGTTGAGGTTTGGTTTAACTCCAGGGGAATTTTGCTTTCAGTGTAAATACACTTGTTTCAATCAAGGTAATTACCTGAGCAGTACAGTTTTGTGTACAATGTTTCCATTAAACCATCCTATTTATCATGGGAGTAAATGAAACAGTTAGAGTTGGGATTAGAGCAGCTCTTGGCAGTGGTCCAGACCAGGTTTTTTTTTTGAAAATGTCTATGTTGTTTTCAGCTTGAGCATCTAAAATTCTATCTCTGTAGAAACCTCATCACCAAATGTGGAGGCCGGTGGGCTTGATGGACAAGGAACGAAAGGAGTCCTATGGTGGGACAAGTCCTAGGTTCCTTTCCAGCTTGTGGTGACTGAAAAGCTTCCTCAGAATGCCTTGTTCTGTTCTGTTAGTGTACCCCAGTTCTGCTCCCCTGGTTGGCTCTGTTGGCTGCCACAACCGTTGTTACCTGATATGTCCTCAGAGTTTCTCGATTCGTTCTCTTACCCTGGACCCCCCATTGCTTTGCCCCGGAACTTCTCTGAAACCTCGCACGAGTGCGGATGCATCAAATCCCTCCTGTAAAACCCTATGCGAAAACTCTTCCTGTTCATTCATCATCGGACTGTTTTAGCTAGCTATCCGGCGTGTGTGTGCAAGTGTGCTGGCTGCACCAAGAGGCTTTCTTGGAGGCGCTTTTGGAAAGGTCGCGACATGTTACCAAACAACAAAAACGCGACAACCAAATGCTTCAGAGGTAGAACTTGCTGCCTCAGGTGCTCAGCAGGTTCTTTGAGGACATAGCCATCTATGACTTACTATGGAATTCTTTTGCAAAGGAGCCCCTGACTGCTCCTGTGTCTTGGTGCAGCTGACATACATGGGAATGGATCAAAGTGCTGCTTGTTTGTGTGTACAATTGCCAATTTGGCAAATGTTGGGGATTTTTCTGCCACATCCACTGGTAACATCTGAGCCTGGTGTTTTCCAGCATTTGCTTAAGAAATATTTGCTGTTTCTAGCAGAGATTTATTTTGAGGAATTGGAGAACTCTTTGTATCTTACGTGCAATGTAAAATCAAAGCCAGGAGCAGGCTTCAATTGTTGAAATATAAGTGTTTAGTGCTGTTAGGGCTGTTGCAAGGTACTCTCCAGAGAAGTCTGACTTGCCCTTTGTCCAGTGTTTTGACTTCCAGCCCCAAATCAATGTGGTGTCCATGTGCAACTGGGGCAGCTCCAGATCTCCACTACCTATAAAGAGAGTTCAGATGGCAAATGTAGGACTCAGTTACTCCCGTGGGCATCTAGTGCCAGTTGAGTTGCCTTTATTATCCCCTTTTTGGCCATTGGATGCTCCAGGAGGGCTTCTGTCTCTTGCGTGGCCTGTGAGATGTCTGCCAGCGCAAAATTGGTGTTTTGACTACTTTATTACAACTCAAATAGAATCACACTCACAGAACGGTTTGGATTAAAAGGCACCTTCAAGATCATCTCATTCCAACCCCCTGCTGTGGGCAGGGACACTTTCCACTAGACCAGGTTGCTCCAAGCACTGTCCAACCTGGCCTTGAACACTTCCAGGGGTGAGGAGTCCACAGCTTCTCTGGGCAGCCTGTGCCAGGGCCTCACCATGCTTATAGTAAAGATTTTTTTTTCTAATATCTAATCGAAATCTACCCTCTGTCAGCTTAAGGTCATTCCCCCTTGTCCTATCAGCACTTACTCTTAGAAGAAGTCTCTCTCCAGCTCTCTTGTAGGCACTGGAAGGGGCTCTAAGCTCTCCCTGGAGCCTTCTCCAGGCTGAACAACCCAAGCTCTCTCAGCCTCTGTCCATATCAGAGGTGCTCCGGCCCCCCCAGAGAGTCTTCATAACCTCTTCTGCACTTGTTCCCATAGGGCCATGTCCTTCTTGTGTTGGGAGCCCCAGAGCTGGACACAGAGCTCCAGGTGGGATATGATGACTCCAGATTCCTGCATTTGGCAGCTGGATCACAACCATACCTTCCTTTAGACACGTGAAGTTAGGTGCCTCCTTCCCTCCTGTGGGGTTTCTCCCTGGCTCTCTCTGTTACTGGACTGAGCGTTCCATTTGTCATTTCATGTAATTTTCATGATACAATGCTGAGTTCCTCAAGGATGAATATTTTCTGTCTGTTGAGGAGCAGTTCCTGTTGTGCAGCATGAACAGCCCACCTTCAAAGCATTTCTGGGGAGCGAATTCAGATGCTGTGATCTGCACACAAAATTCCTTTCATTTAAGATAAAAAAATATGCCTGCTATCTGCAATGAATTTATGCAGGCTCAAAACCATCCAGTTGCACTCATTCTATTTGATACTGGTCAAAGAAGTGACATGAATGCCTGGAAAATACAAATTTTTATATCAGCTGTACTTCTAGAATACTGGGGAGCTGCAGAATGTCACTTATAAGATGCTAATTATTAAACTAATGAGCTAGATGGTCTCATCCTTTTGAAACCCTCATGGGATGCCCATTTTTGAAGGGATTTACAGACTAGGAAATGTCCAACTGTTCTACTTAAAGATCTGTTCCAGGAACTGACCACATTTGTTGGTAATGGCTGGAACTGAGTGTGTTGATGAAATAATGAATCAGTTAAGTATTTAATGCAGACATGATGTAAGATAATAACTCAAGGAAGAGCAAATGATGAACAAATGATCAATTTTTCTCAGATTTAAGCTGCCATTAATTAAAACTCATTAATTTGGATCTCAAATTGCTCCATTCAGGCATCTCTGCACAGTGGTACTTCTCTAATCTACCAAATTGCCTTGAAAGAATTTTCTGACTGATAAATCTGATGTTCAATCAAGCCACTCAAGTGGTTGAAGGAGTTCTCTCTTGGTGAAAGATCTGGAGTATCTGTGGACAAAATATATATTCTAGAGATTTTAAAAATACTCTGCAAAAAGGGAGTTGATATTAACAAGAGACCAGGTCCATCCAGTGCACCAGTAGTGGGCTGAGGTTCTCCTAGTGCTGAGATTTCTTATGGTGACCACTGGAAGAATGTGAAGGGGAGAGCAGATGAAAATTGTTTGGACAATTATTTCCTTTTTTCGTTATGCACAATAAAAAAAACGTTGTTACCATGATCATCCGAGTCTATCAGTGTTTTTTTGTTCTTACCCAATCTAATGATGTCTTAAGTCCTGGGAAAGTTGACCAAATTGTGTTTCCAGACAAAATTTGAAATGTTTTAGTTTTTGTCATTTTCCATTTATTGCCACTTCTGTAAATTACCTCACTGCTAAACTTATCCTTTTGGGCCATCCTAAAAGTGCATTTATTGGCAGATAATATTTTCAACCAGAAGCATTCCCTCATTCTGATTACAGCATTAAAGCTCAAGGAGAAGAGTTATCTCACAAATGAACAATAAATAGTGGTATCAGTCACTACAGAAATCAAACTTTTTGTTTTGTGAAATACAGACCTATTACAGTGATGCAGGAGATAACCTGAGATATAGTAATGTGAGTGATATCAGGACTAGAACAGGCTGAAAGACTGTCTAACAACATAAACTTTCAGGAGCTGATGTCTTTCCCAAATCGTGTCCTGAAGGAGACACTGGATTTTATGTCTCAGAATATGTCCAAACTGAACAATTCTGTGCAGCAGAGATAAAAACATAGTTCCTCAATACAGGAAACTTATCCCTGAGGAGCCCAAAACTAACACAAGTATTGGTAACTGGTTGTTTCTAAGCTGTACCTTATTGTGGAGGATGCAAATAAATATTTGTAGCGGCACTTTTATTTGGAAGAGATGATAAAATTTACTATTTACTGCAGTTGAAAAATGCTGTTAACCAGCAGCCTGAGACTGAAAAAAACCAATCTTCAATTATGGGTTTAAATTTCAAATGGTCAGCAGATATTGGAATGATGATGCACAAGAAGTCAGTGGCCAACTATTATGTTTCTGTTTGTAAGCAAGAGATAAATCAAACTAGTGAGCTTGGTATGTCAAAATTGAAACTCAGTAGTAGATTACTCTATCCAATAGTGAAAGATTGTGTTGACCTTAAAGAGTGAAAGATTGTGTTGACCTTAAAATTAGTAATTTCTTTTGGTTAACCCAACATCAGTTCCAAGACAAGCATTTTTAGTCACAAATATTCATCCCACATAACCATAACTTGAACTAAATGTAATTCGTTCTGGGGTCAGGGGATCCAGTTACTTTACAGGCAGCCAGGTTCTGTTCCTGGAAAATTATATTTAGAAAAAAAAGAAAATAAGTTAGAGCTTCAATTCACCTTTTTATTCTGTTTTCTACACTTGTCATTTCTGCTGCACCGACTGTTTAAAGCCTAAGCTGAGTGAAACCCACAACTTATTTCAAGCAGCAAAGCACCAACATTTTGTTTCATAATGTTTATGTTCTGATTTATGCTGGTGCCATAATGTTACACTCAGTTGCATACCCAATTCCACTCTTTATGTTGCTTCTACGATTTACAATGTTGGCATCTGAAGATGTAAATATTGGACTCCTGCTCATCTATCCTGTGGTAGATTCTGCTCATGATAAAGCTGCCTCTATATGGAAACATTTTTGGAGATTTTCATCAAAGCCGATGAATGAAATGATATGAGATTACCAGCTGGAAGTTGTTGATGGAGAACTAAACAGCTATAACGAAGAAAATATTGCTTTTGGAACAGCAGAATCATTTATTAGATCACTGTCCTCATTAGTATTTTGTCCTGTTACTTGAAGAAGCCAAAATCATAGAATGACGGAACGGTTTGGGTTGGAAGGGACATTAAAGATCCTCTACTTCCAAACATGAACATCAAAACCATGAACACCTATACTCAAATTTATACCTGCTATAATTTAGCTTTGAAGAAATTGTGAGTTTCTGTCTAAGTTCTTTGTGATCTCATTTTGGTCAACAAAAAGTGAAATGTACTTCCACAGCCAGACCCATCCATGTGCATTAGGCACATGAGGGAAGGATTCATTTCCCAGATTAAATAACTGCAGTTTAGTTTCCACATGTAAGTGATAACAAACAAAGTGTCTGAATTCTCAGTATAAACAATGGGCATAGTGTTAATGCAGTTAATGAAATAGGAAAAGCTGTTCTACTGACCAGGAAATTGGTGAATTATTCAGTTCCCTAAACATGGACATCTGGTGCCATTCAGGTGACCTATGGTGACACATGGGCTGGCAAACACAACACAGAGGAGATCACACCCTTCTGAAGGCTGTGTGGGATGTCCTGTATTGCCTAGAACACCAGTAAGTTCCCATGGCTGGGGAAATAAATGTGTCACAGATCTCTCTAGTGAGAAATCAGAGGTTTGTAACCCAATGCACATGAAAACATCTCCGTTTAGGCCTTTTCCCCCTGAGGGGATTCTCATCCCGGTTTACGATTGCATGAAGTGTGCTCTGAAGATGCTCCATTCCTTGCATCAGCTAAGACATAGATGGCTATCTTAGATTACATGCCTAATTTTTAGATAGCTGAAATTAGGTGAAATAAATTTCTCCTTCCCTTTAGGGCTTAAGGGAAAAACTTTACTTTCAATGTTGGAAAGACTGTAGAGCTATTACATTTTACAAGCCAGGCACTAGCAAGGAAATGTGATGTACCCTTAATAGCAGTTTATATTTGTGTGTTTAAAAGCCTGAAAAGCCTGGTTGTAGTTTCACAACTTTTTGTGTGACCGGTGCACAAACAGGCAGAGGAATGAAATAATATTATGTGATTTTCATGCTGAGGGAAGGAGACAGCAGTTCAGTATGTCTTGAAATAAAGTGGTTTTGTGAAACGTGACTTGGATAGCAATTGTGACATTCATAATACACAAAGTGATAGAAAGGTTAGAGCTGATCCTGCTGAAATTTCAACTCCAGCTCCATCCCTGCGCTGAAGACTTTCTCTGTATTCATAGAAACACAGAATAATTTGGGTTGGATGGGATCTTAAAGATCATCCAGTTCTAACCCCCTGCCATGGGCAGGGACACCTTCCACTAGACCAGGTGGCTTCAAGCTCCATCCAGCCTGGCCTTGAACACTTCCAGGGATGGGGAGTCCACAACCTCTCTGGGCAACCGGTGCCAGCACCTCACCAACCTCACAGTAAAGATATTTTTTATAATTTCTGATCTTATCATGCTGAAGACTCAGATCCTTTCTAGATCTGCTGGTTACAACCCACCTATGCCCTGCAATAGCTTTATTTTGACTTGGTGATTATGTCTTTAATTCAAAATTCACTTCAGTCTTTCCATCAAACACATAGGACCGTGGAATAAGTGCAGGGTGCTCAGTCCCATCATACATGCTACTTTGGTGCTCTTTCCATGGCTTCTGGTGGTTTTTTCCAAGTTAAAAATCTTCCAAGAATTACCTTAGTAAGTGAAAATGATGGTGGCAGAGACCCTCAAGGTTCTTCAGGCATTTTCATTAAGGGTAGGAATATCCATTTGCAAAACTGAAGGCATCAAGCTCCATTTGACTTTGGGAGCAATGGAGTCGTCTGTGATTGGGCCACAGAGATTTACATTAAATTTCTTATGGTTCCTCGTCTGGCTCAGTATCCAACTGCAGCCCCCTGTAAATGTGCTTGTTTGTTCTTTTTATTGCAGCCATCTCCTGCAGACACGAAAATGGCTGTTATCAAACACCCCATTGTATTCTTGCTGGCCAGATGGCTAAAGGGGCATTACTGCTCTCTCCCCATAAACTGTATGCTTTGCTGCAGGCATTAACAAGGCAATATATTTTTTAGGAACCATTAAATACTTGAGATTTAGGTAGTAGCAGGTACTGCAGTTGTGGGCTTAAAGATGCTTTTTAAGTCCTCTGCTTTGTCCTTAAAACTCAGCTCAAATGAGGCTCAAATTTGCCTCAGGAGACAAATTAAAATAAAAATAACTCTCCAAACGCAAGGTTTGGTGGTACTCCTGAGATTAGCTCCTGTTAGGCATGGAATCGTGGAAGTTGTGGAATGCCTTTGAGCTTTCCTTGTGAGATACAGAACAAGAGTTCCACAGGCACAGTAATGATGGCTCCTTCGAAATTGTTATCCTGCTTCCTCTACCCCTGTGTCTGTTCCTGACGCCTCAGAAGGGAACACTCAGAGCCCAGAAAATCCAATTATTGAAACAAAGCAAACAAACCAGTGACCCTGTCATATTTCTTGTGAGAGAGGCCAGGCTGCCAAATCTTAAGTGAACATTTACTCCATCACACACTCTGTGCTGGGTAATAACAGAAGAAGACCCTGTGCTTGTAAAACTAAACTGTTCTGTAGTTAGAAAGCCATTTATAGCTGCACCTTCCAGCCCTTTTCACTCGTACTATCAGCTCCAAAGTCTTTCTCCCTTTCCCTCCTCCACTATTTGCATTTGTCCTTCCAAATGGTACTGTGTTTCTCCAGAAGTTTTTTCTGTGAGTTGTAAGGTCACCACCTTCCAGTGCCTACCTGCAAAGAAGCTACCTGATTTAATATGTGTAGGAGACTAGATTTCCAAGTAAAATGCTGCAAAATATGAAGATTTCATAGAATAATAAAATCATTAATGTCGGAAAAGGCCTCCAAGATCATTGAGTCTAACCTTTGACTGAACACCACCATACCCACTAGTCCACGTCACAAAGTCCCACGTCTCCTCACATTTTGAACACTTCCAGGAATGGTGACTCCACTGCTTCCCTGAGGAGCCTGTTCTAATGCTTAACCACTCTTTAAGAGAAGGGTTTTTTTTCCTAATAGCCATCTTCTGATTGGTTAAGTCTGTGTTTCCCACTCACAGCATTTGTCTGAGGAAAATAACATTATCCCCATAGGACCAGCGAGACACTGGAGCAATTAAATCATTATCTCTAAGACACCTAGTGCTTTCTAGTACCTGTGAATGAGCCTTGGGTTTGTTTCCAAAACCTGTAGGAACTGTCCCAAACCCATCGGGCCTCAGTGCTATTGGGAAATTTCTTCTTTCCTTCCATCCGTGTGGTCAGTGCTGCTTGTACTGATTTATTTTTAGGTTCCTTGAAGGCAGCTTTATATCTTTTCCCAAATGTGTCACCCTTGGAAAGAGCTACCTTGCTCTTCATGTCTAATCCCTTTGGATTCACAATTGGATGATGGCAGTTAGGCTACTGATGAGTGAATTTGGACAAGTCAGGAATACTCCTTCTTCACCTCCATCGATATTAGGAAAAAATTCTTCCCTGTGAGGGTGGGGAGGCACTGGAAGAGGTTACCAGAGAAGCCTCATCCCTGGAAGTGTCCGAGGCTAGGTTGGATGGGGCTTTGAGCAGTCTGGTTTGTGGGAGGTGTCCCTGCTCATGGCAGGAGGTTGGAATGATATGATCTTGAAGGTCCTTTCCAACCCAAATCGCTGCATGATTCTATGATCCTGCTGCACCCACCTTTTGTGGGTTGTATGTTAACCAGCTTGGGGAAGGGCTTGCACATTTCCTTGATTTGGGTTTCTACAGCTGGTGAGTCCACGAGAATAGGGACCATGATTAGTGATGGGGTTTTGACAAGGGAAAGGAATAAAAATATCAGTCACAATGAATTTCTAATGCTGTGACTCCATCATATCCCCCCTGCTCTGCTACCCTTTGCAGACCATTGGTACTCTTACGTTCAGGCCTGAGTGGAGATGTGTCTTGGGGTGACCTTATGATGTGTATCCCATATTGCTGCTTATGCCCAGAAATTAATTTTTGTGCTTTTCTGTGCCTCTAAACTGAGCCTGAGAGGGGGAAGGAAAAACTGAGCAAAACTTTTTCAAAGCAGTTTGCGGCTTGTTCAAGGTCAAGTAGAGATAGTGACTTTTCCCCCCCCAGCTGCGGCAGGGGAGCAAGGAAGCACCCGGCTTGCTGCTTTCGAGTCAGCTTTTGGCCAGTTGTTTTTCAGTTTCTTGTTCTCCGGAGAGAGACTGAGAGTTGGATTTTGCTTTTCCTTCTCTGGAATTCTGGATTTTCTCCCTTTTCTACTGGACTGCTTTCAACCTCAGAGCACATCGGGAGGACTTTCCATCGGGCACAGAGGGCCTGGCCCTGGCCCAAGCCCCAGCTCCGAGGAGACCAAAGGGAGGACTCTAACACTTTCCCAGGTTTTTCCTCCACAGCGAAACATTTTATTATTTAGCCTTATTTTCCTTTTCCCGTGTGTTTGGTAAATAAATAGTTTTATCTCCTTCACTTTCCTTCGAGGAAAATTTATTTTTTCCCGAACCTGGGCGGGGAGGGGGGGAAAGGGGTTTGTACCTTCTCTCAGAGGTATATTTCTAAATTTGGCCAAACCGGAACAAGATGACATCTGGTATTTTCCAACTGGAGAAGAATAAAGTGAGTCCAGGGCTCAGTTCATTAACAGACTTCTTGAGCATTCCTTGCACACCTCATCTCTGCAGGCTCTGTTGGGATGTTTGCACTGCCTTGCATTGGAGTAATGAGGGGAAAGAGTAAAGATTTCGGGGAACATTAATCAGAAAACCAGAAACTGCTTTTACCCACTTTGAGTGCCTGTCGCCTCCTTTGTGCTACTGACATGTCCAGTCCATAATCTGCTGTCCCCTGATTATGGTTTTCCTACCTTCCTCGCCTAATTTTCAACAGTTTCAGTGCTGTTGCTCATATGAAGGTGCTATCAGCAAGCAACCAAAAAACCCCTGAACTGTTCTTCACATCCTCCTTAAGATCCTCTTTTTCACTTAGACCTACAGAAAATATCCAGCAGTCAGACAGCTTATTAGGGTCATTTCTTATTATGTTTGTGACTTCATTTTTACTCTTCTTGTATTTGGAGTAGGCACTAAGGCAGATTTTTCTTCTGCCGCCTGGACAGCCCACCAAGCGGAGAGAAGTTTCCATATTTACTTTTTGATATAATAAATCAATCGCAGGAATTACATTACATAGAGATATCAATACCTGCTGTGCCTACCCTGGCCCATCTCACATTTTGTGAGTGTCCATTTAGACAGGAAATATTTGCAAAGCAAACTTGAAAGCTTCACAGTCATCATAAGCACTGCCACAGAATGTGTCTTGACCAAATGCACAATGAAATAAGTAAATTTACAAACTTCAAGGCTATTTCTGGTTTCTGAGAAGTCTGCCAGAAACTATTAGTCCATGTTTGCATCAAATCACTTTGAGTCACAAAGAAATTTGAAAAAATCAAAAGCTGTTAAATGCAGTTGGCACATATGAAGAAGTTAAATCCTTTTAATAAATTACCCAAGGAATAGTTTGCTTGGCCTTTTACCACAATTGTAACAATAGGAACAGGAAAATTTGCAGGCAAATTTAATCAATTTTTCTAAGCAATACTCATTCTCGTTCAAGATTATGCAAATTCAAAATTATTTTTCTTTTCTAAACCAAACTAGTACTTGAATTTTGATAGCTTCTATTGTCTTTGCTTCTCAGCATGCCATTGATTTCACCTTCTTTCATTGATATGAATATTTTCTGTTGACTCAGGCAACTCAATCTAAATTTGGATTTTGGTCTTGGACTTTCTTTGAGCCTGACAACAGCAAGAAGGTCAAGTCAGGGCATTACAGAAGAGTGATAATAATTGTCTGTAATGTTAAGAGTTCATTTTTATGCAGAGGATCTGTTTTCACACTGCTTAATGATTTCTCAACTCCATTATCTATTTCATCTAGTGTTTGTTGTTACAGTGGTGATATTGCTTTGGGCTGATGATGTTTTAACATCATTTTTTCTTTCAAACTGTTGCTAATTTCCAGACTTTTGCATCTCTTTAGTCCAAACCTTAATGAGTCAATATATTCATACTCCTATAAATTTGTCTGTCTGCTCTCAGAAATGTCTCAGTCTGCAAAGCTGGCATTGACTGAAAGTGGCTTCGAGCCTCATGCACAAGAAAACATTTTTGTGAATTCTGATGCTGTGAGCCTTCATCCCTCATGGGAATACCTTGTTCATCCTCTTTCTTGGAGACAGTTACTCTGAGTGGTTCAGCTTCACCCCTTGGTTTTTCCTGACCAACAGAAATGGTGACTCTGAGGCTTTGGCTGCACTGCTGATGTAATTCTGGCCTTTGTCTGTCCTAAGTTATCTTTAGAGAAAAAGTGGTTTTCATAATGCAAAAAAATACCTTTATTTTGTTATCTCACTCCATTGGAAGTTTTTCTAGGGCAGAATGGAAAAGGAAAAGAGAAAAAGAGGGCTCGAGGAAATGATTTAACTTGGCCATGGACCTGAGCATCCACCTCTAGTCCTGATCTCCCTGAGCCAGCTCAGTCCCTGCTAACTGTGAGGAGCTGCACTGAATGAGAGACATAAACCTTCTCCACCTCTGATCTCTCTCACAGAAATACTTTAGACCTTAAAAAACTCACTTCATCACTGTTGGCAATAGTGCAGCTATATTTCAATCTAAGTCTTTCCCCTGAAGAACCTGTGCTTAGCCAGACTCCACTGTGAACATTTCAGCCAGATATCATTTTTGTATCAATCTCCATCCAGAAATTTGCATCAAAAGTAATTGTGATGTGAGAAGAAGAGAGTAATTTCAAGCATGGCTGAAAAACTGATGTTTTCTGATTGTTTTTTGTAGAATGAGTTTGTTTTTCAAAGGTGGCAGGTCTAGGAGGATGTAATAAACTGTTTCAACACAGGAAAATGCTGGGAACTCACAAAATACAGTTAATCTTTGAAAACAGGTATTCCCTATTAAAACAGAGGATTTTTTTTTCCAACTAAATGAATTTGCCTTGCCTTTTTCTGTGCTATAGTGACAGCAGAGTGCAGACAGAAAGCAATATGAGAAAAGGTGCTCATAATTAATTTCAAACATTTGTCTCCATATTAAGAAACCTTTCTGGAACTGACACTTTCCTTAATTCTCAGATATTTTTGAAATAAATGAAGCTGTTCCGCATAAAAAAATCACAGAATCATAGAATGGCTTGGGTTGGAAGGGACCTTAAAGATCATCCAGTTCCACCCTGCTGCCATGGGCAAGGACAACTTCCACGAGAGTTAAAGGTCAAAGACTTGCCTTAAACTCCTTTGACTATGACAACCAGATCTCCTTGAGTTATAAAACCTCCACAGAGAGGTCTCCTGAAATGTCCACACTGTGGACAGCACTGGATGCTGTGCTGGTGCAACCAAAGTAAGCCTTGGTGTGGGATTTACAATTGAAGCAACCTAATTGAGGACACTCCACATCCCACTCTATGATACTCCTCTCTTTGCCACAGCTGAATCAGTTTAAAATCAGCCTGACTGCCAGAGCTGTGAGATCCACGTCCAAAGTACCCCTTGCAGGATGACTCTGTAGAAGAATAGGCCAATATTTTTTCTCTCAGTTCCCAGAGAAGTTTTTAAACGGCTGCTGGAACAATTTCTGAAACCTAATATTCCATAAGTACTTTTAGTGACAGGAGCTCATGATTTACCATTCAGTTTAACAGGAGAAAGTTGCAAATAGGTTCAGGTCAAATCAAATAGGTTAGAAATATTTTGTTTCAATTTAACGAATAAAAACCTAAGCAAAATGTTTATACCAGAGAGTGGAGATTTTTCCTATAAAAAAAAGAATAATCAAATGAGAAACTATGAATTGCACTTTTTCATTATTTCAGTTTTTTAACAAGTATTTCTTGTGTTCTAAGTCCCACACTGAGGCAGGAAAAACCATAAAAAATGTTCAGTACTGCAGAAATCTCTTTTTTTTATCCCTTCTAGTTATAAATTGTACTATGCACAGATAGTTTCATAGTATATAAACGTTTTCCTCACTCTTGGACTACTTGGCTGTCGTCAGTGGGTTATTTACTTACAGTCAAGTTGAATAACTCTCAGTCTGTTAAAAAAAGCTAGAAAATAATGGGTAAAACCTTAATTTTTTTTCCACGTGTGGTTGCCAACAGCTTTGTCAAAAGATAACATTTTTTGTTGTGAGGTGCCTGGAATGACGCATGAGGTGGCCATTAGTGGTAATTATGACCTGGCATCTGTTTAGTGAGCTGTTATTTTTCTAATCTTCCACGGAAGCTCCTTCAGTCAAGGTCAAATTCCTTCAGTGTTTTCATCTTCAAGGAGCATGGACAATGTGCCTCCTCTCCCCCCTGACAACTGATATTGTCACTTTTCTGTGCAACCTCCTGCAATGTGTGCATGAGGTGGAAGGAAACAACCACAAAGAAAAGAACTTTAACGTTCAGAGAAGAACAACATGTCAAAATTCCTTAAACCATGATAAATGTACCAAAATCATCCAGCTCTTTCCAAACAGTGGTGACTGATGGTGATTTATGACTGTGGAGATTTTTCTTAAGCTGGTAGTTTTTGCAGAAGAAAGAGAAAGGTCACTGTGAGATAAGGTGTGCATAGTTTATCTTGTTCTCTGCAGTCTGCTGTTCCCTTTGAAGGAGGCTGTACCGGATTAGAGTCCTGCTCTGGGGGAGCACCATTAATAATCTTCATTATTGTCCTAACCAAAAGAAAAGGGACACATACACATGCACAAATCTTAACAAGCTCTGTGTTTGCAAACCTTTTGACACTACCATATAAATAAAGCCAGTAATTCATAGACGAGAAAAGCAAATCCCAACAGGAGAAAGAATAGCTGATCCCTAACCTGAGAAAGAAAATAAACAAATCCAAGAAGCTGAATGGAAAAAAAAATCAGCAGTTTGCATTGTGTCAATGAAACTGGGCAAATTTTTATGGGTAACAGCAGTGCAAGCCCAAAAAAAAAAAAAGAAAAAAAAGATGATGGAAACTATTGCATGAGTAGGAAAGTGGGAAAAATTGTTATCCAGCAATTACTGTCTGTAGTGGTTTGGTCCAAAATACTGATTACTTATTTATTTACCTTCTGTGAGATAAGAATTAGGAGAAAGCAAAGCAGGCACAAAACTTAAAAGAATATAAAGAAGTTTAGTAACAGACCTAAAAGAAAGGAAAAGAAAATCAGACCACACCTTCAGAACACTTCACTTCCCCCCACCTTTCCCCCCTCTCCCACTGACGGTGTAAAAAGACAACCCTTGAGATTTTCAGTCAGTTTACCACTTCTGTAATAACCTTTTCCAGTTCACTTAGGGAGAGGAGTCTCTCTTGCTCATGCTATGGAGACATCTCCACAAGAAGTTCTCTCATGGCTTCAGTAGCACAACGAGACAGCTGCCTGGGTTGGTTCTCTGCTTTCATGTGAGAGTCCCTTCCCCTGACTTACAGCTTTCTCCACAACTGCTTTCGAGCGTCCGGTCTTGAGCTACTGGGGTACAATTTTAAGGCTGAGCTGTTCAGAAACAAAGGTTCTCTTCACCCATCTCTGGAAGCATCTTCATCTCTAGGAATAGAGGCCCTCCCCCTTCCCTGGGAGAAAAAGGGTCCTCATCATCTTCATCTCTAGGACTATCTCTGGGTGCATCTCTAGGAACAGAGGTCTTCTTCTTATTATTTGGAACAAGAGTCCTCATCACTTCCATCTCTCCCTGTTCAAACTTCTCTTCAAATTACAGCTGCTTCAGCATTTGCTTATTTCAGCACAGGTATTTGCTCACAAGTACAGTTTGAATGCTCCACCCCCCCATGCTTTCACGAAATTACAACGGGTACTCTGATATATCATAGTCTATCACCACCATAGCTTTACAACAGAATTTCAGCTTCTAAGCATCTCCTCTTTCTCCTCTCTCAGTGTTTCAGCTCTTCCTTCTTTACTGACTTTGGAGAACTAAAAGGGTTAATCTCACCCGGACCTTGCAGCTGGAATTTGCTTATCGCTGTTGGTCACATGATCTTTTCCAGGCAGTGGGCAACTTCAGCTGAATCTTGGCCTCACTGGGGAGGGGGGGTGGAGGGGAGGGGTGTAGAGCCGGGCTGCGCTGTCTGCACGTAACATGGATGTGGGGGTGCCATGGGTGGAACAGGGCCCATCAGCTCCAGGATGGCTGCGGCCTGGCCTGGCCCGGGCCGAGCAGGGCCCAGCATGGCCCCACTGGGCCCTGTACAGGCCCGCCCCCCCAGTTACCTGTCCCAAGGCTGGAAGCAAGGGAGAGCTTTCCCAGGGTTTGTCCATTCTTAAATGTGGACCACAGAGGCGTGTCAAAATTTTTAAGTGGCTTAAAAAATTGTCAATATTCAAACTAGCCAGTTGATAGGCTCCGTCACGTCATAGAGGAAGCTGTAAGCACCTCTTTGCAAAAGAATCACTTCTGTAGCTATGCTAACCCATGACACTGTCTCTTTCCTATAGGAAATAGCACAGCAAGCTTTGCTTTTCCACTGCTCACTGTAGAGAATTCTTATCTGCACCAAGCAGTGGGGAAAAACCTTGGGTGAGGTCTGTGACAGACTTTGTTCCACAAAGAACACCTGTAGAACATACCACAGAAAGCCTTACTGTCGGGGTCTCCTCCCCCTGCCATGTAGCCCTGGGAGGGGGGCCCTGGGGGACAGACACGGGGTTTCCCGAGACCCTGGTCAGCCTCATTCCCCATTGGTTGGTTTGTGTTCCCCTGCGCGGGCAAGGACCCTCAGCCCAGACTGTGAGAGTTCCTCGGCAGAGCCCCAGCCATGCGGCTGGAGAAATAAACATCTCTGAAACATCTACCAAGAATCCGTCCATATATATTTCTTTTCCATGGGACTCCTGGTTTGATATATGCTTGTTACAGTAATCCCTGCTGTAACGAATGGTGGGGAATTGTGAGCAGAACAATCCCCGATCCCTAAGCGACTGATTTGTGTGAGTAAACCCTGGAAACTTTGGATTCCTCTTCTTGGTTTTCTTTTGCTATTCCATATCTAAACTATGGAGGAACCGTGGGAAGACTCTTGGCTCTCAGAGCCGCATATGGACATCTATCTTAAACTTAAAATGATTCTTGAACAATGATTTGTAAATTTTAGCTTGATTCAAGCTCAAAAAGAACGGAAACACTTCCTGACATGGTTGTTTAAGAACTTTTTCTATGTTTCTTGGGACTTAATTCTTACCAAAGACTTTTGGAACACCGTTTGGACACAGTTAAATTTTGAGTCAAAAAATATGCCAATGGAAGAATATTTTCGTGAATATTATTTAATTACCGAGACTGTTGAGCAATGTCAGCTGTGTCCTGGCAAAGGGAAGCGTGCCTCAGGGACCGTGTGGCCTCGGCCACGTGCACCAAGTGCTCTGCGAGCAGCAGCGAGGCAGTTCCCGCATGCGGGCGGAGCCAGGCATGTGGCAGTGTCGGCGGCAGAGCGAGGCGCGGCGGGAGCAGCGGGACCCGGTGGTGCCCAGCCGGCCCCGCACAGCGCGTGGTGGAGTGAGTCCCATGAACGCCCGACCGAGAGGGGCGGTGTGCGGGCGGCGGCTGGCGGCGGTGGCGGTGGAGCGGAGCTGCACCCAGCCGAAACGTGCGCTGGAGCAGGGCGCGGGGAGTTGTCACTCGGGGGCCTGGCCGAGACGTGGGTGCAGCGCCTGGCAGCAGCAGCAAAGCTGCGACCAGAGGAGGCGACGCACGGAGAACTGAGCAGCGCGGCCCGGCGCAGCCCGTGCAGCCCCGAACGCGACCCCGGGAAGAGCGCGCAGGCACCAGCAGCTCCGACAATTCCAACACGGGAGCGACCGAAAGAGAGAGCAAAGACGCAGCAAGACAGAAAACAGCAGCCACTCGGAAAAAGGAAAATACCATTGTAGCTAAGATTTTAGGAATAGTAAAATGGTATAATGTTAAACAAACTTGTGGTTTTATAACGAGATGTGACAACCAACAAGACATATTCGTGCATAGAACTGCTATTAAAAAGAATAACCCTGAAAAATGCATCCCAAGCTTGGGAGATGGAGAGGTGGTGGAATTCAAAATTATACAAGGTAGAAAAGGGTTACAAGCATCACAGGTCACTGGGCCTGATGATGTTCCTGTAAAAGGCAGTATATATGCAAAAAATCGTAGTCATGTTAGACAATATCTCCATTATAAGCCTCCCCCTTTCCTAATCCCACCTTTCCCTTTTGCCCTATATCCTATTACCCCCAGTGTATTCCCAATCTGTTTTTTTCGTCCATGGTTTCCCTCACAAAACCATACCTTTGCCAATTGTTTCCCCAAAAATCCCTTTCCAATGCTGAGTGGGGGATGAAAAGGGGGAGGGAAGAAATTAAACCCTCTCCTGCCTCAGTTTCCCCACAAAGCATGCTCAGAGAGTTCTGTCTCCCTTCTGTCAGCCCTAAGATGTTCCACAGAATCTGTTTGGACATTTAAAGACTCGGGAGGGTGGCTTGTTTTGTTTTGAAACTGTCGTTGTTGTTTTCAATGTTAAGTTTTACATCTCTTTTGTTAAAAATAAACAGGTGAAATGTCGGGGTCTCCTCCCCCCGCCATGTAGCCCTGGGAGAGGGGCCCTGGGGGGGAGACACGGGGTTTCCTGAGCCCCTGGTCAGCCTCGTTCCCCACTGGTTGGTTTGTCCTTCCCTGCGCGGGCAAGGACCCTCAGCCCAGGCTGTGAGAGTTCCTCGGCAGAGCCCCGGCCATGCAGCTGGAGAAATAAACATCTCTGAAACATCTACCAAGAATCCGTCCATATATATTTCTTTTCCACGGGACTCCTGGTTTGATATATGCGTGTGTCTCGGTTTTGAAAGACAGGTGTCTGCTAAGGAAGGCAGAGGCCCCCCTTGAAGTGGCAGATATAACCCCTTTTCCCTCCAAGTTATTATATTTTGAAATCAAGAGCCTTTAGGCGAAGATGTGGGAAATAGGAATAACAGTTCTTTACTATATATATATATATGTATATAACCAGTCAAACAAAACAACAACAACTATGGCAGTAACAGCAATCACAAACCCAGTAGCAGCCTTCTCGGCTGTCAGGCTATTTCCCCTCGGGTGCAGTTCCGCTCGCAGCCGGCAGGGGCGCTGGCGGCTCCCGGTGAGCAGGGCAGGTGCGATGGTTCCCCCGCGGCTGCAGGGGGCGCTCCGGAGCGAGCTCGGGACACACGCGGCACCGGTGCCCCGGGATCCCGGGAGGGATGGAACAAAGACTTCACAAACCACTGGGCAGTTGATCCCGGGCTCTCAGGAACAGCAGGCTGGAATGGCAGGGACGAACGCAAATCCCGGGTGGCAGACGAGATGTATCCAGATGGGAAAAACCCACGGAGGCCCAGGCAGGCAGGGCAAGCAGGGCTACAGCGTAGCGAAAGCTCGAAGCAGCAGCGGAGCAGGGCAGCCACAGCTCGGTCTCCAGCAGGGCAGGGAAAGCGGCTTTTGGGGTCCCGGCGTTGTTTCCAGCAGGAAGAAAGAACGGCCAAAAAGAAAGAAGCAGCAGCTCCTTTCTCTGCAGCTTCTCTCTCCGGACGTTCAGAGCGAACTGACCCCACACCCAGGTGTAGACAAAGGAGTAGCCAGGTCCGCCCCACTCCCCTTTTGTCTTTCTTAAGTACAGCTATTTGTCCCCTAGCAACATGCATATGGGAGAAAATTCCTTTAACAGAGAAAAAAACAGACTAAACTAAAACCCCAACATTATCCACCCCGAATTTTTTCCCATACTAACATGTTACATGAAACTTAACTTTTTTAACCATATAAATCTATGCATTACCCAAATTATATACAAATATACATGCTGATACTGATACAAGTACAGAGCCATGGGTAGTTCACCCTAAAACAAGGTCCCCTTGAGGTAAGCATCGGGTCTCTCCATCCTTTTGCATCACCCACCAGGTGCAACCTGGTCCCTGAGCAAAAACAACCCCACGGATGGGTTTGTCTTTGCTCAAGGCAGACTTTACCCAAACAGTTTTTCCAAGCATACCTCTCATGTGCACCACTGGAACCTTATCCCCATCTGTTGTTTGTAGGGGTTCAGATTGGGCAGGGCCTGCTCGGCTGGTGGAACCTCGAGTGTTAACTAACCAGGTGGCTCTTGCTAAATGCATCTCCCAGTTTTTGAAAGTCCCCCCACCCAGTGCCTTCAAGGTGGTTTTAAGCAGTCCATTACACCGCTCAACCTTCCCAGCTGCTGGTGCATGGTAAGGGATGTGGTACACCCACTCTATGCCATGTTCTCTAGCCCAGGTGTTTATAAGGCTGTTCTTGAAATGAGTCCCATTGTCAGACTCGATTCTCTCAGGGGTGCCATGCCTCCAAAGGACTTGCTTTTCCAGGCCCAGGATGGTGTTCCGGGCAGTAGCGTGAGGCACAGGGTAGGTCTCCAGCCACCCAGTGGTGGCTTCTACCATTGTGAGCACATAGCGCTTGCCTTGGCGGGTTTGAGGCAGTGTGATGTAATCAATCTGCCAGGCCTCCCCATACTTGTATTTGGACCATCGCCCGCCATACCACAGAGGCTTCACCCGCTTGGCCTGCTTGATCGCAGCGCATGTCTCACAATCATGGATAACCTGGGAGATACTGTCCATGGTTAGATCCACCCCTCGGTCTCGTGCCCACTTATAGGTGGCATCTCTGCCCTGATGACCTGAGGCATCATGGGCCCATCGAGCTAGGAACAGTTCTCCTTTATGTTGCCAATCCAAGTCTATCTGGGACACCTCTATTTTCGCAGCCTGATCTACCTGTTTGTTGTTACGATGTTCTTCATTAGCCCGGCTCTTGGGGATGTGAGCATCTACATGACGGACCTTCACGGATAGCTTCTCTACCCGAGTGGCAATGTCTTTCCACTCTTCAGCAGCCCAGATTGGTTTTCCTCTGCGCTGCCAGTTTGCCTTATTCCACCTTTCCAGCCAACCCCACAGAGCATTGGCTACCATCCATGAATCAGTGTAG
The DNA here is from genome assembly GCF_009650955.1 of Corvus moneduloides. NCBI lineage: Eukaryota > Metazoa > Chordata > Aves > Passeriformes > Corvidae > Corvus > Corvus moneduloides. Next base: position 163,006,303 of record NC_045476.1, read on the forward strand.
AGGTAGAGCTTTGGCCACTTCTCTCTTTCAGCTATGTCCAGAGCTAATTGGACAGCTTTGAGCTCAGCAAATTGGCTCGATCCACCTTCTCCTTCAGTAGCCTGTGCAACTTGTCGTGTGGGGCTCCATACAGCGGCTTTCCATTTCCGGCTAGCGCCTACAATTCGGCAGGAACCATCAGTGAAGAGGGCGTATTGTCTTTCACTCTCTGGTAGCTCGTTATATGGTGGGGCTTCTTCGGCACGTGTCACCTGCTCCTCTTCTTCTTCAGAAGATAACCCAAAAGTCTCACCTTCCGGCCAGTTCGTAATTATTTCCAAGATCCCAGGGCGACTTGGGTTTCCAATTCGGGCGCGCTGCGTGATGAGGGCAATCCATTTGCTCCAAGTAGCGTCGGTGGCGTGATGCGTGGAGGGAATCTTTCCTTTGAACATCCACCCCAGCACCGGTAGTCGAGGTGCCAGGAGGAGTTGTGCCTCTGTGCCGATTACTTCTGAGGCAGCCTGGACTCCTTCATAAGCTGCCAGGATTTCCTTCTCTGTGGGAGTGTAGTTGGCTTCAGATCCTCTGTAGCTTCGGCTCCAGAATCCCAGTGGTCGGCCCCGAGTCTCACCAGGCACCTTCTGCCAGAGGCTCCAGGACAGACCCTTGTTCCCGGCTGCAGAGTAGAGCACGTTCTTCACCTCTGGTCCTGTCCTGACTGGGCCAAGGGCTACGGCGTGAGCAATTTCCTGTTTGATCTGGGCGAAGGCCTGCTGCTGTTCAGGGCCCCAGTGGAAATCATTCTTCTTGCGGGTAACCAGGTAGAGAGGACTCACGATCTGGCTGTACTCGGGAATGTGCATCCTCCAGAAACCTATAGCACCTAGGAAAGCTTGTGTTTCCTTCTTGTTGGTCGGCGGAGACATTGCTGTGATCTTATTGATGACCTCAATGGGAATCTGACGTCGTCCATCTTGCCACTTTACTCCCAGGAACTGGATCTCTCGGGCAGGTCCCTTGACCTTGCTCTTCTTGATGGCAAAACCAGCTTGCAGGAGAATTTGAATTATTCTCTCTCCTTTCTCAAACACTTCGGTTGCGGTGTTCCCCCACACAATGATGTCATCAATGTACTGCAGATGTTCTGGAGCCTCACCCTTTTCTAGTGCAGTCTGGATCAGTCCATGACAGATGGTGGGACTGTGCTTCCACCCCTGGGGCAGTCGATTCCAGGTGTACTGCACGCCCCTCCAGGTGAAGGCAAACTGAGGCCTGCACTCTGCTGCCAGAGGAATGGAGAAAAATGCATTGGCAATGTCAATAGTGGCGTACCACTTTGCTGCTTTGGACTCCAGCTCGTACTGGAGCTCCAACATGTCTGGCACGGCAGCGCTCAACGGTGGAGTCACTTCATTCAGGGCACGATAGTCCACAGTCAATCTCCATTCCCCGTCAGACTTGCGCACAGGCCAGATGGGGCTGTTGAAGGGTGAGTGGGTCTTGCTGACCACCCCTTGACTCTCCAGCTCACGGATCATCTTGTGGATGGGGATCACAGCATCTCGATTTGTCCGATACTGCCGGCGGTGCACTGTCGAGGTGGCAATTGGCACTCGTTGCTCTTCCACTTTCAGGAGCCCAACTGCAGAAGGATTCTCAGATAGTCCAGGCAGGGTGTTCAATTGCCTAATGCCCTCTGCCTCCACAGCAGCAATCCCAAATGCCCACCTGAGTCCTTTTGGGTCTTTGTAGTAGCCATTCCGGAGGAAGTCTATGCCCAGAATACACGGGGCCTCTGGGCCGGTCACAATCGGATGCTTTTGCCACTCCTTCCCAGTCAGGCTCACCTCAGCTTCCAAAAGGGTCAACTGCTGTGATCCCCCGGTCACCCCAGCAATGGATACAGGTTCTGCCCCCACATGTCCCGATGGCATTAAAGTACACTGTGCTCCAGTATCAACCAATGCATCATATTTTTGTGGCTCTGATGTGCCAGGCCATCGGATCCACACCGTCCAGAAAACTCGGTTCTCCCGTGCCTCTTCCTGGCTAGAGGCAGGGCCCCTCTAGCCCTGGTTATCATTCTTTCCCTGGGCGTACATGCTCGAGGTACCTTCAAGGGGATCCGACATATCATCCTCCCTTCTGTAGTGCCTGGCAGCTCGGTCACGGGAGGCTGAGGCTACCTTCACCTTAGCGGAACCCCCTCGGTTAGTGCCTCCCTCCTTGAGTTCACGCACCCGCGCTGCCAGGGCAGAGGTGGGTTTCCCATCCCACCTTCTCATGTCTTCCCCATGCTCACACAGGAAAAACCACAGCTCAGCTCGTGGGGTGTACCCTCTCTCTCTCGCAGGGGGACGACGGGCTCTGACTTGGGGGCCTGTGACTCGCACTGGTGCCACGCTGACCCTCCTCATCTCCTCCCTCATCTCCTCCCTCATCTCCTCCCTCATCTCCTTCATCTCCTCTTTGAGGTCCTGGACCACAGCAGAGACATGAGCTTTTAGCGGGCCATTGATCATGCTGTCATAATGCCTGAGCCTGTTGGCAACAGAGCCCACTGTTTCTCGGGTATTGTCAGCATCAATCGTTGCAATGAAGGTGGTGTATTGCGATGGCCCTAGCCTTGCCAGGTTCCACATCATCTGTCCTGTGCACCTGACCTTATCGGGGTCATTATCATGCTGTCCATCCTTCCCAAAGAGTACCTCTAATATTGCCACCTCTCTTAGCTGTTGGATCCCTTGCTCGAGTGTCTTCCACTGCATTCTATGATGATACTCCTGCATTCTTTCTTTGTGAATGAACCTTTCTCTCACACTCATTAAGAGCCGCTCCCAAAGAGAGAGAGGCCCTGGCTCCCTCACAAATATCTGGTCCACACCTGGGTCCTGGGTCAACGATCCCAGATACCTTGCCTCACCACTATCCAGTTGCACACTTGTGCCCATAAGGTCCCAAACCCGAAGCAGCCAGGTGGTATAAGGCTCACGCCCCCTTCGCACAATGTCGTTTCGCATAGCACGGAGACTGTCGTGCGACAGGGACTCAGTGATGACTTCTGGCTCTGGCTCTCCTGCTGGTTGTGAGGGCCCTGGTTGCCCATCATCATTGACTGGTCGTACTGATTTGGTCTTATACTTCCTCCTTTGCACAGGGGCGACTGCTGCTGGCTGTGGTTGTCCTTGTGGTTCAGCTGAAGCCTGGATGGTTGTAACATCCGTGGGTTCCACTGCTGCACCATCGGACTCACCCTCTTTGGGGCAGGGAGAGGGTTTTTCACTAGCTGAGGAGGTGTATTCCCTTAGCAATTGGCATATCTCCTGGCGCACCTGGCCCATCTCCTGGCACATCTCCTTGCGCACCTGGCCCATCTCCTGGCACATCTCCTTGCGCACCTGGCCCATCTCCTGGCATATCTCCTGGCGCACCTGACCCATCTCCTGGCATATCCCCTGGCGCACCTGACCCATCTCTTGGCACATCTCCTGCATCCCTTTTGCCAGTACCCCCACCCAGTTTGGGTAGTCCATTTCTGAGGTGGACTGTTGGGCAGTATCAGTCTGTGGGGCGGGATCTCTAGTGTCTGGGGCTGTGGCAGGCTCTGGCTCTGGGGTAGGATCTCTAGTGTCTGGGGCCGTGTCAGGCTCTGGGGCAGGATCAGGCTCTGGGGTAGGAACTCTACTCTCTGGGGCCATGTCAGGTTCTGGGGCAGGATCAGGCTCTGGGGTAGGATCTCTAGTCTCTGGGGCTGGTGTCCGGGTAGATATCCAAGCCAATCTCAACTTATCCTTGAATGCTAAATAGAGTAGGCCTATCAGCAGCAGATGGTTAGTATTCAGAGGGAATTTAAACCCTTCGAAAATTGATGGGGTGGGCCCAAAGAACTGGTTGAGGGGTTGGGGGAAAACTTCCCCTGGTGTCATTTCCTCACAGAAGGTACCATTGTTAACATAACCCCAAAAACATGTGCTCAGTGTGTGATAGCTGTTTATCCATGTGCCCACATTCCGGAGGAAGTTAAAAACCCATGAATTCCTCACCTTCTCGACCCATAACGCAAGCTGGATAACAGCAATGGTAGCCTTAGTCAGAGGACCCATATTCAAGTAAGGAGCTGCAAAGGGGAAGAATATAGCCACGGCCACATGCCACCCGAACCAGGGTAAACTAGACCACATAGTGCTGCCTAACAAGGTTCCAATATCCAGCACACAAAATAAAGTTATCCAGGAACTGTTATTCCTTTTTCACCTCTATCTCTTAATGCCCTTATGCCCCACGTTGGGCGCCAAGATCTGTCTCGGTTTTGAAAGACAGGTGTCTGCTAAGGAAGGCAGAGGCCCCCCTTGAAGTGGCAGATATAACCCCTTTTCCCTCCAAGTTATTATATTTTGAAATCAAGAGCCTTTAGGCGAAGATGTGGGAAATAGGAATAACAGTTCTTTACTATATATATATATATGTATATAACCAGTCAAACAAAACAACAACAACTATGGCAGTAACAGCAATCACAAACCCAGTAGCAGCCTTCTCGGCTGTCAGGCTATTTCCCCTCGGGTGCAGTTCCGCTCGCAGCCGGCAGGGGCGCTGGCGGCTCCCGGTGAGCAGGGCAGGTGCGATGGTTCCCCCGCGGCTGCAGGGGGCGCTCCGGAGCGAGCTCGGGACACACGCGGCACCGGTGCCCCGGGATCCCGGGAGGGATGGAACAAAGACTTCACAAACCACTGGGCAGTTGATCCCGGGCTCTCAGGAACAGCAGGCTGGAATGGCAGGGACGAACGCAAATCCCGGGTGGCAGACGAGATGTATCCAGATGGGAAAAACCCACGGAGGCCCAGGCAGGCAGGGCAAGCAGGGCTACAGCGTAGCGAAAGCTCGAAGCAGCAGCGGAGCAGGGCAGCCACAGCTCGGTCTCCAGCAGGGCAGGGAAAGCGGCTTTTGGGGTCCCGGCGTTGTTTCCAGCAGGAAGAAAGAACGGCCAAAAAGAAAGAAGCAGCAGCTCCTTTCTCTGCAGCTTCTCTCTCCGGACGTTCAGAGCGAACTGACCCCACACCCAGGTGTAGACAAAGGAGTAGCCAGGTCCGCCCCACTCCCCTTTTGTCTTTCTTAAGTACAGCTATTTGTCCCCTAGCAACATGCATATGGGAGAAAATTCCTTTAACAGAGAAAAAAACAGACTAAACTAAAACCCCAACAGCGTGTTACAATAATCCCTGCTGTAACACCTTACCATCCTCAGATGGTGCAGATATTAAATACAAAGACAATCAAAGCACCATGGGTCTGTCCAGCCCCTTGTTCTGCCTTTGATAGGTCAGTAACAAGAACAGTTAAATGACCAGAAAAGTGGTTTTCCTGAGAAAGCTCACATTCCAGTCATTTCCAAATTCCTAAACAAGAAGTAATCTCATATGGAGACCTCAATGAGAATTTAGTGCAATTTCCTTTGCTGCCATCCTACTGACAAATGGAAGGAGAGTCCTGGCTCAAAGAGAGGTAGAAGGAGAGCATGGCCAAGGAGAGATTTAACAGATGTCTTTATGAAGGCTGGGAGGGGTGGGTGGTAGAGATCTACAAACCTCTGGCTAAGACCTGAGTACATGAATCTTGTTAACTTTAAAGGTAAGTGAATGGCCAGAGCTTTGAGGTTATTCAGAGAAAAAATCAGTGTGAACTTGAAGTCACATAAACAAGCAAATAACTACCAAGAAATTATAAATACTTTCTAGATTCAGAATTAAATCAACTAGAAACACTTAGTACATTATCTGTTGGGCCAAGCTTTGTTACTGCCTTTAGCCCACATCCAAACCTAATTATGATATTGCACAGAATAAACCCAAAGCTTACTTAAGGCTTTTGGGTATAAATTAAGTTTCTTTGCCTGCGGATGTGCGTCTTGTGGAAGATTGGCTTTGGCTTTAAGCAAGATTTAAACTATGACTGAAGATTTTCTTGTGCTTGGGGCACCTGTAAAAGGCTCTCTCCCATGTGGATTTTCCCTTCTATGCCAAGATATATGCTTGTTTATCTTCCTGCAGTGACAGTGCCTGTAAGATCTGTCTTCTGCCTTCATGAAATGTAATTATCTAGGAGGCTTCAGGCTTTTCTATCATTTTGTTTAATGAGGTCAGAAGTTATTGGCAGTGCTCATACAGAATCACATGGGGGGAGTGAGACCACCTAGGCCTCATTTCCATGGGAAGCCAGGGTAATAATACAACAGCTAACCAGAAAACAGATAGAGGGATCCTCTACTCTGAGAAAAGCCAGGAGGTTGGTTAGAAGAGGCTAGTTTAAAAGGCTGTTTTTAAAGAGAAAGAGAGAACTGGGGGGCACAGGTCAAGGCAAAGTATTTCCTACTCTGCAGTCAGTGCAAAGCAGGGGATGATACGCAAAATAAAGAGTGAAAACGGGGGTGAGGGACAGGGTACGCAAAGCTTGTGGGGTCAATGAAAGATCCATTGAGCATCCATTTGCTCCAGGAGACAGATCTGCTGTGGGGACACCTTTTCTGCAACATAATATGTGAGAGATGAGCTGGGCTGTCCCCACATCCCAGCATGGTGGCTTTGGATCAGCAGGTGGATGAGCAGAGAGCACAGACAGGAACCCATCCCATTTTCCATCCTTAAGTAGTATAACTGACTGATGTTTCCACATATTTTCCCATGAAAGTTGGTATGACTAATGTTTGCTTTATTATTCTCTTTTCAAATCTGTGGAGACAAAAAGAAAGGGAAAGAAGGGCGAAGGAAGGAAGGAAGAAAGGAAGGAAGGAAGGAAGGAAGGAAGGAAGGAAGGAAGGAAGGAAGGAAGGAAGGAAGGAAGGAAGGAAGGAAGGAAGGAAGGAAGGGAAGAGAAAGAAAAAGAAAGAAAGAAAGAAAGAAAGAAAGAAAGAGAAAGAAAGAAAGAAAGAAAGAAAGAAAGAAAGAAAGAAAGAAAGAAAGAAAGAAAGAAAGAAAGAAAGAAAGAAAGAAAGAAAGAGAAAGAAAGAAGAAAAGAGGAAGAAGAGGAAGGAAGGAAGGAAGGAAGGAAGGAAGGAAGGAAGGAAGGAAGGAAGGAAGGAAGGAAGGAAGGAAGGAAAGAGAAGAACCATGGAAACCTCCAGTTCCAATACACTGGAGAATCTAATGTAACGAAACAACTTTCCCCCATCTTTTCTCCGCTAGGAACAATTCTCACCAAATCAGATTGACAGAAGCATAAACAATACCATGGACATCTCTCCAAACTCACTCATCTTTTGTACACTTTGTTCATGGGAATTCTGGCCACACAAGTATAAATAAACTTATAAATTGGGATCAGAACTCCTAAATCTCATGAGGAAAGGGCAATGCATATAGGATCAGAGAATGTTTGGGGTGGAAGAGACCTTAAAGATCCTCTAGTTCCAACCCTCTGCCATTGGCAGGGACACCTTCCACTAGACCAGGTTGCTTCAAGTCTCATCCAAGCTGGTCTTGAACATGTCCAGGATGGGACATCCACAGCTACTTTGGACAACTAGTGCCAGAGCCTCACCATCATCACAGGGAAGAATTTCTTCCTAATATCCAATCTAAACCTACTCTCATTTTAAAGCCATTTCCCCCACAGTATCCAGACACAATTGAGACTACAGAAAGAATTTCCTGACCTCCACAAATTCATGCTCTTAATCAGCTTGGTGTAGGGATAGGATCAATAAAAGCACTGTCCATGCCTAGAAGTGTTTTTGATAGAGAAGAATGAGATAAAGTCAGTATTATTTCAAGACTGTGATTTTCAGAGCAGTCTGCAGATGCTATGAATGCAGAGGAATCAGTCAGTCTGCATTTAAATAGCAATTACAGATACTAATGTCCACTTAGCTGCATTAGGAAAATAAATGTAATGGCTTTTCCTGCCAGGAGGATGCTTCACATGATGGATCACTTTGCTGATGTGACTAAATACCTTTCTGATATTGATTGACAAAGAGAAGGAGAAAAACATAAGAAAACTCTTCTGGCTGCTATAAAACATCCAGAGAGGTAGTTCAGGGATGTGGCAACATAGAACAGAATTTGTACCTTCAGAACTGACACAAAGAGCACTTCTGAAACGGCCAAGTCTTGTCAGCAAGAGCTGACAGGCAAACAAAAGGGGTTGTTTCTTTAACTTGCAGGTGTCTGCAGGTCCACCTGTCCTTCTGGGACAGACAGGTAATTCTTGGCATGCTGAGGCCAAGGACAGACCTGCTTTAATATTTGGGTCTTGGGTGTTTGCAGCAGCTGCTCCTCACCTGGACACTTTTGCTAGGAAGTGCTCCAGTCTATATTCACAGAGGAGAAGGCTCCAGCCTGGATACTTTTGCTCACACACCACACCTGCATCCCAGGTAAATCTGCTCTCGGATCTCTTTGCTGATCTGTTGGCAGGTGGGATGCAGGAGTGGGATAAATTTGGTTACATTGGTTTCTGCAATATAGTGGATTTTCAGATGTGTTTCATCTCACTCTGAAATAGATGGGGACATATTTTCATTCTAAGATCCTCAGCCTTGCTAACTTGATCTTAATTACTTCCAAGGAAGCCCAGGGTGATTTACTGAGAAGTTTACCCTAAAGTCATCTAAAGCTGGATAAGGTGACTCCTGCCATAGACTTCAAATGCATTTAGTGTTTCAGCACAGGTTTATCATCCTTGGTCACTCACTGGCCATGAACTGACAGTGCAAAATTGATTTGCAGAGTGGGAGTTCCTAGGGCACTGCTGTTGGGTTTTTTGTTTTATTTTGTGGGGTTTATTAACTACATGACACTCTTTCTGGTCCTGATTATGTCACTGCTTGACAACATGCTCTCATGCTGGTTTCTTTACATCTTTATACCCCAGACTCCCCTCTCCACCATCTTTACACTATTTGCACTGTAAATCTGTCAAGCTAAGAATATTTTGTCTTCACTTGTCTTCTGATACTTTATTAACAAGCTTATTTTATATCTCCTTATTGCATCCTTCTAGTGACTGGCTCTGCAGGTGATTTTTTTTGGTGACTAGTTGTGATGCCTTTAGAGCAAATTGTGCCCTGGGTGGTGGAATCAAGGAAGCCCTGATTTGACTATCTGCTTGGAGAATGGGGGTGGGAGCTCCTTTTTTTGCATTCTCAGATGTTTAATGTGAAGTTACAGCTTCTGAAGCTTTAGGAACATTTATAATCTCTCTTCTTGTGGAGGTTCCATGTGTCTGAGAGGTGATGAGCTCATCTTGCAGATCCTGGTTTCCATTAAATTCTGACAACTTGATATCTTTGACACCTCTCCCTCTGTATCAAATTGCATGGATTCTGTCCAAAAAGGGGAAAGATCAGCAGAGAGAGACACACACAGAGCATGGCAACATAAACTTTTCTTCTTAAAGAAACCATGCAAAAACTGTCAGTCCTTTTCAGAGACACTTTTGGCCAGTGCCCACCCCAGTAATTTTCTCTTTTGTACTTTTTCTGGTTTAAAACAGCAAATCCCTATGAAATTACACTGAAGAGGTCTAGAAAACTCTGCTACCCTGGGCAAAAGAAGTTGCTATAATTTATAATCCTCTCAGGATCATAATTCCAGTCTTTTAGATGCACAGAAGAAGGTGCCTTGCCTCTCAGGTGGAGAATACATTAACTGTTATCATCCCTCTGGCTTTAGAACAGGCAGACTTCAATTAAATCCAGCGCAGGATATAGAAATTAGCATTTCCTTTTTAGCTTGTTTTAGCTTCTATCAGGCAAAGCTCTTGGATGCTGTGAGAATATTTGCCGAGATGTCTCTTGGGGACCAATTTGCAAATCAGTGGGGATGCTGGTGGCATACACCTGTATGCTTCTATTATCCAGCCCCTACAGCACAGGTCTGCTTGGCAGAATGTAATTTGAGTGCCACAGGTCTGCTATGAATCAACAGGATGAAATGAATTGTTATGCACTAATTCTTCAGGTGCCAATTACCCGACCCTAGTGCTCTGAAAAAATAGAGAAAAAAGAAGACTGAGACAGAGACATGGAAGGAGATGTAGGGGGGAATAAATGAATATGCACAGAAACGCGGTTTTATCAAAGGCCAGAGTATGAAATTAGGCGGTTGTAGTGGTAGGATTTGGAAGGTGGGAGCTCTGTTACCATTAAGAGGATGATGATAATGTGTCTTTCATCCACATAATGATTCAGTCAGCTGCCCATCTTCTGAGATCCTGATTTCAAGATTCAATTTATATTTTATCCTATAGAAGATCTAGGGAAAAGGCTGGCTAAAAATTACATGGAAGTCAAATCTTGAATTCTCCTATTCTCTGTGAGTAGTAAGGAAGCTTTGCTTCCCCACCTGCCCTAGTCTCCCTAAATTTTTCTATTACCTGTGAAAACCCATATTCAGAAGGAATAAACATGACTAAAGTTTTACTGAGATAGCTGAACAGTGGAAATGTCACACAAGATTATTGATATTGTCCTTTTTCACCCAGGTTCACTATCCTGTCTCACTGAACACCTTTTAAAAATGTTGTTGGATTTCAACCAAATTTGAATCAGGTATAGAGATTCAGAGGTAATTAAATTCCTACATGATTCCTAAGAGCCCATTAGAGATGCCTAAACTGATGTTTTCCCTGGAAGTCTGGCAGAACTCAGTAGTGCATCATGTCCAGCCAGGACAAATGGTCAGCACATAAGTTAAGAAGACAGAATGCCTTATTTTCACTTCTCTCCTCACAGGTTGCTCATGCTGATGGTGGCGGTGCTGCACAGTGGCCTCACCCTGCACATGTTGTGGAGCAGTCAGGAGGGTGCAGTTAATGTGGGTAATTAAGGATATTTTTTTCTCACAAAAAAACCCCCTACATGGAATCCAGCTGACTTTCTTTTCACCACAACAATCACTGTTCATAGTGTTGTTTTTATGGATGTGCTTCAATTTGGGACCCAACTATTCTGGGCAATGTTTCAACGCGAAACTCAGACAGACTCCAACCTCCTCCCCTCAGTGGCTCTGCCCATATCCTTCAAAGCTGATGGGCACCCTCTTAACATTCTTCCAAGATTGTGTTTCTTATCCCTTTTGCAAAGATAATGGTTGAGTGACCATGGTTTGCTTAGGAGGATTAAAGAAAATTTTATATATGAACCTGAAATTCTCTCTTCTGACATATCTGATTGTCACCACTCAGAGACCAGCCATCCACAAAGATAGTTTTGGAGTGACTGAGAAATATTTTAGCTTTATAAAGAAAAGCTGATTTTTGTTGCTTACTTTATTGTAGCAGGTTGGGTTTGTAACTGGGCAGAAACACCAATTTAATGTAGTGGTTTGGTCTAAAATACTCATTACTGTTTATCTGCTGTGAGATAAGAATTAGGAGAAACACAAAGCAGGCACCAAACTTGAAAGAATATAAAGAAGTTTATTAACAGACCTAAAAGAAGGGGAAAAAAAAAAATTATACCACCTTCAGAACTCTCCTCCTCCCCCCACCTTCCTCCCTTCTCCCACTGACAATGTAAAAAGACAACCCTTAAGATGTTCAGTCTGTTTACCACTTCCGTAATAACCTTGTTCAGTCCATTTAGAAAGAGAAGTGTCTTCTTGCTCGTGCTATGAAAACAGTATCACAACGAGACAGCCGCCCACTTCCAAATATTGTTCAGTCCATTTAGGAAGAGGTCTCTCTGCTTGCATGAGAGTCCCTTCCCCCGACTTGCAGCTTTTCCCGCAACTGCTTTCGAGGGTCCACTCTTGAAGTTTTTTTGGGGTACAGTTTTAAGGTTGAGCCGTTCAGAAACAAAAAACAGAGGCCCTTCCCCTTCCCTGGGAGCAAAGGGTCTTCCTCATCTTCATCGTTAGGACTATCCCTGGGAGCATCTCTAGGGACTGAGGTTTTCTCCTTTCCCGTTTGGAGCAAAAGTCCTCATCTGGTCCATCTCTCCCTGTCCAAACTTCTCATGAAATTACAGCTACGTCAGCATCTGCCTATCTCAGCGCAGGTGCTTTTGCTTACGAGCTGAACACTCCACCCCCCATATCTTCATGAAATTACAACGGGATACTCTGATATATCATAGCTTCACAACAGAATTTCAGCTTTAAGCATCTCCGCTCTCTCTTCCTTCAGGTTTTCAGCTCTTCACAGCAATAAAAGGGTTAATCTCACCTCGGCCTTGCAGCTGGAATTTTTCTTATCACAGTGGAGAGGGGGGAGAGCCGAGCTGCTCCGCAAGGCAGTGGGGGGGGTTCCACGGCTGGAACAGGTCAATCGGCTCCAGGATGGCCGTGGCCCGGCCTGGCCTGGCCCAAGCAGGGCCTGGCCGGGCCCGCTGGCGCCCGCACGGGGCCCCACAGCCACCTGTCCCAGCACCAGAAACGAGAGAGAGCTCTGCCCGAGGTTTGTCTATTCTTAAATGTGGATCACAGAGGTGGTCACAACTTTAAGTGGCTTAAAGAATTGTCCATATTCAAACAGGCCAGCTGATCGGTTCTATCAGGTCCCAGAGGAAGCTGTAAGCACCCCTTAGCAAGGATATCCCTTCTGGGACTATGCTTGCTAACCTATGACATTTATATTTCTTTTGATCATAAAATGTCTGTGGCCAGAGCTTGTTAAAAATATTCAGAAGTCTGCATTCACAGACACCAAGCCTAGTATTCATATTTTTAAGTCTCTGAATTATCTTTCCATGAAGTGTAGATACAGAGACTAAGGTTTTTTTGTTTCCATTCAAACACTGGAACCACTGTGGTTCTAGGGAAATTTTAATTCCTTTTGTGTTCTCGGATAAATAATCCACTCTAAATCAATGTGTTTGCTCTAAACCAGAAACCAGTGAGAGAGAGTCTCTTTCTGTGAGACAACCTCAGCTGTGCAGGGTGGCAGCCAAATGCCATCAGACATGCTCTGCGTACCCTCTCCCATTAAACAGGAGCCAACAGAATGGGAATTATCTCCTCAGCTAATGGTTAAAACCTACTGTTGGGTGAAGATACCAGTGAATCAAGAGCTCTTGGACACTTTTTTCCCCCAGCCTTTCCAGAGGAGTGTAGTGATACCTCAGTCACAAGGCTATGGAAGTGGAGGATATGGATGTACAGACAGGACAGCAATTAACAGCCTAAATCCTGTTATAACAGCCTGTTATAACTTGAGGCCCTTTGGAGGATCCACTCTAATCTTAAACTCTCTATATTACATAAACTCAGCTATTTAAGACAGGCCTGACAGATATGCCACAGGACATGAGAGATGTGTTTTTCTGGAGTGGCAGGTGGAAAGAGGAATGAATCCCTTACTGCATCTACAATGACACCACACATCTGTGTAAGGCCACTGAATTCCACCCATTGGATCTGGGCAGGTCACTCTGGCTCTGGATTCAAAACCAAACTCCTCCAATGTGTGGCAGCTGTTTAAGGTCAGCTTTGCTAAAGATTTTCACCAGTCTGTTTTTTGAAGACCTCAGCAGGTGAAATGTGTCTCCCTGCAGGGATGCCAGGAAAGTCTCACCTGACCCTGGCACAAATTTATAACTCCCTAAGATCCTTAAAGATGATTTTTATTAACTTCAAAGGTTACAAAGATTTCTATTTTCTTTGCAGACTCATCCCTCATGGATGATATAATAACAATATGATGGACAGGCCTGATCTTATGCAACACAGACCATTCCAAGATATTGGCAGATGACAACAGAAATTAAAGACCACTGATAGAAGCCCATCTTGTGCCTAGAAAAGCAGACTGAGACTAAAAAATTTGCCAACAAAAATTGTGTAGAATGCAACTGAAATCTCAATGTGTCAGGAATTCAGATACCAGTGTGATAAGCACAGTGTAAAAATGGAACCAGAGAACAACAAAGTGTAGTTTTGCATGAATCACTGAAGTCTCTTATTAGACTTGCAAGCAAAACACATATTAAAATGCATTGCGAAACTATCGTTTGCAATAAAAAGTACCAGATGAATTTGGCTGTTAGTTGTTGTAGACGCACGACGTTGTACCATTTTCCCTTATTTTTTGAAAATAACCTTTGACTCTCCTGGTATTTTATTTTTGTATCCTGCCAGATGTGTTATTTATTCATTCATTTTTACCCCGCACCATCAACACCAACACATGACCATGACCTTCTCAGATGAGAGCTGTATATTTTTTTTTTCTGCTGTAGAAGGGTTTTTCTTGTTTTCCTTCCATGAAGTTTGTAGTTATAGCTTAGTCCTTTCATGCTAGTGCTGGCACTTCTAATATGTGTCCCCTGAATTTATGTGGATCTAAATGAACAACTGCACTGAAGCATCTCATAAGCTTCTATATTTTCATTTTAGATTTACTACTGGTAATTGCATGCTGTGCATATAACAGAGGATCTAAAATCAATTGTGCGCTTTACATTTTACTGGGTACTTATTAATTAATTTCAATATCTATCTCAATTTAATCAACATTTCCTGCCTAAATAAATGTAGCTTTTTTTCCAGGATGCAGCAATAATTAGTGACATTTATGAATATTTTTTAAATGACTAGTGATGCCATGAAGTGAAAAAGTATGGAAATATGGGATGATTGATGAGGCACTCATTGCTTTGAGAACTGACCTGTCCCCTAAATTTCTTACTTCCACTATTTTTGCACTATGAGTCCCAGAACAACATGTTCTTGAAATGCAGAAATGGTGTTATTAGTGTGGGTAGTCCCCCCCTTTACATTCCTTTTGCCATGTCTGAAGAGTTTTGCTTGATGCTACAATGGAATTGCTGAAGGTCCTGATAAATCAGGAGGAGGATGTGTTTCACCGCATTACCAGGTGCTTTCTGTGGCAGTGTAAGGGACATCTGGGGATGTCACACACTGCTGACCACTGTCCTGCACAGGACACCCCAACAATCCCACCATGTGCCTGAGAGCATTGTCCAAACACTCCTTGAGCTCTGCCAGGCTTAGTGCTGAGACCATTTCCCTGGGAAACTGTTCCAGTGCCCAACCACCCTCTGTCACTTCCCTGGGAAACTATTCCAATGCCCATCCACTCTCTGGGTGAAAAAGCTTTTCCTAATGTCCAACCTAAACCTCCTCGACAGAACTTCAGGCCATTCCCTAGGGTTCTGTCACTGGTCACCGCAGAGAAGAGATCAGTGTCTGCCCCTCCTCTTCCCCTCATGAGGAAGTTGTAACTACAACGAGGTCTCCCCTCAGTCTCCTCTTCTCCAGGCAGAACAAAACAAGTTATTTCAGCTGCTCCTTGTATGGCTTCCTCTCTAAACCCATCTCTGAGTCTGCTCAAAGTTTAACACAGTGCCAATATCAGCTGCCAGCAGTAGATGGGAGAGACATTCTTCATTTCATTGTTGAGGTATGTGCCTGTTTGCTGTCTTGGGGGGATGGATGGATCTATTTGAGCATAGGTTTGGATTTGTGATTAATTGACATTGAGGACATAAACGTGATTCTTGAAGCCCCAATTAAAAGAGAAGCGTGTAGTAGGAATTGTAAATCATTAATAACAATGTACTCCAAGCACCCCTGAGGGAAGTTTGCATTTCTTCCTGGGCACATTTTTTTTCACAGCTTCATAGAATCACAGAATGGTTTGGATTCAAAGGAACCTTCAAGATCATGTTCCACCTCCTCCCATGGGTAGAGACACCTTCTACTACACCAGGTTCCTCAGATCCCCATCTAACCCAGCCTTAAACACTTCCAGGGATGTGGAGTCCACAGCCTCTCTTGGCAATCTCTTCCAGTGACTCACCATGCTTATAGTAAAGATTTTTTTCCTAATATCTAATCTAAATCTCTCTGTTAGTTTAAAACCATTCCCCCTTGTTCTATCACTATCTGTCCATATAAAAAATTGTTCATATTTTTCCTAGGAACTCTTCAGCTATGACCAAGGGTTACTATTACTCTTCTTGCTAAGGTCTTCCCCCACGTCCCTTCTGTTTTTCACAGACCACCACACCAAGGAAACACAGGCAATGTCCTGCCATGTGGCACCTGAGAGAGTTGTGTCTCATGGGAAACCATGGTAGGCTTGTCACACTGGATGAACAATTGTCTCTTCTCTTCCAGTATGCACATGTAGGACCAGGAGACTTGGTTCATCTGCTTTAACATGGATACAGAGTGAAAATGGGTGTCATCTCCCTTCCTAATCACTGGTTAGGAAAAGACTGTCCAAGGTACTATTCACGTGGTCCATTTTAGACATCCGCTTCTGATAAAAAGCAGAGCCATGCTGTTGACACCTGAAGGACAAGATACCATCCAGAGGGACCTGGACAAGCTCAAGAAAGGGGCCAATGGGAATCTCATGAGGTTTAAGAGGACCAAGTGCTGGTTGGGCAACCCCTGGTGTCAATCCAGGCTGGGGGATGAACAGATCAAGAGCAGCTCTGCCAAGAAGGAATTGGGGGTGCTGGTGGATGAGAGGCTGGACAACTCAACAACTGTAAACTTGCAGTCCAGAAAGCCAAACCTCTCCTGGGCTGGATCCAAAGCAGGGTGGGCAGCAGGTGAGGGGGGATTCTGCCCCTCTGCTCTGCTCTGGTGAGACCCCAACTCTAGAACTGCACCCAGTTCTGGAGTCCCAGCACAGGAAGGACATGGAGCTGTTGGAGTGAGTCCAGAGGAGGCACCAAGTTGATCAGAGGGATGGTTTCCATGAAAAAGCATTTCACACTGTGCTACTTGCTGGGAGTTGGCTCCCTGATTCTTGTCTGCAAAGAGAGTCAGTGCAGATAAGTCAGGTGTAGATATCTATATCAGATATATCCTGGTCTAAATGATGGAAGCAAGGACACCCCTAAATCCGTGGCAGAGTCGGAAACTGAAAGAATTTGTTTCAATCTCTAGATCTGGAAAATTACAAAAGTAACTAATTTATGTTTTATTCCCATGCCAGTAATTAAGACATACATCAAATATGTGAATAATACATGCATTTCTAGTTAAGCTGTCACAGGTTACCTTAACTCTACCCTCTCTGCTCTCACACAAGCTCAGTGATATGAGCTTTAACTACTCTTTTCCAAAATTATAGCTGCTCAGACCTTCACCTGCTGTCACCAGGAGCAAGGGATAGAACCTGTGAATTTTGTGGTGAATGAAAATTCAAGACCTTGGATTCTGCAGAGGTAATACTCAGCCAGTTATAACTTAGGGCTCTTATTTCTTGGTTTTTTTATTTTCATTTTTTGAGCCTTTGAACTCCGTTGCTCTAATGGCTGTGGAACACTTGCCACATGCATTCTGAGGTCTGGTCTCCCAAAAGAAAATTCAGAAATGGCTGGCAATCCAAGCAAATTCAGATGAGGGATTATTAAGTTACATCTCAATTAGTCATTCATTAACAAGCTGTCCTTGCCTCTCACTTAGCAGAATTAACTGAAGTCATTAGTTTCTTTCAGCTGTGACCATATTTCCCAACATATGTGGATGATACGCAGTTGGTTTGAAAGGGAACTCAGCAATATGGAATTCAAGAGAAGGACAGTATTTCCTGCAAAGTGGGGCAGCATCACACACCAGACACGTCACATTTCCACTGATAGCAGAGAAGAGACTGAGAGAAACGTGAAACCTGTGGGTGTCAACCCTTGTCTGAAAATTCCCCCTTCCCCTGTCCTGTTTGACCTCTCTTCCCACCCAAAGTTTGGGAAATCTTCACTCAGGAGGCTGAGAGGTGGAGAGCAGCAGCATTTCAAACACAGGAAGGATGAAGTCAGTGCCTCTCCCAGCTGCTGCCAGTGATTTGTGGGGGTACACCTGCATGGGGCAGAGGGGTGGCAGGACGTGTGTGAGCCTCAAGGCCAGGTACAGGTAGCAGGTTACTGCCACATCTGCTTCCCGGAATGGGGAAAAACCACAGGGAATGCTGCATCCTGAAAATCGTCACTGCCTGGGCCACATGGAATGCACATGAGAGAATCTCAGGCACTTCAGCAATTTGTCTGTGCAAAGTTCAGGAACCCAACTTGGAGCTCAATATGGGCAATGAAGAGCAGATGTTTGAGGCATTATAGTCCCATAGACAAAGCTTCAAATGTTTTTTTTTGGAGAGGAGGATTAAGCTCTCAAATCTGTATGATGCTTTAGACAACTCTTTAAAAGTGCTCCAACATCACATTCTCTGTCTGTCTGTCTGTTGGCCTCCCAGGCCTTAATTTCAGCTGAAACAGCTCAATATTATGGTCAAAGAAACCAAAATCAAGAATGTTTCACTCCAAACCAAGATGTTAAACCCTGATAATTCATAGGTAGTGTCCAGACGGTACCAGTGAGCTTCTTGGAGTATGACAAACACCACTGTGACACCAGGAGCGGAGATCTCATTTATTTCAATTTACTGCCTGGCTCCCAAAGATCAGACACTGCTTGACTCTCCTCACTTTGTCTGACAGCTTCTCTACTTGACACTGTCCAGTGGGACTGCCATAGGTTATCCAAAAGGCACTCTCTGAGGCTTTAATTTTAATCTTCATTTAGACAGAGAGACAGAGGATTGTCCGTGACCCACTTTGCTGACTGAAGAGAGCTGGAGATACCCTTCACTGTGGAGGGAAGTGCAAAGGGAATTGGAGACATAGAGAATGGTTTCAAATTGAAACAGAGCAGGGTTAGATTAGATATTAGGAGGAAGTTCTTTCTTGTGAGAGTGGTGAGGCCCTGGCACAGGTTGCTCAGACAAGCTGTGGCTGCCTCATCCCTGGAAGTGTTCAAGGCTGAATAGGGCTTGGAGCATCCTGGTCTAGAAAAAGGTGTCCCTACCCATGACAGGGGAGTGGAACAAGATGATCCTGAAGGTGCCTTCCAGCCCAAACCATTCTGTGATTCTGTGATATAGATCTACACACAAATATGTTTATCTTGATATATAGCTCTACCCATGTATTGTTCTGCTGCAGGCCTGAAAAGTGAATGACACTGGTTTAAAGTTGTCACTGTTGTGACTCAGAGCTGTCACTGATCAAGAAATTGTTTTCCACTCAGAGAGAGTAGAGTGATTTTTTAGTGGAAAAACAGAGCACCAAAATGAGACCTTTCCCTGTGTATGAGTTTTGCGCGTCTGTAAAGCAGATTGCTACTTCCGTCCTCCTGCTTGATCTGGAAGCCAACAACATCGCCAGGCATTGGACTCAGTGATCCTTGGGTGTCCCTTCCAACTCTGAATATTCTATTCTCTGATTAAATGACTTCTTTTGGAGGGCTGACAAATGGAACATCACAAAAATGGAAGCAAAGATACACAGCCAAGGGTCAGAGACCAGAACACAAGATATTTGCTGCTCTCTGCTCTCTGGAAGCACAACACAGAGAAAAACATCCCAAGTCATTGAGGGAGGGACTTTGTCATGGCTTGAGAGGTTGAACTGGGAGGTTTCTCCATTTCAAGCTTCTGGAGCTGTACAAGAAGATGTCACAATTGCCAATGGACATAACATTTACAAAAAGAGTGTAGAAATCACAGTGGAACTTGCCCTGGTACCATTTCTGTTGGTGGGCACCCCATACTTGACCCTTTAGGACTTGCCACCAGTTTTCACCTTTCTATTTCTCTCCAGGGGCACAACCCCAAACCTTGGCTGTCACCAGATCCAGTTTTGTTTGTGCTGCTGAGGAACTTTGATCTGTGTCTGCTGCCTACTGTGAACAGCTCAGTTTGGGGAGAAAGCAAGCACAGCTGTGGTGCCAGCAGCCAAATGTCAGTCAAAGGAACATGACAGGTGGTGGTGAAAGATCCCAAGAGCTGGACAGTGGAGGCAAGGCTGTGGAGGGAAGCAGTGGCTCTGAGCAGGTCAGCACTGTAGGACTAACAAATCCTTGGGAATATGCTTACTCACAGGCTTGTGGTTTTACAATGTCTTTTGGTTGCTCTCATCAGTCTCATTTCCAAGAGATTAATGGATTTTTTCCCACAAGCTTTCAGTGAAGGTTGTGATGTGTGCTACTACCCCTATTCAGCAGGTGCAACAGGAGAGGCATTTCATCGTGGAGAGATTTAACTGAGGTCACAAAATTCACTGAAGCCAAGCCCTGAGATAGAAGCTGACCTTTTCACATCCCTTTGAAATGGTTTCTTACAGCTGACCCTGTAAAATCATATCTCAAGGTTGTAAGATTATGTATTTAAGCCTTGTATTGAAATGTTCCTTTAAAAAGAGAATTGTCACCAATAGCTAAAGCATCTTTCACATCAAGACATGCAGGGCTGAAGACATGGAGGAAATGCAAACATCAGGTGCCCAGATTTTTTACAAATATACGTACTACTTTAATAAACAATCTGAAAAATATGTTCTCATTATGACCCTAGGACACTAATTTTAAAGTTCAAGAATACAAAATATTTCTTTTTTGGCCAAACTGAAGAAATATTATGGACAAAAAACTCTCCCTTTTTCAAGGTAGAGACTGGTACAGTTAGAAGCAGGATAAAATGGCCTGATGGCAGACACAGTGGGCAAGGAGAACATTTCCGTTTGGAAATATTCCTGTTTCTGTGCATGCTTCCTACTGTTTCAGTGATTTGCAGAAAAATTAGGAGGGGTACTTACCTATTGGCACCCCAGTTCCATTCTTACAGATTAAAAAACAAAGAGCTCTGTTTAAAATATGTATTGTGAAAAATAGATATTCACTTCTGTCTTATTTTTAATCCATCTAATTTAGAAACCGTCTGAAATCTCAGAGGAAAAAAGCAGTCGTATGTGAATCATATCCTAAAAATAAAAAAAAAATAAAAAAAGAAAAAGTGGGGAATAGTGCACTTATTTCACTAGAAAAACATTATTTTTAAAAAAAAAAATTGGTGCTTTTTTTTTTTTTTTTTTTTGTATCAACTTGAAGATGAGAAATGGATAAATTTTTCCTCTTTCTTCTGTTGGGTGGTATGGAAAACTCAACCCAGCAAGACTGAGCATTGTGGTAGTGTATTTCCCACTGACTCATTTATTAAGGGCCTTTCATATTGTTCTCCCCCCTCTCCTTGCTTCCCCTTGCACCAGCCCTGGCCACTTCCTCGGGCTCTCCCTATTGGTTCCTGTACCCAACTCCGCCCATGGACCGCCCCTGCAATCTGACAAAACCCCCCTGCGCCCGGATCACGAGGTCTCTCTGCCTCTGGAGGTCGCTGGGGCAGGATGTAAGTATTAAAAGATCCTCTTAAACCCTTATGGAGAGACCCTTCTCGCCTCCTTCGCTATCACTGGTTGTAAGGCTGACAGCTGCCGGCGCAAAGCCGCGGAGCCGTCCGAAATGGACTGCGGGAGGGCGATAATGGCCGCACTGCCCTGAGCAGCTCTGCTGAGCTCTCAAGGAAAGCTGCAGCTTGCTAAACTAAACCTAGCATTACAACAGGACATAGTTCTCAGCTTTGTTCATCTTTTGGCTTATCTCTTAGCACTTCCAGGTGCCTTTTCCCCATCTACAGATTTTAAAAAAAACCCACCACCCTTCTCTCCTGGATGTATTTTATCTGTAAGCTCCTCTGGGCAGGAATTTTTCTTACTTCTGTTGTTCTGTAAGTAGGAAATGGATGGACTGGGTTCCCCAAACAGACATTTGTAACCAAGAGATTTTACCTTAATCCATTATATAATTATTTGATGATACAATTCAAATGTAACTCAATGGGAAGAAAAGTTGTAGTGGGTGAACCAGGTTGTAGGTAAAATTTGTGGATATATTTACCAATCTGTCCCAATATGGCAGCACCAGATTTATCTCAGTCCAAGATGCCAGGCATGAAATGGGCATTAAATTTGAAGATGAAAAGCAGACAAATCAAAACAGCCACAAGTGTGAAACGAATATGAAGCAGCCTGGTTACACTCTGGACTGAAACAAGATTTCATCTGCTTTTCAATGAATTATAGAGTTAAGCCATTCCAGTAGCAGTCGGGAGTGACAAAGAGAGCATCTCATATTTGTCCAGAAATATTGCATTTTATGGCCACATTTTCCTGATGCAAAATGAATGTTTTTCCATAGTGCTGATGGGACTCAGCCATCCTCCAGAGGTGCTGGGGGTACACAAAAGGTTCTGAACACGACCATTCCCTGCTGACACACCATTTGCCTCTTGCCACTCAGTGACTTATGCAGGGACTTGGCACTCATCAGTTGTGGTTCGTTTCACATCCATCTCTGAATGGGAGAGGGAGGGATTCCTCTGACAGGTTGGTTTTGAATTGCTTCCACAGCCTGGGCTGACACCCAGTTTCTGAGGTGATTTATACAGTAGCTTGGTGGAAGCTGGTTTATAATGCAATGTGGTCTAAAATGATTTTGCTTGCATCTTAAAGTGAGCATCCATCCATCAGCGCACTCAGAGTCACTCTGCTGGCCCCTGAAAGTGCTCCTGGCAGGTGGCTTTGCTATGAGGCTTCTCGATCCTCTTCACACACATTTTTAAAACTATTGAGTTAGAATTAGTTAGAATGCCAAGTTTTCAGCTGAAAAAGCTCATCACGAAGGGCCTCAGCCTCTGAATCTTTCTGGAACTGCATGTCATCTGCTGGGAAAATCACTGGAAGTATACTCTTGGAAGTGTTTTAGGGTATCAAGGTGCCTCATCTTTGTACTAGTATCTCAGATGTGCTCACATGGAGAGCCAGGCACACAGAGTGATAGTGAGCAGGGACCTGGCTCTCAGAAGTATTAAAACTTCTGTAAAGCCCCATGAATGTTAAACATTTGAGTCTACATTACATCTGAATGCATTTTTACAGACTTTTTTCTCTCTTTCTTCTTTCAAAGAAAGATAAAAATGAAATCAATACATCTGAGCATGAGGATTGTAAGGTTACTTAAAAATCAACCAATTTAGAGTGTGGTTGTTCTGCAAAGATTACTGCCTGATGGTGTTCTTGTTTGCCATTGCTTTCAACTAATTTGTGAGCATTTTCAAGCCGAGTGATTTCTAGGAAGGCATTTTCATGACAGAACATTGTCCTTGAGCTGAATGACTTAAAGTTTAAAAAAAAAGTGAGGAAAGGAGATGGATAAAAAAATACATACTCTCACTGTAGGAGTGTCCTGTTGGAGGAAGTCCTGAGGAGACCATGAAGATGATTAGAGGGATGGAACACCTCTCCTATGAAGAAAGACTCAGAGAGTTGGTGTTGTTCAGCCTGGAAAAGAGGAGGCTCTGGGGAGACCTTAGAGCCCCTTCCAGTTCCTAAAGGGGGTCCAGGACAGCTGGAGAGAGACTTTGGACAAGGGATGGAGTGATATGACAAGGGGGAGTGGCTTTAAACTGACAGAGGACAGGTTTGGAATAAATATTAGGAAGAAATTCTTCCCTGTAAGGGTGGTGAGGCCCTGGCACAGGGTGCCCAGGGAAGCTGTGGGTGCCCCATCCCTGGAAGTGTCCAAGGCTGGGTTGGACAGGGCTTGGAGCAACCTGGGATAGTGGAAGGTGTCGCTGCCCATGGCAGGGGATTGGAACTGGATGATTTTGAAGGTTCCTTCCAACCCAAACCATTCTGTAATTCTGTGATTTCCATAGGACATCTGCCCTGCAAATGCTCATCTCAGCTGGGATGGGATGCAATGGAATCTCTCTATCACCAAGGTCTGTGTATGGCTCCAAGCACAAATATCACGAACTCCTGTAATCCTCATTGGGTTTCTCATGCCCACAGAAGACTCTCCTGATTCTTTGGGATCAAAATGCTACTTCAGACTTAGCACTGAGCACACTGAAACTCCACACTTTAACTTACTCCTTCAGTTAAAAATGTGATGGCGAAAAGGAGAGAGGGAGCCTGGATAGTGTGAGATGAGTAGGAAAAAAATGTTCAGTATCTCAGTTTACCAAGAATTGTGGATGGGAGAAAATATGGATTAAAGCAAATTTTTTTCCCTGGCACCTGTGAAATGTTGAAGCCCCGTGTTGAGGCAGGAACTAATTTGCTGTGACAGGCTCTAGTTAGGGCAGAGTTACATCCTCTGACTGTGTGGAGAAGAAAGTCACTTTTTATGCTCATGCATCAAGGGTTTCAGACTTCTGTGAGTAAGCGCAGGAGCTTTACCTCTCTCAGGGAGCTCATTTTGCACACAGAGCTCCCCGGCTGGTGCACTGTACCTCCCTCCATTTTTACCTCAATGGGAAAAGCAGGGAAATATCCTTGTTCAGTTTTGTAGAGACTTTCACCAGATTGTAAGAAAACCCTTCTCAGACCCTTTCTGAGCATTGTGGCTGCTCAGAGGGTTGATGATTCTTCCTGAGAGATGCTGCTCAGTTTGTTTTGAAGATGAGGGGCATTTTATCTTTTATTTTTTACAGTATTAGGAAGAACAAGTTGCCCATTCACTCCTACAGAAAGTAGTTTAATCAGCTGTTATTGGCTGGGTAGGTAAAGCTAACCAGGGTGTCTGGATGTCTTTCCACAAATAAACTCAGATCCAGTGGAGGATGTGGCACAGTCACATTTTTCTCACTTCAGGGTTTCTGAATATAAGGTCACTAACCCCTTGAATTGATCTGTATTCTCCAAGGTGGGTAACCCCAGGGAGCTGTTTTTACTTCCCACAGACTGAACACAGAACTGGAAATAGAAAAGACAGAAAAAAAGGAAAAAGCATCTCCCCACCAACACAGTGAGGCAGTCAGGAAAAGTCAGGAACTCAAATTCATGTGGCTAAAGCTCAGACTCAGGACCATGTGTGGGAACACACAAAATACTTAACTGCCTTGGAAAACACTGCCAGAATTGCAGTGAAAATTAAATCTCTCCCTTTTTCTCCCTTGTGGGTGTCTGAAAAGGCTATTTCTGCAGCAGATGTCTTTTCAGGCTCCATAACTCATCCTGTCCCTGGTCCCTGTGTGGACACAGCTGGGAGGAAGCTGAGCTCAGTCCAGTTCCAGGGTAGAAAGGGCAGTTGTCATGGGGGATGATGCCTGCAATTATCCCTACCTCCATAGCTCTGCTTGTTCATGAAGAACTTGCTTGAAAAATAATTTGCAATTATTCTTCTCCTGGCTGCTTGTGCTGTAATTATTAATCAATCTTCATTTTTATGTGATCTGTACTTGCTTCCTGGTTAATATTTTAAATTGATATTGTGCTGTTTTTGTAATTATTAATAACGATATTGTTATTTGAGCATGATGATTGTGATTAGAGGTAAATGCAATTTCCCAATGGAATATTATTAAGCTAAAAATACCAGCTTCATCAATTTCTTTAATTTATGGTGGCATCTTTGCAATTAATTTAGAAAGCAATACTTCAGATTAAAATACAGGATTTATGTTCCAGCATTTTGCCAAGCGCAAACCTCCCATTTTATTTATAAAATCTGGAGGAATGGTTAAATGCACTGTTTTCAGATCAGTTTATTGGTCATACTTTGGCTCACTGTTGCTAACTGATGTGCCTAATCATGTTCCTTCTTCAACAAAGTTTCTAAAGGAAGTGTCAGAAAAGAGAGCAGAAAACTTCGATCCACACAGCTCAGGCTCCACCTTTCAATTTTTTTACCACACTCTGGACCATCTGCGTAATACTCTGCATCATGCAGTGACATCTCGTGTCTAGAACACGTACTGCAAACAAACCTCTGCTAAATGTCTGCCCAGGACATTAGGCAAAGACCAGAATAATCACAGAATGGTTTGGGTTGGAAGGGATTCCTTCAACATCATCTCATTCCACCCCCTGCCATGGGCAGGGACACCTTCCAGTATCCCAGGTTGCTCCAAGATGTTGTAGTGAAGGTCAAAGAACCAGAGAGCTCTGCTGAGACCGCTCGCTGGTGGGTTAGCGAAGTATAAATAACTCACCAGACTCAAGATACAAAGAAAACTACCTCTCCCATCTGCCTGTGCTGCTGTATGCTTGGCCTGGCCCCTTGCTCCACCCCTCCCTTCTCCCCATAGGTGGATGTTATATCACCCCCCCTTTGTACCGCCCCTGTGCCCTCAGCTCATTGGTTTGGCTCCAGTACAAAATGCTGGATCCTGCATTGTTAGGCCTCTCTCATCTCTGGTCTCCTTTTGTGGCAAGGCTGAAATAAGCCTCGTCCATGGAAATGCCATGTGGGAGAGCCCTCCTGACTCTGTGCCTCTGGTAATGCTGAGCTATCTGGCTGGTGTGTGAGATCTGCGCCTAAACAGCCGCGTGGGGGAAGGAGCAAGCTTGCTAGCACGCTGTACGGCACCACCTAAGTGATCCCTTGCCGGGGACGCTTCAGGGAAAACGCAGTGAACTCCCCTTCACAAACTTAAGCACTGCATTACCAAGCCCCATCCGAACAGGCTTTGGACACTTCCAGGGATGGGGCAGCCACAGCTCTTCTGGGCAACCTGTGCCAGGGCCTCAGCACTCTCACAGGAAAGAATTTCTTTCCACTGCCTAATTTAGTCCGCTCTAACTTAAATGCCATTCCCCCTTATCCTTACAGTTTGCAACAAACTTGCCATGTAAAAGGAGAAAAGCTCAGAGCTCAATGCTCTAAATTAATGTTGCCTCCTAATACTTCAAGACTTTGTGAAAAATATCTCCTAACCATGGCAGACACTGTTTCAGGCTCTCTGGTTTACTCTGCTCTGAGTCTCAGACACAAAATGTGTTTCATATTTTTTGGGTCGAAGTACCTGAAGCTTTGGACAGCCCACACTTGGATGAGTATTTAAAAGTTGTTTTGAAGATCCCTTCTGTGTTGCTTGGGAAAATGGGGCTTAAAAGGCAGAACAGATGCAATATCATAGAATCATGGAATCATAGAATAATTAAAATTGAAAAAGACCTCCAAGATCATCAAGTCCAGCCTTTGACTGAACACTACCATGCCTACTAAACCATATTGTGAAATGCCACATCTACTCATTTTTTGAATACTTCCAGGATTGGTAACTCCACCACTTCCCTGTGCAGCCTGTTCCAATGTTTACCCACTCTTGCAGTGAAGAAAATGTTCCTAATATCCAACATGAACCTCCCTTGAAATATCTACACTTGTGAATATAATTTAAATATTTTGAAACTAGCAAAGATATCTGGCTGTTCTTTATATTGTGGAGTAGTTCTGCTGCAGTATGAAACAAAGATGAGGACCCACGTGGGCCTTCTTGCAGAGACAGCTACACGAACATGGTGAGCAGTTTTAGACCTTCTCTGAGCAGTTTGGAATCAAAATGGTGAGGCTTAATTGGTAGGCAAAGAGAAATCAACAGTAGACCATGGTGCATAGAATAAGTTATGTGCCATAGATAGGACAGATTTATTTTATCATTTGTGTGTAAGGATTAAAGTGATGTTTACTGGCAATCACATGTAGAAAGTTCTTATATATTCCAGATTTGTAATGTCTTTCATAACTCCCAGGCTCTGAATTTTTATCCTGGCCTGATCCAGAGATCTGTTTCACTTGAAGATAATCCTTGTTCTCTTCTCCTTCTACTTCCATATTTCTGTTTAATTTTTTATAACAATTGACTGTGAGCAAGCTTAATATTTCTCCCTGCCACCAGCAGAATATATTAAGTTTTCATTAAATGTGTCAATTAGTCCTTTCTTTGTTTCATCAATATGCATTTGTCACCAGGGGTGTTCACTAAGCCAGGCCGAAACACAAGGACACCAAATATCTGGAGAGTCTTTCAGCCTTGCGGCTGCTTGGGTTTTTTTCAATTCCCCTGTAGGAAGTTTAGACAACATATTGGAGAAATTGGTTAATTAAAACATAATTCCCAGATCCATGGTGATAGATACTCAGCCTTGCTGTGCTACTTCTGCTCGTTGGGTTAATAAATCACTGAAACGATATAATTGTTTTCCTCAGCATGTGCAGGGCTGAAATCATTTCTGTGGTAGATTTGTTGAGAACTAATGCAGCAGAATGCAACTTGCTTCCTTCGAATCCCAGGAACTTCCATTTCTAGGCACTGAACAGGAATAAAGGAAATTAGGCATCTCATTTGCTCTTGTGAATGGAGGCAATACCTTGGTCTTATGTGATGCAACTACTGACACAATTGCTTTTTGTCAGGAGAGGGTGGTCTGGCTTTATTCACCTACTCTTCATTCAGAAACTTGCTGTAAGGATCCTCAGAATGTGTAAGTAGCTTTTTGCATGACACTTTTGATGTTTAAATCACTCATGCACAATTTATCACCTCCAAAGCCCCCCACAACAAATGAATAAATACAATGACCACCCACTCTTAGAGATGAGAGAAATGAAGGCATAGAAGGCAAAACAAGGACCCTAAAGTTGTTCACCAATTAACCAGGAGAAAGGAAAGGAACTTATTTTTCTTGCTAAAAAGTAAATTCTCAAAAGAACCCCCACCTTTCATGGTGACCATTATTATTAGTGAATGGTTTGACTTCAGCAAACATTACAGCATTCAAAATGTGTAAGGAGGAAAATGGATAATACATGTAATTTTCACAGCTTCTGAAAGTACCTTTTTTTTTTTTTTACTTTTTAGCAAAAAAATGATGTTTTCACTTAGGAATTGATTATTTTCTGTTAGAAAGAAATGAAAATAGTTAAAAATAGTCTGAACACAAAATGCCATATTCTAGTTTTGATCAAAAGGAACGTCTTGTTCCTTCTGGCACAAGAATATGTCGTTTCATTTAGATTTTGTTAGGAAACAAAACAAAACCTTTCTTATCCCTAAACATCAGCTTGAAAACAACATTTCGTTACTTTTCTTCTTGTAACAACTCTTGTTCCATCAAAGGGATTGCTGAATGACAGGTTCAATGTTTGCTGCTAACAGTTGAAACAACAGACAATTCTCTTTCTATGTAATCTTCAGCTTGCATCATAGAATCAGGGAATTATTAAGGATGGAAAAACCTCTAAGAGCAGAGTCAAACCATTGACCCAGCACTCCCAAGTCCACTGCTAAACCATGTCCCCAAGTGCCACATCCACATACTTTGTGAACACTTTCAGGGATGGTGGTTCCACCACTTCCCTGGGGAGCTTGTTCCAATGTCAGACCACACTTTCAGGGAAAAAAAATTTCCTGATACCACATGAAGAAAATTTTTCTAATATCCAGTTGAAACCCTCCATTGGTGCAACTCTTGTCCTATTACTCGTTACTTGAGAGAAAAGACCAATTACCTGGATAAAACCTCCTGTCGGGGAGTTGTAGAGAGCAGTAAGATTCCCTTTGAGACTCCTTTTCTCCAGGCTGAGCCCTCCCAGCTCCCTCAGCTGCTCCTCATCAGTCTTGTGCTCCAGACTCTTTCCTGACTTTCCCCATTCTGAAATGCACAAGTGCAGATATTATTTCTGTCCTGTCCAGGCTAGCAGTTAATAAAGCTGGATAATTCCAAGTCCTTCCTCTTTGCTTGCTGTCCTGTTAATTGCAAGCCATGTTTTTGTGTGCTGCCCTCACCAACCCCCCTCCTGCCCTGGTCCGCAGCAAGGTCTGTAATTCACAGATAAAGGTGTTTGGCTGAAAGTTAATATCCATGAAGGAGGCAGCAGGCAGATATTCATCTTGGCACTGACCAAGCATGCAGCTGGGCCTGGCTGTTGCAGCAACACAACACTTTATTTTTATAGAAGCAACATGAATTACCCATCTTCCCCCTTCCTCCTGGTTCACAGTGCAGTAACAAGGCTTGTAATGTACAATAAGGGCTTGTAATATTTGCATGACCAGATGCCTTAATAGCATTGGGTGCACCTGCCTGGATTTTATGTTCATCCTCTTTTCTCTGTGTGCCTCTGGGGTATTGACCTACAAAAAAAATCTTTCTCCATCTTCTTTTCATCCTTTCTTCCTTCACATCCTTGGTTCTGCAAGAAAGTGACTCCATGGGGGGATCTCTCCTGTAGAAGATTAGTGAAGTATTCCCAGCATATATTTATTGCCCATGACTAGAAGTTTCACAGATTAATCATGTGAAGAACTATGTGTTGGGGTTTTTTTTTCTTTAAATCTGCCTTTTAATTTCTAAATTGGATGCTTCCTGTTGCTTTTTTTTTCTGAAAATAAAAGTGAACATCTGATCCTTGCTCCCTCTTCCCATGCCATCTCTGATTTGAGGGGCCTGCAAGCTGACTGATTAAGAAAATAGGATTGGGTCTGTGTTATTGCATTCACAAGTACACCATCTCAAGGGTGTGTCACTTACACCACTAAACATCCTTTTAACTATTGACATAAATAATGTAAAACCACAGAAACTGCAGCCTGCTAAAGGAACAGCACAAGAAACTCTGTAAATACATTAATTACTGAGCTATTTTGCTGATGTTATTTTTGACAGTATGTTTTTGTCTGGGAATTACCACACTCTGTGTCAGGGAGATGTACAGAATCTCTGCCAACATGATTAATCTACCATGATTTTGGTGGCAGGAGATTTTTTGATGTGTTTCCAGATTCTTCCTTTTCCATGCTCCAAAATGATAGATATGGAATTAACCCCATAGACTGATGGATGCTGTAACCATGGAGTGAGTGTTGTTCATTTTGACAGACTTATTCTCAGGCACCATTTCTCTAAACTCACATTTCAAACCCATCAATTAAAACCTGCTCTGCTCAGGGAGCCCATGGTGAGTTCAGACACACCAGACAGGCATAAGGAGATGCAAGATGAGGAAAATGGTCGACAGATGAGCAGTGGCGTTGTGTGGTCAGCAGTTATAACAACCTTTCAGCAGCCAGGCACAGCAGAGCTCATTCACAAAAGCAAAATGGTGTAAAAAACCCTCACGACTGTGCTACAGATTACTGGGGGCCAGGAGACTTTTGAGCATTGGCCCAGTCCTCCCACATAAAAGATGGACTCTGGTTGTCATTTTTTCCTTTCTTGCCTTTGGGCATCACTTTTCTCTTCCTTGTAAGCTTTTCTTATTTGTCAGAAGTGTTAATGAAAACAGTTTCAGTACCACTTTGATTTTATATATCCCTTGCCTGCAATTTTCACTGGGAGGTTAAATAAGGTCCATGGGATAAGGCAATGTTTGTTACAGGCAGAGTGGCGGGGGAATTCCCAATGTGAAGCTTCATCTTGAGTGTGCAAAAGTCTGGGGGAGACATTGCATTACTCCCCGCTACACAGAGTTTCAAAAGAACGGCAAAAGTCTTTCCAAAATTATGGGAAATTCAGAAAATAGTTTTGTTTGGCTAAGGTAACATTTTCCAAAACAATGAGAGACTTCATGTCCATGTTGTACAAATGAGCCTTTTTAGTATTTCCCTTAGAAACAGCTCTTTTTTTCATGGAAAAATGTACTGGAAAAAAGAGAAAACAAAATATAGGGAAGGAGAAAAAAAAGGAAGGAAGGAAGGAAGGGAGGGAGGGAGGGAGGAAGGGAGAAAGGAAGGAAGGAAAGAAGGAAGGAAGAAAGGAAGGAAGGAAGGGAGGGAGGAAGGGAGGGAGAAAGGAAGGAAGGAAGGAAGGAAGGAAGGAGGGAGGGAGGGAAAGGTTAGATGGCAAGGTGAACTTTTTGAAAGAGAATTGAATGACCTGAAAATTTGGCTGTGAATGAATCAAAGAAAGACAAATCAGGTTGTTAAGCTGGTCGTCCATTGTCCCTTATTTTCCACGAGGCTCAATGAACTGTCCTCTCTCTTCTCCTGCCACCATATCTGCATTATCCTATGCTCCTGGCCAAGGACCATGACATTGTCCCCCTTCCATCATGGCATTATGAGTTCCCAGAGCAGGACAGAGAACTCAGTCTGCTACAAAACAAAGTCTGTGCGTGACTTTGAGTGACAAACTTCTGCCTTTCTCCCCATTGTAATTCAATGAGCCACCAAAGAATCTGATATCCACTACCAGCATATGATCTGACATTTGACATCCCACCCATTGGAACTTCAGGAAGCTGAGAGGCATTTCCAGCTCTTCATTCTTCTCAAATTGTGGTTCTAAAATCATAAATATATGGCAAAGTCAGGGAAAATAACACCATGAAGTGGCTGGGTTTGGTTCTGGAAGTCTGGGGGAAGGGTCATAACTTAATCCTGGAACAGGATGCATATTTGAAGGTTCCCCAGATCCATCAGCAGGAAACGCTTATGGTGTTAATAAACTCCTGTTTTCTCCTTGTCAATATGGCTTTAGTGAAACCAACAGCACGGGGCGTGGAGCTCCATCTGTAATGTATAATAAGGGAGTGTTGTACATTGGACAAACATTATGATTTATTTTCAAAAGGAGAGAGATGCCACAGATTCTTGTGCTCTCAGGGACTCTAATTTATTGCCTAATTAAACACTTGCTGGCAAATTGTCCATCCTGTCATTTTTAATTCCTGGTCTAATATGCCAGACAACAGAACACTTAAGGAGGCTACCTTCTACAAGTGAGGCTTAAATGAAGAAAGATGTTAATGTGTGTTTCCTAATCAAAGTCAATAGGCTATCAGGAGGAATTATTCTTTAGCAGGTCTGTTCTTCTGACACCATGCAATGTGTATGAATCTGCCAAGGCCTGGTGACATTTTATCCCCTGGCTGTCAAGGCAGAAGGCAAGGCCAGCAACTCAAAACTGAGAGAAACCCTTGTGGAGATATGCGGGCAATAGGGACAAATAGAACATATCTATTTAGCCTAAAACTAGATTTTCTTCCTTCAACAAGGGTTTGGAGTGAATGCCAAGACATCTTGAGGCAAGGGAGACCTTAGGACATTTTATCTTAGACTATCAAGTACTCTCACTGCCTTGTGTATTTTTTCCCTTTCCTCATTCCTCTGAGATGGGGAAGCTAGGCCCTATTACTGGTAAAATGAAGCCTAACCTTGAGCTTTACAGTCACAGCTCTTCTCTAGGTCTGTCCTAGAAGTCTTGCAGAGGACTGCAAAAAAGTAAAATTTGAGAGAGAAATAGATTTGCGAAGTTCAGCCTCTCTTGACTGCAACTATAGCTTTGTCCCTGTAGTACTGACATGCTGCTTTTAAGTCCCTTCAAAGTCTTAATTTCTCCAGGATAAACCATCCCAGTTGTCTCACCCTCTCCTCAGCAACATGTGATGATCTTCTTATCCTTTAGGTGCCTGGAAATAAATTATTTGCATCTTTGTTCTGTAATTTTCCCAGGAAATAACGCTGATCATGTAATTCCCTGCATCCTCCTTCTTGCCTGTTTTGAAGGTGGACATAATGAGTTGATAGCCTTTGGTCTTGGCTTTCCCTTCACTGCACATGCTTCTGCCCAGTGTCTCTATGGATACTTGGGTTGGATTTGCATGCCATGGTTTTGGCTGAAGGGTGGCTGCTGTGGTGTCTTCTGTGAGAACCTTGCAGAAGCTTCTCTTTTTTCTGATGTGAGCTGTGGAGAAAGGAGCCATGCCAGGTTTTCTGGGAGAACTTGTGAATTTGGGGTGGACCCACGTTCCTGAAGGACTAACCCCATGGGAGGGACCCACATTGGAGCAGTTTGTGAAGAACTGAAGCCCATGGGGAAGGCTCGTGTTTGAGAAGTTCATGGAGGACTGTCTCACATGGGAAGGATCCCACACTGGAGCAGGGGAAGAGTGTGAGAAGTTCTGCCTCTGAGGAGGAAGCAATGGCAGAGACAATGGGATGAACTGACCATAAACCCCCTTTCCCTTCCTCTGTGCCACTGAGGTGAAGAAAGGTAGAGAAATCAGGAGTGAAGCTGAGCCTGGGATGAATAGAGGGATAGGGGGAAGGGATTTTTAAGGTTGGGTTATACTCTGCTCTGACTGATAATAAATCAAACTAATTTCTCTCAGTTGAGTCTGTTTTGTCCATGCTGACAATTGCAGAGTGATCTCTCCCTGCCCTTAACCTGATCCAAGAGCCTTTGTTAAATTTTCTCTCCCCTGTCCACCAGAGGAGGGGAGAGAGAGAGGTTTTGGTGAGCACCTGGTATCCAGCCAGGTCCACCCAGCACGATACTGCATCCAGGAAGTCAGCAAATGTGTGTTCAATTTCTGTGCCTCCTGATGTTGGCTATCCATTGTGAAAACCTCACAAAGTCTGGCAAGGTCATGGCTGTGGCCTCGCTTCTCTTTGGATCCAGTAAATCACAGTAGCAGGAAAAAAAAATTACAATGCCTATGGAACTGTCAGCAAGTTCAAGGACAGGAGAATTGCAGGTCACTAGTCAGATGTTAGGTTTTTGTGAGGCGTTCATCTCCTCTGTCTCTTTTCATATTCATTCCTTCGTCCCTATTTAGCTTTTACTATTTTATTCCTCAAATTAGTGACATGATGCTTCCTGTCTCTGCTTGACAAGTCAGCATGAAAGCTGAGAATATGTAGATGTGGTGTATGCTGTTATTATCACCTATAGATAAACCTCATAATATCCCATGTCAGAATTTATATCCCTTTATAACCAATAGCTTTTCATAGTACCTCTTAGCAATTGCTGTCTGTACATTTTTTGCCAAAAAGGTAAGCAAAGACATATATAAATATATATTTGTGTTTGTCTGTGAACTGTATATATGTACATAAATTCAAGTTATTTATCAGGTTTTTCTTTCCTGTAAGTCCATTTGTCTAATGACAATTCATTATATAATAAATTTCCCCTAATACTTATATTATTCTTTGTGACTTTCCCAATAAAAAATTATTTCCTTTTTTATCTTTTTTTTAAAGCAGTATCAGGAAAAGTCAATGCCACCATTACCTTCCTCACTAATGGCATAGAAGGGATTTTTGAAATAATTCTTTCTTTTGCTGAAAACTCTGGACATCCCTTTAGGTTGGCAGTCTTGGTGGTCTCTTTCTGGAGTAGAGCTCTGCAGTTTGTCCTGACCCATCCTGCTACCCCACATCTCCCTCCACCCCTACAATGTTTAGATACAAACCCTTGTGTTTGGACCCCTGTTTTATTTATGGGTATAAGATTTCAGATGATGATGTTCTGTTCCATTCTAAACAGTCCCGACACAGCTGTGGCACAGCAGAGCCTTGACCTGAGGTGGAATTGCTGTAACAGAGACTTTAGTTTCCAACTGGGTCTTTGTTCTTCACTTTGTCTTCTCTGTCTCAGTCACAGCTCCTCTGTTTACAGTAAGGAGCTTATGAAACAAGACTTTACTTGTCCACGTTGGGGACAACAAGGTGCTATTGAATGAAAAATAGATTTTCACAGGGAATTTGTTTTACCTTATTTTGGGTCAAGTAGAAAAAAACCCAAACAAAAACTCTTCTCCCTCAACCCTGAGGACCTCATCCAGCAAGCTGTCAAGAGAGACCAACTCAAAGAACTTGCAGAGGAATTAACTGGAGAATTGTAAAGGTGAAAGTAAAAGAAGAGGTGCCATGGAGTTGGAGATAACCAGAGGAAGGACACTCTGTGACTTTGCAGGAACCTTTCCCTTTGGCCCCACTTGCCGTTCACTGTAATTTCAGTAGCTGAGTGCTGTTTGTGGGTGAAAGTAACGTTTGATTGAGCCATTGCCTGTGCATCCCAACCAGCCCCATGAAAAATGTTTCAGAAGACACCCATGAAGTTCAGATGTTTCCTCCTCACTTCTTTGGCATGACTGTTGCTCAGAACTGCGCTGAGCAGACACGGTGTTCCAGCCCTACAGTGGATGGATGGATGGATGGATGGACGGAAGGAATTTTTGCCAGATCTGAGTTGTGCACCAACTTGACATCGTGCTGAAATTCCAAGCTGCCTTCAAAGCTGTTTCTTTTCCCACAGATGGTTGTCTCCATGTTTCCACTTGCTGTGACCACCCTGTATCACAGGGAAAGAATATTTGAGCAACCCCATCTGTGTCTGAAGGGTGCTGCAATATTCCATGCACACAGTCATGAAAATATGAATGGGATGGCATTTATATTCCCCAAATTCAGGTGCTTCCAGTGTGTACATTACATCATTCTAAATTGCCAGGGCTCCTGTTCCAGTCAGTGGAGAGCCAGTTAAAATACTGAGTGGAGTTGGGTTCAACTCAGTTTACCAAAAATTGTGTCAGTGTTAGGATGAGGGGTGATGTCACTCACTCTGTTGAATCTGTTGATTTGCTGTCTGACTTCCTCAGGTGGAGCAGCCAACAGTGCAGACCACTGCATTTAATCAGTCACATCTTTCGTTATGAATACACCCTGAGGTTTGATTTAGAAGGAAATGAAGACATGAATTCACCTGAAAAAGCCAGATGAATTTTCTTGATACCTGGCTAAACCCTCGCAGGAAGGCTTTTCTTCCCTTTATTGCCAGGTTGTGCTGGAAGGCCAAGAAGCTCTGCTCCTGCTGTGAAGTCCCTGGAGGAGAAAAATAACCATTCAGTGCACTGAGAAAAACCATCTTTCTTCAATTTAGCCAACTCTTCATGGTCTAACTGTCTTTTTTCTTCATCCCCCAGACACGGCAGCTGGTAAAAGAATGCCTAAATTGCCACTAGACTCTGAAGTTTGTATTTGTCTGTAGCACAGAGACAGAGAATGCTGCAGGCACCAGTTTCACTCACTTATAAATGATCACTATAGAGAACTACTTATTTTCCCTTGGTATTTTTACCTAAATAATGGTCTTGAGGATAGGGACAGCAGATAATACTCTGCTCTGTTCCTCTCATGGCTGAAATGATGCTCCATAGACTTATAAGAAATAGTATAATATGAATTTTAGAAAACAGGCAGTGCATCAAAGAATGGTGAAAATAGGTGCATTAGTAGTTGTGAGGTACTCAGGAAAGAAAAGTAGCCATAGAAAGCCCTGAAGAAAGGAGGAGGAGGCTAAATTAGGATTGTGGTGCAATCTTTGTTTACTTCAGGAATCCAACTGCCTAACAGTGAGAAAATTGGAGCTACTAGTTTAACTTACTTTTTGTTTAGTTGTCCAGAGGAAATTCTTTTGTGCTAATAGATTGTTTTCATTCAGTAGCTACATTTTTCCACATAAGTTTTAACTATTAAAAAATGATGTCATGAATTAAATAATCAGAAGTATTAATGAGGTCTAGAGACAGACATGCAAAAGCAGTAGGGAAAGATACAAAAGCAAGAAGGAAAGACCCAAGAGACAACAATGTGACACTGGAGAAGTAAAGCAAATGTATGGAAATCTGCAGAAAGTGTAGAAAAAAAATTTGAAGCATTTGGTTTAAAACTGGGAGTAAGTAGCTAGCAATCACATTTTTTGAAAAACTGTCTGTAGTAGATAATTTTATAGGGAAATGCTACTTCTCTGAGCCATCCCAGAGACTCTCTCCCTCCTTTCAGTGCTCATTGAAGTCCATTATCATCAACATCTCCCTCTACTCCCAATGGAGTCTCTCTTTTAGGATTCCTTCCCACTCTATTTGTCCTCAACACTTTGAATCACTTGGCCTTTAAAATTTGGTTCCATCCAGACTTTGGGGTGAATTTTTATAGATGCAAGAATGGGACTTTCACATACTTCATGTCTTTTCAGTGACATTCTGAGACAGACCCTCTCCAGGAGCTTGGCCAGACACGCTTGCAGGGGTGTAGCTGATAGCCAGGTTTGATAGCTCAGGTGCTCATAAACTCTGTGCTGACACAGTTTTGCCTCTTCAAGGCTGGAGTTAATTGGCCAGACCTTTGTCCATGTCCTTTGGATCCTCAGGGCTCAGACATCTTTTCAAATTCCTTTGCAATGAGAATGACTGCCTGGCAAAGGTCTATTCTATCCCTTTTTATTTTGGTAGGAAACATCAGAGTGTGAGAAGTACCAGACTGGACTTAAGGCAGTGTCAGTTTGTGCTGTGGCTTATCTCTCATGTTAGTGAGAACTGGACATTTCAGAGGAAAGTTTAAGAATCCGAGATACAGATTTCCTCTTCATTTCTAAACCAGGAGCTGGCCTTGTGTAGACTCTTGATTCGTGGGCATTAATGATGATGGTTTTCACTCATTAATTGAAGGACTCCTGAAGTACCTCCCAGAGTGCTGCTAAGACAATAGAAAAACTTATATTTATTGTTTGTAAATCAATGTAGAGGAATTTATGATCTCAACTGACACTGCAAGAGGAGTAAAAGGACTTCTGGCACTCTTCCTCCTGACTGACAAGTGCCACTTTATGATTCTCCACACAATAACTCTGGATTTCTCAGATTTAGCAAATTCTCAGTGAGATCTCTTTTTACACCATGGGCTTTTGCAGGCTGCTCTTGAGCAGTGCTGGAAGAAGATCCTGACTCAAGAAAAAAGTCTCTTTGCCAGTCTCTTATGGAAGGAAAGCAGGTTTTGAGGCAAAGTCCTGCCATGCTTGTGTATTCATACAACATCCTAGCTTCACCTGAAAGCCACATTTGGGAAAGCATCAGCTTGGCTCCCAGAAGCACCAATGAGGTGCAAGCAGCCTTTTAAACCTCTCCTGACAAGTGAAGGAGGGCAGATTTCTCAGGTCCAAACCCCATTTCTCTGAAATAGCTGACATGACAGATGTGTGATGATTGAAATGATGGCTAAACCCCATTATGCCATGAAAATGTCACTCATTAGGCCCTACCAACTTCAATTTTGTGCTTTGTTCTCAGAGGCACGATGTGACAGGGTCTCACATCTCTGCTGTGAAGAGCAAACAGTGCCATTACCTCCTTGCTGACAATGAGAAAATGAATAGAGGCTGAAATATGAAGTACCATTATAGGAAATTGGTTGGTTATTAGACTGTATTTGCTACAGCAGTTACAGATCTCAGTTCTGTACAAAAACAAAACCCACAAAGCCCAGAAACACAGCTCGTGGCTCAATATTCAGATGCATGCTGGCAGCCCTAGGTACCCCTGTCATTGTCAGCCGAGTCCCTGTGGACCTCCAGCCTTGGACTTCCTTGGCAATAACTTGGCTCATCCGCAGGCAATGTGGGTTGACTTTGATGTTTGTGACTCTGGTTCAATTCTTAACTTTGTAAAATAAACATTTTTTTTTTCTTTTGCAAAGCTGTAAAGAAGCTCCCTCTTTTGATCAGAAGTTTTTTGGGACAAAGAGTATTTCTCACTGTGTACTTAGTGCCATAGGCATTGATCTCAGATGGCGACTTGCTTTAATACAGTAATTAATGAAACAGTAACGATATTTCCTTTGTGCTAAGATCTGTGAGCAGGTTTCCATGGCAACAGCCCATGCACAAGCTTCTTGCCTGTAGCAAATTTGAAGTTATTTGAATCATTCACATTCTTTTAAAGAAAGAGGGCTGCTGTGACTCAAATTAACTCAGATTTACTGCAAGATGAAAGTACATACAGGGGCAGCTACCTCAGGTCAGCTGATGCACAGAAACCTTTTACCCTGCATTAACTCACTGGTGTGTTTGAACCTTCCATGCTACCATAGGAGCTTTTATCTCAGAATCATAAAACATTTTTGGTTGGAAGACACTTTCAAGGTCATTTAGTCCAGCACCCAAATATAGGAAATAGATGTATTTTCCATAAATTTGTTTTTCTCTCTTCAGCTATTTTCTGCCAACAGAATCCATACTCATTTTATACTAGGACAGCATTTGCATCAGATCTTCATCTTTAGAGTCCAGAGAGGGAAGGAGAACATATTCTGGCTTGAATTCTTCCACAGCCTTTATTTCCCTTGATCATGCTCAAGTGATAATCATGAGTGATGGGCATTAGGGATGCGTCTGGTCATGATGGATCCAGCTCATAGTGGCTTTGGGGGGAGACAGATAACAACACAATAGTCAAGGATTAATCTGAGCAATGCACCCTCACCCCCCCAAACATTGTGCTGGTCAAGGTCTGGCTCAAGCCAAGTTTAGAGAGACTAAATTCTGTAGTCAGTATGCAAATATCAGTGTAAGTCAGTTATTTTCCCCATAAATAGTGGCCAACTCAGAGCTTTTTGGGCTCTCCTGCAGATCAGCAGAGTGCACATCATGACTTTCCCTTGAGTAGGGATCCTCTCAAGATTACTCCTTGAGACTGGAGAATCCTTATTGTGTGAGATACTCAGTAAGTGAGTTTGAAATAAAAGCACTGAAACTTTGAAATCTTAGCTAAGTGATATGAAGGATTGATTATGCACAAGTAATCCTTCAGACATAAACCACTGACCCTGTTTAGAACACGAGGGAGCCCTCTCTGACCCTCTTGACTCAATGGGAGGGTGTCCGTGACAGTTTTGTCTGACCTTGTCCTCTGTGCAGTAAAAAATCAAGAGTACTTTGCCACTCAATCTTTTTAGACCACGGTCCCATTTACTATCAAACTCTGTTAAATCTCTGGTTTATAAAAATAAATATATTGCTAGTCTGTTACAAGTGAAGTAATGCGTCACAACATCAATGACAAGGACACAAGACTCCAAGCAGCAGGATCCTTTTTGGTTGCTGATCCCCATATTTCTCTTCTTCCAAGAGAAATGTTCCTTACAAGCAGATGGTGAGGCAGTTCCAAAGGAGAAAGTTTGGAATGGAGAGAAGTATTCTAGACCAAAGCTTTTTATAATTTATTTGCTGTATCAATGAGTACTTGAATAGTCAAAGAGAGTCAAAGAAGCAAAAGCCTTCTGAAGCAAAGGAAAAGTATTAATTATCATACAGATCTTTTAGTTTTCTTCTTTCTAATGCAGGAGGAAGTGTCTCAGCAGATCAAGAGACAGACAATAGCAATAATCTCTTGCCTTCCTCTCTAGTGGGAAATTGTGGTGAACTAATCTTTAAAAGTCTTTGCCACCAATTTTTAAGGAAAAAGGCTCCAACAAATATTTTATTCCAGTGATATATTTTTTGTATTCATCTGGTGTCATAGGGGTGTCTATGTCTTGGGGTGACTTTATGATGTGTATCCCGTATCGCTGCCCTATGCCCAGAAATTAATTCTTGTGCCTTTCTATGCCTCTAAACTGAGCCTGAGAGGAGGAAGGAAAAAACTGAGCAAAACTTTTTCAAAGGAGTTTGCAGCTTGTTCAAGGTCACACAGAGATAGCAACTTTTTTTTTCCAGCCAGCTTTCAGCCAGTTTTTCAGTTTCTTTTTCTCTGGAGAGAGACTGAGAGTTGAACTTTTTTTTCCTTCCCTGGAATTTCAGATTTTTTCCCTTTTTCTGTGGACAGCTTCAATATCAGAACACATCGGGAGGACTTTCCACCGGGCACAGAGGGCCTGGCACTGGGCCAAGCCCCAGCTCCAAGGAGACCAAAGGGAGGACTCGAACACTTTCCCAGGTTTTTTCTCCACAGCGAGAGATTTCATTATTTAGCATTATTTTCCTTTTCCCGTGTGTTTGTTAAATAAATAATTTTTATCTCTTTCACTTTCCTTTGAGGAAAATTTATTTTTCCCGAAGCTGGTGGGGGAAGGGGTGGTTGTACCTTCTCTCAGAGGATATATTTCTAAATTTGGCCAAATGGGAACAGCCTAGAACAGTCACTTGGCTTTATTTATAAGGCCTCTATGGCCTGAGTCTTTGGGCAAATCCTTACTGCAAGGATGTGAAACATATTGAAGTGGAACATCAACAAAATTTGTAATTGGGACCTGGTCTGAGATAGAATACTAGACTTGGATATTCTGATATTATCCGTTGGTATCTAAAATAATAACACGGGTTTAACACCTTGGTAACTTGATGGAATAAGGTTCTTGGGCTCTTCTAAAGGTAAGGACATCTTCAGCTATATATTGAATTTAAAGACAGATTTAGTTGAGATCAGAGAGGGACTTTTGAGAGTATCAGTCAATTTCCCCTCTGTGAACTGTGGATGTCTTTCTTACACCACTGTTCTCCCAACGTTTGAGTTTAGATCACTCCTAGGGACAAGGCACTGGGATAGAAAGATAGTGAAGCTAGACTATTGAACTTCTTCACCTATGCAGTCTGGAAGTGTGACCTACTAAATCTAGACCTGGAGAAGATCCACATGGCAGAACCCCTAGAAAACCCCAGAAAGGTGAGTTACTAAAAAGCTCCAGCATTCTTTGTTTTTCAGGTCTAAAAATACTTTTATATAAAAGACTTCAAATTGTTTTTTGTGCTAAACACACAAATGGAAATCTCACTGCACTGCACACATTATATCACTAAAATAAATACTGTTGTCTTTAATATTTAAAGAGATTTTTGAAACAGCCACAGAGGATGAAAAATACAAGCCAGCGAAAGCGTTCCGTGTCTCGGCATCCTACAGAGGCGTATTTCAATTCTTCTGCTTTAATTTCTTTAGCTCTCAAGGAATTCCAAGGTCTCTGAAATGGCATGCTGGGCAGGGAAACAGAGCTGTTGTCCCCAGGGTTCCTCTGGCTCTTTATTATTCACCATCACAGGAATTTTTCTTCACTGTAGGCTGAGGACCTGCATCATGTACTCCTCAAAGCTGTTGGAGTAGCAAATACACGATGCCCAGTGTATCCCAAACACCATCAGGCACAGATACTTAAGGTAGGACAGGGGACATGGGCTTTCCTTAATTCTGTCTGTGCTACCGGAGCTGAGTTCAGCATCTGTTGAAGCTAGTAGGAACTTTGCTGTTGCCTTTTTTGGGATGAGTAGAATCAGTATGAGCAGAAACTTGTCCCTCACAGACTGATTCCAGATGAGGTTCCTTGCCTTAACCCTGTCCCAGAGCTGTGTGTCTGACCCTGCCAGACCTGTGCCTGTGTTACACTAAGGACACAGTCAGGGTGCCATAAACAGCAAACCTGTGTCCCAAACACCCATCCCTCCAGGTGGATTCCCTGGGACACTCAAATTTTCTTAGTGTTGAATTTTACTGGTGCATGATGGGTTTAGAAAGTTGTGAAGGAAGCGCATGGGCCAATTCTCAAGCAGTGCATGTCAGTCCAAATCCAGAGTGATGCTGAGTGCATTTGGTCACAGTTACTGGGACTGGAATTGTGAGCAAAAAAGCAGTCACTTGTTCTCTGTTGGATGCCTTTAATTCCTTTAACTACAGTAGTTCTTTGCCTGCAGTAAAGGGAGGGAGAAATTACCTAATTGATTGATTTTGAAGAGGGACTTATTGCAAGGGCATGTAGTGATAGGACAGGGGGGAATGGCTTTAAGCTGGAAGAGGGTAGATTTAGATTGGATATTATTAAGAAATTCTTCCCCGTGAAGGTGGTGAGGCGCTGGCACAGGTTGCCCAGAGAAGCTGTGGCTGCCCCATCCCTGGAAGTGTCCAAGCTGGATGGGTCTTGGAGCAACCTGGTCTAGTGGAAGCTGTCCATCTCAGGGGCTTGGAACAACATGATCCTGAAGATCCCTTCCAGCCCAAATCATTCTATGATTCTGAATAGGTGAACTATAACAGCTTCTACCATCAGAAAAAAATCTGTTATTTTGGAGACTCATAAAGTTAGGAATACCCACATGGCTCAAGTTCATGGACACATACACATCTCTACACTTGCTTGGCCAGTTTTGAATTCTGCATTTCTGGATTAATATTTTGAGATCTGACTTTTCTGCTGCAGGTATCCCAATGTAACTCTGGCGCCATACTGTGACCAATCAGATCCTTTCTGTGCACAACATGCACAATCAAACATAACTCAGGTGTCATATCCAGTAGACTTAGGGCTACAATTCAAAGTCCATTTAAAGCAGAATTCAGATGCCTTTCCTTCATCAGTTTGTTCCCCAATTTTTGCATTTAATTGTAGCAGTGATTATGTATATTCCCTGCGTCTGGCATCATAGTCCTTCCTAATGGTCATTTTGTATTTCCCTCTCCTATTCAACTGGAAAATTTCCACTGTGTAGAGCAGAGGAAGGATTGTCAGCAAAGACTCATTTGGGAACTGTTCTCCTTTATTTTCAATGGACTTACACTTTCACAAAGTCTTATCTTACAGCCAGAGAAAAGAGGGTTGAAAGGCTCCTGGCAAGATTATCTACTCCATCACCCTGCCCGAGGGCAGGGTAGACTCTTTATGGACTGGTTAGCCACTCTTTTGTGTAAATCATTCATAGAGTGCCATCACATGGAGCCAAGAGTGCCAAACACACACTCCATAATTCATTCCACTGAGACTTTCACTGGGAAACTCCTCTTCCTTCTCAACCCTTTCTAGGCCCTCCAGGCTACAGGAGCATTTAGAAACCACACATACCTAGAACCTTTCTCTGACCACAGCTGGACAATGGCTGGTACACTCACCACTGACCTGTCTTGCTGCCCAAACCAGGATTGATGCAGCCAAGCTGCCTGTTGGGAACAGTCCCTGTCTTCTGTCAGTGCTTCAGAGTTGTGTGGGAATTGCACAGGATAATGAGCTACTCCAGGCTGCAGCAGCACCAGGGACTGGTTTAGCAGAAGAGATAATTAACTCTGAGCGTTTAACACTGTC
This sequence comes from Corvus moneduloides, assembly GCF_009650955.1. Classification (NCBI taxonomy): domain Eukaryota; kingdom Metazoa; phylum Chordata; class Aves; order Passeriformes; family Corvidae; genus Corvus; species Corvus moneduloides. Next base: position 163,050,493 of record NC_045476.1, read on the forward strand.
TCTGACACTGTTTATTGCTAGTATAGGTCCAGCTTTGGAATTTTCCTTCATTACATGCTGAGCAGCGTTGTGCTGGTCCTCACATCATCATGCTTGAAGCAGTGCTGAGCTCACCCTTATTAAGTCAGTGTGTGGCTTGGAAATACTCAGATTTGGTGGCGTCTCAGCTAATTTATGTTGAAAAATGTTAGTTTTCTTTATAGTTCTAGTCACATCCAGATGATCTGATTTTTTCTGTGGAAAAAAGGAGGGGTGTTCTCTGTAAAGCACTGCTTGAAAGGAAATTCCGTGGTTAAAAAAGCCTCTGTTTATTGAGATTGTTGTGGCCACCCTGTGCAATGATACAACACAAAGTCTGATCTGATTACCCTGCAAAGGAATATTTTCTACTGATGACGTGACAGGAGACCTGGGCTTTTTGGGGTTGGGGATGTCCAGACTGTATCCCTTGTACTGCTGCAGCAGCAGCAAAGCCCTGGCATGCAGCGTGCTCACTGAAGCATTTCTCAGTGCTTGCTGCATTGCTATTTATGCTTTACTATGTATACAGCAGGCATGGCCCTCTCTCCTTGCCATTCTTCAATCCTGCTGCCACAAAATAATGCCAGAGAGGGGCTCAACTGGTTATTAAAAATCTACTTTCCAGGTTTTTTTTTCCAGATTTCACCTTTCGTGTTAAGGGGGCCTCTCTGCTCTTGGTGAAATGCAATTAAACCTCCTCAGTCATCTCCTTACTGGCCTCTTGGTGGTACTCTTAACTCAGCATATTCACCAGCTGCTCTGGCTGCCTTTAAAGGCATCGATCCTGCTCTAAGAGAACTAACATTTTTAAGTGGATACTAAATATATACAAACTTTATGGACACAAAGCAAGATTTTTTAAAGGATTTGCCAGAGATACAGAAGCTTGGCTCACTGATCCACGCTGACCTACTTCAGGGCTTCACCTGCTATGTGAAGCCCAGTGCTGAGATCTGTCAGATATCCCTGGAGCACAGATGTTTGGCTCCAGTGCTTACACTGGGAAATGAAGGCAGAATGAAAAGGGAGGTTGTCATTTGCACTCTTAGCAGTTTGTTTAGTGCCAGGCAAAAGAAAAGGGTCCTGCTGCTGTCAGGAACGTGCTACAGTGAATGCTGAGGCAGGTTTAATTCAGTGTCTGTGTTCCAATGGAGACCCAAATGGCCAAGGAACAGCCCCCCTGAGGGAAATGATGTGTGGAGTCTGAGGAATCCAAGGTGCATGGAATTGGTTAAGGCTTTCCTGCAAAGAGTGTCAGAACAGGGTTAAAACCTATCTTCATGTTTAGAAAATCAAGAAACATATGGATTAGGGTGAAACTAAGGATACTTTCAACTGGTGGTTAGAGTCTAAATCTAAGCCTGGGATCCTAAGTTAGAATCACAGAATCATTAAGAGGGGAAAAGACCTCTGAGATCATCAAGTCCAAGCATTAACCCAGCACTGCCAAGCCACCACTAAACCATGTCCCTGACTGCCACATTTAAACATCTTCTAAATACTTCCAGGGATGGTGGCTCCACCCCTGCTCTGTGCAGCCTGTTACAGTACTTGACAACCATTTAGATGCAGAGATTTTTCCTAATAGCCAACCTAAACCTTCCTTGGATTAATACAACTGCCCCAAGCTCAGCTCTTGATCACCAAGAAATTTTTAGCAGAAAAAATTACCTCAAAAGTTAGTTTATTTGATTGGAGTAAGTAGAATTATGCATTGCAAGTTAAGTTACTTACACTGACTTAATGTTCCTACTGTGGGCCAGACATGATCTGCAAATAATTTGTTTTGGTTTTTTGCTAAATATTTGTCAATGGCTTTAGAGCCAACTCATACCACAGATCTGCTCACAGTTCTCTTTGCTGACTGCCTTGGATGCTCAAACTGTACACAGATTCTGCTCTGCACTGAGTTGAATGAAGGCTTTCCTGAAATGGAAAATAATTACTAAGGAGATAACACATAAAAAATACATACAGATATATTTGCTAAATACATACCATGTACTGAAGATATTTATTGCAGCTGCATTTAGGGGGAAGAAGGGAAGAAGAATGAAAAGAAAGAGAAGGTGGAGGCAAGAGAGAAAGGAATAAAGTCAAATATTACTATAATGAGTTAAAGTCTTCACAATTACAGAATTAGAAGCAAACAACACTGCAAATATACTGCAGTTATGTCCAACACCTTCTCTATTCCCACTCTCCCTGTCAGGCAGAGGTTTAAATGAAGATAAGTGGTTTTTAGATCCTTTGTCATTCTCTGAGACCACTAAAATAGAAAATGTCCAACACCTGCTGCAAGCATATTAACAATCAGATGAAAAATTAATGCCTACAAATCCTCAGAGTTAACTTTTCCCTTCAGCCATTAGCAGTTAATAAGAAAAAAGAATGCTGCAGGAGGGAAACAGATCCAAAGCATCTGCCCTTAGGGATCAAAATTGCCGGCAGGGTAATCATTAGGACAGGCAGGGTAATCATTAGGACACAGGGATTTCTGCTGGCTCCTCAGTGGAGCTTGGAGTTCTGTCTGTGAAAACACTGCCTCTGTCACTGGTAGAGTGACCAGGTGTGCAAAGGGGCTGCAAAGGGGCTGCAAAGGAGCTTCTTCCTTGTGCATTGAAGGCTAGGCCACCTCAGTGGCCCAAACATCACAAAGGGGAGCCAGGTGACCTGGTTCTTGCCCTCGTTTTGTCACTGGCTGGGTCAGGTTGGTTAGTTGTCACATCCCATGTCTGTGCCTCAATTTCTCTTGCTGTAAATGCCTTGACTAGGACATCATTTTCTGTAAATGCCTTGAGTAAGATTAAAACTGCTCTCTCTGAGGCTTTGCCTTTATTATTTATCATAATATAAAAAAAAGAAAATCAATATTTTTGCTAGTCTTCTGTTTTTTCTTTATTTCTTCAACCCATCTGATCTCACTCTTCAAGTCTGCAATGTTTTAGTTTGAGGCCAGCCCAGAGAGTGGCTGTGCTGATTCCAGGGAGGATCAGGCACTGTCCCCCAGGTCTGTGGTGCTGTGGCCTCCTTGGACACAGCATAATCCCAAACACCATCTCCTGTTTTAGGATCCTCTTTCCTTTCCCTACACCATTGCTGGCTCCATGCATTTCCCCTTGGAGAGAGAAAGAACTGTGGTGAAGGCAGGAACAAAGCCACCAGGATTAGTTCAGTATTCCCCAAGGATCTTTCCTTATCTGCTGCTTGCAGTCTGCCTCTGTTGCCTTGGCACACCTCAGGCTGTCCAGATATGAACAATGGCAGCAAGAGAAGGCTCCAGGGAGGCCTTAGAGCCCCTTCCAGTTCCTAAAGAGATTCCAAGAGAGCTGGAGAGGGACTTTGGACAAGGGCATGGAGTGCAAGGACAAGGGGGAATGGCTTCAAACTGACAAAGGATAGTTTTAGATTGGATATTAGGAACAAATTCTTCCCTGTGAGTGTGGTGAGGAACTGGCACAGATTGCCCAGGCAAGTTGTGGATGCCGCATCCTTGAAAATGTTCAAGGCCAGGTTGGAAGGGATTTGGAGCAACCTGGGATAGAGGACGGTGTCCCTGCCCATGACAGGGTGTTGGACTAGATGGTCTTGAAGGTCCCTTCCAACCCAAACCATTCCCTGATTCTGTGATGCAACTGGAGAAAAGGAATAATTTTTACTCAATTTTTCTGAGATAAAGCTCTTATTACCCAGTGCTTGTCATTCCCTTCTATGTCTCTGAAGCATAGAAACAGTTTTGAGACGAGTTTAAAAGTACAGCCGAACGCTCTTGGCTTCATCCTTGCAAGGACAACAGCGCAGCAACTCTCTGGGGCCACGCTGGGAGTGAGAAAGGGCCTTTTGCAGAACGGGTTTGTGAGCAATATGGGACAGGATGAAATCCAGCGACTTCGTGCATGGCCAGCTGAACTGTTACACAAATGAAAAGTTAATCACACCTTTTTTCTTGCTCTCTCCCTCTTCACTTCCTTCTGCTGAAACCTTGGAGCTGAAGCAAATGGGTGCTATTATGTGCTCCAAGTGATTTAAAGTGGCAGAAAGGAAGGGAAATGTCCATTAAGGGTTACAATTGCTGGAATAACACAATAGCAAAATATTATCTTGCTCAGGTACCTGCTATCCCTCACTTTGTGGCAGAGGCAACGTGGATATTTCCCTGCAGACTACCCCATCAGTCAGCCTGTCTGCTCCATGGGCTGCAGAGGTTGTGGCACAGGGGAGCTGGCAGGCAGGTCCTGGACTGCCTTGGGATGCTGCTGAGAACTGTCATGTGGTATCTGGGCAAAATTAATGGCAATGAAGAGTTTCTTTAATCAGTGGGTGGCTGCTTTGCTCTCTCCAAATGGGATGAACTGCCCACATTCAGTTCTTGGCTGTCCTTCATGCCAGCTTGGTAAAGGCAAGTGCCTCAGTTTCTCTTCTGTAGCGCAGAAGTTTCTCTGTTAAGAAAGGATAAAGGGCAATAGTCTCTCCACACTTTGCTGGAATGCTTTGAAAATGCTTTCAGAATATGAGCTATGACTGTATCATCACTGAACTCTCTATGGTTCAGCATTTTTTGTTTCTTTGCCCTGTATCAAATTTTGACTGCAATATTAGGAATTTCACTTGAAGCCCCATTCTGAGAAAGCATTATCTCTGATTTAACTCACCTTGGCTGGAAAGGTAGTCTTGGAAGGCTCTGTCTGCACAGGATACTCTTCAAGTACTGGTCATTTGGGTGGATAAAACCTTTGCTGAATGTAGGTGCAGCTTTGCCATCAAGGTAGGGCACCCAAACTTTGCAACACTATTTTATTTCATTGTTCCTGTTGCTCCATTTTTCATTTGAGCTTGGCTTTCTATAAATTTCTGACTTGAGGGCTCTCTTTTGTGTGGACTCTCTAATATATAGCAGGAGTTGGTCTCACAGTTTATGTTTTCCTATAATGCAGGAGTTAAGAGTGATTTTTTTCCTCTTCCTGGCTGATTATTTTCATGAATCATGCAAGACAGTATCTTTGAACTCCCCATCCCTGCACTAAACTCGATTTGAATTTACCACCTGGTTAAAAAAAAGTAAGAAAAATGTATGCATAGAGGTGAAGGGCTCTTGTGTTCACATCTTGATATATATAAAAAGGGAAAGAAATCCTCTTTTTTTCTCCAGATTGCAAAGAAGGAAGGAAGGGGAAATGCCCTTTTTATGGAAATTTGGTCTGCAGCAAGATCAGAGTTCTCTTCCTAGGAATGTTCAGAAGACACTGGGAAGAGTGCATTGTATTTGTTGTTTTAGTCAGTTTTACATCCCCAATAGTGCAAACAGCTTAATTAAATTAAATTAATTATTGATGGTTGGATTAATAAAATGTATCTCCAAACCTTAGAGAAGAGAGACTTAGAGTAATCTGATAAGGCACCACTGAGATTGGTGGTGGAGAAATACTTGGTGATATAACTCCTGACCAAGGGTATGGTTTCAGCCCATAACGTTGCTTTTACAGCAACAAACCTCACACAGTCATTTGTTTTCTGATCAATTTGTCTCAGTTTCTCTCAATGAGCTCCCAGGGATTTGGGAAGCTTCTTGGGATGGATAAGGAAACCAGTTTATTTATTTTATTTTTCTAGTAGTACCATTTCTCAGAGAACATTTCCCTACCGCAGCGGACATGAAAAGCCAAATCATAGAATATCTTGAGACTAAAGGGATCCACAAAGATCATTGAGGTCCACCTGATCACACTCTATGGCAGACTGGATGTTCCTTCTACATCTGGACCTGCTTGTGTAACAGGTCCACCAAAACACCTGGGAAGTTTAGGATCAGAGTCAGGTGAGTCTTGATTTGTTTGTTTTTGTTTTTTAAGTCCAAGAATGGTTTGGGGATGAATGTAAATCTTTGGAGCTCTTGGTTAATCCCCAGCCCTTCTTGCTTTCATACTTCTTTTATATTTGCACAAATGGATTTCTATAGGTACTGTTATCCACATTTTAGCAATTAAAAATTCCTTTTCCAAAGTCCTCAAATCAAAATAAATTGGGCTCTAAGAGCAAGCCCTTGCAATACTGATAGGGATAGAATGAACTGAACTTTGCATTGTTCTATACTCATCCCTTATTTCAAGGATAATCCCTACTTGCCTTAGGCTTTCCTTTCCTTAAAAAATGAAGATTTCAAAAACTATATTATATGTCAAGATTTTTTCACAGATACTTTACAGAAAAAGTAATAGATATTTTTATAATGTGCTATCAAACCCTTTTACTAAACTATTTTTTTCTAGCATGCACAGTAAGGAAGAGTATTTTTGTGCATTGCAAGCTATATTTCAATTCCTATTGAAAGTATTTATGAATAATATTAACCAAATTCTCCTTGGATTAATGGTGCATACCTGTGTGTGCTTTTACACATCATACACACCTGCATACACTGTGAATGTGTGTCAACAGGCATTAAGTAAGCTCAGCCATACTTCAAATTTGCATTTTGTGACCTTGGTTATGAGCTGCTGTTTGAAGGGAGAAAGAAAAATGTTCTTATACATGAAAACATAATTTAAAAAAAAGAAAATTAAAGAAATTATCAGTAACACTAAAAAAAAAAAAAAAACCAGAACAGACTAAAACATTCAACACTACCCCTGTTTAGTGATCAGCAGAGAAATCTTAGTGATGATAAATCTTCCTTTTATGTTTGGTCTACTGCACTCACTGTATACACACATATAGCTATTACCATCTAATTAGAATCCATTAAATCAATTAAATCATCTTCTCTGATATTTTCCATTCAGGGAAGTAAACCAGTTAATCTGCCATATTAACTGTTGAGAATACTGATCGTAGTGTGCAGGGAAGATGTTCCCTTACTTGAAAGATGGAAAGGTCATCAGGCTTCTGGGACTCACTTGCTTCTTTATCCCATTAATTCCCCCACTGTTATGTCTCCAGATGAAGAGGCTGAGTCCTTGCAAACTGCTGGGAAGGAATAGATCAGAAGAGCAATTGTGTCTAAGATTTGTGCTTTTGTGTGGAATGAGCCCTGGCTCAGCTGCTCGGTTGGTGATGCCCAGCCCAGCTCCAGCAGAGCAGTTCTCTTAGCAAGGTCCTGCTGCCTGATGTCGGGGACAGGGGCAAAACCAACATCCTTGGCTTGGGTGGCATTTCAGGAGGAGCAGCACTGAATGTCCTTCAAGTTTCTAATGTCCGACCCAGAGCGGGAGCAGCCAATGATTCACTTCCTATGCACGTTCCGGTGACATTGACAGCCCTTCCTCTTGCAGACAGCCCCTGATACCCAAACCCACACAATACAAGATATGTCTCAACAGTTCCTGATACACTCTGTGACATTTCTGTCCATCTTGACTTTGACTGCAGTCAGGACTTCTTCTTTTAGGTGGAGAGCTTTTGGATGAGCCAAGAAAAATTTTATTTTTCCTTAGTGCCATTGTCGGCACCTGCTGGCTCACAACATGACAAAGGGGATTTGAGCCCTGTGATCTCTCCTGCCTCAGCTCTTTTTCTCTGTGCCCTTGCACAATGCCATGGCCATGTGTGAGGGAACCAGGACAAGAATTTCTCTGCAGGCTTGATGATCAACAGTTTGGAGAAGTGTCACCAATGGCACTCTGCATAGGTAGTGAAAAAGTCATGGCAGGAGGCAATTCAGATTCGATCCAAGTGTCCCACATATGACAGTACTAACCCTCAGAAAGAGTGACAACCTTTCTAGACCAAAGGTAAAGAAGATTATGAAGTGGTCCAACTCCAGCACAGAAGACTGAATGCAGATGGTCCCAGAAATGCATGTCCTGGTGAATTGCTTCCTAGGATGGGTCGGGGCTCCATGAAGATGCTGAAATTTATGTTCATCTGTCATGTTGATTACTTCACGGGCACAATCTGTTTTAAATGATGAGGGGTGCTGGGACCTCAGTTCCACATATTTATCTAAAAAAACATCCCTGGGCTGGACCCACAAATTTATCAGTGATGCAGTGACAAGCTCTATTTCTGTCCTTACAGTGTAAAGGATCTCTGTGATTCAGCGTAAAGTGTGATCAGCATAAAGTGTGATCCAGTCTAAAGCATCTTCTGGGCTTGGGCCAGAACATGGAAAAGGAAGGTAAATTCTTACCTTAAAAAGGCAGATTTGATGCCAGCCAGTTCAGTAATGAACACAGGAGGTTTGTCCAAAAAAAAAGATGATTTTTTCACCCAAAGATTGATAAAGATTTTAGAAGGGAATAATCTTCCCTGTGGAAACATCCATTTGTCTCACTGACCATGGCAAGGAGCTGAGGGCAACTTTTCCAAGTTGTTGTCAGATGAAACCCCCCCTGGATGGCAGGATTAGATATGTGCTAAAAATTCAGCTTTATAGGCTCATGGCCCCTAATTCTTGGGGTCTGGTACTTTGGGTGATGTTCAGGTGGTATCTTCTGAAGATGAAGTCCAGTTCCTCACCTCTCTTCTTCAGGGTTCAGATAGTGCTGGTTTGTTCCCTCTGCCTATTTTGATTTTCTTTTGGGTTCAGAAAAGTCTCCTCCTATGAGGAGCTGGGGCAATGTCTCTTCAGTGCTCGTGGTCACAGAGCAGAGCCAGGAGAAAGGAAAAAAACCAGCAAAACCCTTATTCTTGGCAAAACTACAAAACCTGCAAGGACAGGATTAGGTCTGTGTTAAGTAATGCAGGCCTGGGTCCAGCTGTGTCTTGCGTGCTGCTTTAGCTGTTTCTGGCTATTCTTTGCTTTTAGGTGGTGTGTGGGTTATGATAAAAGTTTCTCCTGTCAGGAATGAGAAAAATTCCTATGATTTTTTTTGGGTGCTTGGGTTTGAGCAACTACCAAGCTGCTCATTAGCTTATGTCCTTGTCTTCTGCTATTTTTAAATAAAATATTTCTGCAATCTTTGATGAATCTCTGTTTTTATTGCAGATATCAGTGATTTCTATGATAGTTGTGTGTCCTATTTTCCCTTGAATACCGCAAAGTCATGAAAAATGGTTCCAATAAGTTGTTCACATGACACATATGCAGATAAACTGGCCTCTTCTTCAAGAGGAGAGGGAGAGATCGTGTAATTTAGAGGAAACTCTGAAGTTACCCGTAAACCCAAATGGATGCAATAACCACCAGCTAAAAGTTCATGTGCTGTTTGCACCCGGGAATTGTCAGTCACCATGGGCTGGTGGTGGGGTCACATGTAAGAGGGCTGTTTATGTGCTATTTTCTTTTTATAGTTTAAATCAATAAGCTGATTGGGCCGAGCTGGGTCGATCCTCCTGAGCTTTATTTACAATTATCCTGTAACGGCTGGTACAGTGGTGCTCTAGAAGTGAACATTCTACAGCAATTCTTTTTTGAGGCAATATATCTTCAGCTCAGTCTGAATCCTGCTGGACTTGAGGTGTTTGGAGCAGTGTAGCTGTGCTAAAACCCCTTGCTAAATTGGGGCTGATGCAAGGATTTGCAAGGTGACGCAGGATAGTAACAAAGGCTGTATTAGTCAAAGGAGAACAGACACGAAGTTCCCTGTGGATGGAGAAAGAGCCCCCTGCAGAGGGCAAAGCAGTGCGAAGGTGACTTTCTGAAGGGAATTCTGGTTGTTATTGTGTGAATCTCAGACAAATCTGCTGCATCCAAGCTTGGCCTTTTGTGGTCATCCTTCTTAGCAGGCAGCCTCTCCTTAACAACCGACCTCTGCTCTCTTTTCATGACCTCCTGCCCCATTTATCATAGAATCCTAAAACAGTCTGTTTGTAAGGAATCTTTGAGATCATTTAGTTCCAACCCCCTGCCATGGGCAAGGACACCTTCCACTAGACCAGGTTACTCAATGCCCTGTCCAGCCTGGCCTTGAACACTTCCAGAGATGGGGATTTGCCCAAAGCCACCCATTCCTGCAGTCCTGTGTGGAGATGCCAGCAGTTAGGAACAAGAGAGAAGGGGAGCTTCATCTGCTGATGAGAGAAGGGGAGCAATTCCAGCAAGTGTGAAGCAGCTGTCCTTTCCAAAGGTCCCCATTGCTCTTGACACCACAGAAGAAGCTGTTCAGGAGGTTTTTGGGAAAGGCTTTGGTGGAAGGTCTAGTGGAAGGTGTCCCTGCCCATAGCAGGGAAATGGAAGAAGAGCATCTTTGAGGTACATTCCAAACCAAGCCATTCTTTGGCTCTTCCCATCACAGGTCTCTCTTTTAAAAATTGTCCTAGTGCAACAACCTTTATTAATTAAAGTTTTAGGCTAGAAATATTCCAAAATTACAAAATTAGGTTCTGATCTCATTTCTGCATAGGTAAAGCAGGGTTTCACCCACAACTCTCAGTTCCGTTATCATATCCTACTAGAGATGAGACCACTGTCTGAGCTCTCTAGATGTGTGAGGAAGATAATTGGCTGAAGAAGTTAATTAATATCCACCTATTTTTGAGAAGCCTCAAATTCCTCTGAAGGTTTAAACCAGTTTATTCACCATGCTGTGAAAGCACAATAACATTGAGATATCGGATATCAGAACCAGAGGGTTCCCTCATCACAGAGAAGGACACTTCTGTCTAATGGAAATAAGAAACAAACCTCTTTAAGCTTCCAGCTGGAATTGTGTTCCCTTTTCCCAGAGACTTTAAGCTCCTTGCCAGGTAGAACTTATAAACCAATGTCAGCCAAGAATAGACTCAGAAGGCCTAAATGTTGTTTTTATTATTTTTTCATTAAATGTGATGTATCTCAGTAAAGGTGAAGCCATTCTTTATTTTTAGAGTGGCAAGAGAGATCAGTCTAAAATACAGCTAAATCAAAAAGAGTACAACACTCAGTGGAAAAATTCCTGGTAAAGCCCAGTCAAGTCAAAAGATGAGATGGCTCGCAGTGGCGGATGAATGTTTCTTGGCAAGTGTAAGCCAGTACCAATCACACTTCATGGCTTTGTATAGAGGAGGACTAAAAGAAAATCAACTTTGGTCTTAGTCCTGATGAATTCAGTGATAAAAAGAAATCCCACAAAGGAGCAGTTTCCCTTCTGTTTCTTGAAACCTGAGAATGTGTCAACTATATTAAATTTTACAGGATGTTAATAAAAAGTTACAATAACGCAGATACACTTAATTTTGTCTTCATCATACCATACAACACTTGAAACTACAAAATCAGGGCTAGAAAACAGCAACTGCTTTTTTTTTTTTTAAGAGTTGAAGCTTCACAGTTTGTTTTCAATTTTGCATCTGAACAGATGGCAACTTTTGCTGTTATAATTTTTCATCACAAAAGACTGATTGATTCTCTAGTTGTTGGGGCATTTACCTCTTATGGGGAAAACTTCAGTTCCTGCTTTGAATCAAATAAGGCAGGTTTTTTTCTATGCTAACTCTAAGCTATCATTTTTTAAAATGCTATTGATTTTTTTTCTCAGCTGGCATCCATCTCTATTTAAATTCGGTCTTGTATGCGAAAAGTCTTTCTTGAGAAAAAATTGACTGAATGTTGTCATATACAGTCTGAAATTCCAATAACAGTTTTTTCTGATCAGAAGATTTTGTTTTGATGATCATGATCCTCAGACCTCTCCGAATGTTTCATTAAAACAAAATCAAAACCAAAAAGCTGCTCAACTCTATCCCACTTTTCCTTTTCCAATATCCACAAAATTACTGCCTTCAATAAAAATGAATTTAAACATGATAACTACCTGGGAGGATTTCTGGACAACAAGTAAGTTCCACTCTTTAATGTCTTCCAGTTCCTAAACCAAGGTCTGGACTCATTAAACCCAGTAACTGGAGCTGAAAGAAAAGAAAAATGGAAAGACCATAGGCAGAAAAATCTACCAGTACAACTTTTTAATTTCACTTGCTGTAACAGTTTCTTTACTCTTTTTTGGCTTTTATCCTGTGAAATATCTGGTATTTGAGACCTAATATTACAGGAATTCTTATGTCTGATGTTATCGTAAATATTGCTGTCCTGCTGATGTTTCTCCAATATTCCTTTTCTAGAGCTTCCTCAGTAACTACTGAATTTTCAATTATGATTGTGTGTATGTGTGTGCATGTAGTGACATTTTCACAGCTAAATATCAGAAATTTATGTCAGCTCTTCCTTCCAAATAGACCAGGAAATTATTAAAATCATTTGCTCTTTCTATCTGCTGCCTATTAAGGCAATTATGAATTCAATTTCTGGGTTTATTTGCAATCATGAGAACTAGAAATAGTTTTTTTTCCTATTTTTAAAAGAGAACTGAGGTTCTTTTATAGCAATTTGGTTTATGGGACCTGCAGTTTTATGAAAACAATAAAGCCAAAGCAAACAAGGTAAGTCTTTCTACTGATCTGAGAGAGCTGCTAAAGCTGCATGAATCTTTTCTTAACTGCATTGGAATTCCCCAATATGTTCAAGATCCAATCTTTCTAACAGAAGTTGTGGTCTGTCTTCCTGATGCCTTTTACATAAATTGTCTAAAAGTCTGACCTATTGAGGAAGTCCCATTGTCCAGGCTATTGGCAAAATTAATCCCTAAGGTCTGCTTTTTAATCGATTTTTATTTATTTATTCATTATTTATTTATTTATTTATATTTTTATTTATATTTTTATTCATATTTTTATTTTCCCCCCTGCCTTTGCTTTCTTGTAACACAAGGAATAAGATACAAACTTTTCTTCTAGAAAACAGCATAAAAACCTTGGATCATGTTTTTAAACCACAGGGGACTGGTCTTACATGTACTGAAGTCAGATTCTTCTTTGACTGAGACCCTCATTGATGTACAGTTGCTTAGAAACTGAATAAAGCAGAGTCTGCCCCAGAGCATCTCCAACAGTGTCCTGTTTCCTGAGGGTTTTCAGGAGACTCTGGAGGAAACAATTTGCTTTTTGATATCCCAACTGCCTGATATTTTCAACACCATGGATAAACTGACATTTGCTTACTTGTTTATTTTTGGACTCTGTTGATGCATGAACACGAAACAGGACAGACCACATGTGTAGATGAGAACACAATGGGATAAAAAACCAGCCATTTATTTTTAGCAAGTTTATCTAAGTCACTTTCCAAGAGATTTTATTGCTTCTGCAGTGTTGGTTCAATGGTTTTCATATGGTTTTACTTGAAAATAAAAAGAAAGGAAGGAAAAGCTGTGCAGTCTGCAGGTAAACTCAGGAGGTTCTCCCCTGTTCAAATGGAGAAAAGGAACCTTTTCACCCCTGGTTCCTACCCTGTGATGAAATCTCCTTCACTGAGCTGCAGTTTTCCTGTGTATGGAAACTCCCTCACCTCAGACAGGATGGAACAGCCTCTAGTTCCTCCTGTTTTATTCTTAAGGAAATAATCCATATTTTTGTATTCCAGGAAGAAGGAAGGAAATTTGGGATGAGCACATACTTTTGATATGTAGAAACTGTAGGGACAGCAGACCAGTAGCTCAGGTACCAGAAAGATCTCAAATAACACCAGAGAATGAAGGGAAAGAACTGAGTGATTCTTAAGCTGCTATTTCCATAGTTCTTCCATCCAATGATTTTTTGAGGTCTTTTGGGATTACAGCAATTCACCTGCCAGAGATTTGGGTTTAACACAGAATCATAGAAAGTTTTGGGTCGGAAGGGACCTTAGAGATCATCTCATTCCAAGCCCCTGCCATGAGCAGGGACACCTTTCACTAGACCAGGTTGCTCCAAGCCCCATCCAAGCTGGCCTTGAACACTTCCAGGGATGGGACATCCACAACTTCTCTGGGGAATCTCTGCCAGAGTATCATCACCCTCATATAGAAGCACCTGCCTCAAAATTTGAGTAATAAAGGGACTTTCTTCTTTCTCCCCCTTTTGCCAGAGCACTAGTTGCATATTCTTGCAAGCCTCAGACTCTAAACAGACCTGTCTTCTCCAAGGAATATGAACTGGAAATGCTGACAGCACTTTGAGGTCCTTGCTTTTGGGAGTCCCTCTTTTCCTGGGTGTCCTGATATGTGTGTGAAGGTACTCCCTGCTCAGCAGACTACACCCTCCAACCACAAATCTGCTGCTCCCACTAACAGTAGAACATTTTCTTTTGTGAATAAATGTGAAGAATTGCAGGATTGAACTCTTAGCTCATTTTTAATACAGTCAATAAGTCCATCCTTAACTTCTTTTCTTCATCTTTACACATTTCTTATGAAAGAGTTATAATCCCTGTTATCACTTTCATCTTGGTTCTCTGTGGGTTTAGATCTTGATCTATGAGGAAGCAGTAGTGAACATAATTGACTGTATCATTAAATTACAATGTTATTTTTTTTCTCTCGAAGTATCCCTGGAAATAGTAAAAATGGTAGATCTACACCAAAAATTCCCTGTAATTTATTATGTTATTTGTGGGTTTTTTGACACAGATAATTGGAGAGCTCAGATAATTTCTCACACCTGTAACTTTATGTACTGAAAGTCAAGGTGTTTCTTGGTGCTAAAGAGTCTACTTTGTCTCTTTTAAATGTTTTTTTATCCTCACATTGGTATTTTCCAAAGTAAATCCATAGCTGAAGTTCTCTTCTTGTTCCCTTCTTCTTCATTATTTGAGTTTAGTCTTTGATTTGGGTCTTTCCAGGTCTAGTCCCACATATGACCTGTTTCTGCAATTGTGGTTTGTCATCCTTGAGGAACTCCTGACTGCACTAAAGGTCTCTTTGATCCCTTTGGGGCCAAGACTTTACCCTTTCTGCCCTGTGAATGATAAAGCACATGAACCCTTTTATCTATTCACTGTTTCACTGTTATGTGTGTGAGCAAGTTCTGAGTTTAAATGAATTTGAAACTAAAAAGTTACTTCTTTGTACTTTAAAAAAAAAATTCCCTGATTTCTAGAAAAGATTTTCTACTTTTGCTCTTTTACTTATTCTGTGTCAGATGTCTCTTCTTAGCCTTTCTTCTTCTTTAAGTCTCCCTGTGCATCCCCATGAAGTGCCATATGCCATGTGCAGAGCCATCAAGTATCATGTATTTAGCATAAAGTGTCATAATTCTCACTTTACTTGCTTGCTAACTTAGTGAATACAGATGGCTAAGTTTAAAAAAGTGAACCCTTGCTAGTGCTTCCCTAAGAAAACTGCAAAGTGAATTCGATGTGCATAAACCAGAACAGAATCAAGGCAAGAGACACTTCTAACTCATGCACTCGTTTTATGGGGCATGAGAAAAATGTAACCACAGTACAGACATTTTTTTGTGAATCCCTTTCAATGAGGCTTCTACTTTCATGAGAAATATAAGGTTTTAGTTTTGCTTTTTTTTATTCAGGAACATTGCTTGGTCTTGAAAATTTTAGCAGTGTAAGTGTTGCAAAGTTTTTTACTCAGATTTTAGGAACGTTGTTCTCTGCTTCCAGCTGCACCAGCTGAAGGAGGTAATGCCTTCAGCTGCCCCTTCCCAGGGTTTTCCATCTCCTCTTTTTTGCCAGATGTGTTGTTTGAATATCTGTAATCCTTTTCTGACAACATGCACAGGGCAAGAAAAGATCATCTACCTGCTTTAAACCAGTCTAAGATTTTTAAGCCAAAAATTTATGGAGGAGCAGTTAAGTCAACTACTCTGTCAAGAGGTGGTTGGGAAATGGTGTCCTACTATCCTTGGGACACCGCAAAGAAAATAAGAGGCAAAAGTGTGAAATACATTCCCACGTTTTGAGGTTGTGGTATTCAGACTGAACTCACAGTGGGATTATGGCTGAATGCGTTCCAATATTGTGCTGAATATCACTGATTAATCCCATTTCTTTCCCATTCACTATTGCAACCAACTACAAACAAAAGAAATGGGGGGTTTGGATTATGATAATCCAGGCTGGAAACCAGGACAAGGTCAGGTGCAGGAGTGACAACTACTGTAAACATCTCTTATTAAATCCAGACTCCTGTGCTATGCTGTTCTCAGAGCATCAGCAACAATAAAATTGGGCCAGATGAATCTTTTGTAGCTGTGGTAACTGTTTTCTACACTGGCCCTCTGACAGCCATTGCTGGGAAGCATGAGGTGTGTTTATCCTATGGGGAGAAATCTTCCTGATCCCGTCAGGATGTGGCCTGCTTTTCCTGCCTGTGATGCTATGCGGGACTTTGGATGTTGAAATAAAGGCTGCCTGTTGGATGCTGGCACAATCAGCTTGAAAGACTGATCAAGCTTATTTGCCTCCTGCTTAGAAACCTATCAAAAAATGCCAAGAATTAAACTCTGGGATTAGGAAATCTGCCATTTCTAAGATTTGTGGCACCAGCAATTGACTTCATGCCTTGGTGGGGAGAAGGCTGTAAAAGGATTCACTCATGTGTCTTCTCTAATTGTTTGTCAGGGAAAGGATTGCCTCAAATCCCTGTGAAAACTGGACAAAGTATCACAGTGGACCCAAGCTTTGATTCAATCTGTGCCAAGGAGTGCTTTAACACCCTCACTGACTATTGGATGTTTCTCTTGCACAGGGTGTTGTGCAAAGACCAATTTAATAACCTTCATGCCACATTTATGAGGCAACTTTTACTGTACTTTTTGGGAACCCATTTCCAGCAGCAGTGGAGCAGAGAGGTGCAGGATAAGGAAACAGTAGGTTTAGCTGACAGACACCTGACGTTGATGTGATCCACAGCCCTGGGATGGGGTTTTATTGACTTTCCTGGTAGGCCTTGCCAGCACAAGATACCCCCTCTCAATTTTTCATGGCAGCACTACAGAGTTCCTTTGGTCAATGTAGGAGGACACTGGATAGGGTTGCCCAGAGGAATTGTGGATGTCCCATCCCTGGAAATGTTCACGCCCAGGGTAAGGCTCTGAGCAACCTGTTCTAGTGGAAGGTGTCCCTGCACATGGCAGGAGGAATAGAATGAAATGATCTTTGAGATCCCTTCCAACCCAAACCATTCTATGATTCTATGTTCACATCTCCAACCTCTTCTTGTCTTCTGCCCTCTTTTACCCAGCTCCTGCTCATGAGCCTCTTGTCATGTTTGGTTTAACCAAGGGCTTCTTAGGAAAGGACATTTTGCTGACAATTCGTCAGAGAAAGCTTTGTGCAGAGCTGACAAAGACAGCATGGGTTCGGTGGGGCTCAGGAAACCACTGAAAAGGTGGGAGGTGGTTGGTTGAGGAGTTTTTCTGCTCGGACAAACAGCCCTGGGGGAAACACATCTAAAGCCACAGGGTGTATATAGGAAGGCACCCTGCCCTTCTGCCTAGGATTAGGCTATGGAAAGAGGTTGATGCAGCCGAATAACACCATGAATATGGAGCTGGCTGCTATAATTAGTAATTTCTGATACAGGCTTCAACCCCCTCTGCATAACAAGGATGGTGTGTGTCTCTCCATGAGATTATCTTACAAGGAAATAATTTTTGCTTATGTTTGTTTGGCCCCCTGAGTTTTATTTTATAGGAGAACCTCAGCAGATAAAAGTTAACGTAGTCCCACTGTGATGCTGGTTTACATGAAAAATCCTTTGCTCACATCCTCAGGGAAATATTTGTCCAAGGACAATAATATTCCTTATTCTCAAGGTTATTGTGAGGTGAAAATCACTGATTGTAAAGTTGTTTGAAGCTGTGGAGTGAAATAGCAATGTCTGATTTTATACTATTTATTACACCTTGCCTCCATTCTGTCTTGAATCGACACTTTTTACTTTTTCCAGTGAAAGGAAAAGCTGGACAAGGGGCTGAAGAGTGGGCTTGGAGGTGTTGGTGGTAAAAATTGAACCAGAATGAAGCAGAAGTGGACTTTAATAAATGATTTCAGTAAAAAACCATGATAGGAAAGTTTGTTTGTGATATATGTGCGCAGTGTAGCCCAACCTCCCTGTATATAACTGTAGCTACACCAATCAATTTCTATTAATTTAATTGCTTCCTTGCAGAAAATTGAACAACAGCAACAACAACAAAAAGAGTCAAAATGAAACAAACTACAAAGGAGGACGGAAAAAATGTCTCCTAAACCAAGTGCCGCTGAGGGTTTTTCTTCTTGGCTACACTGTGTGATATTTTTCTCCACATTTTCTGCTCCAATTAAGAACACTTTCATCTTCTGTGAGGTTAGTAGTGCGTGGGCCTGTACAAAAGCATGCACACAAACGAAGACTAAAGCTTCATCTCTGTTCAGCAGCACTGACAGTTTACCATCAATCTTGTTTCTGCATAACATAGAGAGAGGGACAAGAAGAGATGTATCTTCTCACCAGTTCAAGGCAAAGCTTTCAATGCTCAAGTTAAAACAAAGGCAAAGACATGAAAAACCTGTATCAAAACAAAAAAGACTACAAGCAGAAATTCAATCCAAAATCTGGGCATTGGGTACTCTCACTAAGACACAGAACTGTTGCAGTTTCCTGTCATTGTGTGACAATGTCTAAAGCTACATAAGCACCTGGAATTTTAATACACAGGCACACACTAAAACACGGCAGTATTGATGTACTGTGCACCTCATCCATCTGCTCATACCCGTCACAAGCGGGATCTCAAGAGTGAGTGTTTTGCACCTTCACCTTGTGGGGGCCTGGGAGTTTTGTTCTTGTGAGTCACTGGGTAAACTAAGAACAAGAACCAGGCTGGAAAGCCCTCCTAAACTCCTGCTTTTAGGGTATTCACCCATTAAGAAGAAAACCAGCCTCTACCTTCTCTCCAGCCTCCCAAGGGAGCACCTTACCAACGTTATAAGTTAATTACTTGCCTCTTAGACACAGCTGATTAGGGAGATAGTGGATTGTTTAGACTAAAATTGCCAAGCTGACTAGAGCTTCTTATTTGCATTCCTTGCAGAAGACCGACATTTGCGATTGCTGAAGGCATGGTTATACATCTAGGAACAAAGAGAACATCCTGACCTACAAGTCAGGGAAGAGCACTGGAAAGCACCTCCATGGCACAGTGGATGAGCCACTCAGTGTTCCCTGGGCTGCAGAGCTAATGGGGAAACAGTGCTAATGAGGTCTTGGGTGCACAAAAGACAAGCTGATGTTATTTCCCAACCCACAGCTGTTTGTGGCAATGAGGACACCAGCTCTAGAAGTGATGCCCAGACATGATTTGCAGTCTGGATATAAGACTGGGCACTGATCAACTTAAAGTACTCAATTGTTTTAGTTTACTAAAGAAAATGAGGTAAAAAAAAAAAAAACTAGAAAATGCATTGTACACAAGGAATAAAAGGGTTTTGTAAAGACAAAATACTGGGTGGTAAAGAGTTCTTAAACCTACCAGAAAAACACATTTCAAGGAGGAGCAGCAGGCAGAGACAGCCAAGCAAGCACTAATAACTGGCATTTTTCAGCAGTAGAGGCTATTAGTCACTGCAACAAATCAGCAAAGGAAGCTGCATGTTCCCTGTCTTTCAGTATTGTCAAATCAAGTTTGAACATTTTTGTGGAAAACACACTTTTGTCATGCAGAAACACAAACCAACTAAAGTTTAAAGAAAAAAACCCAAATCAACAGCTAAAAAGGATGCAGAGGAGGACAACTTGCACTGCTGATGGAAAGGAGAAGTTGCTTTTTGGAGAGAGAATATAAAGTTGGGGAATCTTCAGTTTGGAGAGGAAAAAGGTGAGGGGGGTATCCTCAAGATTATTGAGATAAAATTGGTGTCAGATGAGATCAATTCAATCCACTGAGTAGGGAAAATTCCCTGAAATAACAGGAGATGGATTTAAAACAAACAAACAAAAGAAAGTACATAAATGAGGTGATTCAGCTCCTCTACTGCACTCTGGTGAGACCCCACCTGCAGAGCTGCATCTACCTCTGGGATCCCCAACACAGGAAGGACATGGAGCTGTTGGAGCGAGTTCAGAGTAGGCCACTGAGGTGATCAGAGGGATGGAGCAGCTCTGCTGTGAGGAAAGGCTGAGAGAATTGGGATTGTTCAGTCTGGAAAAGACAAGGTTTTGGAGTGACCTAATTTTGACCTTCCAGTGCCAGAGGGGAGCTGGCACAAAAAGATGGAGAGAGCCTGGAGTGACAGGACAATGGGGAATGGCTTTAAGCTGTCAGAGTGTAAGTCTAGATTAGATATTAGAAAGAAATTATTCCCTGTGAGGGTGGTGAGAGACTGGAACAGGTTTCCCAGAGAAGCTGTGGATGTCCCATCCCTGGAAGTGTCCAAGGCCAGGTTGGATGGGGCTCTGGGCAACCTGGGATAGTGAGAGGTGTCCCTGCCCATGGCGGGGGGTAGGAACGAGAAGATCTATAAGGTCCCTTCCAACACTGGCCATTCTGTGATTATATAACTCTCTGTATATTTAAACAGAGTGGCTATGAATGTCTGGAGCTTTGTTGCCACAGGACTTGTGAAGACTGAAAATAGAAAAATAGCATGGCCAAAATCATGTCAGGGAATATCTGGGAATGCAGCCACTAGGCAGGTGTTATATTCCTTACCCTCTTTAAATGCAAAAACTACAAGAGGTGAGGGCTGCAGACAGTGGCTAGGTTTGTGCTGCCTTCTTATTTGCATCCTCTTGGTACAGATTATTGGTCCTGTGCACCCAGTTTCTTAGGATATGTTTTACATTCATATGTTCTTCTGTTAATTACAGCACAAGGTCATTAGTGGGGATGTGGCCTATTCCTACATGTGGTCAGATGAAGCCAGGCCTCTAGAAGTGCTGGATTTTGGCCAGATCAGCAGAGTGAGGCTGAAGCAGCCCACCTGCCTCCTCGGGCTGTGCCACTGGCCTTTGTGCTGGGAGAATTGTACCCATACTGGGGCAGACAGTGTCCCTTCAGAGCAGAAGTGGGAATGTTGATGGCTTGGTGGCTTGATTTGGGAAAGGCTCCATGATGTGGATCTTCTAAAGGCAGCAGTGCATTCTGTGAGCACAGCGGGCTCCATCCTCAGGTGTTTCCCTCCTGTGCATCTGTCTCGTCTTCGGAGGAGTTGTGGGTTGAACGAGTCGAAGGGAGGGAACCAACTGCAAGGAGACCACTCCATGGAGATGAATTCAGGATACAGAAGGAAGGAGGACAGGAAGCTCAAAGCTCTGTGAGGGACCACACTTCTGCTTTAGATGCCCAAACCTCTTTCTAGTAACTCATGCTGAGAAGCAGATTTATCCCCTCATGTCAATCAGAGTAGACTCTTGATTCCTTGCTAGTATATAAAAGATGTATCCTCGTTTGAACGATTAAAGATTCCTTCTGATTTATATCTCTCTATATTCTGTATCTCTATAGAACTGAGGAATGGAGAGCTTTGTTGAATGTTGAAGTCAGATACTGTTGGGAAGAGTTAAGGCGTTTCCAGTGTTTTTCTTCCTTAGAAAAAAATGACCAAAAGAACAAGGGAAGCAGAGGGTGTGCTTCTAGATCTACACACCCCTGCAAAAGGACTATTATTCCTGCAGGATTTTTCTCTGTATCGTCTGCAGAATTTCTGTACTGTTTCCTCTCAACTTTCTCATAAGCA
Organism: Corvus moneduloides; assembly: GCF_009650955.1. Classification (NCBI taxonomy): domain Eukaryota; kingdom Metazoa; phylum Chordata; class Aves; order Passeriformes; family Corvidae; genus Corvus; species Corvus moneduloides. Next base: position 163,071,920 of record NC_045476.1, read on the forward strand.
TCCAAACCCATTTGAGTTCAGCTTCAAAGTCCATCAAGCCCAAGATTCACTGGTGTTGTACCAGCACTGTGACACGTGCAGTTGGGATTGTTCTCTTTTGTCTACTACAGAGCCGTTGTGTCACATTTTGTTTCATGTTAAATCACTGAGATGAAAACGAACGTTCTTGTGGATTAGCACAGGATGTAGCCCCAGGAAATGTTGGCTCAATTCCCATCTTGGTCACATAAGCAGCGAATCCATCACAAGCCCCTTGATCTATCTGGAATCAAATTCACTGGCAGAAGGGCAGTGAAACCTGCAGGTCTCGTTTCGCTATTTGTTAATGAAATGGTCATGATATCCAAGTTCTTGTCAGAGTTTGAGGATTATTTACCCAAACACGCAGAATACTCTGATATTTCTCTATTGGGTATTATATAAGAATCTGGAAGCAAAAGCTAATCATACATGAGAGAAACAAGCAGGGAATGGATTATATGAGAGTAATTCCATGTGCATCATAGTCTAATAAAATTAACATTTGAGTGATGACAAATAGAGAGCCTTTGGGGATGAGAGGGCTGGAAATAAGGAAACAATGAAGAGATTTCTAAGAGGTGAGAAATAAAATGAGATCTATTTTTGCTCCCCGCTGATGCCCTTACATTCAAGATTTTCTTTCTGGTGCTGAACAGTAACTGATGCAGACAAATCCATCTCTGTCTGTGCCAGATTTTATTAAATGCTGATCATAGAAGAAAATGGACACATAAAAGAGATAGAATGGTAAGCTAAATACAAATCACTGAATAAAATAAACAGCATTTTATCATAGGCCACATCACAAGAGGTAGTTTCCTGTCTGGAGTGGTAATGACAGCACTGACATCTTGACTTCAGATGTTCCTGTGAGTACAAAAATCCCACAAATTGACTGGTACAGGGAGGGAGAGATTTCCTGGAGTCAGAGACCAACCACCACAGAAGGAGTTGTTGGAGGTCATTGGACATAAGCACACATTTGAGAATGGGTCTTGTGGGCATTGAAGGAGAGGATAACCCAATACCCCTTGCAGCAGTGCCAATTCTTGAAAAAATTTGCCTTACAGACCTTCCTAGAAGGTTCTTGTAGTGTGAAAATAATGTAGGGCACAGAATGAAGAGGTTAAGCCCTGATCCTATTTGGAGAAGAGCAAGATGAAGAAGAGCACGGTCAAGGCTGGCTGTGAAAATGGCTGTGCAAGGGACATTTCACAGAAACCACCTCTCCCCTAATCTGTGCAAGGCCAGATGCTGCCCAGAACTGAGAACTCTCTTCTACCAAAGGGTGAAAGACATCAAGGTTTGGTTTTGTTCCATATTAAAAATAAAGGAACACCATTTGAAATCTTGGAGGGAAAGGACAGTTTATCAAAAAAATGCCAGTTCCTGTCTGCTTTCAAGACTTAAAGATAGTGCAGGAGAGACTTTCATTTCCCCCAGTGCTCAAACAGTTGTCATTGACTAATCTGGAGTGCATTTAGACTCATCTGATAGAAAATAAGTCTCTGAAACAGGTAAACTTTTCCCATTTTCATATTTCATTAAAACATAACTATCAGAAAGAAGAAACAACCAAATAGACTTTCTTGGAACAGGCAGCAACAGTTTTTCTATCAAAGCAGAATTGACCAGTGCTGTACTTCCTTGTACCCTGCACTGTGTAGTTGTCCTCACCTTAGTTATCTTAACTTTATCTCAGTTAAATCACTCCTAAGTGTCCTTAAGAAGATCCCCTACTCCCTGTGTAGCTTTATATATACTAAGGTGCTACAGCAAGTCTGTTCTCCCTGCTGAGACATCTCTGAGCACAGAAGGAAAAATGCATGAGCTGATGGAAAGATATTAATAGTGCAGAGAAAGGTAAAATTCTCTCAGCTCTACCGCAACATATCCAGGCAGTTTGGAATATTTGGCTCTGACTATGTGTGTGTACCCAGTGAAGCATTTACTTTGATCAAGACATTATGGCAACAATCTCCACTGATAAAACGGGCTTCTGTTAATGAGATTACCTGGGCCAGTGACTGGAGAAATGACAACTGTGTATTCCTTTCTAGGTTGTTCAGATATTCCCTGCTTTGTGTTCTGCTTCCAGTCACAAAGTCAAAGTAAATATCCATCAACTCCACAATGCTTCTTCTCTGACTTTCCTCTTGAAATCACAGTTTATTTGCATTGGGCAACTTGGCAGCAAAATAAAGGTAATACAAGCCATGGGAGGAAAATGTGCAATGTGCACTGTGCCTCAAATTTCTCTTTGTGACACGAGGAATAAATGAACTTGAAACAATCCCTTTGACTCAGATGCTGATAAAATTAAGGTCATTATTTTACCTTTCCAAGGGGTGGGGAAAATCACGGGATGTTCAGGGCTAAGAGAAGCTAATTCCCCATAATCTCACTCCTGTACAGGTTACAGGCCAGTTGAGAGGGAGAACAGCTTGGATCATCATTTAGAGTTGCTCTAAATTATGTCAACAGCCATCAGAAAACTCACCAGCAGCTGGGAATGAGACTGAAATGGAAATGCCAGTGCAACTCTGATTACAATGTTTACAGCAAGAAAATTGCCAGAAGGATGATGTTAGTAAAGGGTTTGACTCATGAAGTTAAACAAACCCTTGGAAATCCATTCTGCTGCTTCAGTGTTCATGTTGTTACAACATCAGAACAACACTTAGGAGTGTATTAAGGGATATAGTTCAGTATGAGTAATATCTGTGGTGCTGGTTTCCATCTTTCTACTGTCCTTTTCCAGGAAGTAGTGTACAGGCAGCACAGTATTTTCTGACAGGCACGATTGATTTTCTCCTGTATTTATGTGGAAGGAGGTCTGTACTTTGAGAACTCAGTGAGACACTCGAGGGTCCTTATGCCAAGGTGAAGATCATTCTGCAGTCCTTGACAAGCTCTTCTGAAACCTCTGACTCTATTTGCATGAGCAGGTGAATATTGACTCAACTTCTCTCCACCTCATGCTGTGCCAAGGCAGCAGTCCTGAATCCGGGTGCTGAGTTCCTGATGAGGATCAATAATCTTGGAAGGGAAGACAAATAGCTCTGGTATAGCATGACAGATAATAAGGATCTGATGTTTTCAGCTCAGCACCAGGGTAGATTGAGCCCATTTCTGCCTGTGGGTTCTTCTCCCTAGGTAGAAATACTCTCCTAGTTTCTACATAGTGAAATGTTTGGCATCAAGTATTATATTCCCTTTTATCATGTACTGGATTTTCTGAGCTCCCTCCTGGAATTCTAGATATAAAGACCAAGAAAGATGACAGCCTTTAATCTCATTCAATATTATAAGAATAATGAGAATTCTGTGATAGTTTTGTGTTACAGAGAATTAATGCTGCTGTGACTGAGTCTCCAAATCCATTTTAAGTTCTCTCCTTTTATTTTCTGGGACTTCATAGCATCACTTTTGGGACTGAACAAGTGAGCAAGGAAAGTTGGAGTGAACTCACCACCCATCAAGACCTTCTTATTTGTTTTATTTACTGGATAGTATCAAGGATGATCATGACAGCAGAGCACTGGTGCCAGAGGGGAAGGTCGGCAGAGATTTTCCATTCTAAACACTGACATTTGGTTATTTACAACAAACTCTTAGGTTAACATTTTCCCCCTAGCAGTTGCCTTAGCAGATCATGTCTTATTAACTTTTATTTTTAGAAAATTTAATCAAAGTGGGCTTGCCCATTTTCAGGTGTCAGGTTAGTAAAATATTTCAGTTGTTTCAGAATTTATGAAAAATCCTTGGGATTTTCTATTCCTTTTACTTCCAGTAAGCATTTCAAAAGAGCTTTTTCACCCCTGAAAAACCAATCTAAATCTGAATAAAGTGCTGGTCCTTGGAGATTTGACACTAAAAGCAGAATTCCCAAATATGTTATCTGTTCTGGATCTTCCAGCCAAAAGATGAGCAGGATTTTCTTTGGACTAAGAGTTCTGGACTATAGGAGGTAGAATATTGCAGACGAAGAGTTTTAATTGTGGTTCACAACATACAGCCTGTGGAATCTATAGGCCTGGGGAATGTGGGATCATGTTTTGCAGAATGCAAAGGGTTTACACAGCTCTAGATCCTGATATGAGAAAAATATGATTCAAACACTCACTGTTCTCCTGCCATCAACAAATAGTATCAAATCGCATCAAATACCAAGCTTCCTGGTGGATTTTCCCAAAGCTGAAAGCAAAAAGATATTTATATGATTAAAACTATATGAATAATAACATAAATATATGTGGGATCTAAATTATGGTGGCAAGTTGGATTAATAGTGCACTAACAGCAAAAATCCATTGTAGCATTTCCAAAGCTAAGAGTGCTTGAGTTAGTAACTGTATCAATGTATTTTTATTGTTATTTTTAAGTGTGTAATTATAGCATAGGCAGATGGGAAAATAGGAATAAATGAGTTGTTGGATGATGCTCGTTCCTGTTGACCTCGTTCATTTGCTTCATGGTGAGCAGAAAAAAACAAGATTTCTGTTCTCCAATTTTAAAATCTTTTCTAGCATATAAATATTTTTTATTAAAGACATGTAAAGCTTGTTCTTATTATTTGTATTTAGAAGACTCCTGACCAGGACAGGAATCTGACATTTTAAGCATCTCAGACATTATCTCCAAAAGTCAAGGGAGTCAGGGGATTATTATAGAGTTTTTGTATTCTGTTCACATGTTGGGAATGTCAAGGACACAGACAGGTGGCAAGATATTTCCAGAGTCAGGTTTTTCCAAGCAGTGGCTGACCAGGAGGAGAACCCAGGTGTCCTGTCTACCACCCTAACAGATGTACCCATCCTAGGATCTGATGTAACTGAATGTTTGTCTTCAGGGGTTTCCTCCATCCCTGGGTGGCTGACGAAGGCACTGCATTTGAGCAGAGGAAAAACACCTCTGTTTTTGCAATAAGACAGGAACTATTTCTTCACAGAAAGGGCTGTCAAGCACTGAAACAGGCAGTGGTGGAGTCACCATCCCTGGAGGGATTTAAAAGATGTGTAGATGTAGCACCTGAGGACATGGTTTAGTGGTTGCCTTGGCAGTGCTGGGTTAATGGTTGAGTTTAATGGTCCAACCCAAATGGTTCTATGACTTTATTTCCCCCTCATCTCATACCTTCTCCTCAAGATAATTCTTCCCAGGAGGCTGGCAGGTGACTGCTTTGGTTCCTAGTGAAGTTGGAAGCCTTTGTTTTCTGTCTGAGTCACCAACAAAGCAAGTTTGGACTGTTAAAGCACCTCATCATTCTCATAGTGCTCATCATCATATTTTTGTGGGAAACTTAATAAATGAATGTGATTGTGGGTGAAAGCTCCTTCATGGCGTGCAGGCTGGTTCCCTGGCAGATGGAGGAGGGAAGAGGACTTCTTGGATATCCTTGTGGCTCCTAGCCCTAAAATAATCCTTCTGGGGGAGGGGGATGCAGGGACAGGGGTCTGAGCATCCTGTCCTAAATCCCCCCCAAATACATCTTCCTTGTGTCTGGGGTGGTGAACTACAAACTAAACTTTGATGAAATGTTCATTTGTAATATGAGAGAAGGAAAGTGATATTCCCTTGACTTCTGGTGATAAAAGTCCTTGGGGGAGGATGAATCAGCCCTACAAAAGTTCTGTCTGCATACCAGTGAAACTCTCATTGCTTCAACCAGTGGTGCTCCATCTGCATCTGTGGCAGACAGGAAGCAGCTGGAAAATTTTGTAGCAGGATAAGTTTTCCTAAACTACAAGAGAGCCTGGGGAATCCTTAAAGTCTGCTGAGAAGCTTCAGTGAAACTTATTCATAGATAGAAAAACCTTGAGTGTCAGTGAGGAAAGGTGTTTAGGGAGGTTGTCAATTCTGAATAGAAACAGTCAGATGGGAGAAGGGACCATGACCTTGGATCCCAGCACAGTGTTGTCCCACAGAGCAATCCAAAGTGGCAGCTAGAAAAAGAGACAGTGTAATCTCACTTCACATTTTATTGGTTTTTATGTTTCTCTGTTTATTTCCAATTTTGCTATCATATTCCTAAAGCTTTTTTTTGGGGCAAAGATAAATCTCTTATCTTCCTCGTGTTTGTCTGCTGTCAGGAGAAATCTCAGGTGGATCTGAAAAGCTCAAGGTCCCTCATTTTCCCAGGAACTAGAAAAAACCCCAACAACTGACAAAACAAACCCTCAAATGAGGCCTCCTCCAAACCTTTCTGGTGGGATATGTTTGAGACTGACAAATCTGGGGGAGAGATGTTCACTGTTGGGCATAAACCAATGGTTTTACAGTCAATGCTGCTCTCATTTGTAGTACTCACATCTCTAACCTAAAAAGAATGTCCAGGGCGTGAAGCATTAGAGTCAGGAAATAATTTTCAGCTTAGTCAAAACCAGGAAACCCAGGAAACTTGATTCATGGAAGCACTGCAACATAATGACTTTAACATATTTGCTTTTAATTTTCTCCTTCTTAAAGTATTTATTGTTCAGATTTAATAGCAAACAAAGAAGCACGTTCCTGGTGTGGACTAAGGAAGCCCTGCTTGTGTGTCTGCTTCTGAAAATAACTCCTGGAGCCTTGAGCTCCTTAAAAATGTGTGGACCAGAAGAATTTCTCTGGGGAAAAAGGATCCCTGATTAAACCCCCTGTATTACTGGAGATTTCCAGTCTGTGACCAGCAAGCCTTCAGGAAAACATGAATTCCCAATAGTCAGACTATATATGAGAAACCAAGTGCTGAAATTATATAAGTGAGGCAAATAAAGAGAGGTTATTCAGAAATTAGTTTCCCAGTGCTAATGGGGCACCAGATATTCCAGTTCAGCATTTTTTTAGGGAAAGAGTGTTTCAGAACTCTCTTTTTGTTTCCCCCCCTTTTCTTTTTTTTTCCTTCCTGTTCTTATCCCATTTTTCAGCTATTTTCCATTAAAATATTAAAAAACCCCGCAGAAATAGGAAAAAACCTTGTTTTTTACTGTTGTTCTTCAATCCATTAACTGTCTGTGCTGAGTGACAGAGTTTTTATGTGATGTATTGTTCCTTGATTTTTCACCTGAGCATCTTTTCTGTCACATCCTGATCCACTTCTTATCTTCTTACTTCAGATTCTTGTCCACGATTCATTAAAGTGTGGCTATTTCTGTGAAGTTAAAGCATCTCTGTCCTGGTTTCGTTTTACACAGAACAAGGATTGCAGAAGAAAAGGGGTATTTCAGTTCACTGACTGACCTACAAACAAATAAACAATTCCATTTCAAATTGACCAGAAATGAACAATTTTTCATCTCTGTGGAAATGGCTGTGTATCTTCATAATCGGGACAAAGTTAAGATAGGATTAACACACAGGATGAATTCCCTGGATCAGACAAAGGATTTTAATCCCTGTTTCACATCAACAAGCTTCACATCCTCTTGTTTTGAAGGATATAATTTTCCATCTGCATCCATGAACTCAGCCATGCACATAGTTTCTCCAGCCAATATTCCTGAAGAATTTAACTTGAACTCAGTCAGAAGAGTTACGAATTTAATTTCCAGAATGCCACTTGAATTAACAGCTGTTGATTAACCTAATCATTTTTTAAAATTAGAAAGCATGTTGTTTTAATTAAAATAAGTCTCAAGTTTGGAAAAATGAAAACAGTGATTAAAAAAAGATAGAAGCAAAAGACACTTCTGTTTTCAAGCCACGTGGTTAACTTCCAGAGAGATAATCTGAAGATATGGTGTAAATTCACTCTTCTTTTTCCATCTCTTTCTTTCCACCTCTAAAGAGGGCAATTTTCTTTCAAGATGGATATGACACAGCATCACCATTTCACCATGCCAAAAGGACTGGAAGAGCAAGCTTGTGAACAAAGAAATAATTTCACTCTGAAATATGTAACTAAAATTTTTCAAAAATGTATCTTTGAAGCAATTTTAGTTGGTAGCACCATCCACACCAAGATGTACAATCTTTATGGGAATAATTTTTCAGGAACAAGTCAGTGGACAATTTGGGAACATGTTGAGGACACTGTGTGTACACAGCAGTATGAGGTGTCCACATGGACATTGTCAACTTTCATCTCAGCTGTTCCTTGTCCTCACGTGCCATACACTCTTACAAGAGTTAATCACAGCCTGGTGACTCCTCAGCATTTTCTCTGACCACCTTCTCCTTTGACTCACACCATGGGGCACAATCAAACTGATTTTTGAGAGGAGTTCTGAAGTGATTAGAAGATCATAGAATATGAGAATAGTTTGGGTTGGAAGGGACCTTAAAGATCATTTAGTTCCAGCCCCCTGCCATGGGCAGGTACAACTGTTGCTAGATCAGGTTGCTCAAAGCCCACTTCAACCTGGCCTTGAACACTTCCAGGGATGGGGAATCCACAGGTTTTCTGGGCAACCTATAAGGTTGCTACCAGGTCTCCCCAGAGCCTTCTCTTCTGCAGGCTGAACAATCCCATTTCTCTCACTCTTTCCACATAGGAGAGATGCTCCAGCTCTTTGATCATCTTGGTGGCTTCCTCTGGACTCATTCCAACAGGTCCATCTCCTTCCTTGTGCTGAGAGCACCAGAGGTGGATACAACCTTCCTCAAACCTACCTCTGAGCCTTGGTAGCCTCTTGTGTCTGTTATCTCCCCAGACCTTAGCCAGTGAAATGGCTCTGCAGAAGAGGAGGAAAACTTCCAGCCCTCTCATCTGCATAGGGAATTTGGTCTTTTCCTCCTTTAGATTGGCAAATGAGGAGATCTTGGAGTCGAATTGCTCTGAGTTGTGAGTCAGCTTACAGCATAAATACAGCTGGAATATACACAAACGATTCTGTTCATTCCAGTGGTGCAATTTCCCATTATGCTAATTAAAATTTCCTCTGAAGAGATGAAAACTTATGTTCCCATTCCCACAAAGGGAGTTGTATGGATGAGGGCTGCCCTGTTCCCACTGAATGCATTTGGTCAGGCACTTCCCTTGCACTGCACTTCTCCCTTTCCAGGGTTTTGCTTGCTCTGTGTGAGCAGTTGCTTCTCGCTTCACTTGCGTGCAGTGGAATTCCTAAAGTGAGTTCTCGTGTGTAAAGTTTGCAGTATTTCCTTTCTGAAGTGTGATGTGGTGAGGGGATAAAGCCAGACGAGGGAGAGGTTATGACTGGATCTTCGTATGTATCTTCTGCTAAACAAGAGGAAAAACACCATATACTTCTCTGGCAAGACATTCCTTGATTCTTGGTGTTGTATCAACACCAATTCTTTCAGAGAAGCTGACTTCCTTCTTCCAGGTCTGTTTCTCATGATACACTTGTGATCAGTTTAACTGTTTTTACTCATTCCTTTCTTCTTTCTAACACAGAGGTACGAGACTCAGAATTACAGCATGGTTTGGGCTGAAAAGGACCTTAAAGATCATCCAGTTCCAATGCCCTGCCATGGCCAGGGACACCTTCCACTAGACCAGGTTACTGCAAGCTCCATCCAGCCTGGCCTTGAACACTTCCAGGGATGGGGCAGCCCACAGCTTCTCTGGGCAGCCTGTGCCAGGGCCTCACCACACTCATAGGGAAGAATTCTTTCCTAATATCCAATATAAATTTGCCCTCTGACAGCTTAAAGCCATTCCCCATTGTCCTGTCACTCCATGCCCTTGTCCCAAGTCCCCCTCCAGCTCTCTTGGAGCTGCTTTAGACACTGGAAGGGGCTCTAAGGTCTCCCTGGATCCTTCTCTTCTCCAGGCTGAACAGCCCCAACTCTCCCAGCCTGGCTCCAGAGCAGAGGGGCTCCAGCCCTCGGAGCATCTTTGTGGCCTCCCACACTCATCCTTGCTCTGTGAAGGCTCTGTGCTCTGTCCTGCCTTTTCAAGACCCATTGGGGCCTTGCTTTTTCCACACTGCCCCTGACAGCAGCAGACGTGGCCTTGAGACTCCCAATGGCCACTACTAACCTGGATGTCTCCCTCAGATTATTTCTGAGGACAAGGATGTCAACTTGGGCATTATTGGCAGAAACAGACTCTGCCCCAGTTGTACTTTTCATTCTCTCCTTGGGGTAAGGACCTACCCCAGGAAAAGCCAAGGAAAAATTATTGCCCTTTCTTCAGATATGAAAGTAATAATGATATTTTTTCTGTAAGAAGCCATTTAGCATCTTGCTGACTGAAGTGAGAGCATTTAGAGATAAAAGCAGGATGTGCCACTTCTGCTTTGCCAGGGCAATAGCAGATCAAACCTCTGCAAATCAGGAACACAAAGAAATGTTTTGCAGAGCAATCCATGGCAGGAACTGCAGGAGGGCTTAGCCTGCTGTGCATATCAAAGTTTCCCTGGTTATGCCTTGTCTCAGTTGCAGCTTTAAGAAATTCCTGAGGAAGGGCCACTGCCTTAGTAGGAAGTTGTACCACTTTTAAAGCCGCATTTGTATCGCTCACACAGCAAGAGCTCTTGTCACATGGAAGCCATCGAATCAAAACACTGACATGGCAAGAGAATAAGACGAGATAATGAAATGAGAAATTAAGAGCATGAAAAGTAAATGCTGTAGAAAAGCTGACACTTCATAACACTCCTACTGAACACTTGCCTGTATTTCAAAGTCAACCGATAAGAAATTATTTGCTTTTCTTATATAACAGAAATAGATAAAGGATTCCGTTTGGATAGGAGAAGATGCCACTAGGCTGCAATTTACGTATGAATGCTCAATATTTAAAGGAATTGCTTCTTTCACTTTGTCAACTGGCATAAATGTATGCTAAAGAGGGATTCATTAGAAAAAGCCATGCAATGCATGAGCTCAGCTCCAATAATCCTGATCTTGCCAGGCAGGTGTTTTGCATCCTATTAGGATATGGCACATTGAGCTGCCAAGCAGGAAGCTTGCCACGTGGGTTCTGATGTTCCTTTCTGGAAACAGAGCAAGAGGATCTCACTTCTCTCCCTTAAAACAAAATGCCATTTACTCTGTGTGTGCTCAGAGATGACATACTCCAGTGGATTATCCAGAGGGAAATGCCTTCATTTTGTACCCCTGAGAGTGAGAGGTGAGCTGTGGGCTCCTCTCCTGCACTCTGACCTTCTCTGCCACAGAGGGACTCAGCCATGCTGGGTTGGTATGCAAAGGTGGGATATCACAGACCTGCACTTTGTCATGGCTGGATGGCAGCAAATGTGCACCTGAGAGCAACACCTCCACCCCTGACCCTGCCATGGCAAATGCACTTACTGACCCGCTGTCCTTGTTTAGCTCAGCTCAGGGTTTGTACAGTGCTGCACATATGCACCTCTCAGTATCCTGGCTGTAAATCAATGATAATTCTTCCTTATCTTGCCAGGGAACTGTTAAAAAAAATTGAGATATTTCCTGTAACATCCCTTGTGCTGATCTGCTTGTCATACACTTTCCCGTGGTTGCTTTGATATAAGAATTAACCCATTTAAAATCTCTGAATGAATATTCCCCCAAAACACACTTATTTTGAAGGCATGTAGAAGTGAGTGAAACTCAAACCCAAAGGTTACAGCTACTTTTCTTCCAGGAACAACAATAACAGAGGCTGCATGCTGCCTAGGTTGGTTAACCCAAAGACCCAAGAACTTTTCCCTTCCTCTTTTCCTCATGTCCTTGCTTTCACATGTGAAGCTTATAATTCATTCTTGCATGGGGATTGGACCTGCTGCATCCCTTGACAGTTGAAATACAAGAATTTTCATCAGAACCCCATTTAAAATCTCCAGCCATTCAAGGCACTTGGAACTCAAGCTGCGGGATTTAAAGTACAAACATATATACATAAATATATGTTATACTTATTTGTTGTGTGTTTTCTTCTGTATTTAGCACACATACTGCATTGCCAGGTAAAGAATGATTATGTTTATTTTTTGGCTTCTTTCTTCTATATTTAGCATAGATACTGGCTTGCCAGGTAAAGTGTAATGCCCTTCTCATCACTCAGTCTCAACTGCAAGCTACCTGAAAAAGACAAAACATTTTTTACCTATTTCCCCTGAGGATTACACATAAAGAATCCTGACCACTAGGAGCTTTTTAATTTGCTTTCCATTTTTTGTTTGTTTGTTCTTTGTGGGTTTTTGGTGGTGGTGGTGGTATGTGGGGTTTGGTTTTTATTTTTTATGGTTGTTTTTTATTATTCCAGTATTTGCTTGCCAGCTTTGGAAGCTGAAGATAATGACAAGGCATAAAACTTCCCATCTACTCTGAAGCCTAATGTTCTTCTTTAAAGGTTTAATATGTTCTGAATTGGTTAACAGGGAGAGATGGAGGCTGAAAGGGTGCCTTGCATGGTGGTGTATATTTTTCATTACTGCACAGCATTTCCTGGAGCTGCTCTCCAAGGTATCTGAGTGCTTGTTTACCAAGAGGCAGCTGTCCTCCATTGTAAAGGAAAAGCAAGAGAGAGACCACTTTAAATTCATTCATTTCTAACAGAAAGGACACAAACAAAGGATAGAAAGAATCTGTACCCTGCTGTTACACTTGTCTGCAAATAAAGAGCCGCTGTTCAGAAAAAAACCTGGAAAGTGGGTACATTGCCCTGAGAAAGTCAAGTAGGTGTGCTTCAAAGCAGAGTTGTTTATGCACTTTATTAATATCAGGAAGAATTCAGTAGCAAAGCAAATTTCAATGGATTTTTAAAGGTGGTATTTCTAAAAGGACCACACGCAAAAAGTCCTAATTACCAATAACTAATATTCCCACATCTGTTGTTATTCATTCAGGTGGGCTGCAGGATAAACGAGGATAGGAAGACTACTTTGAATGCTGCTGCCAGCTTAATTTACAGAAGTCTCCTTGGATGAGGTGATGGCTAGAGGAGATGTACAAGGAGCCCACAGCAGGTCACCACCCAGCAGGTGGGACAGAGCATCTCCTCCTGCTGTGGGATGAAGTTGCTCAGGATGTGGATGTGGTCATGGCTATCCCAGTGTCTGCTGGGGTTCTCAGGTGTCCCCTTGGTTTGGCTATTCCTGAACAGAACACTGAGCTCTCCCTTCCAGTTTGAGAAGCTGCAAATAACCTGGGTACACTTCATCAGGAATCATTTCTTTGAGTGCTGCAAACAAGAATTAAAAGTAAACTGGGGGAATATTCAGAAGAGAATAATCTGGGAAATAGCCTTCAAAATTATTTAAAATTTTCTATCATGAGTTTTTTTCTGCCTCAGTATATCTGTATTTCATGGTGCCAGCAGGCCTTAGCTGTCTCTACCTGTGTGAACCAAAGAACTGGAAATGTGGGGATTATGGCACAGAAAAACCAAGCTGATGGGCACAAGCTTCAGGCTTCCACATATGATATTATGCTTGAGAAGAAGAGTTTATTAGCTATGGCACAGTGTTGTGTGTGCACAGATATTTTACTGCTAGATTTCGAGTGGCAATACCCAAATATTTTGTAGACTTTCCAGGTCAGACCTTTGATAGCCAAGGGATCCCTCAATTTTTGTTCTTGTCAAACAGAAATCCCCTGATAATCTCATTAGTTTCATCCAGTCTAACGGCTCCAAGACTTTGGCTTCCTCAGGTCCCAGGTTTTTTTTTTTTTTGTTGAACCTGTTTCTCCTTTCTTCTGCTTCAGAGAAAGACCAGGAACTTCTGAATATCATGGAAACCTGCTGTGGGGTACAGAGGTGAGATTTTTGGGTCCCTGTGAGTGTCTGAACAAACTCAACAGGACAGTTCACTCCTCTATGCTGAATTATCCTTAATCATCTTCAGATACCTTGAACTCACTGAGGAGGGTCTGTGTTTCTGGCAGTGCTATTTCAGCATCTCTACAAAAAATTCAGGGCACAAGAGAGATTAAACCAGAGTCACATGATTAGTGATGTAATGGTCACGACAGGGGAAATAACCCCAATCGAAGCAATGGGCATTCCTAAAAAACCTCTTTATTCAGGCAAATACTAGGACTAGATCAAATAATGTGAAAATTAAGCACGCAAAAATTAGTATTTGTCAGTTTCCACTCCCTTGACCTCTCAGAGGGAGTGATTTTTGACATTTGTCTCAGTGTTAGCATCTTGTAGATACAAGCAAAAAAATTTACTTAACAGAAAAGCAAAATATTACAGTGATCGAATCATGTTCGATGAATCATTTTAGATACTGAATAGGTTGTGGAACAGACTAGAAGGTTAGATGACTCGTCAAGGTTATTTTCAGCTCAAGTTTTTATTTTACTAGATTTGTAGCATTGGTCAAGTTCATTATTAGAATTTGGATTTCTCACTTGCCTTGCCTTATGGCCTTGGAAATATTATTCTCTTTCCACGTTGCCAGCAAGTCCTGACTAAATGGGGAGGTCTGGAAGGCTTCATATGATTTTGAATTAACACTTTTTATCTGCTTTGACCAGCAACTGGCAGTTTGTAGTAAAACTTCCTCACATCTGATGTAGTCTAATGTTGGGGTCCCTCCCCCGCCGTGTAGCCCTGGGAGAGGGGCCCTGAGGGCACAGACACGGGGTTTCCCTGTCCCTGCTCAGCCTCGTTCCCATTGGTTGGTTTGTGTTCCCTGCGCGGGCAGAAGGACCCTTGGTCCCGTGACTGGAACAGTTCCTGAGCTGAGCCCCGGCCATGCGGCTGGAGAAATAAACATCTCTCTAACATCTAGCAAGGATCTGTCTGTCCATATATATTTCCTTTCCACGGGACTCCTGGTTTGATATATGCGTGTTGCAGTATCCCCACTGCAACAAATGGTGGAGAATGCGGGCAGAACGATCCCCGATCCCTAAGCGACTGATTTGTGTGAGTAAACCCTGGAAACTTTGGATTCCTCTTCTTGGTTTTGCTTTGCTATTCCATATCTAAACTATGGAGGAACCGTGGGAAGACTCTTGGCTCTCAGAGCTGCATATGGACATTTATCTTAAACTTAAAATGATTCTTGAACAACGATTTGTGAATTTTAGCTTGATTCAAGCTCAAAAAGAACTGAAACACTACCTGGCATGGTTGTTTAAGAACTTTTTCTATGTTTCTTGGGATTTAATTCTTACCAAGGGCTTTTGGAAAACCGTTTGGACACAGTTAATATTTGAGTCAAAATATATGCCGATGGAAGAATATTTTCGTGAATATTATTTAGTTACCTAGACTGTTGAGCAATGTCAGCTGTGTCTTGGCGAAGGGAAGCCTGGCGCAGGGACTGTGCGGCCCAGGCCACGTGCACCGAGCGCTCTCCGAGCAGCAGCGAGGCAGTTCCCGCGTGCGGGCGGAGCCAAGCGAGCCGCAGTGTCGGTGGTGGAGCGGGGAGCGGCGGGAGCAGCGGGACCCGGCGGTGCCCGCACGGCCCAGCACAGCGTGTGGTGGAGCGAGCCCTGGGAACGCCCGACCGAGAGGGGCGGTGTGCGGGCGGCGGCGGGCGGCGGTGGCGGTGGAACGGAGCCGCGCCCAGCCGAGACGCGCGCTGGAGCAGGGCGCGGGGGGGTCATCGCTCGGGGGCCCAGCTGAGATGTGGGTGCAGCGCCTGGCAGCGGCAGCGAAGCTGCGACCAGAGGAGGCGACGCACGGAGAACTGAGCGGCGCGGCCCAGCCCGGCCCGCGCAGCCCCGAATGCGACCCCGGGAAGAGCGCGCAGGCACCAGCAGCCCCGACAATTCCAACACGGGAGCGACTGAAGGAGAGAGCAAAGACGCAGCGAGACAGAAAACAGCAGCCACTCGGAAAAAGGAAAAGATCGTAGTACCTAAGATCTTAGGGATAGTAAAATGGTATAATGTTAAGCAAAATTATGGTTTTATAACAAGGTGTGACAACCAGCAAGACATATTTGTGCATAGAACTGCTATTAAAAAGAATAACCCTGAAAAATACATCCCAAGCTTGGGAGATGGAGAGATGGTAGAATTCAAAATTATACGAGGTAGAAAAGGGTTACAAGCATCGCAGGTCACTGGGCCTGATGGTGTTCCTGTAAAAGGCAGTATATATGCAAAAAATCGTAGTCATGTTAGACAGTATCTCCATTGTAAGTCCCCCCTACAGTTTCCGTTTCCTAATCCCACCTTTCCCTTTTACCCTATGTCCTATTACCCCCAGTGTATTCCCAATCCGTTTTTTCACCCATGGTTTCCCTCACAAAACCATGCTTTTGCCAATTGTTTCCCCAAAAATCCCTTTCCAATGCCGAGTGGGGGATGAAAAGGGGGAGGGAAGAAGTTAAACCCTCTCCTGCCTCAGTTTCCCCACAAAGCATGCTCAGAGAGTCCTGTCTCCCTTCTGTCAGCCCGAAGATGTTCCACAGAATCTGATTGGACATTTAAAGACTCAGGAGGGTGGCTTGTTTTGTTTTGAAACTGTTCTTGTTATGTTTATCCAGTTGTTTTCATTCTCCTTTTATTAAAATAAAACGGGTGAGGTGTTGGGGTCCCTCCCCCGCCGTGTAGCCCTGGGAGAGGGGCCCTGAGGGGACAGACACGGGGCTTCCCTGCCCCTGCTCAGCCTCGTTCCCATGGGTTGGTTTGTGTTCCCTGCGCGGGCAGAAGGACCCTTGGTCCCGTGACTGGAACAGTTCCTCGGCAGAGCCCCGGCCATGCGGCTGGAGAAATAAACATCTCTCTAACATCTAGCAAGGATCTGTCTGTCCATATGTATTTCCTTTCCACGGGACTCCTGGTTTGATACATGCGTGTTGCAGTATCCCCACTGCAACAGTCTAATTGTTACTGAAACTTCCTTACTAGTTCAACCTTCCTTGAAAGATTTTTTTCATTCCTTCTCACACTACATTACCCCATTCTCAGTATATATGAACCAATTTAACTCAGGAAGGTGTGAGAAGCTGCATGGGAAGAGAGAGTGGAAGGTGTTTGGGTAATGCATTAGGACCAAGTGTTTCACATCTGCAGCTTTGCACATGACATTCAACAAGCGACTACGTATCCCTGCTAACACATTTCTTTCATTTTCCCCCAAAGCTGTCACATGGAGATCATAGAACCATGGAATAGTTTGGGTTGGAAGGGACCCTAAAGATCATCTAGAGATGTTGGAATAGATTCAGCTCTTCAAGCAATTATCACATTGGAAAAAGCCCCTTGAAATTATTTAGTGATTTGATTGAAAGTTTATTTTTAATTTGAGTTTCAATCTCAGTATTTCATGTTCTTTTTTTTCCTCTCATCATCTCTCTGTGTTTATTATCTGGATGTCATGTTTTGCAGTGAGCTGGGAAGTGAAAAAGCTGAATTTGATGGTCCTTTCCAGGTGTGACTGCAGATGATGAAGATTTTTCAGGAAAACTATTTCCCCTCATTCATTCTCTCTCACAGTTAGCAACAATATCATTTTCCAGCTCTCAATCTTTAGGAGAAGTAGCATCTCTTTGAATTTCTGATGGCTGTCAGCTTCGGGTAGGTGCTGAGAAGATGAACATTGGGAAGTCAACAAGAGAATCATTTAAGGGTCTTGAAAATGAGAGACGTGTAAGTGTCAGGAAGTAATTTGTTTTCTCAAAGCATAATAAACCTGCAGGATAAACTTTCATCTCCAGCAATCACAGCCAGGTGGTGGTGATATCTCAGAAAAGACAAGCAGATTTCAGTGTAACAGGATTGCTGGGTGTCTCAGTTTTGGAGACAAAACTTCAGGAGGAAAGGGCCTCCCCTTTTCCTCCACCAATAAGACAAGTGGGTCACAAGAAGTGAAAGTGGGAAAAAGAAACCAAACTGTTTATTAACACAGAGACAAAACAGGGTAGAACAGGAGAAAAAAAAACCCCTCAAAATACAACAAATGCCCAGAGAGGGAACAGACACGTGGGCTCGGACCAGCCGGGGCCACCCCACGGGCCAGCCGGGGCCAGCCCGCAGGCTTCCGGACCGGCGAGGAGGGGAGGCAGTGAGGCAAGGGGAAGGAAAGGGAAAAAAGAACAAGAGAAAAACCAACAGAACCTTCTCCCAGCTAGCTGGAACGCAAAGGAAACCCAGAAAAACAGCACTGCGCTCCCGGCGCGCTCCTTCCCAAGCCCTGCCCAGAGCCCCCAGAGCCCCCCGAGCCGCTGGGCTCAGCTGTTAAACTGCCCCGCGCTCAGGCCCCGGGCCCGGCCCCGGGTCCATCCTAAAGCCACAGCGTCCTTGGGCATTGAGTGGATGGTTAAGGAATAAAGTGGCTTCAGAACATCACCCCAGGACAGTGGGAAAGCTAAATAAAAAGAAATGCGTGGCATTACCATCGAGGCCAAATAACAGGCCAGATCTTCACTGAGCTGCAAAGGCAGAAGAAGCTTTGACAGGTGCAAGTGGAGCTAAAGCTGAATATTCATGTGAGTGATTCACTACATCTCTCTGTTTTGCAAAAGCCATGGCTGAGCTCTTAAAAGAGGCCTACGTGTATCATAAAGGCCTCTATGTACATTTCTAGGGCTTCTACTAAGGACATTTCAGGGAAAATACCAATTCATCAGCCCTGAAGTGTTTCCTCTAAATCTTGTTAGGCTTGATGAACTTTGCTGAGTTCAAGACAGCGTTTCCATGGAAACTTCTCAGTTTTATTTTTCATCACTCTGCTGCTGAGGAATACAGCTCTGAGGCAAATCAACCATGTGGTTTAACCAAGGGCTCTTTACTGGAATCATGGAATGCTTTGGTTTGGAAGGCACCTTCAAAGATCATCTTGTGTCAAACCTCCTGCTGTGGGAAGGGACAACTTCCACTAGAACAGGTTGCTCCAAGCACCATCCAACCTAGCCTTGAACTTTTCCAGGGTAAGGCATTCAAAAATTCTCTGGGCAACCTCTTACCATGTCTCACTGCCTTCACAAGGAAGAATTTCTTCCTAATATCTCACCTAAACCTGCCCTCTGTCAGTTTAAAATTTTTGCCCCTTGTCCTGTCTTTACAGGCCTTTGTAGAAAGTCTCTCCATCGAAGTCTTTTCTGTCAGGATCTCCACCTCAGGGAGATACCATCCCCAAGGATAGCCTTGGGATGGAGAAACCAACTTTTTCTGGGGCATTGAGCTGTTAGAATGTATTGGGAAAGTATTTTTACAGAGTACAGGTATAGGAGTCAGGTAATACTTGTGGACTGGGAACAAAGTGAAAAATTATAGTCCCAGATCACCTTTGAATCCATAAACCTTATCGAGATGTCTAAAAGTTCACTTAGGGCATTCAGTACACACAGTCATGTTCTGCTCTCATTCAAATTTCCACAAGGTTGTTTTTCCCAAGCAGTGTTTGTTCTGATGTCTTTTATCAGTATTGAGCTTTCCAAATGAAAGCACAGATTCTGAAAATAATGATAAAAAAAAAATTGAGTGATTATAGGTCAACTACATTTGCAAATATGTACTTATTCTACCTATGTTTTTAAACACAAAAATCCCATTTTTAAAAGGCTATAATTGTTTTACTCACTGACAGGCAACTTCTCAGTTTTTAGTTGGATTGCACTGTGTTAGGGAGTTTACTGCTGACTGACATTTTCAGAGTGGAATTACTGATTTATGGATGAAAGAAAGGGGAAAACCAATGGATTTTGAGGACTCTTTCTTCTACCTGAGAGATCACTCCATGGAATGAACAGAGGGTTAAGGGAAATGAGCAAATCAAAGGGGAAATGGTTTTGTGATAGGGCCAGTGTTTGCAGAGTATTTTCTGATGTAGTTGTCACACACAAATTACAAAGTCCTTGATTTCACACCACCAGACTTTAGAAACCCTCCATAATAATCTGATAGGGACACTGCATATGTGTGTGAAATGAACTAGAAGGCAAAGGTGTGTCTGAGACTAAATCCATTGAGAAACATTTTTCCTGGGAATTTTGGCTGAAAGGATAACCTGTAAAGAAAATGATTACAAAACACGAGTAGAGTCCTGGATTCTATACAGAATAAAAATAAAATTCCACAGTGGCAATGTATTTCAATTTCTTCAGGAGAATTCTTCTTCTTATAAAGTTCTTAATTCCCTCTCTGGATCTTTCATTTGATGAAAAACTTTCAAGAATCTCTACCTTTGACCCCAACAGAGCAAAAAACCAAAACCTGCAGGCACAGAACACTTATGAAAAAACAAGATGAAATTTTTGTATCAAAGATAATAATTAGTTTAAGGTGTCTGATCTGAGACAATGCAAATCAGTGAAGATTGCCCCAAATATTTCTGTGCTTAATTCTCCCCATCTTCACTGTGAAGATAACAAGTTAATATCACATTTTACTCATCAGTTAGTAATATGCTTGAAAATCTATTAGATTATAAAATCTATATCCAAATATATTTTTTCCCATCAGCTTCTAGACATTTAATAGTTTTAATAGAATTGTGTCTACTTTGGATCTCTTTCCGATATTGTACAAAACTCTATTGCAATTAGATTTGCACAAAAAAAAAAAAAACAAACTGAGGATGAGATTAGATTGATTTCCTTTTTTCATCCAGTCTAACCTGGCTATCTCTCTAAGAAACATGGACATCCAAGGATCCTCAGGAGTCAGTGAAAGCAAATATTTCCAGTGGACAATGTCTGTCTACTGCCCTAATCACAGACCAGGAGCTGACCCTGCCTCTGTTGGATAGGATAAATTCAGGATATACTTTAAAGGATCAACACTGTTTAAGGACGAGTTATTCCATGTGGAAACTCTAATCAGATTGTGTAAGTCCCCCCAAAACTCACAGCATTCCATTTGCCATGTCATTCTTATGCTCCACTGGAAACTGAATGACAACACCCTCATTTTTAATTGCAAATTTAAAGAGAAAAATAAACCCATGAGCATTTCTTGAACTATTTTGCCTGCAAGTAGCAATGCCAGCAACTGGCAGGGGAGTGATGATAATTCTACTGATGTTCAATAAAATTTAATGTTGGAAGGATTCTCTTTATCTTCTGAAAAAGAAGGGGACATGCTTTGGAATATAAAAAGAAGCCATGCTGACTTAGGAAGTTCATTTTGTTATTGGAGATACTGCACTCAGTACCATAGAGGAGTGTTACTGGAGCAAAAGAGATTTGTGAGAATTCATTTTTTCACTGAGGCTGCCATATATTATCTCTTGATCCTGTTCACTGTTAAGATCCATAAAGTCTTGGTCTGGCAAAGCTAAAAAGCTATTGTGTGTCAGTAGGATGGAAGGAGGAGCAAAAAGTGGGGTCAAGAAAAATCTGTGTTTCACAGGATGTGAGGGTGGTGGGCACAGGTTGCCCAGAGAAGCGGCCCCATCCCTGGAAGTGTTCAAGGCCAGGTTGGATGGGGCTTGGGGCAACCAGGTCTAGTGGAAGGTGTCCCTGCTTGCAGAGGGTTCAAATGAGATGATTTTAAGGTCCATTCCAACCCTAATTATTCCATGGTTCTCTGATAAGATTCCATGTAGCTATGATGCCAGGAAAGAATTAGTATTTTTCATTAATATATAGATATACACATCGAAGTTCTACTGTGATTAAGTAAATTGATGTGAATACTACAGGCACATTAGACTTTCAGTTTCTAAAGATTTATATTTTTAAAAGTGTCCAAAAAGTAATAGTAAAAAGGAAAAAAAATGGACAAAAATCTGTCATCTGATTCAATTGACGTCAGAGCCATTTTCCCAAGAGGGTAAAGATCACCACAAGGCCAAAACCCAGCTGAAGGCTTAGCATCACTTCAAATCCCTCCAGAAAATGAAATTTCACTGATGGGTAAGTCTCAGAGCAGGCTTTTACACAGTGGGAATTTTCACAAATGTGGAGGTTTTATTCTTTTGTGCTTTCTCAGTGACCTTTGACTAAATGTGTCTTTTCCACAGCAATCAAGCAACATTAAGAATAAAACGGGGAAGATAAAAAGCACCTTGAGAACATTTGTTTTTATTGCAAGGTGTCCCATTCCCTGTCATCCTGGGGAAATGAAGCCTGGGAAGGAGAGAAGTAGAAAGAGAACTTTATTGAATTGACTCTTCCCACTCCCATTTCATGACAATGAAACATAAATTTTAACACCTAGACAATTTGTTTTGGCATAAATACACAGCTTTAAAAATTAATAAAAAGCTATATCAATTATAAAAGTGATTTACCAAGCACAATAAATTTTGTCACCTGTCACTTTTATGCTTGCATACCTGCTCTCTCTCTCTCTTTGACTTTTATGCTTTCTATATACTAAATACTCTCATGATCCTACAATAGATTTCACACGGTTTGACAGCCAGAGACTTTTGTTACATTATTTAATTTTTTTCATTTTTTAGTTGTTGTTTAGGGGAATAATTCAAATCTCAGTTTTATTCTGCCTTCATTTACAGCCACTTGCAGTCAGTCACCTTGGATACTTGTCTTGTTCATTATTTATCATCATATGTGTGGTAATGTTTAATGCCAGAGGCAGAGATGGGCTCTCATTTGCCTTTTTTACACACAGAATAAAATATCTTAGTTCTTTTCCACGAATACTGTAAATTTAAAGATAGATTGAACTCCTGTGTGATAAAATTCATCTCTTTATATAGCCTGAATGTTCTGTAATACTTTTCAATCTCAGTACAAATGGTTTTGGGTTTAAATTTTTGCAAACAGCCGCCATTTCTTGGGGTTTTTTAACATTTATTTCAGTTTTGAAAAAAGAGGAATTTGAAGTGTTAATATTACATGGAGAGCTGTTTTTCCTCCCCATTAATGGAGCTGAGTGGTTTTGATGCTAGAAACTGTTCTCACTGCTCATCAAAGCTTTAGTGGAATTTACCAGGGAAACATTATATTTTTTAAATGAAAAATAACTTCTAGAAAAGCATCAGATAAGCTTACAAAAAGTACTCTGCCTGCCATCCAACAGTGTGATCTAGAAATAAAAGTTACATATACTATAAAAATTATAGAAATCTTGACAGAAGTCACATTCATGGATATTCCCTCACCCTTAGTTATGTCTAATATTACTTAAACTAAGCAAGGCCAAACTCTGACTTTTTCTTTCTGAGAAAGCAGTTTAGAAGCCACAGCAGCCTTTCCACTGCCTGTTAGAGATTTCTCAGCCAGCCCTGGCTATGTCTCAGTGCCATTCCAGAGGAGCCTGTCACCCGGAAAGGTAAAGTTCCATATGGAGCAGAGGTGCAGCAAGTCCCCTTTGATGAAAATCTCATCTCAAATGCAGAAAACTCATGGAAAAGTGTTGATAAGTGGCAGGCTTATCGATTTCCTGAATTCCAAAACTCTGAAACCAGCCTGGAAGAGTTTCAAAATTGCTGGATGACCCAGTGAACTAATGGAGGTTTTTCCCAAGATGGTGCTCTCAGTATCCCAGAAAACATTGGTGACATTGGATATTCAGGCTGTGCTTGGAGCTAGCATCTCCTTCCAACCTTGGATACACCTTTTTAGGTTAGATATGGACAGGTGCTCAGCAGCAGGAGTACAAGGGTTATTCCTGTTGTCCTTTCTCATCCTCTCCTGCAGTTTGCTCCCCCTCCACACTGCATTGCACCCCTGCATGTGAATTCATGCATCTGAATTCCAGCCAAATCTTTCTTTTGTGTTTAGGTACCTGAAAGAAAATGGGAGACCATAGAATCATAGGATGGTTTGGGTTGAAAGGGACCCTAAATATCATCTAAATCCAACTTCCTTTGCCATGTGCCCCATCCAACCTGGTCTTGAACACTTCCAAGGATGGGGAATCCACAACTTTTTCTGGCTAGCCAGTTCCAGCTCAGTTCAACCACTGCTAAGTAAATCTTCTCCTCAGCTTTTGTCTGTGTAGAGGTTTTCTGCCACAGAAATTTGCCAACAGAAAATTAATCTCCAAACATCCTCAAAGACAGCTTGATGCAGTGCAAATTTCATCTGTTTGGTGTCAACCCTAGGAGCAGCAGGGAAAATGTGTATTTCTTGGTATCACTTCCCTGTAGTGACTCTAATTGTACCAAACCTCAAGGGGTTCAGCTATAAATACTGAGTGCTGGAAGAAGACATTGACTGAAGGCAGGGAATCTGTATAAAACAAATACATTCCCCTCATGAAGAGCACTCAAGTCAATTAAAGGTTCTCATCACAGTTAGAGATAAATTGCTCGTGTCTGACATATAGTTTTGAGTCATTAACTTAAAAAAGATGGAGCAGGAAAGAGCTCATTTAGTCCGGGAGATAAAGGAAAACTGAAAATTTCAGAACATATTAACACAAAGAGCATGCTGGTCTCCCTTTACCTCTTTGTAGTATCATTTAGGCATTAAAATTGACTAAAATTCAGGGGCTGAGGCTGATGAAGTCTGAACTTGGTATTTCAGCAGTGCCATTGAAGAAGATGGTGCCACAGTGGAGTGGGAGAGACCTAAAGCCTTAAGCTGCCACCACCCCATCAATTAACCTCAGGGGATGAGATAAAATGTAGGAAACTCTGGAAATCTGGTACTTCCCTCTCAAGCTTTACTGCAACTGCCCTTTGGAGGAGAGCTATGAAGAAAGTGATGGCTCACTGCATGTTCTTAGGACAGGGATGAGTGATGACAAGGACAGGGATGAGGGTTATCATGCAGATGTCCTCGGATCCCAACTATCTTCATCATCTGTGGGGAAACTGTGAGTTTAGAAAACATGTGTGATCCTATTGGCTTGGATACAACCCTTGGTCTAACATCTATTTACAAAACCTGTATTCAATGTGTTCAATAGCTGTCATACAGACCTTTGTTTAGAAATTATAACTTGTATATTGAGCAAGACAAATGGAGAACTAAGGAAGGAAAACACAATCCCTTTTTTTTTTCTAGTTTTATATTTATGGATATAATATATACTAATGGGAACAGTTCCCTGAAAGCTGACACCTGAATCTAGTGCACACCTGTGCTTAGATTTTCAATCCCCAAGATATTTCAGGCAAAATAAATTTTGCATGGGATTATGGTAACCACTACAGCAGGAGCAGGAAGGTGTTATAACAGCTTAATTTTTTCAGGACCTTCATTTCTTAGTAATATTTAAGAACCCAAATACTTAAACATGGGATGCTATTGCAGTCTAGATTAGAATTTTTGTAGGACTTCTCTTTTTTAGCCCAAGATACCTAGTGGTTTTGCTCTAAGCATATTTGGTGATTTCTTGTGTTTCTATTGATGCTACTAGCACTGCTTAGGCTACAAGACTCTCTGAAATGTTGTGTTTATCCTAGTGATAGGCTGTAGATTTTCTATCAACATCAACCTTTAATGAACAGTAAACACCTAGGACTTACCTGAAGATGAGATGCCTTTACGGGTAATTAACTTGTGGTGAAATCATGAGCAGCTCAGGTCTGACTGTGTTACAGATTAACCCTTTTATTTCTTTCCCAAAGGAAACACTGTGTTTTTTTTAATTCCTCAAAATAAGTCAGTGTGACAGTCAAGTACTGCAGACTTTAAGACAAAAATACTTTTTGGTTTCTGTGGGTGTAGCCCCTGCTTTGGGGGCTGTAAAAGAACTTCAAGACTGGTCCTGATCTCTTGAATAATTTCTCTGTGGTGTTTTGCCAGACAGATTGTGGACTGTGGCTTGTGTCACAATAATAAATGCCAGACATTTGTCATGCAGATAGTGTCTCATGGGAGCTCTTTAACAGGCAAAATGAAAATCCAAACACATGGGCACTTCAGTTGAGGGCAGGAGTGTTGATCTCCAGCGGAATACAAGGTGACCCTGCTTGTCTGATGGAAGTAGAGATTGGAGGGAAGCAAAGTGCTTTTTCTCTTGGTTTTTTCCTTTTCTCTGGTTTTTGATCTGCGTTTTAAGGCTGCAGTTCCAAGGCAGAAATGTAATTCTTGTGGATTTTCCACATGATTATGTGCTTCAATATAACCACAGCTTTCATTAAATGGAAGCCATGCTCTTCAAATTGCAGTAATTTGGCAACCTTTCCCAAGATACTGTCTGGCAAGGGTGAAGCAGCAGCTTTTAAGATTTATTATGAAATGCATTACCAAAAAGAACTTAGTGCTGTAGAGTTTTGCTGCAGGCACACCTGAATCTCTGGAAAAATAGGACTACTACAAAGTTTTTATGATCTTAGTGGACAGAACAATCTACAGCCAGAGAAGCAGTGACTACAGGTGCCATGACAAGTGAATAACACAATAAATAGCATGAATAATTACACTTTGTAATCGTATACCACATTTTGTAACATATATTAACACCACTTATTTATATTTTCTATAGTTTAATCTTGAATGTTCTCACAGGAAGTTTTTTTGATCAAGATGCTAAAAATAAGGTGCCAGCTCAGTGAATTATTTTACTCTACTGTAGATCCTAGCCAGTCTAGGGGATTGTTGTCATATTTGAGTAAATTATTCTTCAGAGTTTGAAAAATTCTGCTGCGTAATATAGTGGAGTTTAATGGCTTCACATTCAGCCCACAGACAGGCAGTACACAGCCACAGGAAAAAACAGTGTCTGAGATTATAATAGGAGGAAGACATAAAAGAAGGATTCAGGTAGAAGGAAAAATGTTCCATGTAGACACCAACATAATGATTGCAACACCTACAAGAATGGTTCCTACCCACAAGTCATTCAAGTTATATTTCAAAGAAAATAGCATTTTTCCTCCTCCCTCTAAACAGAGCTAGGCAGTGGAAAAAATTCTACTTAGAGGAATTCTATAATTTCCAACCGTTTTACTATTTGGAGATGGAGCAGATATATTCCACCTCAATAAAACTTCCAAGGAAATGAAATTATAAAAGAAAAAAAACTTTGGTTCTATACATGCTAACTTTTGGAATTGCTTTTTAAAAAATTCATTTCTTCTGCACCAAAAGTGCATTTCCAACTGTTTCATTTTCCCTTTCCAAACAGAATTTTAACTTCCTTTTCTTATTTCAAAATGTTTTCATTTAAATGAAAATGAAAGTGTATGATGAAAACATCTTATGACTAAACAGCCTAACCAACTTTTTCAGAGAACCTCGTTAAGGCTTTTGAAGGTTTCATTCCAGCCCACACACTTGAGGAGCTTTGTGTGAGCTCCCTTTAGAGGAAGAAATGAAGAGCTTGGGTGAATAACAATAAATTAGATTTCTAAACCCACATGTTTGCATCTTTCTCAGTAGGTTGCAGCTATTTCCTTCAGAACCGGGTCCTTTCAGTCAGATCTCTGTCATTGCAAAACTCTGTCTAGAGAGCTTCACCTTCAAATTAGCCAGAAAGTGAATCTATTTTAAAGGAAACATAAAACTGGTGGCGAAATGCAAGGCCAGATAAGGATAATTGGAGGACTGTGAGTTGAAATGTCTTTTCTGCAGCTGGATATGCCTTGTCCATATCTGAGCCATGGCCTTATCTTATCAGAGGGTTGTAGGCATGAATAACTTCCACATTTTTGAGACAAATCATAGAATCCCAGAATGGTTTGAGTTGGAAAGGACCTTAAAGATCACCTCGTTCCAACCCCTGCCATGGTCAGGGACACCTTCCACTATCCCCAGGTTGTGCCAAGTCCCATCCAACCTGGCCTTGAACACTTCCAGGGGTGGGGTACCCACAGGTTCTCTGGGCAGCCTGTGCCAGGACCTCTCCACTCTCACAGTAAAATATTTCTTCCTAGCATCTAATATAAACCTCTCCTCTTTTAGTTTAAAAACCATGCTAAAAGGAGAGATGTAGTAGTCCAAGGGAGATCAGAGAGTCCTTGTTGTGAAAGTATTACTTTTTATTAGGGTTGGACAAGTGTCCAACAAAGTGTCCAACAAAGCTGCTCCATCACTCCCTCCTCAGCTGGAGAGGGGAGAGGAAACATAATGAAAGTCTTGTGAGGTGAGATAAGGACAGGGAGAGATCGCCCACTGATTACTGTCATAGGCTCGACTTGGGGAAATTTATTTATTATCAGTCAGATCAGACTGGGAAAATGAGAAATAAAACCAAATCTTAAAAACTCTTTTCCTCTTCCCTTTCCTTCTTCCTGGGCTCAGCTTCCCTCCAGATTTTCCCTATCTCCTCATCCCCAGTGGCTCAAGGGGACAGGGAATGGGGGTTACAGTAAGTTCATCCCACATTGTCTCTGCTGCTGTTGGCTCCATCTTGCTGGGAAGGGTGGAATGAAGTTTATGAATTCTTGAATGTCTGGAATCCTGTGTGAGGATTGTGATGCTCAAGCATCACTGATATAAGATAGGGAGTGTAACAAGGAGTGATTTGATTTGAAGTTGCCTTCATGAACTAGAGAAAGCCACATTAAGCAAAATCTGAGCTCCACACTTATTTCAAGATGCTGACCTGCAGTGAGATCTGGCTGTAATGCCTTGGATTTGTTGATCCTCCATTAAATAGAAGAAGCATGACATGGAAATTCAGTTTCCGGATGTTCAGTGAAGAGAAAGTCCAAATATAAACTTATTTTGTTCTAAATTGCTGTTGCTTCCATTGATGAAAGTGGTGTAGATCATAGCAGTCTTCAGAACAAGAACTGCTGGCAGAACTACTCAGAAATTGTTTTAATCATATGCAAAATTTTTTTAAAGTAGAAATTTATCAGAATGGAGACACATAAAAATCCTCAGGAAAAAAAATCTCTAGTTCAGGATAGAATAAAACTACATTAACAGAGGGAGAGAAAACCATTGAAGGAAAAGTGGTATGATATATTTGGCTCTGGGTTTTAAGCATATTACCTGTATTTGTATAAAATAAGATGTGTGAGACAGGAAACAATCAGAAAAAAATTCTATGGGATGGCAGCTAGGTTGCTTTTCCTCTTAAACACAGCTCAAAGGGTGTCCAAATAAGGATTTTAAATCAAACCCTTCACAATCTAGATTATTTAACAGCAAATTCTCTTAAGCAAGACAGTTGCATTTTCTCATATCTCATGTTCTAAACAGCAGACTGACAGATATGAAGTCAGTGAGCCACACCTGAGCTCATCTTGTTTTCCAGTCTAATTTTTGCCTTCTTTGATGCAGCAATGACTATTTTTATCTTCTTCCTCTGCAAAAGCATAATCCTGCCTGGCTCTGGGTCTGGAATGGCACCCCGTAAAACAAAATAACGAGGCACTTCCTTCCCCTACAAACTGGGCCCCAGTGGGAAACTCTTCTGCTATTTAAAAAGATTGAAATACTGGAACAGTATTTTTCTCATACCTTTGTATGAGCCAGAGACTCTGCTTTAGGGACTTAAACCTAAATGCTGCTCTCCTCAGTCAATCTAATGATAGCTTCAAGTTCAAAAAGAGTTGCTCATTTTATTACCACTCTTACTGCCACTGTTGTAATTATTTTCTTCATCTCACTGTCTCTAGAAAAATTCTGACTAGTTATTAATATCTCAAGGCACATCTAAAACTTCCATCAGCTTCATTTGAAAAGAAAAGTGAGGATTTTGTTTGCAACCGAGCCTGCCATCCTTTTCCATTTGGGTTTTAATTTCACCAGAAGGTGTTGGGTTGCCATGGCAAAGCTCATCTCTTCCCTTCCCTGTCTCGGTAGGTGCTTTGGAGGGGGAGGTGGTCAGAACAAGGGGTAATTTGTGCTAATGAACAGCTGTGTCCCAAGAATGTGTTCATACAGAGCTCACTTTCAAGTTCCTCCAAAAACACCCCCACAGGAAATCCAGCAAATTCTCAGCCAAGGGGATGCAGAGAATTTTGTAGAAACTAAAGCCAGGCAATAAAAGGTTTGGATTCAGTTTCCCGTGTTCCAACCTGATAATGGTAGCAATAAACACAGGAATGAACAGACCAAACCCCTAAATCCTCACTGGTCTTTCCTTGAAGTTAAGGGAAGAGCTCATGCAGGACACTGAACCATGCCAGTGGTCTAACTGTTAAATGATGCAGCAGAGAGAATCCTTTGTGATACTGGGTTCATGTGGAATCCTTCCTGGCAGAAATTTTGGAGTGAATTATATTTTTCAGTGTGACTTCCAGGATGCAGATGAAAAGAGGAAAGCATCAAACAACTTATTTCATAATTAGGAGGAACATCTGGGTAATGATTTAATTTACCAGGTGGAATAGTGCTGTGCTACTATTAGATTATAAACCCTTGAAGGCATGGAATTGCATTTAGAACAAGCAACACTGAAATCTATGTGTATTTTCATAGAATAATAGAATGGTTTGGTTTGGAAGGGACCTTAAAGATCATCTAGTTCCATCCCCCATGCCACAGAGAGGGATACTTTTATTCAATAAAAACTTCCACAGTCTTGTTCTGGTCTTTCAATACCTTCACTATGACCATGGAAAATGAGGAGACTCCAATGAGTCACAGGTTGGACTTGATGATCTCAAAGATCTTTTCCAACCTGGTTAATTCTGTGATTCTGTGATATAAATTAGTACCTGTTCTGAGGATAACTTCAGGAGGATTTTAGAGGTGAGACGGGGATCTGTAGCAAAACTTTATGCTTAGATGTATTTTTCTCCACTTCCTGGGATGCCTGTGTTTTACTCACTGCTGCAAGTAACAGGATTCTGCGCAGCCAAGTATGTTGAGGGAACTTCCAGACAAGTGCTGCCACTGCTGTGAATGAAGAGCCAAATTCTTAGTAGTGTTTATTTGCTGAGTTACTCTCCAGGCCAGTGAGGAATTAAAGAATCACTTAGGTTGGAAATCTGGATTTCCCTAATTAACCTTCTGCTGAAAACAGGGCTGATTTGCAAGGTAAACCTCCTTCCCCTTGGCTGGTGCAGCAAAATCTGAAAATATTTGAGATGTCACAGGCTCTCCAGCCCCTATATGTGTACTTAACCATTCTGGTGATGAAGAATTTTTAAAAAATATTTCCAAACAGTGCTGAAATTTGTGACCACTGCCTTTAGTGGGAAACCTCTGAAAGGAGCCTGTATCTATCTGCCTTCGATCTAGCACTGATAAATTTTGGTAAGATTGCAGTTAGTTACCCCATATCCTTTTCTTCTGGCTAAACAGGTTAAAACAAAAAAAGGCACCACTATATAAGAAGAATATTAATCTATTAGAGTGTGTCTGAAGGAGGGTAAAGAAGGTGGTCAAGGGTCTGGAGGTGAAACCATACAAGGAGCAGCTGAGGTCACTTGGTTTGTTCAGCCTGGAGGAGACTGAGGGGAGACCTTGTTGCAGTTACAACTTCCTCATGAGGGGAAGAGGAGGAGCAGGCACTGATCTCTTCACTGTGCTGAGTAATAGGACCCAAGGGAATGGCCTGAAGTTGTGTCAGGGGAGGTTTAGGTTGGATATTAAGAAAAGGTCTTTCCCCCAGAGGGTGGCTGGGCACTGGAACAGGCTCCCAGGGAAGTGGTCACAACAACAAACTGGACAGAGTTCAAGAAGAGTTTGGAAAATGCTCTCAGGCACATGGTGTGACTCTTGGAGTTGTCCTGTGCAGGGCCAGGACTTGAACTCAATGATCCTCATGGGTCCCTTCCCACTCAGCTATTCTGTGATTCTGTAAGTCTCTTTTAGCTTCTCCACATAAGGGTCCACTGCTGACCCATCTGCAGTTTGTTCCCCAGCAGAAACCCAAGTGAAAGAAAACAACCCGGCTGTCATCCTCCCTGCCTGACCTTACAAAGTGCTCTGTCCATCACAGTGCTCCAGCACTGCGAGTTTCCTCCCTGTAATTCCAGTGTCACAGCTCTGCACCTGCACACAGGTTTCTCATTCTTCCTGTTTGTTGTGCTGGGTATGTTCAGGTACTCGAGATGCCCTTCATCAAGGGAGAGTCACAGATCCCTCTGCTGCCCTGTGCTCTGCTTGCTTCCTCTCATCCACACTTTTCTGATTATCCAGGGTGTTGCTCTCCCTAGTCCAGCAAGCTGAGTTCAAAATCCTCCTTTGCCAGGTTAGCAAGTCTCTTTCCAAAAATGCTCTAGTCTATCATTGCTCTTTGAAGCAGATCCAGTTGTCCCAGACTCTCAGCTGTTTAGGGAAGACTTTTTTCACTGTCTTTTTTTAATTAAGCCTCTCTAAAACACACGTGCAATTTCAAACAGTGGGACTGAAGTGCAGTCATTAATGACTAATGAGGAACTGAGGACTGACCTGCAGGAGACCTCCAAATTGAATATTTTCTTTTCAGATTTAGCACGATTAAATAAATTGGTTTTGTGTCCAATCACTAGCTTTACGAGAGAATTATTTTCCTGCTGCTCTGTCCAAACCCACAGAGACTAATTTAGATAGCATTAATTGGTAATTTCCCAGATCAAAGCCTTTAATCAAATCAATAAAGATACACACTCTACAGTGTGCTGATTATCACTCATAGACATAAAATATTATTTGTCATTTCTACCTTGAGATGACATCAGAGGAATACCAAGACCAACAAGGAGAGATGTCCTGATACCTTATAATATGTTGATTATGCAAGTGGTTTCCCTAAATTATTTGCTTGCCAGGGCATGGGGATTCTCCTTGCTGTAAACTTCCTTCAACTCCACGATATATTGGTAGCCTAAACATATATAAATTACTGTCAACAACCTCCGTGATTATATTTGTAAAAGTTGCAATTCCTATGGAGATGTTTCAGAATGAGATTATTAATTATTTTGTTGAGGAGAAAGGGGAGGGGCTAAAAGGCTGAACAAGTAATGGTTGTTTATCTTAAGAGTGAGCAGTGTGAAAAGTGACCCAATTTACATGGCAGGGGCAGCTGTATACCTGGTTTTCCTATATCAATACAGAATCTTGTTTTTTTCCTGTTCAAAGGGGAAAATTTTATCTAAAAGTTGTTGGTTTACTGCTTCTTGGTATAAACACCGAACAGTTAATGTGATGGATCTAACCCTCTAAGCCTTTTAGAGGGAAGGGACCAGATTCACAGGGAAGGATGCAAAAAGAGTTTTAACAGAAAATGGGTGAAAACCATGTTTGCATGTGATCTACCCTTTCCAACCCCTTAGACCTCTATTTTCCCACATTTATTCTTCCCAAACCACCTTTCCATGCCTTAGGGTGTTCCTCACCTATAACACGCTGTAACACAGTAGTGGAAGGTGTTCCTGCCTAGGGCAGGAGGGGTGGAATGAAATGATCTTTAAGCTCCCTTTCAACCCAGGCCATTCTGTGATTCTATGATAACTTTTTTCCTAGATCCAGTATCAGCCATAATTCCTTGGTCCTGTACATTGCTTTCCACCTGTGGATCTCAAAGCACATCCAGAAGCCAAAGCAGGGAAGCAGGGTAACCCATCCACGACATGAATCCTTAGATCCCAGCTCAACAAACCTGCTCACACATTTCATCATCCATTTATTTATTTTTTTTATTTCTAGTCTCACATTTGTGAACATATCAGTGAAATTCCCCGTTCCTTTGGCAAACCTGCACCGGTGGAAGAAAATGTGTTTTCTTCTTTGTTTTCCTTTGTTTGTGCATTCTACATTTGGGAGCAGGGTGGGGAATCAACAGCTCTGTGAAGACCAGCTGCTTGCAACATGCTTCCCTTGCAGCTTTCAGTCAGGAATCTGACAGCTTCAGTTATTGTGATGGAGAAATAATGAGGTGAGAAAAGAGTTGTCAAAAAAAAGATCGCATCTCTTCTTCCAAGGAAGTAATTTACTTTTTGTGTGTTCTGTGGCTCCCAGAGACATGAAGATGTAAGGACTCCAGTTACAGGGAAAAATTCTGTATTTCCCTAAACCAAGGCAATTATGAAAATAAAACAGAAAAATATGGTAAATTGTCTACAAAAAAAGAGAGGCCTATTAGTTTTATTATGACTAATTTAATTAAATGCAGCTGTTAACAGCACTTAGGCTATAGGTGACTATGAGTGATCAGATCACCATGGGTCGCCTTTGTTGTTAAAGGCGAAAGACTTAGCAGTGTTAATGGATTTTAAGGCTAATGTACCTCATCCTAAAACAAATTCCTGTATTTGGCCAGGTGAATTCCCCCCTAAATCCTTTAATTCTATTAATCACCATAGATACATGGTGCCAACTAAGACATTCCGTGGGAAACTGGCAGATCTGATGTAGGATCTCTGCACTACTAAATGGATCCAGGAGGGATACCCTAATGCATCTAAAATGGGACTAAAAACTCATGTTTATGCACCTGAAACATGCAAAAGTTCACAACTACTGAAGAAACCTGATACTGCCTTGAATATATATTTCTTTATCTGTCCAGCCTGGCACCAAAAGGACAGAAGTTTCAGGACCTGGGATATTCCAGGTAGATTTTTTTTACACCCCCGACATCCACAGGAGGAATCTCAGGGCATCTCACACAGTACCAGGTCACTTTTGCTGAGGCAACGGAACCTCCCTCAGCTGATGCACTGGAGTATGGGAGAACATCTCAGGTGCAGTACTGCAGGTGGGGTCTCACCAGAGCAAAGCAGAGCAGATGGGAGGAATCACCTCAAAAGCATATTTTTAGACACATTAATTATGTCCCTAGTGGTTTTCCAGAGTATTGGTTGGTTGGATGCAGTGGGCTGATCTGACTGATTAGTTCTCCATGCACCACGACATGCATTTAAGCACTGATGCATATCTACATGTAAACACCTAAGTTTCAAGGTAGGTGGATTCCAGTTAATCTGTATTTAAACACTGAAAATTAGTTGAGATCACCCACAACATACGTGACTGGACCAACAGAGTTACCTACACTTTACACAGCTAAAGAATGGTGAAAAGCCTTAAAATTTCAGGATTAAATTTTAGACACAATCAACTTAGTAAAACAGTCCCTTGATAAATCTGGTCATTTACATGTCTTAACTCTGGGATTCTCCCTTGAGAAGATGGAAATATAATTTAAAAGATATGTCATCATCTTGAATGGTGCTTGAATGTTGAGTCACCCTCCATTGCATCATTACTTCTCCATGAAACGATGATGCTGAAGGTACTTAGAGCCACATTTGGAAAGAAGGTTCAACACTTTTTTAGCATTTACAGCACTGGAAGTGCAAGACAGGCACAGTTTTGGGGATTTTTTTGGACCCTCTCAATTTGGCATGATACATATGGAAAGAAGATACACTTTTCATTTGCAAATGAAGCGCAGGCACCTTTGAACGTGCACGTTCTCCTACATATGTGCCTGACTTTTGCACGACTATGATTAGCACAACTAATCCACATTCCTTATGCTTTGCACGCAAACCTGAGACTCCCTCTTGGACTGCAAATATTCCCTGAAGCAGTATTTACACTTGTAAGACAAGCGGATTGTCACTATCCTACAAGCCTTATACATAGTCAAGGGATCATGGCCAGTGGAAAGAATTTTATTCTTTCCAGTGCTCCACTTGCATGATAAATTCTGACTTGTGTTTTCAGCTTCCTCCTCTTTTTGTTCCCACGCCTTTGGACTTCTTTGTCTGAAACCAAAATCTACCCCTTTTTCCATCCCTTCTTCAGATATAATGTTTCAAAAAAACCATTGGTACCTACGCCTTGGAAAATCACTTCTATTGGCGATTTGTGGCACTGCTAGTGACATTTTCATCTCCAATTTTTGCTTTTGTTCCTCCCCAGGTTCACTTAACTGCATTTTTGGAACATGTGGAATGAGCAAAGGAGTGAGAGATGCCCTTAAAATTCCAGCATCCAGCCTCACCACCCAGCAGCAGAGCTTTATGTGATACGACACTGTAATTACATTAGCAGCTGTATTGGATGCTCATTATCATTCCTTAATTGTCCAGTAATTTTGATCAATTCCTGATTTCCTTGCTGCTGACTGTTGTGACTGCAAAATAAAAATACAGTTTAGGAGCTGTTGCGTGTACATCTGCTTAGTGATTCCTTCACTTGTGCACACACATACACACACACACACACGTGTGTTTGCGTGTGAGAGAGAGAGTGTGAGCAGTCAGGGCAGCTGCCTGCCAAAATGTTCCCTGCTTGCAGCTGCAGAGAACTGACAAAGGAGCCCTGGCTTATCTTGCCACAGTGGTTTAAGAAGTCACCTCTGTCAGTCATCAGCCTGTGATCAGATCTATCCCCTGGCTGGCAGCCTGGAGGATGGATGCCTGTGTCAGTGTGAAATGTGGTGATTTTGCTTTGCTGTCAGCTTGTGAATGGCTGCAGGCTGGAGGATGGGCTTTGACAGAGGGTTGTACTGCAAACCTGTGCTCCTTATTGTCAGCCCTGCTCTGGGTGCAGAGTGGCAGAGCAAAGAAGTGCCAATCTGCTGCAGGAAAAGCTGCCAGGACTTATTTATCAGTGTCTGTGGCCTTCCCAGGGAAAGGAGTCCATTCATTTGATATGCTTACATCCAGGGAAAACCACTGACAAGCTAAGAGAGGAATGCATGGCAATCACAGAATCACTAAGTTTGGAAAAGACCTTCAAGGTCATTGACTCCGACCTTTGACTGATCCCCAAGTTGTCAACCAGACCATAGCACTGAGTGCCACGTCCAGTTGTTTCTTGAACATTCCCAGGAATGGGGACTCCACCACCTCCATGGGCAGCCCCTTCCAATGCCTGACCACCCTTTGTGTGAAGAAATTCTTCCTGATGACCTACGTGAACCTCCTCTGGAGGAGCTTGAGGCCATGTCTTTTCATCCTGTCACTTGTTGCCTGGGAGAAGAGGCCAAACCCCACCTGGCTACAGCTTCCTGTCAGGGAGTTTAAGAGAGCGGTAAGACCTTCCCTGAGCCTTCTTTTCACCAAGCTAAACAAACTCAGCTCCCTCAGCTGCTCCTCATAGGAGTTACTCTCAAGACCCTTCACCAGATTTGTAATGAAGAATAAATCAGAGTAGACACTGTAATAGGATAGACAGAGGACATTGACCTGGAAGGACAAGAGAACCAAGCAGGAAAATCAGTTGAGATTGGTTTATACTCTTTCAAAG
The DNA here is from genome assembly GCF_009650955.1 of Corvus moneduloides. Lineage (NCBI taxonomy): Eukaryota > Metazoa > Chordata > Aves > Passeriformes > Corvidae > Corvus > Corvus moneduloides. The sequence continues at coordinate 163,108,675 of NC_045476.1, forward strand.
GTGAAGCGCACAGTGAATGCACCAATTGTCACCTGTTACATACAGAAAGTCAGTGGTACCCATCCCATTGCAGGATATTCAGTGGCAACAGAATGTGAACGCAATTTCAAAAGCATTTTTTCTCTCACAGCAGCACCTAAATACAGCTCAGGATGATGTTTGGCAAAGGAATATCCTCCCTTGATTAAAACATCCCACTTTCCTTTCAACTAAGGAGTCATCACCGACTTCTCAATCCACTTATTAGAGCTGAGAGAAATTCAGAATATCCTTTGTATGGTAAATGCTGATTTGTTTTGAAGAAAAACATCATTCCAGACTGGAATGAATATTTACAGTGAAAAGTAAAAAATCCACAAGGAAGAAGAAAGTTTTGAAACTAGGGCTATTTATTTTTTTTCAATTTCAACTCTGCAACATGATAAATTATATCCTTACATGTGATGGATTATAACGAGCAGCACACATTTTAAAATGAGAAGTAATTAAAAAACAAAAACAAACAAGCCCTGCAATGAGCTGTTAGAGCTGAAAATCTCCCAGCACAGCGTTTTCAAACAGCTGTACTGCTAAATTGCCTGTTCCCTTGACAGCAAAGAACAGACAGAAAACTCCTGCTAGAGAGTTCAACTACTACAGCCTCAGGTAATGTGCAACCACCAGAGAGAAAGTGGGAGAGACAGGACTACAGGAAACAGGGCAGGCTGTTCAAAGACACGGATTTCGGTCCAGGTGTATGGGGATTACTGGAGAAGTGACACTACACAACAAATGGAACCATGGAGGAACCCTTTCAGAGAGCGCATTACTGAATGCATCCAAAGATAAAAATAGCAGCTGATATTATCAACTTAATTCAGGAAAGAGACCTTTTCTCGGTCTGTAGTGGCAATGATTGCTTCTCTGCTGGAAGGATTTGATCTTTAGACCTCAAGCAGCTGTGCACCACCATGCTTTAGGATAAGTATCATTTTGGATATCCTGTTGCAGTGACCCTCACTTACTACAGGGCAAGAGTCTGAGCATGCTCCCTCATTGCAGAGTACCCAAAGGACTCTGCTTAGGCACCACAGCTGTGTTTGTGCCATAAGGATTTGTTCCTGTACCCACAATCCAGAAAATACCAAAATTACTTGGAGCACAAGTCTGATGAGTAGTGGCTGAGGGAGCCGGGAAAGGGGCTCAGCACGGAAGGATGGAGGCTCAGGGGAATCTTATCACTCTATAAACCCACCTGAGAGGAAGTTGTAACCAGGTGAGGGTCAGTCTCTGCTCCCAGGTAACAAGTGCCAAGAGGAAATAGCCTCAAATATTGCCAGGGGAAATTAAGATTGGATATTAAAACAAAAATTTCTTCACTGGACGAGTGGTCAAGCATTGGAACAGGTTGCCCAGGGCAGTGGTAGAGTCACCATCCCTGAAGTGTTCAAAGAATGTGTAGATGCAGTGCTTGGGGCCATGGTTTAGTGGTGGACCTGGCAGTGTTGGGCTAATGATTGGGCTTAATGACCTTAGAGGTCTTTTCCAACCTTAATGATTCTGGGATCCTGTGATCTGTGTGAACAAGTTTGGTGGAGAACACTGAAGCGGATAAATGAGGGAGAATTAATAATGCAAAGACACCTGAGCTGGAATAGCTTCCATCAAAAACAGAGAGAGAGAGAGAAATCAAATCTTTCATTTCTATTGTTTCACTTGGCAGGACCTTAGTTTTCAGCATGGGCTAATGTGACAGAGAATCAATGTAATGACTTCCTGGAAGATTATTTTCTTTACAACAACAACAAAAAAAAAGAGGAATGTACAAAGAATGAGGGCTAAATTTTGCACAAAGACTCTTTGATTCGTTTGCTGCTCAGGTTGTATTCTTTCTTCTCATCCATGAAATCCTGACACCTTTTAGGTCTTGTAATTCCTTCTCACAACTCTCTTCATAGTTTTCTGGTTTGTTTTTGATATACTCATCCTCTCTTCTTCAGGGGTTCTCCCAAGTCTCCAAGTGAGTTCACAGGTTCCTCTTTCCCTGGGCATTCCCACACCCAATCATAGCAACCCCTTCTTTTTTAAAATTATTTGAAACTTATGACTCAAAAAATCATCCCCACACTGTCACACAGCTTGATGCATCCTTAGCCTAGCCCATCCTTGACATTTCCCTTTCAATTTCCAGCAACCACATTAAAATCACCAATCTCAGTTCTTGATTTATTTAATTTTTTCCACTTTTGCTACTGATAAAAAATTACATTATAGTTATCCAAGACAACAAATCAATTATTTGGGTTCTGATTTTCTAGGAAAAGAAATATGAAAATCTCACGACTCTTTCCTTTGTTGCGCTGTTCTTATGTGTCTATATATTGTCATTTTTTTTCCACCTAGCAACATCTTGCCCAATACAAACAAATATCAGTGGAAAAAAAATCTGCTATTCATAAAATGCATATTTTTATGAGCTTTATTTTGTGGGAAATTAATTTTCAGAGTAAAAGTAAACAAGATAATTTCACTGTTTCTTTTCATTTTGCTAAGTTGAAGTAATTAATCTGATCTTACCATCACTTACTTGTGATATATGTATTATTTTTGATATAATTGTAATGGTCTATTTATATTTTGTAATGAGACCAATGTACATTAGCATATCAGAAGGGGTTCACTTCTTTCTTTACCAAATGAAAGCAAAATTGATCTGCCTTTATCTCCTGATAAGGTTTCGTATTTCCAGGTCACAGTCCTCCCTCCCTTATGATTTTGTCCATACTGTCAGTACTTTTCCTGCACATTCTGGTCTCCAGCCAGGACAGATGGCAAGGTCTTGGAGTTCCTCATGATAGGAAGGTTCAATTTTATGCCCACATTAAATGACAGTCTTCTCTCTGACCTAACTTTGTGGCACTTTGTACTTTCAGCTTTCCTTAGACCCTACAATACCTCATTGCTCTGATTTTCTAACCCTATTAATGGGGGTTATGAAAGACCCCTACAATGTCTCCTCATGGTCTTCCCTCCATATCTGTCTCTATTTCACCAGTCATTTTCCATAAGATTCTCACTCCAATGCTGACAAAAATCTCCCAGGCTACTTTTGAGGTCTTTTAATTTTCATACTTTAGCCTTTATGTATTTACTACTGTGTGGACAAATAATAAAAATCTCAAATACACGAAGCAAAGAAAAACACATGACTGGGATCACATTTTGAGGTAGTCTTTAATTATGTGATCACATTCACCCTCAGATTCATGCTTTATTTTGTGCCCAGAACATAATGATAATTCAGGAAGAAGACAGCCAATATGTTGTTTTTGTTTTCCCGTTCAATGACTGCAGCAAGTTTATCCCAGTTTATCCTCGAAACTTACTCAACCCTGTTCTGAAGATAAAACTAAAAATACCTTCTTGGGCTCTTTGAATACCATGTCTTCTGAGGGTTTTTCAAATTCTTAGGAGCCAATTTTCAAAATGTTTCTATTTCTGGGATCATGCTAACTGGAAAGGGAGATATCTGATGCGCATAATTAAAGGCAAAGGTTTCCTCTAATTTTTGGGTACTGAATTTCAGTGGCCTTGTTTTGATAATAAAGGCAGCTGGGAACACAAATCAAGAGGATTTCCAGCAGAGTCTTCCTGTGCCCCAATGATAAAAGATTTGGTTCCTCTTGGATTTGTAGGATCCATGCAGAGAGCTGGCACCAGAGGTTAAGCACATGGATGTGTCTTCCGATGAAGATCTCTTCCACTTGCTGGAAACTCTCTGATATGCAGAAGATATGAGGTTATATCCATGAATCTCACAAACTGTGGGAAGGATTTATTATGCTGGAAGTGAAAAATCACCAGCACCTTGGCACTTGCTGTTTGCCATGTCAAACTTTGGTCACGACCTTGACATTTAGGGGCAGGTGAACTTTTCTCATCATGTCCCGAGCAGGTGAGCAACACTTCAAAGAAATGCTCCTCTCTGACCTCTGCAGGAGTGGTTTTGTCCTAGTTGGTTTATTGATCCCAAATGGGTGATGACTAAATCTCCACAGTGGCAGTATTTTGGTGCTGGTGTTCAGAAAGTGCATCCTTGGATTTTCTGGGTTAGCTTTCTTCATGGAAAGCTAGAAGCAGCTGCCAACCTTACATCCTTGGGAAAAGGAGTTGGAATGCTATTTGTGGATTTGCATTCTCCTGTTTTCAATAGATCATAATGGATTATACACAAAATTTGGGCCCAGGCATATCACTTCTTCATCCAATGACAAATCTAGAGCTTGAAATTTTCTTTTTTCAAGTCACAATTTGAAGAACACTCTAAAGGAGAAGTCCCTGAGAAAAGTTCTTTTCTTGGTTTTTATGCCTATTTCTTTTCTGGAGGAGGTCCCTACTACCTTGTCTTCCACACTGGTAAATCCAGAGGAAATTTCCCCAAACTTCGGTGCCATTCTGCAACCCCTCAAGAAAGCTGAACTTTTCATAGTTCCAGTTCTTTGTTATTCTAAGTGCAACAGCTCTGCTGTGGTTTCAGTAACTGATGAAAATAGACAATTTGCAGCTTCTTGAGAGAACAATAGAAGGAATGAAAAGACTAATGACAACAGCCAAGATTCGTGGCCCAGGGAAAGGAGGGCGACATCATTTTCCCATATTCAAAGTTGGAAAACATAAATGCAATTTTCTTCTTTTCATCCTCAGCAAATAATTCAGATGTTTCCCATCCCTTCATTATGCCTTTGTTTCTGTGATGAGGGGAAATCATTAATGTGACAATATGTTGGCTAAATTTTCCCCACATCTGTGGAGTTTTTCACCAAGTAGGCCATTTGCCCATTTGCCCATTTGCAGGCTAATGAACAAGAGGAGTTTCAGATTCTTGAGATGGAGCCCACACTGGGAGGTTGGGAAGAATCATGTTTCAGAAAACAGCCTGGGTTGGGCTAGGATTAAGATTTTATAGATTCTGGCAAAACACGGGCAAATGATGACAGATTCAGTCTTTCTTTGTGAATTTTGGTGAAAAAAATCATGTGTTTTCAGGACCATGAGATCTTTTGCTTCCAGTTCTCACAACAGGTCATGGCACCAGTCCCTGTTGGAATAAAAGCCCTGAGTATTTCACTTGGCTGTTGCATTCTTAAGGCTGAGAGCCCCACTCAGAGCATCTTTTAACAGCCAGCACAGTAAAATATTTTCACAACATCATCTGCACTGGTGGCACCCAAAACAGACCTCTCCAGGCTTCATTTCGTTCACCAAGGTTTGTGCATACAGTAGCCTTTCATTTCTCTACTCTGTGACAAAAAGAGCTGGCTCAAGGTGAAATTTTGGGAAGCTGAACCCTGCAGCTCTTTGATTTTTATTCTCGGACCTGCTGGAGAGCCTTAGGAGAACACAGCATGCCAAAAAAATGAACAAGACTCGGGAAGTTTGCTGCTAAACTGGACTTTAGGGAATTGAAGCTGTTCACATCCCAGACTGCAGGAGAAGGAGTGTGGAATGAAACTGAGGCACTGGCCAGGACAGTGTGAGGGTTTACAGCCTGGGTGATGGGTGAAACAGGTCCTTGTGGTGAGGAATTGTGCTGATGGAGGTACAGTGGACACAGGAAAGCAAAGTCCTGGCAGCTCTGTGATCCTTTCCTGGCCAACATGGGGATTACACACTCGATCACAGCCTCTTTTACAATTTAGGAACAAAACCACTCCTGACATGTTTCGGTTGCTGGCCAAATTAGAGCTTCACTGAGAAAGTCCCTTCCAGTCTTATTCTCTTATCTGTCCATAAGCACTTCCATGTTGCAATCCATGTTGTGGGTCGCAAATAAATCACCAAGAAAACATGCATCAATATGCTAAATTGGAGGGATAGGGTCATTCTCTGGACCAGAGAGACACAGGGATAAAGAAACACAAGGTCCTCTCTGGGATTGCTTAGAGCAGACAGAATTTAGTTCCTCTGTCAAATTGTTTCTAAACCTGAATCAAAACCCATCATGGTTAAAAATTAAGGGAATAAACAAACCCTGTGTACATTATATTTTTCCATGTTCTCTTTAGGGTGGCAGGTAGCTTTGAAGTCATAATAACAGGAATTAAGAGTTCAAATGGCAAACATTCAAAAGCACAGTCTCCATCTCCACATGCCTGTATTTGTGTTCTAGCCTTGGGATAAAAAGGAGTATTTTCTGCAAGAAGATACTATGCCAGCCCCCTGCACATGGCTTTGCAGCTTGGGTTACACATACTGATGTTATATCCTGATATTCTCTACAGGATATTGCAAATGTTTCCTGCTAGGTTTTTAATATACTAGGATATCTTGTATATGATTTCCCCCTCCTCTTTATAGACCTTGGGTATGTGTTTTCTCATCTCAGAGACTTGGATTGACATTTCAGCCAGGAGGGAAAAGTCACGGGAAGTCATTAATTTCACGAGGGAGAAAACTAATTTCCTTGCTGTTTTAAATTTGTGAGACTGTTTTCAAGAAGCATCCCAACTGATGTGCAGCTTTTGAGGCAGCAACAATTCCTTTCAGGCATGTCCCGTCTCAGATTTGCATCTTCGTCAGGATTTGAACCTGGATGCCTTTACTGCATCACTGCAATAAAATGGAGAGGGCTGCTTTGCTCACGTGGCTCACAGGCTGTTGTCCTCTAGCAAACTGGTCACCAGAACTAAATATGCTACTCACTCTGATTATCTGCACTCTTAAATACATCCATCCTGATAAATCTGTTAGTGTTTATCTTTGAATTTAGAAATGGTAACATTAAGATCCTGGTTAGCAAGGTTTAGAACATAAAAAGAGAGGCAGATTTCAAGTTTTAATTCAACATACAAGAGAAAATCATATTTCACTATAAAAAATCCCCTTGCAATTTGGATGTGTCTTCCTACATTTAGAGAAAAAAACCCACAGCTATCTGAAACAGCCTAACACACAGAAATGTGAACTTGGTGGTACTGGGTTTTGTGTCTCCAAGCAGTAATGGGAACACTTCAAGTACACAAACTTTTCATTCCTCTTTTTCTCAGGAAGCCTGGTAACACCGTCACAACTGCCATTATACAGAGTGTGAACACTGCCAAACAGCATCAGAACTACTCAGGATGTCTGGGAATGGTTCTATCCCAGACAATCACTCCCAAATGAAGATCCTCAGGTGACATTTTTTTCTATAGAAAATTATGAAAGAGTTTAGAGTCTTAGTTTTTCTCTTATTTAAAGACAGACAACTGGAAAGTACGTGATTAATGAATGATGTGACAGAGTTTTATAAACTTATGAACGCTGGAAAGAGTTATGATCAGGAAATAATTATTCACTGTCCTGCTCATTGCAAATTGTTGCAGTGAGCCATGGCTCTTGCCAGGGTGTCCTGGGCCCCGTTGGCCAAAGGTCCAGTGGTTTAATTCTCAGGAGGCCCAGGCACCCTAAGATAGCTGCCCACCTCAACACAGATGCCCTCAGGCTGTCTGGCAAGAAAGTTCGTTGGCCAAGGTGGGAAAGACAGGACACTCTGCATGTCTGCTATGGCCACTGCTCTTCCCTCCCTTGGTCGCCACATCACTCTGCCACTGGCCTGTGCTCACCCTCTCTGCCTACCTCTCTCCCCATGGGTTAAGTTGTATGTATCCCTGCCTATGTAACGCCCCTTGTCTGCTCTGTTATTGGCTGTTCTATGATTGCTCTGCCCTGAGCAGTGGGGTAGAAAACCCCCTGTCTGAGACTGCTTTTTGCTCTTCTTGGTCCCTTTTTCTTTGGCTCCAATAAACCCGTACCTGTCCCCCCGAGAAGAGTCCCTCATTGCTTCATCTCTCCTTGCGCCTTCTCCATCGGTGGCCATCTGTTACTGTGGCAGGCAGGGCTATTGCCCGGTGCCCGGCCCCTGAGCTAGCCACCTGGCAGGCATCGCAGCATCAAATGGTGGAGTCACCATCCCTGGGCGTGTTCAAAAAAATGAGGAGATGTGGCACCCTGTGGTATGGTTTCGTGGGTATGGTGGTGTTTGGCCAAAGGTTTGACCTGATGACCTTGGAGGTATTTTCCAGACTTATTGATTCAGTGATTCTAATTCAGGTCTGAGCAGTGAAACAATCAGACCAAGAAAAGAGAAGCAATTTCTCAGGCAGCACTCAGGTGATTTTATGCATCTCTTTCCCCCAAAATACAGTGAAATACAAAAAAACCTCAGAGCATTTTGAAGGGGAATGAACAGAATAATGAATAAATTTGTGACTGGCTGCTAAACACTGAAATCTCCATGCGACTGGTGCATGCAGGAGTCACCTGCCAGAAGGTGGGAGGAAGAATTACTCTGTTATTTGCCTGTTTACTGTGTGTTTTATCAAAACAGCCATTCCTGCCTTTTGTTGGAGAAAGTATTCTGCCTAGCTGGACCATTGGTCCATGAAATAATTGTATTTTCTGATGTGATTCATTTTGCCTAATGTGAGGGTCTCACACTGACAGGGATCTTCGGCAGCCACTGATGGGAAGTGTTGGACATCCGCAACCACTAAACCACTAAATTGTTCTGCTCTGTGGGGGTGAGGAGGCCAAACTTTCATTTCCGTGACCTCAAAATGCTTGAAAAATATTCTGATCTGTAAAAGAAGGGGAAAGAAATGAGGCTGAGGAAAACAAAACTCGAATTCCTCCATCACTGGGAGCTAAATCATAACCATTACCATTAATTATCAGTACTTAAGAGTCTTAGTAATGAATCATCGTCAGGAGTGTTAGTGGGATGAATGGCTGGATGGTAACATTTCTTAAATCTGAGCATCTCCACCTGTTCTGCTATTGTTCCTTCCAGATTAGATAGGGCTGCAGCTCCTGGCAGTGCACCTTTGCTGTTGATAAACAGCAGCATTCTCCCTTCAGGGCTGTCAGTCCCTGGTCTTTTAAGCGACATTGCATTATTTTAAATTTAAAATAAAAATTAAAAAGCTTACAAACCTAAATCATGAAAGACAACAGAGGGGAAATCAATGTTTGGAGATGAGATGATTAAGTCAGGAAAGAAGAAGCTTTGTGAATGTGTAGCCACCACTGGAAAAATGCACACACAAGCACACAAACACACAAATAAATCTGAATTGTTTAAGGAATATGAGTGTAAATAAATGATATTTTATAGTACACCAGACTGCCAAACATGCCATAACCCTGTGAAAACCACTTACGCTTTAATGGCTGAAAGGAATAAAACTGACAGAAGAATAAATTCCCAGTGCACTCTGACACCTGAATACATCTCCCATGGAAATTGTGCTATTTTCCTCATTGACTTCAAAAAAGCCACTGAATAGGGTGACTTTAAAGGTAGCCACACTTGGTTGGGTAGGGCTATATATCTTGGCTTGAAGAAGGCTGGGGAGAAGGCTCACTCATTTTCCTGTGAGAGCTTAGGAGCTGAGCATAAGATCTGAGCAAGAAAATGCTGGCACTGCTGGTGGAACAGGTGGGATACCTGGTGCGGAAAAGTTTGGTTGGCAGGTTTCTGGGATAAAATCCGAAAATTTAGTAGCTGAAATTTGAGTTAATTCACACCACAATAGCAGAGGGCACCATGCTGCTTATTGAGTTCAACCTCCTTTGCTCAATGGAAATTCTGCCATGGATGTAAGGTCATAGAAAATTCACTCTGTGCACCGCCAAGTGCCACAAACCATGAAGCAGACCTTCCAATGCTCCATAACAAGCTAAATATTATATATTTAAATATTTAAAAGACAAAACTCAACATAAAGCCAAGGTGTCCAAGGAAGCAAGAAAGAGAGACTAAGCATGGTGCTTTTGTACCTTCATTTTCAGTAACTGGAGATTTGTAAGGTGGAAAATGGCCAGATGGTCCTAGAATGTGGCTCTTGTCCTAAGGAAGAAGGTGACCCCTTCTTCCCATCTGTTCCTCAAAATTTAGTGTTCTTTGGTGTATGATATGGATTTGAGGTCATAACAATATGGGGAGAGAAACAAAGGACATCTTTGGTAAGAAAAGAATATTCTTCAAATCATTAAACATTGACATCCCCATTAACATCGGCTCTCCTGACAGATAGGGGAGTGATAATGGATTTAATATCTTGAGCTAAGGATAAGAGTCCTGTCTTCCTAAGGTCTAACACAGGTCACAGGACAGATGAATGGAGCCCTTAAAACCCCTATTTCTGTCCATTTACTACAGAAGAAGTCAAGGGTGACAAGCTCAGCAGTAGATTTGATAATCCAGGCATCTAAATTTAGGAGAGATGAATCATACAGTTAATGCCCTAACAGTGAGGACACTCATTATACTTACATGGAATAACTGACTATGGAAAGGGGGAGAAACATCCCCATTGCTTCTCACCTTTACTGGAAATAAATCTGCAGACATCTACTGTACCATCTATTAGGTTTCCTTGATCTCTGATTTTTATTGCATTATCAAAGCAGGTGAGACACTGTGATGGCATTATATGAGCCTTACACCCATTCTTCATATTTCTATCATTCTTGTGTCAGCTGAAACAACCTGAATAAAAGGCATAGTACAGTGTCAATTCACACTCAGGTAAAGCAGCCGTAAAAATGTTTATACATGTTTATACTTGCAATGCTTCTTTGATCATCATGATGAGCCCTTGAACATTTCTGTCACTGGGATGATCTGATTCGGGATTATTTTAACACCCTTCTCTGTAAGGGCAGACTTCTGAAGCAATCCTGCATGGAGTGTTTAAAATACTGGCTTCACACATTCCCTGACAGAGGTATCAGTGCTGCAGACAGAGAGGAGCAGCAACAAAGCAGGAGGTGTGTTGTCTTCACCAGAAAGGCATCTCTCAATCCCTTTTCTGATAAAAGATGCAGATCCAGCACATAAGCACCTGCATGGCTCCAGGGCTCTCCACCTGCAGTGCCATTCATCCTCCAGACTCACTGAGATTAAGAACACTGCCAAAAAACCCCCAGACTAACGGCTTAAAAGAGCCTTCAAGGGATTGAGCCCACTTCTTTAATCAGCCCTTTTTTCCCTTTACCCTTTTCCCTCTTTATTCATCTGTCGACTCCTGCCAAATTCAGGATGCTCACATCCCAAAATGACGTATTTCTGTGGAATGGCTGTATGGATAGCAGGAGGGGTGGAATAAAGCTTGATTTTAAGTACAAGGCAGGAGACCAATGTGATGGTGACAGAAGAAAGTCAGGTCTTCTCATGCATCCTCCCCACCAGCCCTCAAACACACACCATCCCTTCCTTTTCACTGTCTCTGATGGGAAATGTGGTTTGTCTTAAGATAAGAAAACCAGGTGGGAATTGCAGGAGGAACTGTCTGGATGCACCATTAATACATCTCAAAGATGAGGGAGCTGAGATATTGGTGCACATCAGCCTGCAAAAGGGTTTAAATTCTGCTGGAGGCTGGGCCAGCTGGGCAAACTGGTCTCCCAAGGTTGCCGGAGGCTTCTGGGTGGATCCTTTCCCTGGCAGAGAAGCCCAGGGTGCATCTGGCCTTAAAATGGGGTAGAGCTCACTTTTGAGTGGGTGAGCAAAAAGTACTAAAATCCAGTCAAATATGGAGGTAAAATCCTATAGTAGCTCCATAGTTGCTGTTCTGCTTTGTACTTGTGAATTCTGCTAGGCCAAAGACTGTAAACCTGTACATATCTATCTGAACATGCCTGTATTACAACCCTGACCAGCTAATCAGTGTGAGTAACTAAATGATGAAGACAGCTTGAAAATTGCAAGGGTCCCAGGACCTAACAAAAGTGGAAATCTGACTTTTCTACAAAGCAAATGTTTTAACTTTTTTTGGGATATGGACACTTGATGTAGGTTAAGGGCAAAAAGGAATAAAAGAAAGGAATAAGGAAGACCCTCCCATTCAGTCACAAGGTTCAGAGTGGACCCTCGTGCCAAACTTAGCCCTGGACTTGGGTTTAGACTAAAGGTTTAATCCTAAAGGTTTTAACAGCACTTAAACTTAACAAACAAACACAAGACCCAATAGAATCAAACAATTTAACACAAGACTCTATAGAATTTACTATAATCACAACAGTAACTCACATGTAGGCTTGACTTACAAATTTAATGTGCTTAAGAATCTATGAAAGCAACATTCATCATATATTTCCTGCAGCAAATATTCCAACTGCATACACACAGACCTAAAGCAGTGTGTACAAGATATAAACACCCCTCAAAGTCACTGAAAGACTCACATCTGATGCTTTTCCATCTTCTCAATGGGTGAAGAGTTGAGCCTTGGGGAGTGGGAGGGATCAGCCCAGGATCCATTGTTATTCACTCGCCCTCCAAGAACAGAAAACTTGAGAATTCACTGGCTCTGAGAGGTGTCGACTCAGAGGGAGATGCTGGTCACAGCCCTCTGTGGTCCAGGAGAACTCAAAAGGTCTCACTCTGGACCTCTGTTTATAGGGCTGCAAGAAAGTGGGCTTTAGCCACTGCAGTTTTCCATCCTGGCCATAATTCAGGTTGGTAACTTTTCGAAGTTTGATAACAAAAATGTTCTTCCACTTGGGTTGTCATTCAGGCACGAAAAATAAGTTTCCAAGGCTGTTCATTAAAAAGCAGAGCTCGTTAGACAGCACAAGTTCCTAGGAGCACTCTGTGTTTCTGATAAGCTCAAGAGAAGCTCAGCCCTGGTGCTGCTTGTCAGTGCCGAAGCCTAATGAGGATTTCTCAGATCACTTTGGTCTGAGGAGGGTGGGATGCACCGCCACAGCTATATACTGACCTTTCAAATTTTTTTTTTTTTTTTTTTTTATTTTGAAAGAACTAAACTCACATACAAAAAGTAGGGTGGGGAAGTAAAATTTTATAAAAGGATCTGGCAGATAAGTAAGATTGAACAAATGAGATATTCTGGAAGCAATAGATACTGAAAGCAGGTTTGATGTCAAACAAAAACCACAATATACAGTTACAGCACTCACACAAAACAGACTTGAGAAATGGTGCCAGAGTACTTTAAGAGAGAAGGTCTCTTTATAAAAGCCAGCACTGAAAGCTTAGAAAGGTTTTTCCTCCTTCTTTCCTGATCTCTCAGCAGAAGAATCTTGTAATGATAAGCAAACCTCAAAGAGCTCATGGCTGAGTTATGTCACTGTGGGTTCCCACAGTAATTAAGGCTTTATAAACTTTCTGAAGTAAGACCCAGCTCTCCTTTCATTTTCCTTTTCTCCTACACAGTACCTTTGCTACCCATGCTCCTAAACTTTTTCCCTTTTTTTTTTTTCTGTCAGAAAGCACTGCCAAATTCAGTGACATAAAATATGTGGCTGAGTGAAGACTGAAGGAGTCAGAGAAATTTAAGGTTTCATCGAGGCAACTTCCCACAGTTATTGAGATACATTATGGTATTTTTGTGTTAGTGAGGCTTCTTCTCTCTCAGTTTTTCCCACTCAATTTTCCTCTCAATTTACTAAAAGACTGTATTTTCAGACTTCCTTAAGAAGGTAAGATTGTTAGAATGTCAACATCTCTTGATTCAGTGTAAGCTAGAGATCCATGGAACAGTTTCCTGGTGGAGAGCTCTGCCTGATAAAATATTTCATGATAATACAATCCTTGAAAATCACTTATATTCATTCTGTAACTTTACTTCTGTGGGAAAATCTGGATTTTTTCAGAGAGAATGCTCGTTCAGTGTATTGGGAAGAGTAGTAAACTGATGGCTCTACACTTGCTGAAATACTGCAAGGCTTGGTGTTGCACAGAAAATCATTGTGGTATGAAGACACATCCTATTTTCCTCCTGCATGAAAATGTGTCTTGCTCTGAGATAACAGGTTAATTCCATTCCTGAGCCCATGTTTGTCAGGAGAGCAGCAAGCGAGGAAGGCAGTGGAGTCTGGCTTTGAGAACAGGCTCGAACATCTTCCTGTGTGACTATTGAGAGAGCCAGAAAGGCTGGATAATGGGACGATGGTATCTCTGAAGATACCCAGAGAATGACAAAGGGTGAGACAGCTCATGGATCACTGTCCTCTGACTGGCAAACAAAGCTCTGCTCCAGAATTAGTCAGGAATACTTGTTTTTAGTGGGGATGACAGAAAGAAATATGAGTTGCTTTAATTCAGTGTCATGAATAGCAGTGGTGAAGATGACAGCTAGGACCAGGGCAGATCCCTGTGTATTGGGTCCCCCTGCCTCCCTACGGTGCTCAGTCATCCAGCAGCTAAATGAGTGTGGAGGAGGAGGGAAATCCTGCCTTGCTGAGTCTTTTACCTTCTCAGAGTCATGGGCTGCACAGCACTTTTCTCTCTGAGGCATTTGGTGGGTAGCAGAGCTCAGCTTTTGTCAAGGCTGTTTCAGACTGTGACAAATTTGTTCCCTGAATCCACAGTCCTTTTAATCTAAATGTCAGGTAGGAAATTAAAGCCCTGCTGAAACGGAGTGTATTACCAGCATTTTATTAGATCACAAACAATTTAATAACCAGATAGAGGGAGAAGGTCATTTTGTTGTCAGTCCAGCTTATCTCATAAATTAGGCATCAGGTTTTGCACAAAAGCATCTCTCAGCAAATAAAATTATCTGGTTTGATGAAGGACCTCTTTCCATGGAAAACACATAACACAGATTAAATAGGGAGCCCTGTAATAAAATTATGATCCAGAAATGTATGAAAGGGGATGGGTTCTTCAAAAATACTTTTCACACATTTGCCCTATTAACAGCAAGTAAATGCCAAAGTAGCAAAGGACACACCTCCTTGATGAATTCATGTGAAATACTTTCAAGGTCAGTAAACAAAAGGGTTGGAAGATGAAATATGGATGATAAATAGAGTAGCTCTTAGTGACCTCAGTGTCTGAAAAGGGAAGAACCCCAGAACATTATCTCTTCACTAGAAATATTTATAGCCTAGATATTACAATTTTCTGAGCAGGAGCAGGGCAATGAGTGATGCAAAGCAATATGGCATCAATTCCAACATATCACACCACAGATCTCTCTCTGGGATGGGGGAAAGGAGTGACAATGAAATGGCTTGGTTGGAGCAAAGTTTATTTCTGAGAATATTATGAGTGTCTGGTCTTGCTCAGATTTGTCTTCCTGCAGCTCTCTGAGGCACAGGGATTTCTACACCCCTGTCTGTATCCAGCTGTGTTTTGTTATTTAGCCCTCATTAGAGTGAAGTTAGACTTGTGCATTGTGTCCCACTGCAGTGAGGGCAAACTGTGGTGCTTTATCCCCTGAGAGATGCTGCAAGACAAAGATGCAGTGGCAGCAGCAAAAGCTTCATAAAAACATTCATAGAATCATTAAAGTTGGAAAAGACCCTTAAGATCATCAAGTCCAACCATCAACACAGCACCACCACCGTGTTCACTGCTAAAACATGTCCTCAAGTGCCATATCCACATGATTTTTTAATACTTTCAGGGATGGTGACTCCACCAATTCCTTGGGCAGCCTGTTCCAGTTCTTGACAACAACTTCCGTGAAGAAATTTTTTCTAATATCCAATCTATACCTCCTGTGGCTCAACATGAGGCCTTTTCCTCTCGTTCTGTCACTTGTTACCTGGGACAAGAGACTGACACCCATCAACTTCCTACTTAAATTCTGTTGCCACCATACAGCTGGAGAAACCACCATAGTGAGAGTAAAATGGAGTCTTTCCCTCCTGTGAGAGGAGCTGACTTGCATCTCATTTCTCCTTTTCTCTGCACAATGTGACATTAACCTCTCCTCAAAACATAGCCATACAAATCTTCTACCCATTAGCCATGTGGTCCTGGGGATGCCATGAGACACCGGCTTTCAAAAAATGAAGAATTGGAACAAAGTTCTGCAGAAGAATGAATTTTTAAAAATTCTATCACCCCAATGAGTGGGTGGCATCATTTCAGAAAGCTGAACTCAGTATGCAAACCAACGTTTGTGCTGGAAGACTCATGGTGACTGTGTCTAAGAGCCAGGTCTGGTCCGGCTCTTGGTTGTGTTCTCTAAAACTCCCTGACAGGAGCTGTAACCAGGTGGAGGTTGGCCTCTTCTCCCAGGTAACAAGAGGCAGGACTCAGGGAAATAGCCTCAAGTAGAGGCTAGGAGAGGTTCAGGTTGGATATTAAGAAAAATTTCTTCACTGAAAGAGTGGTTAAAGATTGGATGAGGCTGCCCTAGGAAGTGGTGGAGTCACCATCCCTGGAAGTGTTCAAAGAAATGAGTCGACGTGACACTTCCTGGCATTATAGTATTTTGTTGAACATTGCACTTGATGATCTAGGAGGTCTCTGCCAGCCCCAATGGTTCTGTGTGTTCCAAAGCTCACAGCTCCCTTGGTAATGCCTGTGAAACAGCCCATCCTTCTCATTACTCTGCTTTGCATAAAATTATTCTGATTAATACCTACTCTGATGTGATTTTATCTGCCCAAACTAAAGCTCTGACCATACCTGGAAATTTAAACTCTACTTTTGTTCATGCAATAAAGTGATCCAGCCTCACCTGCTACTCCTCTGTTAATGAACTGCCTCTATTCCCCTTTTTAATTCTGCAGTGTATTCCTGGACAGCCTGGCCTAATAATCACTTAAAACAGATTAAAGAGACACACATAATCGGAGAAATGTTTAAAAAAAACCTGGAGAATCCTTTCCAGGGCATGGATACCACCAGTGTGAAACCCAGCTCTTCCAAACACTTTGACTCTTTGCCTGTGCAGATCAATGTGAGAGACAAATGCATTCATAGAATCAGAGAATCACAGAATGTGTTGGGTTGGAAGGGACCTTAAAATCATCCTATTCCAATACTCCTGCCATGGGCAGGGATGGGACATGAACATACTGGTTTAACTTTCTGGTTGTGAGAAATAAAGCAGAAGAATTTTTTTTTAGAGAGGAAGTAAGAGTATTTTTAATTCTGATATGATAAGGGCATACAGACTACTTGGTGAATAAACGGGAGTGCTTAACTCACATCTTCTGTTTTGGGTAGTTGATTTCCAGTTTGTCTTCTGGCTGAGAAAACAGGAGCTGGACCTACAACTGTCACTGGCTTTCTAATGCTATTGACCCAATGCCATCCAAATTTTGTGCTGCTAATAAACTACAACCTTGCTCCTCATAATAGTTTGGAGATGATGTATGGATTGATGGGATGCAGAATACCAGGTCGTTTGTTCACAGAATTTGGCATCTCTTAACATGGGTGCCATTAGTCAAGGACAGGATTTTTACTGCCAAATGCAAAGGGATGTGCATTCCCAGGACATGGGATAGTTTGCCATCTTAAAATGAAAGGCAAGCCATGTCTCGAGAAAGATTTATGGACCATTCAAGGTTAAAACCAAGAAGAGCACACATCATGGCTTTACAGCTGAACATCTAATCCAATGTGTGGATTTATTTACTGTCTTTGTATAGATTATTTTAGTGCTGGTGTCAGCAAGGCTGTAGACTTCCACAAGATTTTATAAACCTATTGCTGATGAAGTGGTTTTAAAAAAAAAGGACTTCTAAGAGGAAAGTAAAGATTAGGATAGGACATGTTTTCTGGATCCATTGGTAGGTGGAGTACATATAAAAGTGTTTTAAGACCCTCAAATGCCAAATCCTACATGTTGGCAGCACAAATACAACCTGTCCTGGATGCACAGGGGTCAGTACAGTTTCCTACGAGAGACTGCAGCAGTTTTCTGTGGTTTTACCTGGAACACAGCTAAACACCACAGAGCTGTTCACTCACCCTCCCGTAGAGAGATCAGGGAGAGAAGTGGGAAAAAAAAAAGGGTGAAACTTGTGGGTTGAGATAAAGATAGCTTAGTAGGACAGGGAAGAAAAGGGAAATGATAATAATGATGAAAGAATGTATAAAATAAGTGATGCATAATGCAATTGCTCATCACATGCTGACTGATGCCCAGCCAGTCCCTGAGCAGTGTCTGCCACCTGACTAAGTCCTCCCAGTTTTATTGATTAACATGACATCACACAGTCTGGAATATCTCTTGGGTCAGTTGGGGTCAGTTGAACCAGCTCTGTCTCCTCCCAGTTTCTTGTGCAGCCACAGCCTCCTCTCTTGCACAGGAGTGTGAGAGGACATGTCCTTGTCTTAGTGTAAACACTGCTCAGGTAACAACCAGCAGCATGTCTTGAACATTATTCTCACTCTAAATCTAAGTGACAGCACTGTACCAGTCACTAGGAAGAAAATTAACTCTATCCCAGCTGAAACCAGGACATGGTATTTCTAAAAAAACCCTAAGCCAAGTAACAACAACAAAAAAACACCGAAAAAACCCCACTACCAAAAAACATAAATCATCTGTTATAAAGAAAAATCTGGAACAAAACGTGTTCCCAGTCAGATGGTGGTCAAAAGGTAACATCACTCATGGGTTTATTCCAACAAATTTGCTAAGCTGAGGTAGACAGAGAACTTTACCTGTGTTCTTTGAAACTGCAGGTGCTGGGATGTCACAACACTTCTGGGTTGCCAGGCACTCATAAAGGATGTTTAATCATGGAGAAAGTGCACGGAGGAGTCACAAGGTGTTTCTCTCAAAGTGAATACCAGTTAATATCTGTAAATACCAGTTTGCTTATTGCAAAGATGGTGAGAACTGACTTGGTGGTACTGGGCAGAAAACAGCAGGCTTCATATGGATGCTTAAAACATGGAAAAATCCACAATTTTCATGTCAGACAGGTTCAGCAGAGGGATACACTTCTTTTTATTAAGTGAGGAGGACTTGTTCCAGTGGTTAAACCACTAGAAAAAGTGATAAAATTTCCATTTCTTGATATCTTTTTAAAAAGTGTACAGCTTTCCTATGAGGCAGTGCTGCAGCTAAACACCCACTTGCTTTTCTGTGGGAGAAACTTAGCAAATAGCTGTGCACGGTGTGGTATGTGAGGTTAGATTATGCTGTCAGCGTGTGTTCCTTCTGGCATTAAAATCTCTGCTTCTAAAAATCATTGTCTGATCCAGGACTACTGACTCTACATACCACAGAGCGTGGTGCAGCAGAAGGAAACATCCCCAGAAGCTGATCTTGTGTTAAACAATTCCTATTCTTCCCCGTGTTATCACCCTGGCAGGACATCATACAGTTCTATTATTCAGGGTTTACTCATCTTTTCCTTTATTTCCACCTTTTCCTTTATTTCTTCCTATTTTCTCCTTTTTAAATTTTTTTTTTAGTTTATTTCTCTGTTGGATATAGCCGTAAGGATGGTAGATGTTAAGGTATTTAAGCAGAGGATTAAGCTCTAGTCTGGCATTTACTGAAAAGGCTGTGCAAAAATTTAGACATGACATGAGAAATTGTAAAATATAAAGGAATGAGAAGCTGATAAAAGTTACAGGGAGCATCATGGTGAATGGCCAGGTTTCACAGGTGGAATTAAGTAAAGAACAACCAAACTTCAGCACTAATTGGAGGGGAGTTCTGGGGACCTTTGGGATCTTACAAGGCCAAGAGTGCCTAGAGATCCACATCAGTAATATTAAAGAAGGCTGGGATTATACAGGTGATGGTATCAGAAATATCAAATTTGAGTATGACTATGGTCAAACTGGGACAAATGGAGGAAAACCCCCTTAAGAATGAGTCATTTATCTGTGAGGGCACAAGGGCAGAGAGAAGAAGGGGTCAGGATGGATTGGGAAGAAAAACATCAGAGAATGGAAAAGAGATGAGGGTGACAGGCTGTCATCTGTCCATCACAGTCTGTTCCCGATTATTTTCCTGTGTGAATGTGCATTTGTGGGAAGCAGTCAATGGAGGGATCACAAGTCTCAGACCTGGGTACTAGAGAAACCAGGGGTCTAAGAGTGCGCATTTTCTGGGGTTATTTCAAGGACATTCAGCTGGGACACTGAATTCAGCCTTCAGCTTTCACCTGGAACAGGAAATGTAAAGAACAAAATCCTGTGAAAATGGGAATTCCTCTATTCTGAACATGAAATCCAACGGGCTGACAGAAATCTGCACTGGTCTTTTTTACAATTTTTCTGATGGAGAATTCAAATAAAACCCAGCCATGGGGTCACCTAGAGCCAGTTATAACCACATATAATCTTCAGGTCAGATACCAATATCCAAACCATGACAGTTTGGGAGAATTTTAATCCATTAAGCAATTAGGTCATTTCTCTGGTTGAAACCATGCCAAGATCAAGTCTCTGACAGTGCATAGTATTGGGAAAGGCTGTGTTCTGACCAGTCCCAGAAGCCACCTTGTTGTAATGCTAGGTTTAGATTAGCAAGCTGCAGCTTTCCTTGAGAGCTCAGCAGAGCTGCTCAGGGCAGTGCGGCCATTATCGCCCTCCCGCAGTCCATTTCGGACGGCTCCGCGGCTTTGCGCCGGCAGCTGTCAGCCTTACAACCAGTGATAGCGAAGGAGGCGAGAAGGGTCTCTCCATAAGGGTTTAAGAGGATCTTTTAATAGTTACGTCTTCTCCCCACGATCCCCAGAGGCAGAGAGACCTCGTGATCCAGGCACAGGGGGTTTTCTCAGGGGCTCAGGGGCGGTACCTGGGCAGAGTTGGGTACAGGAGCCAATAGGGAGAGCCCGAGGGGGTGGCCAGGGCTAGGGGCAAGGAACAGGGGGGAACAATGTGGGATAGGAAAGGCAATGGGTAGACGTATCGCCGCACCATTTAATTAAAGGCTATACAAAGTAATACTGATGAAAGGTTTTTAGTTTGTTCTATGCCTTTGGGTAGCACTTTGATTCAGCATAATGCCAGTAGTGGAGCTGGTTAATCACTGGGGTTGTTGCTGCGGATTCTTGATGGAAACAGAAGGCAGAACTTGTGCTGTATTTATGAATTAATCCTTCAGTGCTGTTGAAAGATAAATACAGGAAAAGATACAGAAAATATGGCCGGATGATATTGAATAAAAGAGCCTTTTCAGGGACCTGAATATCCATTACTGTGGAGGCAATAGTTAACAGGATAAACAATTCAATCTGTCTCAATCTGTGCGCTTAGGCAGAGCCATATCCCTGTCACTATTTACCTGCTCAAATTTATCTTCTGATTTGCCTTCTTATTGATACATAGATCTCTCTCTTACCGTGTTTCCAGCACCCTTGGCACCCTGTCGTTTGATTGCTCAGCTTCTGGTTTTGGGGTCATCCTGTACAAAAGGGGACACAGAGGCTCTGGAAGTGATGGCTGGAAGGTAAAGCTCCTTGGTGCCAGTGGAGATGAACCTTGCAGAGGGAGTTCTGAGGGATTTTTAAGCTTAGAATCCACACGATGAAAGGAGGGTGTGAATCTTGGGTCATCATGTGCAGTGTTTTCTGTGGCAAACACATCACAGAAACCCATCCAAAACTGAGCAAGCACCAGCAGAAAACCGGGAATTGGGGTCTGAAAATCTACAGGGAAGCTTTGCTTTAATAATCAAAAACATGTCCTGTGCAGTGTGCTCAGGCTGTAGCTCTCTGCTTTTGTCTGTCTCCACTCTCTTATAAAATTATTTGTCTACTTATGCATCCATTTATTTGATTGGGGTTTTTAAATCACCTCAGTAATTGTATTCTCCTGTGATCTCAGGACTGTTTTTCTTTTCTTTTAATACTTTCTTCACTACAGAAGGAACTATTTATCCACACAAGTACAGCACAAGGAGGAGGGGAGTTTCTTGTTGCATCTATTTGTCTAAACAAGTTACTTCATATATCAGATGAAGAAACTTTACTGTTTGGTTAATAGGATGAGTAGATGAAGGCATCAGGCATCTCACTGGTGTTTTGTAGCAGAAAAAGCACTTTATAGTGATGGGAGCTCCTTACTTACTTTGCCTCACTATGGCAGGCTGCAGTATCCACCTCCAAAATGACATTTTGGTGCATCTGTATCTCAAAAGATAACCCAGAGGAGGCCTAGATTCTTTATAGAAAGTTTATTGTCATCTTTGCTTACTGCAATTTCCCCTTTGGGTCTCCTTTTATCACTCAACCCAGGCAGCAGATTACTTCTCTCCTAAATGCAAAATCTGATGGGTTTTTTTCCATAAATCAAGACATTATCAGGGAATTTACTTCAGGGCAGTGGCTCTTGGCCCCCGCTTTACAAAGATTTTAGTTTAGAAAGGTTCCCAGCAGAATCTGCCTCTGTCCCCAGAATCTTTCAGTTGCTGGAAGGCAGTGCCAGTGAGATGCTGTGCATGGCAGTTTCTCCACAGTTGCTTTTAGGGTGAGAAATGAGAACAGATGGAGCAGCTGTGGCAGAAACAATCTCCAGGGTGGAAAACTCATGTCTTCTTAGTAAGAGCTGATGAGCTGAAGCTGGTGTCAGTGAGAGATTTTTCTCTGCTGTATAGGTGGAATCAAGCAGGGGATATTAGATAATGCAGTTTTCCAAAGGAACTACTGAAGTACCAGGCAAACAAATTAAGATGGAGCAATGGATTCAGATGATGTGGCAAATATCATTTTTAGGTAGTGCCCTAGCATGGATACTTGAGAGGACTGTGTGGATTTATATGGATGTCCTCAGTCAGGGTGGGGCCTCAGCACTGTATTCAACCCTGTTTGTAGAAAGTGGAAACACATGAATGCTTTATTGAGCGTGAATGTTTTACAAGAAACATGTTTCCTGAAACATTATATTTGATAAAATAGAGATGATGGACAAGTTTCCAGTGACTCCAATCTTCTGCTATCATTGTTCTGAAGGATAGACCTCCTTTAGGAATTGCTGCAGCAGTGAGGACAAGCACAGCTGGGGAATATCCTGGTGGCTGCCTGTCTCCATCTGAGGAGGACCTCAGATGTAATGTTTGCAATATTGCAGTTCTCACCCAGAAGGAGCCCAGTGCCCAGGACAAGGAATTATCCTGACAGTCTTCAGAAGTCAATTTACTCAAGCATAGCTTTAAAATTACATTTTTTTTTACAGTCAAATCCATTCATGCCCCGTGTACTTCCATCTTACCTCATACAAAAGGTTCTGCGCAGCAGCATTATCCCAGGAGAGAAAAGCTGGCATCCTCACCATCATATAATCATTGCTTTTTTGTTTCCCTCAACAGGCACTGATTGCCCACTCTTCCCTGGATTATGAGTGCTGGAAAACTTGAAAAGAGGCAAAGATGTACCCGAGAAGAAAATAAAACCTGTTCTCTTTATCTGGGCTGGTGTCCCATGAGGGCATCCCTGCCTTTGAAAGGTTGGGCTTCAACTTATTGTTGTCAGCTGATCATGTCACTGAGAGTAGTTAGGTTGGTAGTGAGTTATTTCTGGGGCATATTTCATCAAGAATAGGTAAATATCCTTCCAGAGCCACAGTTACTCAATATTTTGACATCACACAAGCTGGGTTCAAGTACTACTGAAGCAAAACCGAAGAAACACAATAACTATTTGAGGAGGAGGAAGATTTCTGACTCGTTTGAATTCAGCAGTGAACAGGAGTATCTATGATGAACCAGAATGACACAGAACAGAAATGGAGTTGAAATTCGATTGCCAGAGCAGACTGTGTTTGGTTGCTTCAAGTTCTTATGATTTCTACAAAAAGAAAAGCTGGAATATTGGGAAGCTGTTTCAAGCCCAGGATAACCCTGCACTGCCACCAGCCCAGCTGCCAAAACTCATGGACAGGGATCCTGATAACTCAGTGCATTGTGCTGAAGAACAACTGATATAAAGGGACCTTAAAGCAAATTAGCGTTCAAATACAAATCACAGTAATTTCAGAAGTAAGAAGGAAATTTTGTTTGTGTTAACTCTGCCACAAACAAAAAAGAGGAGGTGCCTGCAGTTATGAAGCATTTTTTATTTTTATGGTTGCTAGAGAAGGATAAATGTTTCTTTCTGGATAAATTGAATTTTTTTAAGTGGATAAAATTAAGGAAGGTGGTTAAAGAGAAGGATCTATTCCCACAGAAATGAACAAAGTCAACCACCTAAATCAAATAACTTTTACAAGCATGTTGCAAAGAACTAGAACAGATGCAGTAGGATGAGCATTTCCTAGAATATGGCTGAAAGCAAAACGATATGATCTAAATACAAAGTGATTATCAATTCCTGTTGTGTTTCAGTTATCTCAGACTCACTTGTTCCATTATGCCTTTAGAATAAATATATTTGGTGAAAGTCCTCTGGGACTTAATGAATCTTGAGATCAACTAATGTCTGTAACGACTGTTTTCCTTTCAGAACCACTACCATGGGCAAAATTCATAGAACTGAAGAAGGGAGAATTAGTTTTGTTAGAGAAACTGGTCAAAGAACATAACCCACTCACTTGCAAAAGCAATGTGGAAATTAAATAAATTAATGGTACGTGGAAATTGAGGCAGTAACACAGGTTCAAATGTAACTACCTTCTGCATATGCTGCGAATAACAGTTCTTTAGAAGGATTTAGATGTGTAGATAGAACAGTACTGAGGGGGTGAAGAAGCTTTTAGCTTTCAGCAGTGTGATGGCGACATCACTGACAGATGGATTCATCTCTGTGATTTCTGTTAGTGTGCCAAATAAGACACACATTTGGATGGTCACAGAATTATAGAAGGAGTTGGGTTGGAAGGGGTTTAAAGTTCATCTCATTCCAAACCCCTGCCATGGGCTGGGACACCTTCCATTAGACCAGGTTGCTCGGAGCCCTTTCCTGTTACAGTACGGATACTGCAACACGATGTATCAAACAACGAGGCCCATGGAAAAGAAATATATATGGACCAATTTTTGATAGATGTTTCAGAGATGTTTGTTTCTCCAGCCGCATGGCCGGGATCTGCCGAGGAGCTGCTGCAATTACGGGACCCCAGGGTCCTTGCCCGTGCAGGGGAACACAAAACAACCGATGGGGAACGAGGCTGACCAGGGGCGAGGGAAACCCCGTGCCTCCCCCCCAGGGCCCCTCTCCCAGGACCCCCTGGCAGGGGGGAAGGGACCCCAACACTCTCCAACCTGGTCTTGGACACTTCCAGGGATGGGGCAGCCACAGCTTCTCTGGGCAACCTGTTCCAGGGCCTCACCACCCTCACAGCAAAGCATTTCTTTGTAACATCCAATCCAAATCTACCTTCTTTCAGCTTAAAGCCCTTCCCCTTTGTCCTATCACTGCATGTCCTTGTGCTTGGTTGCTGAAACCAAATATGGGCCCAGCACTTGCATTGTGTGGCCTTGTCTGTCCAAGGCAGCAATCCATCTTTGTGGACTGCTGAATTAGAATTTGTGATTACCACTTGAAAAGCGCCAAATGAAAAATTTGTTATATGAACTGTCACAGTATAAACTCCCATAATTTTATCAATCAAGAATTTACAGCTTTATTACATCTCAGCTTTCTGTAGGACTTTTAATCACATCCCAGAAAACTTTCAAGGTTTCCTCATCTCAGTGTGTTTAGAGAAACATTTATTTGGTACTTGGTGGGCAAGAGAAGACAGAGGCTCTAAAACTCAGGACTTTTCCAAACAGCTGATCGATGACATCTTGTCCATGAGCGGGCAAAAGCTTCTCTTGAATCAAAAACTCAGTCAACGGCAGGAGTTAAGAGCTGCTGCCTTACTTGGATGCCTTGAGAGGATATTACAGATCCAAACCTCCTTTTTTTTAATGTATTTTAAATCTGCCCATTTACAGCAGGACACTGGCCCTGGCTTTCATAACTTAGAATCAGGGAGTGGATGCAGGCTGCAAGCTAATGGAAAGAAGCAGCACAAAAATAAATAGTAATTAACTTTGCACTTGGGCAGTGCTCTTTGGACTAATCTGTGGTACTGGGGAATTTTTTCCTGCCCCAACCATTGTGGTAATAGATGCAAATAACAGAAACTAAGCTCCTTCTCCAAATCTGTGAGTTACTCCCTGGTAATGTGTTTCTTCTGCTGCCCTCAGAACCAGGATGATTTCTTTGAAAATCTGAAATTGAACTAATGATGTAAGGAGTGCATCCAGGTGACAAAGGACATTCTAGTGGCTTGCTTTCTCAGGCTCCTTAAAAGAGAGAAAGAGAGAAAGAGAGAAAGAGAGAAAGAAAGGAAGAAAGGAAGGAAAGAAAGGAAGAAAGAAAGGAAAGGAAAGAAAAGGAAAGGAAAGGAAAGGAAAGGAAAGGAAAGGAAAGGAAAGGAAAGGAAAGGAAAGGAAAGGAAAGGAAAGGAAAGGAAAGGAAAGGAAAGGAAAGGAAAGGAAAGGAAAGGAAAGGAAAGGAAAGGAAAGGAAAGGAAAGGAAAGGAAAGGAAAGGAAAGGAAAGGAAAGGAAAGGAAAGGAAAGGAAAGGAAAGGAAAGGAAAGGAAAGGAAAGGAAAGGAAGGAAGAAAGAAAGGAAAGAAAAGGAAAGGAAAGGAAAGGAAAGGAAGGAAGAAAGAAAATGTAAAATCAATTATTTCCATTCCCATGACATAATGTAAAATATCAGTCATTGGGGCTGATACCTGATACACTTGGGCCAAATTTTGATAAAATCTTCAAGACCTGCCAGTTCTACCAAACGAAACAGGTAGCTCACCATTTCCTACCTCAGTTGAAATACACACATTGAAGGAGAAGGAGTTAATTATTGTGGTTCAAAAATAAATTAATATGATCTCAGTATAATTTTTACCCCACCAAAATGGAAAACTGAATGGGAAATGGATATGCAATAGGTTGCAACAAAAGAACTTTTGGGTTGAGGGCTTGTTTGGAGCGCAGGAAAGTTGGGGTCTCTTCTGAGATCCAGATCTTGGACCAACTTTGAGGGGTTTTTTTTGACATAGCTGGTATTCCTTAAATTATCTTGTTGTTATCTCCCTCTTTACTGAAATTGTAAAAGATGCATTCTGCTTAAAATTATGAACCACAGCATAAGTGATTTAAGGACAGACTTTGGTGTTTGGAACAGGTAT
Organism: Corvus moneduloides; assembly: GCF_009650955.1. Lineage (NCBI taxonomy): Eukaryota > Metazoa > Chordata > Aves > Passeriformes > Corvidae > Corvus > Corvus moneduloides. The sequence goes on from NC_045476.1 coordinate 163,135,496, forward strand.
GATTGTTACAGCTCAGGGATGGAAATCTTATTCCAGTCCTTCCCTTCCAACGTGGACTATGTAAGTAGCAAAAAAATGCCTCATGCTTTTGTGTTCTTTGAGAAAACTTCGCAGAAGCAAAATAAATGTCATGATAATAATAAGTAAACAAAGAAAATGAAACCTCTGACAGCTGTGCACCATGGCTTCTGAAAATAAAAAAAAGTCTTCAAAGAACCCGAGCCTCAGCTGCATTATTTCTGTCAAGAAAAATTCTGCCTTCCTCTTTTACCTTTCTTTTATTAAAAGGAAACTGAAGTGTATAGACACCCAGATAAACATTTTTAAAAACCTTTCTCTTGCTATGTTTGTTTTTTAAGGATTTTTGTTCTCTGTTCCGCATGCATCAAAGTGCTTTGAGAGACTTAAGTATGTTCTTAAAGTTAAGTGTGTCTTAAACACAATTGTGCTCAAAGGAGGTGAAATAAACTTGTGTTCATGCTGTCTTGAATTGGATCTTTGACTATCCATACAGAAGTGTAAGGTAAAAATGTCGTTTTTTACAGAGTGCCAAATGATTAATGGTTGGGAAGAGGGCAAGGGTAGGACAGGGGGTCTGTTATAAATAATCAGTAAAAAAGAAATAACACATTCCTTTAAAACATTTGCCTCTAAGGCAACTCCAGTTTCTCATTTTCTAAGAATCTAAAGGGGGAAAAGCCTACTTCAAAAACAACAGAAGCAGAAAGAAATAGAAAAAAGAAAAGAAAGGTGTCCTTTTAGATTATTAATATTGGTAGGATAAAAAAATGCTTGGAGACATGGTTTGAAATGCTATTTCATTACCTGCACTGCTTACTTACTACCTAATCCATGTACTTATTTATCTGGATTTGGAAGAAGCTGACAAGTTTGTGACAATATTAGAATGCAACAACACTCCAATTAGCCCTGACAACATTAATAACAATGATGTGCTACCTGTATCTGTTAAATATTTCACCATCTTAGATTAAGTTAATTGAAATTAATCAGCAGCACAGAGGTTAACAAAAGCTGAGAGAAATTTTTGAGGGGTGTGATGGATTCCTGCACTCACAGACTTCACCCAAGAACAAAACACACATCTGCATATACATGAAGTGACCCAAGACAATTAAGAGCCAGGAAGACATTTTTTTCACTTGTTTTAATAGGATGTAGAGAGAAGCATGGATAAATTGTGCAAGGATTGGATTGATTGCTTCCATGCAGTATCCCAAGGAAGCTGACTATAATATCTTTCCATCCACCTGCATAAAGATAAATATCCAGGAAAGAAAAAAAACATTTGTATGTGTCAACAGTTAATTAACGTCAACCCCAGATAGCAAAATAGGCTGCTTTGTTCTCCAGATTTTACTGGGCTGTGCATTTTGAGCAGGGATTTTCTTTCCCATCTTTCTCTGTGGCTGACATGTGCTGCTAATGGATGCATTTTGCATGATCTCTCTCTTCAATTCAGAAAGAACATCTCTTGGTTGGAAAAGACCTCTTAGATCATAAATTCCAACCATTAACCCTGCACTGCCCAACCCAGCACTAAACCATGTCCCCAGGCACAACAACCACGTTTTTTTCACAGGGATGGAGATTCCACCACTTCCCTGGGCAGCCTCATTTTGCATGTGGAAGTTCCTAGACTCAGCATTACATGTCTTGATTAAATTTATTTAAGAAGCTGGACCACAACCTTTATAGTTGGAACTCATGCTTTTCAACCCCTGTTAACCTTGTAAGACACTGATCTTAACCTAAAATACCAAGCCAAAAAACCCCTAAAGAGTGACTGAAAGAGAAATTAGAATTGCAGTAACATTCTTACTGGCTTTATCCTGCTGCCTCTCATAATTCTGTCGTCATTTCTCCTTTTTTTAAAAACTGCACATGAACTTTGGCTAAATCTATTTTAAGCAGCCACGTGTGCCAGCAGTGTGAGTGCTCAGGTCAGCAGAGGAACCTTTCAAAGCTGACATGGTGAACTCTAATGAGACCATCAGAAGCAGCTTCACTCTCTCCTGCTGATATACAGTCTGCTCAGTTGAACTTGACACAGATTACCAGGTTGTAATTCATTTAGGTGTTGGTCAAGGGATAATTTCCAACATTTAGAGAAATAAATCTTCAGAAATATGACAAAGATATAACATAAAGCCAGAAAGGCATGAAGGGGTATTAACACATTTGTGTGTGTAAGTGGACATAGTTTAATCAGGGTGGGGATGCCAAATATCCAGCTGGCCTGCAGCAACAGTACTCTCTAACTTGGTGTGGCTTTGGGCGAAAGAGAAAAAAAATATCCATATTGATTTTTAATAAACCCTGTGAAAGATGTTCTTGGAGCTCCAGCCCTCAGCACGCTTTCCCAGAAATAGATTCAGATGTTGGGGTTTCACTTGTTCGTGTCTGAAGGCCAATATGTTCTTGAGCTAAAAATGAAACACAAAGCAGATGCTGACTCGAAACGACGTGTTCCTAAAATCAGGAGGCTTGGATGTTGTCAACATTCAGTAAACACATACAAACAAGGAGAGCAAAAAAATATGAAGGAAAAAGGAAAGGCAGTAATTAGACATAACACCGTTTGACAGGCCATTAATGGACAGGATTGATGAAACAGATATTATTAACTTCTCACACCCAATTCACATTTCCAATTTAGTGCTGAAAGCACAAGCACTAACCAGTGTCACCACACCCTCTGTGGGGGGTTGAGGTGTTTGCCCTCGACCTGCTCCTCTGTAGACACATGTTCTGTAGAGATTTACTTCTTTTCCACTGAGCAACCTCCAGACTTAGTTACAGAATCACAGAATGGTTTGGGTTGGAAGGGACCTTAAAGATCATCTTGTTCCAAGCCCCTGCCATGGGTGGGGACACCTTCCATTATCCCAGGGTGCTCCAAGCCCTGTCCAACCTGGCCTTGGACACTTCCAGGGATGGGGAGTCCATAACCTCTCTGGACAATCTGTACCAGTGTCTCACCTCCACTTATAAAGAATTTCTTCCTAATATCTTATCTAAATTCTTCTCCAGTTTAAGGCCATTTGTCCTTGTCCTACCACTGCCTGTGTTTGTAGAAAGTCCCTGTCCAGCCCTGGGTATTGCAAACCTGTGACTGATGCATGTGAGGAAGTCAGAGATCAGACACTGGGATTCAAAATACAAGAGCCCATTGTACAGATAGACATAGGAGAGAAATGGAAAGAAAACAAACAAACAAAACTAAACCAGGGAATTACTATGTTCCTCTTCCTGCTGGGTTTTCTTCTCATTTCCATCTTGATGGGATGGCATTGCTTTGGAGACAAGACCTCTCTCCTTTTCCTTCTTCTGAGCAGTGAACTGTACAGGGACAGTGTGGGCATGGGGCATCAAGGACCAGGTGATGTGAAATTGTCTCTTGATTGTGAGATTTTGGAACAGTTAGCATCAAGGGGACAAAAAACCAGTGTGTCCCCTATGGCAGTCATCAGAAATGTCATAAAAGCAGATTTTGTAAAAAATTCGTATTGTTAAGGATATCTAATAGGAAAATTGGAAGGTATCTAAAGCTCTGCTGCTTTTTCTCTTTATATTCTTGCAAAATTTGCTGATGCTTTAATTTCAGAACAAAATACTTCACCTGAGTGTAAATCACCTGACATCTCACCTATTATAAACTTCCAAAGGAATTTTCTTGCACAGACTGCTATGATTTATTTTTAAAGATTAGCTTTCCTCTTTTTTAGGATAAATCTTCTGCTTAGGAGGTTCCTATATTTTCTTGTCTTCATAGTATAGTTTTTATGTAAGTTTTATATAAGCAGTATAGTTTTATATAATAAAGACATTGTACCTTCAAGGAAGCTAAAAGTTTTATGAGTTTCAGTGTTTTTTAAAATCTACTTCTATTGTAATTTAAATTCTTCCCTTCTTTGTTTATGCTGTAGCAGGTAAGTGAACAGAGGAACTCTGATTAATCTGAAATTCCCTGTATTTTGGCACTGTAACATTTTCTTTTTCTAGTAAATGTGTATGTGCAGAGGAGTTGTTTTTCTTTGTGGGTTTTTTTTTAATTACTTTAGCATTTTTAGTGTTTTGTGGCCTTATGACTTCCTGTAATTATACCAGGGAAACTTAATTCCATGAAATTTTTTGAAAGAAGGTGCTTATATAATTTAAAACAACAGCCATCTTCACCTGAAAGAAGAAAATACAATTCCTGACTGATTTTCTCAAAATATTTTTACATCTCTCAAAATCAGCTGTAAATTTAATTCCAATATGCTCGAGTTTAGACTCTTCTCTAAGGAAAGAAAAGGATCCGAATGGGCAGATTAGGTTTGAAAACAAAGAAAGTATTATATAAGCTGGTAGGAAATTATCACAAATTTCTGCGAAATCCAGCAGAAAAACTTTAATGTTCTGGACATCTTTAGAGAAAAAGAGCAACAAGATGTGAGATCAATATAAATATGTCTTAGGTTCAGGCATATTTAACTCTTCTGTTCCCTCCCCTGCAAGAGAACAGAGTCTGGCTGTGGGGTCTCCACTCTGCTCCACCCTCAGCTGAGTACCCCTTAGACTGTGTTTGTGGGAGGTTGGGTGTGCTGACCCTGCTCCATCCAGGGAATACAAACTGTGTTTTCCATGTATATACTTACCTTTTTACCCCCAGTCATTTTCCCACATGTTCCATGCCTGAAGGAGCCTCTGGCACCCAGATGAACACCTTAGATTCTTGTATAAAATATTTGTCTTTCCATTAAATTGTCCCCCATGCTATTTTGGAGACAGATGGGTGGCAGGGGAAGAAGAGACAGCAGGAAGGAGGTGAAGTCAGGAGACACACACAGACAGTGAGGAGAGCAGGATTATACTGATTTGGCAGCAGAGAGTTAGTGAATTGAAAGAAATGGCATTAAGCACGGATTGATTAATGGCAATGACAACAGAGACAAACAGCTTACAGGCTAAATCCTCTCCGCTGTGCATTTCACTGCTCTGTGCTGCACAGAGCAGGGATGTCACTGCTTCTGCCTGGTGGCTGTTTGCCTCCTTTATCAGCTGAAGGGATGAACAGTTATGGGCAGAGACAAGGTGGCAGCACTCATTCAGCAACAGCTCCATGTGGCCACCTCACCACAAGAAGGACTTCGAGGGTCTGGAGCCAGTCCAGAGAAAGACAACAGAGCTGAGGAAGGGTTTGAAGCACAAGTATCATGAGAAGCAGCTGAGGGAGCTGTGGGGGCTCAGTCTGGAAAAAAGGAGGCTCAAGGGGGACCTTCGCACTCTCTACCATTCCCTGATGAGAGGGCGCAGCCAGGTTGGGGTCAGTCTCCTCTCCCAGGTAACAATAGACAGAACAAAAGGTCATGACCCTAAGTTGCACCAAGAAAGATTTAGACTGGATATCAGAAAAAATTTCTTCACTGAAGGATGATCAAGCATTGGAACAGGCTGCCCAAGGAAGTGGTGGAATCATCATACCTGAAAGTGTTCAAAAAACATATGGAAGTGGCACTTGAGGACATTATTTAGTGGTGAGCATGGTGTTGGGTTGACAGTTGGACTTGATGATCTTCAAGGATTTTTCCCAGCCTTAAGAATTATGATTCTGTGATTCTATTCCTTCCTCCAACACAACCACCACCACATCCAAAGGAGTAGTGGAAGAGGATAAACAAAGTCATATATGGGAAAAATCACATGGGACCTTCCAGTGCCCCCCTACTACAAATCCCCTTCTGTTGCACTGTGATTTTGTCTTGTTTTATTTATGACGCAGTGGTTTGAACAAAAAGAGAAGAAAATACTCTAAACCAAAGAATGTATCAGATGGTAGAGATGTCTCCAGCTTTTCAGCCCAACTGCAGGTGGAAAGGTATCTCTGCCTGCATCAGACTTATGCATGTCCATGTTTATAATCATAACTGCATTAGATATTTATAAGTAATAATATTATGTGAAATACACTATATACTGTAGAGGATACAAACTATATACAAATACTGCCATTGTCAAAATTAATGTCGGTAAATATGAATATATATTTATATTCTTATTCTTGAAATCCTGCACCCATAATGCATTTCACTGGAGTTTAGTTAGAGTGTGATGCATTTTTCAATCTAAAAATCACTTTTACTAATATTGAATCAGGGACTGTTTATCAGGAAGCAGTCAGGATAGCTATAACTGTTTATTACATTTGTGGTATTGTGGCTCATAAAAAACATAGTTAACATCAAGTCAGGATAATATTTAGAAATGATATTATTCATTAGAAGTCAGCAGAATGTTTAAAATCCCTGAGAATGCTAATTCTGGGTCAGGGCTCTTACCAGGACTCACTTAACCCACTCTGGCAATTGAAAAGCTGAGTGTCTCTTGCAGCGACTTGTCCATACACCTTTGGTACAGAGACACAGAGATCTCTAGAGCATATCCTGCTATGTCCTTTCTGTGGTGAAAATGTAAAAATTAACTTGCAAGGCTACATTAGATGAGGTATCTCATTTCCAGAGTGTCAAATAGAGGTCAGGAAAATCCTGCCCACAAATCCAGAAAATAAAAAACCAAACATCAGAACACCCAACCCCTCAAGTTTTAAGTTCTATCTAAAGAAATTATTTAAAGTTATAACAATTTGCTCTTAATAAAGAAGTTGAATTTAGATATCTGTAGTTCAGTTTTCTCAGCATTTATTCCCTATTTACTGTGAGTCTGCCATAGTTTGCAGAACCACCATTTTCCATGGGCATTTAGGGAAATACATGGGGATTTTTCTTAAGAATAGATTTTCTTAAGAATAAATAATTAAAAAGGAAAAAGGAACTTTAAAATCCATCTGACCTTATTGCCCCCTGGAATTCCTGTGAGCTGAGAAACATTTTGGCTTTGTTTAGGAGTCTTAGACTTTAACTGTTTAAAGGTCCAGTCAAACAGATCCATGGAAAAAGGACAACAGAGCTAGATGAATGGCAAAGTAAACCAAAAATGCTTTAGTATTGAAAACACTGTAAAAATGAAATTATGCTGAAGAGAAAAAAAAAATAAACGTATTTCTGAACATTCTAAATATTTTAAATATCTATAAATATTCATTATGCATCCATCCCTAACATGTCTTAAACCCAAAGTCTCTGCTTTCATTAAGTGAATGCTACTGGAGATAAAAGTATGCTTAAAAGAAACAGGACAATTATCATTGGACCAGCTGTGGTGATAAATCACAGCAGGCAGAGAGATTAGGTTCCAAAAATGGAAATAAATGCACATTCACTCTGGAGTTCCAACAGAGAAAGGAAAGCAAGGCAGAGAACAGAGGTTTGAAAACCAGTGCTGCACAGCTAAAGAACAGAAAACAGAATTGCAAAATGATGGACAGGTTTTACTTCAGGCTGCTTTGGACTTTGACATTTCTGCAAACAGAAAGGGAGGACAACAGTTTAAATTAATTAGTCCTTTAAATTACAATAGCAGCTCAGGACTCCAGGCTATGCACTGTGAATCCCTTTCTTGTGCCATGTTTTTTTTTTGCTTTTCTGCCAACCACTGTCTCTTGTGTGAAAGTAATTTGCTGGCAGAGCCCTTTGTTCTGTGTTAGAAAAGGAAACTTCCTAACCCAGAGATGAGTTTCCAAGCAATCACCACTTAGTAAACTTTTCACCACTCTTACAATACTGATTAATAGTATGATATTTGTAAAAAGGAAAAAAACCCCTCCAGATACCTGATACAAAACTGCAACATGGCTGCTAGACGTGGTTGGAAACCATGGAAATTTGCCTTAAAATCATTATTCCTCCTAACCTTCTTCTTCTCTGCCAAAGGTTCCACTTCCCATGAGCTCCTTTAGACTCTGTCATGATGATTCCTGGCATGTGTTTGATAAGGTGCAGGTTATTTGATGTTCACTTTAAACCAAACTTGGTCACAATATATGTAAAGCAGGTATAGCAAGGCACAGACTTTCCCAAATAATAATCATCTCTACATCAGAAAAAAAACAAACCAACAGTCAAAAAAGAAACTGAGATAGAGAATTTATGGATTTGATCTACTGGGCCTTCCAAAAGACGCAGCCAACAGATGCAGAAGTTTGTGCCAAAGGACACAAAAAAGGGAGAAATCTTTGATTGATTGTGGTGACTGGGAGCTGTGCTGAAAGACCAGGAAGGAAAATATCATGCCCGTCTTCAAAAAGGGCAAAAAGGAGGACCCAGGGTGGTGAGCCTCACCCCAGTTCCTGGGAATGTGGTGGAGAAGTTGATCCTGGAAAGCATTTCAGTCAGATTAAGGATAAGGAAATGATGAGAAGGAGAGCATGGCTCCACCAAGGACAAGTCGTGCTTGACCAGCTTGATAGACCTCTGTGATGAAGTGACTGACCTAGGAGATAATGGGAGAACAGTGAACAGATAAGGGGAGAGGAGAGGATATTGCCTACCTGGGCTTCAGGAAGGCCTTTGACTCTGTCTCACATCAGATCCTCCCAGTAAAGGTTGTCGATACATGGGCAGGGAGGGTGGATTGAAAACTGGCTGGATGGACACGGAGGGTGGTGGTCAGTGGTGGAAAGTCTCTTTGGAGTCATGGATCCCAGCATGCAGTCCTGTTTAACATCTTCATTAATTATCTGGATGGTGAGGAAGAGCATCCAGCCGGGAAGTTCAACAATGACACCAAACTGTGGAGTTCACTATTTAGTTTCTAGTCATATCTAATAATAAATAGCTAGAGAAACATAAAGAAAGTTACATTTCCCTCCATACTCAGGCAATTTCTTGACACCTGCAGCTGTCACACTGCTTATTTTTGGTGAAATTCAGATGCCCAGATTTCCTTTAAATCTGGGCCCCACTAGTTTGTTGAGAAAGGACGTTTTCTAAGGCAGGACCATGAGTTGGAAAGGCTCAAAGTGACACAGTGTAGATTTATCAGCTTGCCTGCACTTCAGGGGATCTCCATCATTTATGGGACCACTGTGAGAAATGACAAATTTAGGAAGTGCCAGAGACGCAAATGACTGAAGAAAAACTCAGCTGAAAAAGTACCGGTAAAACTCTCTTGGCACTTGGAGTTCAAAGTTACAAATTTTATTAAGACACAGTGAAATGCTGTCACAGAGGATTAACAATAAATAGCGGTTTTCATCAATGAGGTTCTCTGATTCAGAAGTTATGACTCAGATGGACTGATTTTTTTCTAGAATCTAATTACCATCATTAATGCTAACAATGATAATTAACAAGCAATTTTCTCATCTATCTAATAGATTTTTGCTGCATTTGGAAATACTGAGAAAAAATCAATCTAGTTTTTGAAAGCAGACAAAGGTCATCTGAAACTCAAAAACATATGTTTAATCAGAGTATTTGGGTTTTTTATCCTGATCAGATATTTTTAAAACACTTGATAGTATTAAAGGCTTATGATAAGCACCTTAAAAGTTGTGGGAAGATGGATTGAATTCTGAATATTATATTAGGTATGCGATGGGTCAATAAATAAATATATTAAGAAATATAATCAAGTAAATGCTACTGTAAGGAAAAGAGATGTTGAGCAGCTTGTTAAAGAAGTACAGGCTACTGGTTTCTTTATAGGAAAAAATACCAAACAATGTTTTTTCACATCAAAAAGTAAATTTCCAACTTCCAAACCAAATGCAAGCAATTCCAGAAGGTTCATTTTCTCATGTCAAGAATGGCTTGAACTCTACAAAGTTAGTAATGCTTGAGTTCCTTTTCTACTTCTTTGGTATGATAAGAATCCTCCATTTGCCATGCTTTAATATATTTCTCTTCAGAGATTTGTTCCTGACATGGATAATGGAGTCCTTGAGAATTACTGTCATGGTAATAGGGTAAAAAAGTGAAATAAGGTGTCTTTCTACACAGTGCTAGAAAATGAGTGAGTGTTACAGCGGGGATTACTGTAACACGCCTATATCAAACCAGGAGTCCCGTGGAAAGGAAATATATATGGATGGACAGATTCTTGGTAGATGTTTCAGAGATGTTTATTTCTCCAGCTGCATGGCCGGGGCTCTGCCGAGGAACTCTGACAGTCTGGACTGAGGGTCCTTGCCCGCGCAGGAAACACAAACCAACCAATTGGGAATGAGGCTGACAAGGGGCAGGGAAACCCCGTGTCTGTGCCCTCAGGGCCCCTCTCCCAGGGCTCCATGGCAGGGGGAGGGACCCCAACATCTCAACCGTTTTATTTTAATAAAAGGAGAATGAAAACAACTGGATAAACATAACAAGAACAGTTTCAAAACAAAACAAGCCACCCTCCTGAGTCTTTAAATGTCCAAACAGATTCTGTGGAACATCTTAGGGCTGACAGAAGGGAGACAGAACTCTCTGAGCATGCTTTGTGGGGAAACTGAGGCAGGAGAGGGTTTAATTTCTTCCCTCCCCCTTTTCATCCTCCACTCAGCATTGGAAAGGGATTTTTGGGGAAACAATTATCAAAGGTATGGTTTTGTGAGGGAAACCATGGATGGAAAAACGGATTGGGAATACACTGGGGGTAATAGGACATAGGGTAAAAGGGAAAGGTGGGATTAGGAAAGGGAGACTGTAGGGGGGGTTTACAGTGGAGATATTGTCTAACATGACTACGATTTTTTGCATATATACTGCCTTTTACAGGAACACCATCAGGCCCAGTGACCTGCGATGCTTGTAACCCTTTTCTACCTTGTATAATTTTGAATTCCACCACCTCTCCATCTCCCAAGCTTGGGATGCATTTTTCAGGGTTATTCTTTTTAATAGCAGTTCTATGCACGAATATGTCTTGCTGGTTGTCACACCTTGTTATAAAACCATAATTTTGTTTAACATTATACCATTTTACTATTCCTAAAATCTTAGCTACAATAGTATTTTCCTTTTTCCGAGTGGCTGCTGTTTTCTGTCTCACTGCGTCTTTGCTCTCTCTTTCGGTCGCTCCCGTGTTGGAATTGTCGGGGCTGCTCGTGCCTGCGCGCTCTTCCCGAGGTGGCATTTGGGGCCGCGCGGGCTGGGCTGGGCCGCGCTGCTCAGTTCTCCGTGCATCGCCTCCTCTGGTCTCAGCTTCGCTGCCGCTGCCAGGCGCTGTACCCACATCTCGGCTGGGCCCCCGAGCGGCGGCCCCCCCGCGCCCTGCTCCAGCGCACGTCTCGGCTGGGCGCGGCTCCGTTCCGCCGCCACCGCCGCCAGCCGCCGCCCGCGCGCCGCCCCTCTCGGCTGGGCGTTCACGGGGCTCGCTCCACCACGCACTGCGCGGGGCCGGCTGGGCACCGCCACTCCCCCCGTGCCTCACTCCGCCACCGACACTGCGGCGTGCGTGGCTCCCGCGTGGCGCGGGAATTGCCTCGCTGCTGCCCGCAGAGCGCTCGGTGCACGTGGCCGAGGCTGCACAGTCCTTGAGCCAGGCTTCCCTTCACCAGGACACAGCTGACATTGCTCAACAGTGTCGGTAATTAAATAATATTCACGAAAATATTCTTCCATCAGCATGTATTTTGACTCAAAAATTAACTGTGTCCAAGCGGTGTTCCAAAAGTCCTTGGTAAGAATTAAATCCCAAGAAACATAGAAAAAGTTCTTAAAGAACCATGCCAGGAAGTGTTTCAGTTCTTTTTGAGCTTGAATCAATCTAAAATTTACAAATCGTTGTTCAAGAATCTTTTCAAGTTTAAGATAAATGTCCATATGCGGCTCTGAGAGCCAAGAGTCTTCCCACGGTTCCTCCATAGTTTAGATATGGAATAGCAAAAGAAAACCAAGAAGAGGAATCCAAAGTTTCTAGGGTTTACTCACACAAATCAGTCGCTTAGGGATTGGGGATTGTTCTGCTCACAATTCCCCACCATTTGTTACAGTGGGGATACTGTAACACGCCTATATCAAACCAGGAGTCCCGTGGAAAAGAAATATGTACGGATGGATTCTTGGTAGATGTTTCAGAGATGTTTATTTCTCCAGCCGCATGGCCGGGGCTCTGCCGAGGAACTCTCACAGTCTGGGCTGAGGGTCCTTGCCCGCGCAGGAAACACAAACCAACCAATGGGGAACGAGGCTGACCAGGGGCAGGGAAACCCCGTGTCTCCCCCCCAGGGCCCCTCTCCCAGGGCTACATGGCAGGGGGAGGAGACCCCAACAAGTGAGTCCAATTTCCCTTAATGAGAATGTTCTTTTTATGCCACAAAATCGATGCCTGATGCCAGGTGTGACTCTGACATCATCACCATGGGAGAAAAAAGATGGAGCATCTTGTTGGCTACCAGCTGTCACTGTGGTGCTGGCCATGGGTCATGCGGGACAGAGGAATGGGATTGACAGTGTTAGTTATGGGTCACAGACTTTGGGCAGCCTTGGTTTACATCCTTTAGCTCTTAACAGCAATTTTTTAACTGTTCAGGTGTCTATGGCTGGTCTGTTCTTCAAGTGTTTGCCTTTGCGTGGTGTGACCTCAGTTTTGAACTTGATGATGTCCTGACAGGCCAGTCAAGGTCTCTCTGGATGCCATCATTTCCCTCAAGCAAATCACCTTCTCCAGCTGGTGTTTGCAGGGCAATAACATGTTGGATTTACTCCCAACAAACAGAAATTTGCAGTTCTGTTTTATTGGTTTCCTGGGGAAACTTGTGGGTGTCTCAAATGTCTCTTTTCTCTGAGGGCTGTTATTTTGGATGATGTGAATCTCCTTCAATGCGACCAGTCACTGAGAGATGAGATTATCCTTTATGAAAAGCAGTGGGAAAAAAGTTGTTGTAGAACTTTCATTGAAGAAGGAACAACAAAGCCTAACCAGTCCTGGACTGTTTGCAAAAATGGCAACTCAAAAATCTGCTGCCTTTACTGAATTTTCCCATCCCCAAAAATATTTCTGTCAGGTTTGGGGTATATTTTAATTTATACATCTGTTCTCTCTCAGAAGTATTTGTACAACCACAGAAGTTGGCTCCTTCTAGTTGCACCTTGTGAAAATACGTTTTCAATTTGGCTCCTGAAACATGGATCAAGTGATCCTGCCAACACAAATATCCTTTGCTGTCAAACATTTTTGTCCTCTGGAGAATGGAACACCTGCACAGCAAAAAAAAAAAAAAAGCTTTGTAGTGGTGTTTCCTTATGCTTTCAATTTTTCACTTGAATTTCATTTAGCAATTAGTTGAGACAGCCATAAAATACTTTTAAATATTGGCATTATTTATTAACTTGTACATTCAGGGCCAAATTCCCAGCTGGTGATTTACACCTGCTGGATGAGTGGCCTTGGGCATTGCCTTGTTAAAAGGCTCTTGTCATCTCTTTCTAGACCACAGGGTTTGGGCTGTGGTCCTTTGACATAAGCCAGGCTGGCAACCTGCCCCCTCCTGTCTTTGTGCTGAACCAGAGATCCAGGTCAGTGACAGAAACCAGGAATGCTGAGAAATGCTGTAAGAATTGAAAGTGATAGTTGTGAATTCCCCATTCTTTTCAGAATTAAACCTTAGGGTAGCCATATGTACATTCCTGATATGTGGGTTGTCACTAGTGCGCTACTCAGCTGTCAGACTTGGAGTGCTCTTCAACTTCTTCCAGAAAGAAATACTAAAACAGGTGAAAAGAAGGGATTATGAAATATGATAGATCAAAAGCCACTATGATGAGAAAATACGGCTTATTCTCCTAGAGAATTCCCTATTTTGCTGGTTTTATTTATTAATATGCTATACATGCTATACATGTTACATATATCTACATATGTACACAGAGACACAGGAATAATATATGATGTAATATTATAAATGATTTAAAATATGTTATATATATCTTGTGGTATATATATGGTATATAGATCATAGAATAACAGAATCACAGAATGTCCTAGGTTACAATGTAAGATGTAACCAAAAGCATGTATTCGATTATCATCTTCACAAGCTGATAAAGCAGGTGGGGCAATGTTTTTTATCTCCTACCATGACTCATCCTTGATAACTTCCTCCAGGAGCTATCTCTGTTAATGGGACATCAAGGACCCACTGCATGACTCATAGAATTACATCAGCCCATTGTGAGATGCTCCGCCCAGGGGGAGGAACCAAGCATTCCCACCTGGATATAATCTGAGGTTTGGAACAGCATGAGCAGCTCTTATTTATGGGATTCCCAGAGGATAAGAGCTACACCCTTGGACCTTCAGGTGAAGACCAGACCCTTTTCTACAAAATCACTGCTTCAACAGGACTACTTCATCTGGACTGCTACCACCACCCTGACTAACAGGGTGTCAGGTTGTATCCTGACTGTCAGTGTTCTTTACTATTGTATTTATTGTAGTTTTCCTATTAAATTATAATTCTGACTTGTGATCCCCCCTGGTTTGTTTTCAAACTAGCACACAGAATAATAGAATGCTTTGGACCGGAAGGGACCTGAAAAATCATCTTATTTCAACCCCCCTCTATAGGTAGGGCTGCCACCAACCTGATCAGGTTGCTCAGGGACTTTTGCTTTTTTCTTTTATACCCCTGTTATAACTTTTTACAACTTCTGTAAGGGAACTCAAATTCTGCACGAAGTAGCTTCTAGAAATAACACCTTAAATTTTGATCATATTTTTGATACCCTCACCTCATGGTTACCAAACTGAGCTTAAGTAAAAGAAACATTTATAATAGCTGTAATTGTAGTTATTATCTGTGTAATAGCCTGTGGAGCAGCTGGTTGTGTAAACTGGTTCTGCAGGTAAAGTAATGTAGAGACTAGACAAGGTACGGTTTTGTTAGTCTCTAAAAGGGGGGAAATGATGTCATGAAGATTTTTTCCCTTTTCTTTTATACCCCTGTTATACCTTTTTACAACTTCTGTATTCCTAGTGCTTTTTGCCTACATTCTTGGACTTGTTTGTTCAGCCAGGAGACTCAACATTTTAGAAGCTTTGTAGCTAGGGATCAGTGTGCCCCAGACCCCAAGGTCCTCTCCAGGACACATTCTATAAACTAAGATAGAACTATCCAGGGGAAGGTTCCTTGGGGAAGGGGGGGCTCATTTGAGCCTCTCATTGGGGAATTTTTGATAGATACGCTAAGTAGTAAGACCTACAATGTTATACCAGATTTTTTGGGGGGGACTGTGGTGTGCATTTTGGTGCATTTGACCTGGATGTAGTGCACCTAAGGATCCTTAAAATGAATACCAAGGTAAAATCCCTTTTTCCCCTTCTAACCATGTTTGACTCTTAATTTTAAGACCAAAAAAAGGCATCATAGGGATGGAGCATCCACTACTTCTCTGGACAACCTGTTCCAGTGTCTCACTGCCTTCCTGCTCTGGGACTACAGGGAAGAGAGCCACAGCTGTTGGTGAAACTGGAGCCAAACTCCAAAAGAGCACCTGGGGTGGTGAGCAATCTGGGAGGGGTGGATTATCCATAACGATCTACACAGTACTATTTTTTCCACAACCATGTCTAGATTGGGCAGGATGAGGCAGGCTGGGGGGTTGGAGGGCAATATCACGACTCATAAACCTTTAGATTACATGGGAGCAGGGCTGTAAACACACAACCAAAACATACCTTTATTAAGAGGTTGGTGGGGGTTGGTGGTTATCATCCCCTCAGTTTCTTTGGAAAGTGGATAGGAGTTGGACTTTGATGGTTCTTGTGGGTCCCTTCCAACTCAGGATATTCTGTGATTCCATGAAAATGCCTGTCTTGAAAGTTTATTTTGCCATGAGGAAAGCCAGAATAACACTTTGCTGTAATATTGTGTAAATATTGAAGACTAAATTCTCAAATCATGAATATGCTATTAGATTTCCTCCCATGCCTGAAAGTTCTCTGTAGCAAAGTGGATTTAAGTGATTTCCAGCTTTCCCCACTCCCAATCATTTCTTCCTGTCCAGGACCGTATTTTACAAACTTATTACTTATGTCAAGGCAGCTATAAAAAAAAGTCCATGAAAATGGGCTCTGAAAATAAGAGATTGCTGCATTTTTAGGGAATATGTGTGTAGGTATTTTTTTTTTTTCCTCCCTTGCAGATGTTTAGTTAATTCAGTTTGCAACATGGCTCCATGAAGAAATGGGAATTAATCTGCTGTCTGAAGGGACAAGAAATTCTGCCCTGTGAGGGTGGTGAGGAGAAACTGTGGCTGCCCCATCCCTGGAAGTGTTCAAGGTTGGGTTGTAGATGGCTTGGAGAAACCTGGTCTAGTGGAAGGTGTCCCTGTCCATAGCAGGGAGCTTGGAATGAGATGGTTTTTAAGGACCCTGCCAACCCAAACCATTCTGTGATTCTCTGTAGAGACACAGGGGATTTTTTTAAGATACTGTTCACATCTCCTTTCTGCTCTTCACTTCTCCTTTTGATCCACAGCCACAGTTTAGCCCCTTCAGCAGGAAGATCTACCCCAATAACCTTGGCCTTTCAAATTCAGCAGTGATGATCTGTTCTTGTTGGAACCAGGCACTGCAGGCTTCATATCTTCACTAAATCTGTTTTGCTTGATTTCATTATTTCTATCTGATTTATCATCTCTTGTTACAACAGCATAAAAATATTCCTCAGCTCATGCTCAAGCTGTGCTGTGACATTACTGACTGGCCAAAAACATCCTGCTGGAAGCAGCTACAGTTCTGCAGAACTAATAGAGAAAAATCAATATTACACCAAAGCTGTTGATGTTGGAAAATAGCATTAAAAATACTGAGAGAGACAATTGGATCTTGGCCTTCAGCATCCTGCTCCTGAAGCTGACCAGTGGCAGTGGGTTGGGCAGGAATTTGAAGAAGTGCTGTTTTTCCATACAGCCTCCCAGTCTCTAGTGGCTTGTAGCTCTTAGACTGCCTGAGGAGAGGTCTCCTGTGGATCCTGGTGGATTTCTTTTCCATAGAATAGAATCACAGAAAGCAATCATAGAATCACTGAGGTTGGAAAAGGCCTCCAAGATCATAAAGTCCAATGTTTCTATTAGTTTCTCCTTCTTTCTGAGGTCAGCCATTAAAGATGGCAAAAAGGACATTCAGCTGTGTTCAAAGATGGAAGATGACTGAAATAAAATGAAAGTTTAAATACTTTTTTTTTTTCTTGACTTTTCCTCTGTCTTCACTACATGTCATTTCTTTGCTTAGGGAACAGGCAATTCCCTTTTAAAGACGGGGCTTAAGTGTCACAAAAACATCATCCTGACTGTTCTGAGCGTTCAGGCTAACCTACAGCAGAGGCAATGGATTTCAGCGGAAAGTGAGAGGGAAGGTTAGCCTTTTATACTCATTAAACCTCCCCCAGACTTCTGGGTCTGACATGAAATCCCATTATGAGGCATCTGACACACAGCAAACCAGGAAAACAGTGTGGCTGCAGGGAGGTGTCCTTGAGGAAGGTTGTGGGAGACACCTGTTTAAAGCTGTGATGTTTTGGGCTCAAGCATCCCAGGAAAGCTGAACCTTCTCTGCTCTTCCCAGCAGTTCCCAGTGGTGAGGAACATTTTGTTGTCGCCATGAATAAACACAGAGGATGGATGCCTTTTAAAGAGCAAAGGCTGTCTCAAGTACAGGAGATCAAACCCAGCTTCCTCGGCTCATGACTGGATACAGACTGATAAATGTGAATAGTAAGGAGAAATATTGTAATTTGCAATAGATTTCTCCTTTCCCTGTAGCTTAGAGATATATTTAAAAACAATAAATTGTTGTTGTTGTTGTCTTTAATTACACTGATTCCCGAGGGCTGCTGTTTTACTGAAAAATAATCCCACTTTGACAATGGAAGCTTGAGAGACTGGTGGAACAGATTGCAAACCATTTCCAGGCCTGGTTTAACTGCTTGACTGCCTGCCTGTGGAACTAATTTTCAGGAGGAGTTTACTTGTATAACTCTCTCTATTTTCCCCTTGCTGTTGGGCTACAATGACATCAAGGGAAATGTCTTGGGTGTTGCTCTGCACAGGCACAGATGAGACACAGGGAGAGGGTAGGTGACTGCGGAGATGATGCTTTTTGTACTCCCCAAGGGGGAAAAATGGTGTGAAAAGATAGGAATTCAAACAAAATAATACTAATGCACACCCAAACAAAAACACATTATTGTTCACACCTCCCCACTGGCTGAGGGAGGTGGTAGAAGCAAAATGTAAGCTATAAAGAACAAGTTTCATGCAAATCTCTTGAATTTAGGTTCATTGCACTGAACTTTAGCCAGGTTAAGATATGTGGTCTAATTTAAACCTTCATCTAGTCCTCAGCAGCAGCTCACTGAAGGTTGAGAAGGTTTCCACGAGGAAAATGATGCATTTAGTGGTGGCTCTCTGCTCCTGAAGTGATCAACTCTCCCCACTGACACTTGTGGGAGTTTCACCCCACCCACAAAACACGTTGTGTAAGTTGTTTTTGCCATGATAAAGTGAAGGCAGCTGAAACTTTCCTTAAGTGTCTCTGTTGATCTTGTGCACTTGGGTAGGAAGAATGACTCTGGCAGTAACAGCCCAGACTCCACCTGGAGGAGCACCAAGCTTAATTTTCATTTTTGTGCTGCAGAAATTGTGTCTGACTGTTGATTTCAGAGTGTAAGATGAGAAACAAGTGGACATGATGGTGAAGCTGTGATTCTGGCTGGGGTGAATACATCAAGAAACTGGTATGGAGTATATTATCATAAAAGCAGAGCTGATGTCAGGGCTGCTTTAAGAGTATGTAAAACTTTTTCTAAACTCTTCTGTGTTCTGTCTACCACAGAACTTTTTATGTTTAAAAAGTATGTATGTATGTGTGTGTGAATGGGTGTGGTTTAGATATGGACATAGGCCACACTCCTGAAAACCTCACACAATAATACAGCAACCTGATGAAGACAGCAATGAAATGGATTCTGTGAAACTATTGCTTTTGAGGAGGAAAATAAAGTTGCTCATGGGTTTGTCATCTTCTGCTCTCACAGAACTTCAACTCTTCATTTTCTACTTTTGTCCTCTCAAGGGCAGCAAAGTTGAAGTCATAGGAGATGAAAAAATCTGACTGCTGTGCTGTGTGAATGATGTGATGCTAATGTAGATTTAGTTTGGTTTTTGAACAAAAGAAGTTGTTCTCACTTCATTCCACTTTCCTCAGCACCACAACACCTCTTTGGACCTTTATCAAGGGTGGCAGAATGCTAGTCTCTGAGCAGACATCACTGAAATATGATATAATGGTGTTATTTTTCTCCCTGATAGGGAGAAAAGTAAACTTTGAACCCCACAGGTGAAGTCCTTTATCAACTTGTTTCAAACTTTCCAGCATGCAAAGTGTGAGCACATGAAGCAGGAATAATTTCTAGTGTAAAACTCAGAAACAAGGTGAAAACGAACAGAGCAATGTATAGGTGTGCAAGCAAAGTGTGTGTTAAGGGAAATTTCTGCCTTTTGATACCAGCCCCAAACAACCCATTCATTAGCTGCGAACACTGTCCAGCTCCAACAGCTCTCAATCCATATTTATTTTTTTTCATTCTGCCTTCTGCCCAGAACTAGGAAAATATCAATGTAGCACGTCCCTTTGCTGGGGTCTTCCCCAGTGCAACGGTGCTTTCTGGGCTATTTTCTCTATCTAGCCACTTGCTTTTCCTTCAATAGCCTCCTTAGTATTCACAGCTATTTTCAGGATTATAACAGGCTTTTAAAAAACCTGCATCATGAGAAGATGCCACTTACCATGATGTACACAACTATCTTTGACTCATGGGTTTAAGCCGGAGGAAGGTAGATTTAGATCGGATTTTAGGAAGAAAGTCTTCCCTGTGAGGGTGGGGAGGCCCTGGCACAGGCTGTCCAGAGAAGCTGTGGCTGCCCCATCCCTGGAAATGTCCAAGGCCAGGCTGGATGGGGCTTGGAGAGACCTGATCTAATGGAAGGTGTCCCTGACCACGGCACAAGGTTGCAATGGGATGGTCTTTAAGGTTCCTTCCAACCCAAACCATCCTATGATTCTAATTCATTAACAGTTTCCAGAGACTGAACATATCATAAAAGCAGGGTTGATGCCAGTGAATTTACATATATCCTCAGGAAAATCCAGAGCTCCCCAAGGAATAGAAAAGATTGTCAATGTCTCATTTTATTACATCCCTGACTGCAGGATTCAGGTGAGCTGCTGCAATTCTCTTGGTTTGCACACACAAAGCTTCAAAAGGCTACTCCCTCAACTTCTTACTTTTAAAACTTGCAAGAAATTATAAATGAAGATGACAATATCTCTTCCTCAAAGGATTATATATTTCTTGTTAAACTTTAACTTCATTTATAGTCCATCCTTGATCCTCTTAAAGTATTTGCGTAAGTGAATGAGGGCTGTAAAACATGACTGAAGCTTTCCTCCTTGGGAAAGCAGCTTGACCAATTTACATATTTATTAAATATTTTATATTTTACCAGATTGTATGCACTTCAAAATGTCACATCTTATTTTTGATCTGAGCACTGCGTAACCATAATGGCTATTCCCAGTCCCAGAAGAGGAAAAAAAATAATCTGCATCTCCCGATTTGACCACTTCTTAAGGATTTAAGTTTTTTATTTCTATGTTTTATTCTGTTCTGCAACATTTTAACTTTTAGTGTTATGAAGTTTTACTAGTTCTGTGCAAATTAATCTCCTGTGAGGCTACATGACCAACCTCCCATTTTTCCTCTGGAATGAGCTTTCTAAGCATCCAAACTGAACTTCTGAATCTGTTTGATGGTTATTTTAACTTTAAAGAAAATAAACACAAAGATGTTGTAAACCAGAAATGCATATGGAGAGGTATCTTCCCTTGTGGTACAAGGATCTATCAAAGCAGAGTTGATGTTTCTGGTGTAATTCCTCCCCTCCCTCACCCTCACAGATCAGTTGTCAGCATCTGGAGCAGAGACTTTTTCCTTTGTTAATGATGTACAAGACTAGGGCATGCACGATGTATCGTTACTGGGGTTTCCTGTGAGCAGTTTGGACTCTGGAGACTGAATGGATTAAGGCTCCAACAGAATGCACAAGATAAGGGCACGTGTCCAGTTTTGCTGCTGGATTCCTGAGTGTTGTGGTACAAACCCCCTTTCCTCTGCATGTCCCCATTTCTGAAGGAACCAGCTTCCTTCAGAGGGTGCTTTGAGGTGCAGCTGCTGAGAAGAGAGTTTGAAAACAATTTTATTGAGAAGCCATGGAGAATGCTTGTGACTCTCTTTTCTTGCCACCTCTAAAATGCATGACTTCCATAGACAGAACCCTGAATCATAGAATCATTAAACCATAGAATCACAGAATCATAGAGTCATGGAGTCATAAATTCATGGAATCATAGATTCATGAAATCACAGAATGGTTTGAGTTGGAAGAGACTTTCCAGAGCAGCTTGTTCCAACCCCCCTGCCACAGGCAGGGACATCTTCCACTATCCCAGTTTGCTCAGAGCCCCATCCAAGCTGGCCTTGAAGACTTCCAGGGATGGGGCAGCCACACCTTCTCTGGGCACTCTGTGCCAGGGCCTCACCACCCTCAAAGGGAACAATTTCTTCCTAATATCTAATTTAAATTGACCTTTTTTTCTGTTTAAAGCCATTCTCCCTTGTCCTTTCAGGCCATGCCCTTGTTTAAAGTCCCTCTCCAGCTCTCTTGTAGACCTTTAGGCACTGGAAGGGTCTTTTGAGGTCTCTCTGGAGGCTTCTCTTCTCCACACTGAATATCCCCAACTTTCCCAACCTGTTTTCATAGCAGAGGAGCTCCAGACCTTGGATCAACCTCGTGTCTCTCCTCTGGACTCACTCCAACAGATCCACATCTTTCTTGTGTTGGGGGTCTCATAACTGTGTGGGTGAGGTGTATTAATTTTTTAGGGAAAAGAAAACAAAAACCAAAATCACAACACAACAGTAAACAGATTTATAGATGAAAATATGACACTTGCCACATTGTTCAAGTCAATCATTTGTATCAATTGTATCAATTATTGTAATATCTTATTGCCCTTGTCTACATTTTCAGGCAGTGGATTTTTTGCACTATCCTTTCTGCAAAAGTCAGTACTACTATCATAACTTTTGCCCCTATTTGAATTTTTGCATGGCCCTGTTATGCCATTTCTTTCCTTTTGCTGATAAAATAAAGAGACCAAGCTGGTCTTTGAAGGAAAAGCCAGGCAAGGGTTAGGCCCCATTACTGTTTCCTCGGCCTGGGTGAGTCAGGGACAAATCTTTTTCAGTCATATCTTCCCTGGGGAGAGCCCACATTATTCATCCTTTCCTCTTCATAGGTCCTCTGACAGCCTTATCAGTAAGAATTTCTTCCAGGTCACTGCACAATGAGCACAAAAGACAGTCTTTAAGACTCTACTAGAAGCAGACCATGCTAAAAATAGTCCTGCATTCTAATTGCTGGATGCAAACTATCCGCTGAGCAACAATTGCTCCATCTGATCTGTGCCATGTTGATTTCTCAGTAAAATGTTAAATGTCTTATAGGAGTTAGATATGGATGAGAAAAAGTTCCTGTGGGCTGATATCAGTGTCCATTCAGCCCAGAAGTGTGTCTTTAACATAGGCAGGTGCCATTTCAACACGTACTGGAAATTAAGGTCTATTCTTTTTCTTGTGTTATAACCTCACGTTAAATTAATGATATTTCTTTTCCATAAATTTATAACCTTGTTATTGCTCATCTTTAACTACAGATGCTGCATGACTTTGACTGGAGCTGACATGCATCTTTTAATACCAGAGTTAGTCAGGTGTGGATACACACCCACAGCTTCTTCTGGCAATAAAGGTAAATTATATCCTAACTGGGCAAAACTGGACTCTCTCACAACATCAGAGCAAGTAAAAGGAAAGAGTATTTCAGCTGTTCCTTTCCACCACCCCTCAATTTCCTTCAAGCTGATATGATGTGTTATCTCAGGAGATGGTAAAGGACACAACAAAAATTTACATCCCTTTTGGGAGCATGGGAGAGCCTAAGCAATTTTTGTAACAAGGAGCCATGCAGGTACTTTGAGGGCCATTTGAGTAGTTAGGAATGCTGTTTTCTAAATGCTATCTCTGTTTTCAAGTCCATATGGAGAGAAGCACAGTCAGAAGGGGATATTGGCAAAATCACCTCCTAGGCAGCACCTCTGTGGAAAGGCTTAGAGAAAAGCTGCTGCCTTCCTTTTTGGAGGAGAGACCACTGCTGTTATGAGGTTAAATTACCCTGTAATTGTGGCCTGCACCCTCCAAATACATCAAAAAGTTCTAACATTGAGTTTTATTGTTTTGAGTTTTTTGGTTTGGTTTGGTTTATTTTTTTTGTTTGTTTGTGTTTGGGTTTTTTTGTGTTTTATTGGGTCTTTTTTGTCTGCGGCAGTTCCAAAAGTGTCTCTTCCAAAAAATCTGTTCTTTGCTGAACCCATATTTAGTAATCCTTCCCATAAAACCAGAGAATCATTGAACCATGGAATGATTTGGGTTGGAAGGGACCTTAAACACATCTAGTTCCAACCCCACACCATGGGCAGGGATGACCAGGTTGCTGAAGGCCCAATCTGACCCAATTCTTCATCGCTTCAGTGCTGGCAAAATCATGGGGAGAATGTGGATAAATGGAATTTATTAATCTATGGCCTCCCCTCTCTGACAGAGGGAACAGCTTCAGTCTGTGAGCTCAGGACAGGCACCACAGCCAGAGGCATTGCTGCAGTGAATGGAGTTTCCACTGGTGTCGTCTGAGAGTTTTTCCTTTTGCATTTAATGTTAATAAAGGAGGTGCAAAGATGGATTTTCTTTAATTGCTGAGCATGGAGAAAGCACAGTGCCTCGCAGTAAGCTGTGGACAACATTCACCCTTTTCACTGTCCATAACATCTGTGATCCTCCCAGGTGTTGCTATTGGCACCCAACACTGATAAGGTGGGAATTTGGCTCTGATGGATGTTTTATAGTTCCCATACAGGACTCTCTGTGCCTCTTACTCACAAGATCCTCACAAGGTCAGGACCCACCAACCCTTGCGTGGGGAGCTTTACTGATCTGTCTGAAAATCAGCATTTATTGAGTCACATTAGCATAATTGAGATGTCTCTGCAAGGCTGGCAGGTGGAACAGGGGATGCAAGGTAGAAAAATCCTTCTGGAGCAGCAGTAGGAGGAGAATCAGGAAAGATAGAGAGCTGTGTATAGAATATAAAGCATAGAATTATTGAGGTTGGAAAAGAACTCCAGGACCATGTAGTCCAACCATTAACCCAACACTGTCAGGTCCAGCACTAAATCATTTCCCAAGGCGCCACATTTACACATTTTTTTGAACATTTCCAGGTTGGAAATTCCATCTCTTGCCTGGGCAACCTGTTCCAATGCCTGGCCACCCTTCCAGTGGAGCAATTTTTCCTAATATCCATTCTAAATCTTCCCTGGTGCAAATGGAGTCCGTTTCCTCTAATCTTATCTCTTGTTATCTGGGAGAAAAGACTGACACCCCCACCTGTCTACAACCTCCTTTCAGGTAATTGTAGTAATAGGAGCTGTAGCCGTACCCAGAACAGATGAAAATCAGTACAGGAGTAATATTGTACCTTCTTGTATACCTGTGAGGGGATTAATTTCAAAATGAGGGTATTAGAAATTTATTATTTCCACCAGCTTCTTCTTTAAAATAACTAAAGATCATGAGAACTTGACCCAGAGCTTACTCTTAGTGCCCAAAACTCAGCACCATTGTGTGGCTGATAGACCCAAAGTGCTGCCTTTACTGGAAATAACATAAGATTTTGCAACCTCAGGAATGATAAAGTGATCAGAGTAAGTACTTAAGGTTGTGGCTGTGATTCATGGCTCCCTCTTCATTTACGGCAGCAGAAACTTATCTCAGGTTTTAGATTTTACACAGCTGGCATTGCAACTGTTCTGACTAGCAGTGACCACAGGCTTTAAAAACAGAAACAGCAGAAAAAAGGCCACAGAGGTACAATTTATCAATACTTAATTAAATTATAACCCTGAGTTAGGAGAGCATTTATATACTTGTGTAACAACAGCCATGCTGAAATGCCTAAAGGTGTGCAGCTACTGAAGAAAGAGCTGAATTATGGCCTACTAAATTAATCTAAAAGCTGTAAAAGCATGATCAGCATCAGTTAGGTAAACTATCTTCTCTACTCTCAAAAGCTTTATTTGACTTGGATTTCTCCTGCAGACAGCAGATTCCTCACATTCTTTTCCTGACTGAGAGGTTTAATTAAACTTTGCCGTGTTTTCGAGTAGAACAATGACAATTTGCCACTCGATGGTGGAAGATACAAACTCCCCTAAGGTTCCCCAGGTACTTCTGGATAAATAATACAAAGAGATGTTGTATATCCTCTGGCTTTGGAGAGCACATGAATCAAATGTCAGTATATGACTTGATATTTCTTCTCACCCCACAGAGAGAGTCAAGGGTTTGATAAAGAGATTGTTGCTTTCTGTATGAGGCCTCTTCAAACACTACCACCATAAAGTCAGAGGATATAAACTGCATGAACTATTTATCCAGCCTCATAACTGCCTTGATGAGCAAAAGAAACCTGTGAATATCAGAGGGGAAAATGTTCTTGCCTTAATAGCAGCTATCAGGTTATATGGTGCTGTCTTGAGGTGCCCCCAGGCTAAGTCAGATTGCCTTCATAAGCAACTCCTCACCAGATAAACCCTTTTGCCTGGTACATTTTCCCTTTCTTTCAGGCAATGGAGTAGAGATCAACAAAATGAGATTGGGAAGTTGATCCTGCTCCAGCTAGATTTGGAACAACTGTTTTTTCTACACCTCTCTTTAAAGTAATCATAATATTCTTGAAAAATACAGTGCCCCGGTAGCTGTTCTTGCCTAGAACATTTTAAAGTACCAGTGTCAATTATTCCTGTGTATCTGTGTCTTTTTTATCTACGCTAAATCCAAAATTTGCATCTCAGTCCCATTGCAGGGAGTGGCTTTTGTGCCTGGAAAGGTCAGGATGTAGAGGTGTTAATGCTCAGAGGATGTGCATGCAGGGCTTTTATGTGTGTGTTCAGAAAACTGGCCCCAGATATTCTCAGAATGATTAATCTGTCTGTTCTTCTCAGTTTCTTTAGTAAGTGTTCTGTGACACACTCAATTAAATCTGGTGATAAAACATCTTCCACTGGGATGTCTCACATGCTTGAAGTTAACACCACATTGGAGGGTTTCTTCAGCTCATGGACCTGTTACGAATTCATGGTGCTCAGAATCTTTCTGTGAAAGGTGCAGGAGCTCAGTATTTCTTTTCATGTGGCTCTTGGCATTTAGAGACAAATAAACACCCCTAAAAGTGAAACACAAACAAACCCAAAGCAAAACACCCCCATGCTAATATCACTAGGCGATGTATTTTAATCCTCTGTCTGAGAATGTTTCTGCCTGAATATCCCCTGGTGCTGTGTCCAGAACAGTTTTAAATGCTTTGAGTGGTGCTGTGTTTGCTGCTTCCATGGGACCATCATCACTCAGGCTGATCGATCAGTCTAATAGTGCCTAATGCCTGTCAGCATAAGCTTTGCTCTCAGTTTCTCAGCCTTATCTCTGCTAAAAAAAAAAGTACTTATCCTTTTGCCTTGCTAGTGGTTGACAGAAAGTTAATTAGAGCCATAAAAAAACTTTTTCCCCAGAAAGTTCAACCAGAAGTGGTTTTCACTGAGGAGACAGTCTGAAGAGTACTTTCAACACAGGCAGAAGTGCTGAAGTTTCTGATACACATATTTTTGAAGGAAAGCTTCCCTTTCAACATTAAAATGTGCATGAAATTGCATGTAGCATCTCAAGTCCTCCAGGAAAGCAGGACTCTGCAGAATCAGTCGTCACAGAGCAGCATGGCTAAGTCTCAGGTTATTTCATCTGCCTCTTCCAGCTGCTGAACTGCATTTTTAAACTGTACCTTCAGCTCTAACCAGTTGGGTTGTGAGCTTCATGCTGACACTGAAGGTAGGCGGATGAGGAGCTCAACATGATCTGGCCATGTGCACTTGCAGCATAGAAAGCCAAATGTGTCCTGGGCTGCACCCAAAGCAGGGTGGGCAGCAGGTGAGGGGATTCTGCCCCTCTGCTCTGCTCTGGTAAAACCCCATCCAGCTCTGGGACCCCCAACACAAGAAGGATGTGGAACTGTTTGAACAGGTCCAGAGAAGGGTCGCAAAGTCTCTCAGAGGGATGGAACACCTCCCTGGAGACTGAGACAGCTGGGGTGCTCAGCCTTTCATTAGTTGGTCATGCATGGAAGACGGATCCATTTTCATCAAATTATCTGAGCTTTTCAAAGACTTGGACCTTGCCCAAGTCACTCAGTACCTGGAGTTATATCCCAACAAGGATAGAGCAAGAAAGTAATTTTCTTCTTGTCTATTTTAAAAGGTCTTAAATTGTTATGTCCCAAATAGGGTTTTGTACTAGATATTCTCAACATGGGAGTTTTCACAGAGCAGAACAGAGAGTACCTCCTTCTCAGGCACTGCAACAACCCTGATGCAACAGCACCTTCACTTTTGGGGACCATGTCCACACTCACCAGAGATATTCCAGAACTGTCTGGACACAATCCCATGCAATGTGTTCTAGGACGACTCTGCTTGAGCAGGAAGGTTGGACCCTTCCCTTCCAACCTTGCCCATTCTGTGATTCTGCAGCTGGGAATAGTTCTGCCAAACTGAAATGGCGCAATGTGATAGGTGGAAAATAGACAAAATTCCCATGAATTAGGAGTGTGTAAGAAGTCTTCATCACATGCAGATGAGACCCCAGGGTACATTTGGAGGTAGTGTGCAGCAGTCCTAGGTTGCCTCTCACCCAACAGCTTCCAGCTGCTTCCATTATTTGCACCAAGGGGAAATAAGCTGCATTCCCTCCACCTTCTCCTCAGGAAGCCTGGACCACCTGTGGGAACAGGATATTTCTGACAAAGACAAGAAAATGGCTTATAAAAAAAAGAATTGCTGTGACAGAGGCATCAAAGTGACAGCTAAAGACCTTCTCCTTGAAGTGGTCTAATGAAATCTCTGTTCCTTATGTCACCTGAGGAAATGCCACTGATACCTGCTTTGATTTTGCAGGCAGGGATCATTACCTTACAGCATCACTGTCATTTTACCACAGTCTGGACCCAGTTGAGACTAAAAAGGACTGTTGGGGTTTTTTTTCCCTCATTCTGGGATTTAAAGATTTCTTTTTAGCTCTTTGTCACTTTCCCAGACAGAAGGGATATTAAAGTAATTATACCATAAAGCTCTGAGCAAAATATTTAGGTCAGCTCCTGATGAGCACCTGACAATAGGCTTGTTCCCTAATGGGTGGTGTTTGGAGCAGGTTTTCAGTAGGTTTTGTGAGTTTCAAATAAGATACTGGACAAATTTAGTACTGTGGACCATTTCCTGCGCTAGTTTGGGAGGAGAGGGGATACACCAGAATGCAGATTGGTGTGTGGATGAATAACCCAGATCCAACTGATGGCTTTCACTAGTGACTCGGAGAGAGGACACCAACACTGATATTTAGAAGTTCAGGATGAAAAAGAAGGATGAAAGAAGATGCGCTTTTCCATGTGTTGTGGGTGGAGTGGGAGCTTCAGAATAGTTTATTAAAGAAGCCCTGATGCTGAGCAGAGGTGCAGACAGGATTCCCTGGCTTTCTAAACTTCTCAGAGAGAGGAGCTTGGGAGCAGCTGGATATTATCTTGGCTTCAGACTGTCAACGATTTAAGTTTTGAAACTTTATCCTGCAGTTTTTAATGATGTCAGATCAGATAAGTTTGTATAAAAATGAATTATCATGATAAATAATTAGACAAAAAGATCTCAATCAGAATTATTTACAACACAGTATGAAAGCTAAAACTACTAGTAGTGTATAGTATAATGCACTATATTAAAACAATTATATTAAAGCTAGCAAAAGAAAAAAATAACTAGAGATTGATTTAACTCACCATATCAACACCTGTGGGCAGGTCTGTTTCTCTTCAACGTGAGAAGTATCCTTGGTAGGTGTCCCCAAAATCCAAGAGAAGTATCTCCACACACTCCAAGAAGGAATATGTTAGAAGAATCTAACTGGATGAAAGTGACTGGACTTTTATAGTGTAAAGGGGTTGACTGCCACTCATGTGCCTCCAGGTCCATTTAGCAGCTCATCTGCCCAATCTTTGCCTTTTTATCAGGATGTTCATTCAGGGTTAGTTGCGAGATTGAATTTTAGCATGATTCAACATCAAAGCCAGCTCACAGTGCCCTTCTCAATCCACACAGATAGATCTGCAAATAGAATATTTTCTGAGTTGCTTGACCACATTCCAGAGCATCCAGGGTGAAGCATCCTGATACACCTGTGCAGGGCCAGGAGCTGGACTCGATGGTTCTTGTGGGGTCCCTTCCAGCTCAGAATATTCTGGGATTCTGCATCTCTCTGTACATGACTGTGCCATTTTTGCACATGTTTATTTGTCTCTTGGTCCCCATGCAGACAGACAGAACTTGATGAAAAGTTTTTGTCCAAGCCTTTTTTCTTACATGAAGAAGTACTTTTGTTGAAACACTGCAATTTTGAACTGTAAAAACAGATCAAACCCCAACACTATTTATTTTTATAAGGGCTGTTTCATTTTGCCAAATGATTTTAATAATTCTCATTTTGTCTCAAAATTATGTTTAACATAATTTCTTTTTCTGGATTAGTTGTAATATTCAACTTTGCAAATTGAAATGTTTGAAGGTTGAATCAGTTTGGATGGGCAATTTACACCATGTGGTAAATTTTGAAATTTTCTTTGACAAATGAAAACTGCTTTCTGAGAAGATGAAATTTCCCAAAGGATGAAAATTCTATTTCCCAGACACCTCTGGAGGAAAACTCATGTGAAAATGACATCTTTCCTGGAACGGTAATAAAAAATGGTCTCAACTGAGTGCTATTTGTGACCAAGCCTACAAGCTATGATTCTTCGGAAAGCATAAATAACATCAAACAAAAACCATCTCTTATTTCCTTAAAAGTGGACAACTTACCTCCAAGTGTTTTGTAGGTTCTTTAGTAGTTCTTTTTTCAAAGAAAATTCGTTTTCTGATCTGAATTGAATTATCATTCCCCTGAATTTGGTTTAATTGCATGAGCTGATCGTAGAGTCGTAGAAAGGTTTGGGTTGGAAGGGACCTTAAAGATCATCTCGTTCCCACTTCCTTGGAATGGGCAGGAATGCCTTCCACTAGACCAGGCTGCTGATACAAATTAATTTCAGAAAAATGGCCTTACTTAGGTCAGATCAAAGGTTCGTCTAGTCTTGCAACTTTTCTCTGACATGGGACAGTTGTAGCAGCTCCAGTAGACAGTAGGGCAGAATATTTTAGAATCACAGAATCATAGAATCATAGAGTGGTTGGGTTGGAAAGGAACTCAAAGATCATCCAGTTCCAACCCTCCTGCTATGGGCAGGAACACCTTCCTCTATCCCAGGTTGCTCCAAGCCCCATCCAGCCTGGCCTTGAATATTTTCAGGGATGGGGCAGCCACAGCTTCTCTGGGCAGCCTGTGCCAGGGCCTCAGCACCTTCACAAAGAAGAATTTCATCATAATATCCCGTCTAAACCTTCCCTCTGTTGGCGTGAAGCAATTTCCCTTTGTCCTGTCACTCCAGGCTCCTTAAATAGTCTCTCTCCATCTTTTCTGCCGGCTCCTTCAGGTACTGGAAGGCGGCACTTAGGTCTCTCCAAAGCTTCTCTTCTCCAGGCTGAACAATCCCAATTCTCTCAGCCTTTTTTCAAAGGAGAGCTGCTCCATCCCTATAATCAACTTAGTGGGCTCCTCTGTACTTGCTCCTACAGGTCCACATCCTTCCTGTGCTGAGACCCCAGAGCCGGATGATGAAAGCTATTTAACCTTCCAGCAACAACCAGTGACTTGTGCCAATGTTAAATTAAGAGAAGTTAGAAAGAACAGCAAGAAACTCTGCATCTTCTTCCTTTCCCCAAGTTCCAATTGCTTTATTTAACTTTTTTACCCTCTTTCAGGCCGAAACACTTAGTGGAGAACATTTTCTTACCTTTATTGGTACAACCCCACCATTTAAAGCTCCACTTCAGAAGGTGCCTAAGCACCTACTGAAGTCCCAGTTGTGTGCTCAGAGTGGAGCTCCTGCTCAGAGAAGGTTTCTCTAAATGCTGCTCAAAACAGAGGGAGTGTTCATTACAAGCTCTGAATTAAATACAAAGTCACAAAGGGGTAATAATAAGAAAATAAATGCAGAGACAATGTTTGTAGAGGAATAAATGACAACTAAACTGCCCATGAATAAATTTAGGCTGGCAATTAGAAGAAAATTCCTAATCATTAGCATACTCATGTTCCGGAAACTGATTTTTGGTGGGAACAGTGAGGTAAAAAGGAGCCAAAATGGGGCTTCATGAGCCTTGATAAATACCTACAAGGAGTAGGGTGATACAGGCTTGCACTAAGAGAATTAGAATCTGTTACCCTGAGGATCTCAGGAAATTGCCAGGAACTTCACACTGAAGCAAATCAAGGTGGTGCAATGTGGTACCTCGGTGTTGAATGCGCATCAAGTGAACCAAATCTCAGCGAAGTTCTAAGTGGTAACAAGTCACACAAGTTTACAACAGCTCAGGGTCTGATTCTATAACTCAAGAGTTTACAGACCCAGTAACAAGTGCATTGAAGAAGAAATATATGGAACATATTTTCAATCTTTATTGATCTGCAATGTTTCTAAATTCAGTGACCAGTATAGATAGCACCTTATTGACAAACATGAAAGAAACAAAAGGTGGTTTCTTGCTCAACTTCACTTCCTTAGAGAAACCTTTGAATCCCATAATTTACCTACGCAGGCTGGCTGTCTCTGATATCGATTTTTTTTGGTCAATGACTTCTTTCCACAGATAGGGCTGGAGTCCCTCTGCTATGGAGACAGGATGGGAGAGTTGGGGGTATTCAGCCTGGAGAGCATCTTCCAGTACCTAGAGAGGCTCCAAGAGAGCTGGAGAAGGGACTTTTCAGAAGGGCGTGGAATGACAGGACAAGGGGTAATGCTTTTAAACTGACACAGGGGAGGTTTAGATTGGATATTAGGAAGAAATTCTTTACTCAGAAAGTGGTGAGTCCTTGCACAAGTTGGCCAGAGAAATTGTGGATTCCCCATCCCTGGAAGTGTTCAAAGCCAGGTTGGATGTGGCTCTGAGCACCCTGGTCTAGAGGAAGGTGTCCTTGCCCATGTCACAGGGTTTGGAACTAGATGGTCTTTAGGGTCCCTTCCAACCTAAACTATTCTGATTCTATGACTTTCTGCATGGAGTGTGATTTCTATTATGTATGTACTACTTCAAAACTAATTTCATAGATCTTTTGCAGTGACATCCTATATCAAGCCATTCCTTAGAAGAACAAAGTATGTGGGTAAAGAGGACAGTGTCTGGTTAAACTAACACAGTACCCCAGTCCCAAACTCAGTCTTTGACCTGAATTTCTCAATGTGAATCCCCCAACAAAATTTTTTCCAGCCATTCACCATTAGAGAGTTTGTAAAGATTCACTTTTGTTATTTTCAGAGAGTCACAGAATCATTAAGGTTAAAAAAGACCTGCAAAATCATCAAGTCCAATTTTCAAAGTTTTGCGTGTAACATTCCTGGGGTCCAGGTGTCTTAATGGTGCTGTTTTACATCTCTACTTTTTCACAACCCATATAGTCAAATGTCTAGTAAAAGGGAGTATGAGGAGATTTTAAGAGCATCTGATCACACTGTGATCAAAGTGACTTGAGATCCATTATAAAATGTACCATGGAGGGTCTTGCCCCAAGTCACTTAATGAGCCTGAGGAAAAATCCTGCTGCAGGCCAGGGCTTTGTCCTCATTGTTGCAGCCTCTTTCTCTCCCATGAAAAATCATTTTGTTCAGGATTAGAACTAAATCCCAGGGTTGTGCAGGATAAAGCTATCAGGATCACAAAATGAGCACAACCTTTGCTTAAAATCAAAACCATAGCAGGTTTCCCCAGAATAGGATTATTTTACAGGCAAACACAGTACCAGATAAAACCTAGAATTCCCTGTAGTCTCCCTGGCTTAGTTTATATATAATTCCTCTGCTGATTAGTAGAGTTAATAAAAAATAAAAATGTCTCCCTTTAAAGCAGTGAGAGACTCACATACTTGAATATACCTATCTCCAGGATAAAGTTTTAATTACCTTGAGAAAAAGCTGGAAGAAAGCTGAAACTCAGGCACCTGTTACAGCTGGGAAGAAGGCAAGTAGGGCCAGCATGTAGTAATTAAATCTTTATCACCCAGAGAGGAGTCTGCAACCTGCGGTGTCTTCCTGGTGAATATCACCACGTTTGTTTTTAAAACTACTTCCTGCCAGCATATCCCAAAGCTATTCCATATACACAGCTGGCTGGGAAGAGGCAGGCTGCAGCTGCAAAAAGCAAGATCTAAAAGAAGAAAGACTTGGGCTTGTTATGGCCTTTGAGACTGCCAACGGGACCTGTCAGGGAGTCACAGCCCAGGATTGTTGGTGGGCCAGTACTGAAGTTTAGAATCTCCTCCGTGGTTATGGTGAGATCCCATAGATCTTTGCTGTGCTATGTAGATTAATGCCGGCCCGTTGGCCACCCTCCCCTTTTCCTTTTGTTATGCATGTTCCTTATTGAATATTCATGTTTTCTAGAACCTTCCAAGTTGTTCGAAGCCCTATTGGTTTATGGTTCCCTGGTCCCACCCCTTTCCTTCCCTATTGGCTGTCAACATCCTGTCAGTTTGTGTCCGCTCCTCCCCCTGGCCCTCACCTTATTGGTTAGAGATGCTTTGCCTGGCCATGGTACCTTCCCGTATATAACCTTGGAACCCTCAGTTGTTCATGTCTTTTATCTCTGGATCCCTTCAATAAACCTACCTTTGGAACTCCGTACGGAAGACCCCTCCTGCCTCTTTGTTCCTGGACTACTCTTTTGGACTTCAGTGGGTGTGCGTGTTTGGCTGCGTGCTGTCACCGCACCCGGTGTGTGTGTGCTTGTCTGCGGGTGTGCACAGCACCACCCAGGTGCCCCTGATGGGGAGTGGTCGTCGAGGACCAGCTCTTACGGGGGATGCTCGGGGAGGATGCAGTGGCAGAGACACTATCTGGGCTAAACACTGCTGCGAGCGTCAGGGGCTAGCAAAAATGTTAGCAGAAAAAGGGCTAGGATGGAAACCATTCCAAGTCCAGCAATAGGTGACCTACATTTACAGATCGCTTTGAAAAAGCCAGATCTTGGTGTCCTTCTTTCCTGTAGGTGCTGTGTTTACTTACTCAGCACTTTTCAGTTCTTCTGGAAATCTTGCTTTTCCAGATAAGGTGACAAAAATATGGATTTAGGACTGAACCCTCCCAGAGGAGGAGAAACATGGCCATAGTGAGTTTTGTGAATGGTGGAAAACTGTCCAGAGACCTTTAGCTACAAGTGTGAGGGATGGCAGTGGCAGCTCAGGGCTGTCTTCCCCAACTCGCCCATGTCACCCCCAAAACTCCGCAGGGTTTTGGTCTGTTGGTGACCCTGGACCATCCCAGTCTCTCTGGGTTTCATTTGTACAGGAAACAAAACTGTGGCAAATTATTGTGCTGATGTGTGTAAGGATAAGTGAACATGCATCACATTTATTTATTCATTCATTTATGCACGTAGGTCCATCCATCCTCAGACGTATGAAATGATGTCTATGTGTGTACATTGATGTGTAAAACTAGTTATTAATTTAAAATCACTGCTGGGGAAGTCAATCAGCTGCAATAAATAACCAAATGCCTTAAGGCAAAGGGTGAGATTATTCCCTCCTGCCTGCATTTAGGTCTTCTCATGGAATCAAAACCCAACAAAGAGGGATGTGAGCTGCATAAAAGTTTGCTGTTGTCCCTACTCCGTGTGACAGGTTGAACCAGAGACCTCCAGAAATCCCTCACAACTGAAGCTATTTGGCTCTCTGGCTGGTTTTTGATCAATGAAATCTGTAATGATCACAATGGGGACCCTCATGAGACTGCAGGGGCTGGAGGGACTGCAGAATAACTCAGGTCTTCCTTGGAGAACAGGCGTGCTCATGGCCTGAGCATCGGAATATCAGCCAGCCAATCAACACCACATTTCTTCTAACCCCTCCCCACTCTTTACCCCTGGAGCATATCCCTCCTTCCTTTCATGGTGCTTTCCACAGAGAGGGAGAGGGAAGTCCTAAGGCTTCATTTAGATTCAAGCTGCGAATGGCACCATGATTGTCTGATAAAACTCTTCTGATAAAACTCTTCAGTGAGCTCTTTCCCTACTCCAGTTTGGTCTAATCTTTTAGCTCACAGCTCCTCCACAAGATGCCTGTGTTGGGTTTTGGTGTGGTTTGGACAACCATTTATTTATCTTCCTAAGAAAGTGGTAAAATGGATTATTTTAAAATGTGTTTAAAAAAACAATGGGCAATTTACAACCTGGAGGGGTTTGCTGCAATCCTGAGTGTATATGCCAAGAGCTGAATATGCTTTGAAGTGTAGTTATGTTGCTTCATTCTTTACCTCTCTGTGTGTGTGTTTGTGTGTTCTGCAGGGATTAGTCATGGATTCACAAAATGGATTTTCTCAGAAAAAATTCTTTCTGCGTCTTATTCTTTTGATACAACTTCAACATCTTTTTTAGTATAATTTTTTCTCCTCCTCCTCTCTGTATATTCGTGTGTCTGTGCAGTGGGTGTGTATAAATATGTACATATATTCTGGTTGGCTGGAAATAGAAAAATTCATTTTCTTTAACAGTCATATCTCTGAGAAGCAGGCTCACAGGAAAGCTTTTAAATACTAAATTTAAAGACTTTAACTGCTTGGCTTTTCTGGTCAGCTTCTCCTTAATTCTCTTCTCTCTCCCTCTCGTTCTCTGTCTCATTCTTACCTCTGTGCTGAGATTTTTTGCTTAATTAAGGGGAAAGGAAATAGTGACATCAAGTCAAGGACACAATCTCTTTCCAAACAGGGAAAGTCAAAGTTTAATCTTCCTGGCATAGTCCCGTCCAGGAAAAGGAAAATTCCCTCCTAAAATATGAAGCTGAGTTAGGTCCTGATGTAGCACCTGTTGAAGACTGAAAATCTTTCTTGCTGTTTCTGTATGTTGCTTTAGGTGCTGAATCCTTTTGTCTGTGGTTGAAACCTCTGGAAGCTGAGGATTGCCGCAGCCAGAGGTTTTTGCTGAGCTGTCTGCAGGACCTTGGGATCAGAGGGTGCATTTGTGACTCAGGAGATAATTTCCCTTCAGTAGACTGTTAAAAAGCTCTGTGATTCAGCCACCCAGACAGGGCAGGGCCATAATCCTGTGTAGTTTTCTGTCTTCAGGGTGAGAGACAGCTTTCATCACCATTTACTCACACTGTGCTACAGCACAACCCTTTTTTCATTTTAGCCCCCCATGTTTTTTATTCACATTCAAATTTTCTGTATTCTTGCTATAACTCACCTCAGCTGAGTCCAGCATCTTGCATAATTTATCTATAATAATGTCAAGGATATTCATATATTCATGTTCTTAGAGCCTCCTTTTTGGAAGGGATGGTTTGCTTATGGGGTTTTTCTCTCCACTGATGGCCAAGTAGATTTTCAAAGCTACTTTAGACGTAGATCTTTGAATTGTTTTCCATTTGACATGGTGCTGCCACTCTATGAGAGAAAAACTTATGCAGATGAGGAGGATAACCTCCAGCTTGAATCCCATGGAGACAATCTGAAAAGACACAGGGAGATCTCCTCTCATCCTGCTCACTGTAAAGAGGATTCAGATCCTGTGACAGGAATCAAGGATAATATCATGATGCACCTTATGTTAATAGGAAAACATTTTTCTCTGAAGTCTCATGGCCGTTTCATCATTCATTATAATGTTTTATCCTAGAGGAAATTTGTGATATAAGCTGTCAACTCTATTTACCTCTAAATTCCTTGCTGCAAACTGTGGCAACCATAAGGTGCCCATATACAACAAATGACAAATGGCTGCAGTTGTTGTTTTGTGAGATGCAGCACATTATTCCTCATTCTTCCTATAGAAATCACCTGTATTTGGCATATTGAGGGCTTCACCCAGGTGCACACTGGGAGCAGGTTTTGGAGTGTGGAATGGACTCAGGTGTGCAGTTGGGAGCCTGAATGACAGGGAGTCTACAGAAAACACTTACTTGCACTAAAATGCAGCTATTTCCTGCCTGCAATGTGGCAGCTGAGATCACGGAGCAATCGTTTCCAGGCAGAGAAGTGTGGAACAATGTCTCCAAATGAAATTATAGCTTGAGGAAAGGATTTCTTTGAGGCAGGATGGCATGTAATTACCCAAGTTGGAATTCTGCCAGGACAATGATGTTTAAAATATTTCCAGCTCTTGTGGAAAGTGCCACAGGACCTTTTAATGACTGCAAAGGAATGGGCTTTGGAATTTATTTTTTAATTTTTTTTTTTGTTTGAGTATCTCATCCAAAAGTCAGGATAATAAAATGAGAAAGAAAAAACTATCAAAGAAAGAGCTAATCTTTGCAAAGTGTTGGAATATGGAAATACCACTTTGAAATGGTAATTTATTAACTTCTTTTTAAGATAAAAATGCAATTAGTTCATTCTTTCATTTCCCTCATCCCAAAAGAATGCACATACATTGTTATCACGTCTTTTGCTCCTGTGTCAAATTTGTATCATTTAATTTTGTTGCAGTGAAACTTGTGGATTTTATAAAAGCTTTTGGTGGTGGTTTTTTTCTGTCTTGTTTCAATCCTGACTGTAAATAAAATAATATATTACTATATTCAGAAATGATTGCAGTGAAAAATCTTCACTTTGTTGAATTTTATAAAGGCTATGGGCTATTTTTATATTAGATGCCATATCAGTAAAGAGTAATCAGAGAGTGAAAGGGACTTTTTATCATTCTCAGTTTATTCCCAGAAATACTCTCTTGAGCTCTAAAGGAATAAAAAAAAAGAAAATATTATCTGTGATAGAATTGTTTTCTTGCCTTATTTTCCACTTCATCATTTTTGGTAAGGGAATGAATGTAGCTGCATGTCTATCTACGCATCTCTATCCCCAGCACATGATTATTCCTGGCTAGTCAATCCAGCATAACTTTTCTGATTCCATGGCATTTTTATCACATTTAATTAAGATTATGTAAAGCTAGGTTTAACTGGCTGGTCATCTAAATTTGGGTAAGTACCTGTAAATGTCAAGCAAAATAAATAAATAAATAAATGAAAGAATTATTGCAACTGTGGCAGACTATTTGATACCAGTGAAATCTGGAGATTCCAGGGTGTATTAATACACAAGTTTGGATGTTCATGGAGGGTGTTCATGGAATTCAAACTTTTATCTGCCTGTAGGGACTTGAATTCCCATCTAGGTCTGAAGAGAGACCTGTCCTCACAAAGCTCTGGAACAGTCTATGCTGCTCCAGCTCTCATGGTCCTTGGCAGAGCTGCTTCATATTGCTTAAAATGCTTAAATATGTACAAGTCTAAAAGAGTGAGAGGGAGTCACTTGTAAAGAATGAATAAGATTCTTTGGCAGTGAAGACAGGGAGAGAGGGATTAACCTCCCCTGTTTTTAGTTGTCTTTGGAGTAAATGCCTCCATCTGGATTTAGTGGGAATCATAGCATTATAGAATATTCTGAGTTGAATGGGATCCACAAGGATCATCAAGTCCAGCTCCTGGCTCTACACAGGACAGCTCCAAGAATCCCAACATTTGGAGCTGCTTCTCCTCACTGGTGCTTTTAATTCAATGCAAAGATACATTTATATGTTATATGTGGTGATGGAACAGAAGAAAAAATTAAAGCTGGAACTGTGTCTGTGGTCAGAAGGAAACAACTCATTGAGGTGCAAGTTAAAGATTTCTTTCCCTTCCTCTGGAGGGATTGTGTCATCTCATGAGCAAAGAAATCCCTGGAGGATGGTTTAGAATGCACACCACCTCTCAAGAAACCACACCAGGTTCAAGTCTGTAGAGTCCCTATTCCCTCCATTTCCCTCCATGAAACGCTCAGTGGAAAATTTGCACCTTCAAATCCATCCTGCTGCTGCTGGAAATTCATGATCCTTCCAACCTAACACATCATAATTGTTATTTCACAGGCAGGATTTTTAGCTTTCCACATGATCTCAGCATCTTGTCTGCTTTCAGTGCTGTGACTAAGGCAGCAGAAGAGGAGCCTGGGGATGGAGTGTGCAATGATGATCCCCCAAATCAGGAGTGAATCAGCTCCACTCTAAGGGTTGTGTTGGTATTTTAGCAGTTGCCTCACTGAGGAGATGGAAGCACACTTCTGGAGCAAGGATACAAATCACTGATTATCCCTCCAGCACTGGTGGTGATGAAAGCGTGGGATCTGAGCTCCCCATCCCCATGCCCAGCATTCCTGGTAACCATGGTGTCTGAATGTGTGCATCTAGAGCTCCTGACACGCTGCCTGCAGCACCAGCAGCCTCACCAGCTAAGGGTTTGCCAAGGCGAGCAGGGATTAAACACTTTTCATTAGCAAGTTTAGAGATTCTAAAGCCCTGTTATAGACATCTGCCGCCCACATTGTGAGGGGAACAGCTGTACAATGAGTGATTATAAAGTAGGAAGATGAAGTGACGTTTTGCAACTTTATTGTCTCCATACCCTGAGCCTTAAAATCCCACGGAAACAGTTATGTTTGATATGAAGCATTGCTGTTTCCTTCTGGGTGGGTGGGCTATTTGCTCCGTCTTCCCATAGAGGTTAAAAATAACAATGCATGGCTCCCTTTGTGCTTTTTTAAGATTACCTCACATTTCCATCACATTCAAAACAAAAAAAATCACATAGAATATTCATAATATTGTGCTATATAAAGCTCACAACGCAGGAGAGAGCAGAATAGTTATTGTATATTTTCGTTACTTAACAATTATCACCATGAGAGTTTCTTGAACATAATTTTGTGGGGAGAAAAAAATGAAATAAAATAAGCAGCCAGCTTCTTTCAAAATTTGACTCTGTAGAGTTTTAATTCCAATCAACTGTAACAAAACTGATGACAGAAAGGGCTTTCAGCATGTTAATAGCATAGCAACATACTGGGTGCACTTGCAAATCCATTTGCTCAGAGATGCTTTGATCACTTAATGTTCTACGTGAAAAAAGCAGTGTTTTCTGAAGGCAACACTCAGTGTGTGAGGCATCTATAAAAGAAAATCATCTCCCTCATTCCTCAGAAATTCTCCATTTGCCTGACAGTATTTACAGTCACCAAGGACTCGTGGAGCCCAGAGTTTTGTAAGATTCACAGGCCAGCACCACGCCTTGTGCATGAAAACTCAGCTTGTTGTTGCAACCACTGTAAAATATTTATTTGCAAACAAAGATTGAGTGTTAAGGCCACCTGCTACCAGGGTGTCCAGAATTCAGGTCCCCACACAGGCTGGAAGTGGACTACTGCTACACTAGGAAATCAAACTGTATTAGGAAACAATGCTAGGCATTGGAATTTGCTGATAAACATTTTTACAATGATCTCTAGTGGGGTTTTAGCCTGGGCACTGTCTTTACAAGTCTTGGATGCTGACTGATGGCTGGCACAGGCACCTTCCCAGTGGTCAGTCTGGATGCAGCAACTTCAAATCTCAGTGTAAAAAGAGTTTAATTGTATAAACATAGGTCATTTCTGGCCTCAGTGCTGGAAAATGCTCTCAGATTTCCTTAATTTATTTGCCTTATCATAAAAAATATGTGGGTACTGGTTTAGATGCATACAGGACACAGTTTTATCTCGTCTTTGGCACCAGGGTGTGCAAAGTCATTACAGCTGGAGCTGGCACAAAGCAGAGGCACAAAACACTCCCCCAGTGACCAGGAGGGGCTGTAAAGTGCCTTTTTCCTGGCAAAAGCCAGGGCTCAGCCATGGATGTTGGAAAGTGCTCTTCCTTCGTGGGCTGCTGCTCTGCATCTGCCTGATGGGAGAGAGCAGCCAAGTGTTGGGGGACAGAGATTTACTTCTGGGACACTGAGCCGAGCAACCTGGAGCTCAGGACGGTGACAGAGCTTTTCTCCCACTGCCTCTAGGGGTGAGATGATCAGTGACTCGGTGCAGGGTCACCAGTGAGAGCCTGGGCTCGCCCTCACAGCCCTGAGGATCTTCTCAGCCAGGCTTGTTAACTGGGGCTTAGCAATGGTAATGTGGGGGGAACCCAAAAAAAGAGCTGACTTGTGTTTGACCAGCCTGAAGTGAAGTAAAAATAAATACTCAGTTCCCAAGAACTGGAGCCTTAAATTAGCCTAAAGCAGGACTTTCACAGAAAAGCTTAAGCATTTCATTTTAGATGTGACACAGAAGGTTCGGTAGGTAGGGAGAGATCTCAGCAGTTCATCCTGTTAGCCAAAAGACCAGGTTTTAAAGGGTATTATTCTTAACCTCCTTTGTTTTCCAGTTCTGTAGTCATATTAACTGGTCGGAAGACTCATAATGCTCATTATTTTTAATGAAGGGAAGCATAGAATCACAGAATGGCCTGGGATGGAAGGGACTTTAAAGATCCTCTAGTTCCAACCCCCTGCAATGGGCAGGGACACCTTCCACTGTCCCAGGTTGCTCCAAGCCCCATCCAACCTGGCCCTGAGTACTTCCAGGGATGGGGCAGCCGCAGCTTCTCTGGACAGCCTGTGCCAGGGCCTCACCACCCTCATCATAAGAAATTTCTTCCTAATATCCAATCTAAATTCACCTTCTTTTGGCTTGAAGTGATTCCCCCTTGTCCTGTCACTGCATGCTCTTGCAAAAAGTCCCTCTCCAGCCTTCCAATACAAATAATCATTAACATTAATATAATTATTCATTAAAAATCAGTCTAGATTTGTAGAACACCAAATAATAAAACATGTATAACACATCCTTTGCAAAGCCTCAAAGCTGGGATATCTCTGGAAATACCTCCTTGTTGCTTATATAAGATCATGGGTGACATATGTAATATGATTTCTGGTGTCTAAATCTAAGCTCCCACTTTAGTTATGATAGATTTGATCTTTTTCAGAGTGATTTTATATCTTGATAAAACATGCAGAACTAGTTAGGGAAACCAGGAATCTCTCCCTAGTCTCTGCTGACAAAGGGGGTAAGCTCCAGTTGGCTGTAGGAGGATCCTGAGGTGGTTTGTGGACGTTGATGGTTTTGTTGTAGAGACCACAAATAGTCATGTAAGAAATAGCCAAGGTCCTAAAAGTCTGCCTAGATGGCCATAGCTGGCTGAGACGGATTTTTCAGAGATGGAAAGACCACTTAATTCAGCACCAACTTGGCTTTGCATAATGTGAGAATACCAGACTTCAGGGTGGCCCTCTGGGTGCAGTGCTCAGCAAGCCTATCCCTGACTGTGGCTGGTGATACATACTTGGGGGAAAATGTGTAAAATCGAGACATGTTTTGAGTATAACATTCCTTCCCTGGTGTAAACCTCCCAGCTGCTCCCTGCAAATGGCTTGGAAAATTGTGAAGATAATGATTTTTTTCAGAACATGGGGTTTAAGGGAGTCTAATGAACTTGCCTTTAACCATACTTCTTTTTTTTTTCATCCAGACATGGATGTAAACTGATTATTGTCAGCCGAAAGATGCACAGTAACATATGTTGTGTCTTTGTTTAGAGCGGTAGTAACACTGAATGCTGGCAAAAAGTTTAATGCTGAGACAACTGTGATTGTTCAGCCTGGACAAGGCTCTGGGGTGATGTTATTGTGATCTTTCAGGACCTGACTGGGAGCAACAGAAACACTGAAGAGGCACTTTTAACATGGTAATAGAATGATAGGACAAAGGGGAATGGCTTTAAACTGTAAGAGGGTAGATTTAGATTAGATACTTGGAAGAAATTCTTCCCTGTGAGGGTGGTGAGGCCCTGGCACAGGTTGTCCGGGGAAGCTGTGGCTGCCCCATCCCTGGAAGTGTCCAAGGCCAGGCTGGGTGGGGCTTGGAACAACCTGAGATAGTGGAAGCTGTCCCTGCCTGTGTTAGTGGGGTTGGAACAAGATGATCTTGAAAGTCCCTTCCAACCCAAACTATTCTATAATTCTATAATAAGGAGAAGTTCATGTGAATGAGGGAAGATGGGGTGGATTTGAGGCAAAATGAGGGTTCATGGCCAACCAAGACAGACAGTCTGGATTTTCTCCCTCCCCATCGTTCTTTCTGCTCCCCAGAAATGTTCTTTCTCCAAAATCTCACTTTCATGTTTGACATGGGGACTTTCTTCATCAACAGATCAGTTATTTATAAAATATAAAATAAGTCTGTTTGTTGAGTCATTATACATGGGCAGTGTGATTTGTTGGCCTTTCGTTGAACTGACTTCTGAAATCAGAAATGTATGGCCTTAAGTGCCAGGATTATTGACTGAGTGCATGGGGTTCGAGACAGGTGCATGGTTACAGCTGAGTGTTTGCTCTTGCTGTCAGCTTAAGTTCAGTGTCTCTGAGTAAAATGTGCCTGATGCCTTCACTGTATTTGCTTCTTACTTTGTGCAGCAGCGTAGAGAAAACAGTCAATACTTCAGCAAATAGTGGGGAAGGTTTGCAGTATGTGTAATGCGTCCCATTGCAAGAACAAATGGGTTACATCATTCACTCTGAGAGTTTAAACAGCAGATTACCCTCTGCACTTGGGGTAGATAATATTCCACTTCAACATTATTATCTGAGTTTTGCTAACATTACAGGCATATTCAGGCTGTTGTTGTGTTGGGTGCTATACAGACAAAGAAGGAGAAAAAAAGTAGCCTGTGCCAGGAAGATTATTTCCAAATGCATTTTCACTATTGGAAATTATGTTCTCAGTTATTTTCATCCAATCAGAGGACACAGGTAATGCCACGTTAAGTGTGCTGCTGATAAAAACAAATATCTGATTCTATACCCGCTGGTCACATGAGCCTGAGATGTCACTATCAGCAAAACTCTACAGATAGTTACACCACTGCAGCACATGGAGCATGAAAAGGCTCTGAATTATTTATAACAACTGGGTCAGCTTCTCAGCAGGAGAAAACTGGCAGAGCTAATTAACTGATATTCCCCAACTGATGTTCCAGCTTGTATTTGAGGAATAACTCCAAATAGTTCACAGAAGTCAGGAGCTGCTTTGCCTGCCACAGACTC
Source organism: Corvus moneduloides (assembly GCF_009650955.1). Taxonomy (NCBI): domain Eukaryota; kingdom Metazoa; phylum Chordata; class Aves; order Passeriformes; family Corvidae; genus Corvus; species Corvus moneduloides. Next base: position 163,179,684 of record NC_045476.1, read on the forward strand.
TGTTTTGCTCACTCTGTTTTGCTCTCGAGCTTGCAGGAAGAGCACATGGCAGGATGTACAGAACGAGTTTTTTGGGTGGTTTGTAACCAAAATGTGCATGTGTGATTCCATGCTGGAGCAAAATGGGATGCATTCCATTTTTCTTTCCTTGCCCCACTACAGAATAAACTTCAAGTGCTGAAATAAAGGCCATATTTTATGGCAAGTATAGCGTGAGGGTCATTAGCTTTCCCATTCGGCTTCATCAGATGGCTACACAGCAGGATGCATTCCAAATTTATTTGATAGCTTGTCAATAAGCAGCTGCCTTTTAATAGCTCTTAACTTCATGGACTTGAAAAACAAAATGCCTCATGCTCACATTAAACCAAGTGGTCCATCACAGGGATCCCAGCTTTTTCTGGCATAGAAGGCAGAGCAGAAAATGACCTCTGACTGCAGCTTTCACTGTAATTTTGTGAACACTCATCACCAGGGAGCAGAGACAGAGAGTTGCTGGTCTGGGAATTATAGTGAGGAGAAGAGGGGTAAATCCTGCTGGCTGTAGCTAGGCTAGGGAGGGATGTAGGAAGGACATCAGCAGGGAGCAGGGGCAGCAATGGGGACTCCAACGTGTCCTCTCTCTAAGTAGGGGTAAGAGGATGAAGTGATGAGCTTGTCAGAGGTAATTTTAATTAGCAGTCAGCTGATCCTAGAGCTGCTTCTGTTGGGCCACCTCCTGTGTATTCTGGAAATGCTCAAGGGTGATCAAAATGAAGTATTTCAATGGAGAATGGGAAACTCCACAGTATCCTACCCCATCCACGGGCAGGAGAGTCTATTCTGCCAGTGGTGCTGGGCTAGGGGGATTGGATGATCACAGGCATATTATCAGCTGGAAACTCATGACCAAGGGTCAATACTTATGAGATCAAAACACAGAAACTCAGCAGCTTGTTATAAAAGGGCCAAACACTTGCAGATCGGTGCCAGTACAAGGTACCTTTGTAAGATGTACTGCTTGCAGGCACTTCTGAGTATTAAATTGCTTCCTTTTATTGTCCCTCCTGTCTCTGAATTCTTTGAAGACAAATGCTTCTACCTTTATGCAATAAAAAAATCTCAGAATTGAATTTTGCTCCTATTTTAACCCTAGAAGAACCTGAGAGATTTGACAATCTGCGTTGACTGTCCATTCTCTGTCATCAGAGTTTGTACCATCCTCACGCATCCCGTGGAGAAGAAGCAACACTTAATTGTGTCACCTAAAAACTGTGAAAGGTCAGCAGCATAATTTCATTCAGTGTTGCTTGGTCCTACTCTGGCAGGTGGAAACAGACACACAGTACTAGTTTTGTGCTCCAAAGCTGGGCTCTTTGGCAAATGAAAGAGCAAAGAAGTCATCTCACAACTAGAGACCTAAAGGCTTGAAGTTCAGCTCCTTCTCTCATAGAATGGGAGAATGGTTTGGATTGGAAGGGACTTTAAAGATCATTTAGTTCCAACCCCCTGCTGTGGGCAAGGACACCTTCCACTAGACCAGATTGCTGAGAGTCCTTTCCAGCCTGACCTTGAACACTTCCAGGGATGAAAAGTCTACAAACTCTCTGGGCAACTTCCCTCTGCCCAGATGTACTTGGCCAGATTTCCTCCATCCCACTGATGCAGCTTCCTTCATCTGCAGACACCAACTCCTTCAGAAGCTGTTTTCGATCATCTAGAAGGCACAAAACTGTGATTTTTCAAATGCAGATCACATCCCCATCCTCTTCCAGCGGTCTCCAAAGAATCCCTTATTTGCTCCAGAGCTGCAACCCCAAAGATGGTGTAACATGACCTGGTGGTGTGGGGCTGAGTGAGGCCTTGGCAGGTACAGAAGTGAAGAAATAAAGATGAGGGTGGAGTTTAGGATACAGATGAAACCAGAGGAGGGAATTACCAAGATTGTGTAAAATGGTCTGTGATCATTCTTTTAGTTCCCCCTAAATCTTCACCTAAGATTATACAGATTGTGTTTTTCTTCTGAGCTGTCCCTCACCCCAATTTCATTCTACTTATTCTCCCTTGTTATACTGTGAAATTTTATCACCCCTCTAAACTGACACTGAATAGTCTTTAGCTGATAGTCTAAACTTGTTCTTACCTATGGATTTATTTCTGGCTGTATTTTATAACTTCCAAAGCATCAGTAAATAAAACTCAAGTTCGAAACAAAGTCTGCTGTCTCCCTTCTTTGGTCAACTCTCTTTCCTGTCCTTCAGACACACACAGAAGCAACAAGAATTCTCTTGTTCTGTCACCAGGGTTAATTTAACTTTTAATTCTAATAGAATGATGAAAGAGGAATCATGTTGAGTAAGTAGGCACTAAAAAAAGTGCAACCATTGCAATTATTAACTGCAATTTACACCATGTCCTACCCTTTTGGAAGGGTAAAACCCAAGCCAGGTACCAGATACCCATTGTGAAATCGGGTTAAAAGTCCTTTTTTGCTTGAAATCAAGTTCATGACTCCTTCAGCTGAACTGGTTGGAGGAAATTTAAAAAGACATTCATTAAATTTCCATGTAGAAGTGGGTGCAGACCATGGGTTTTTTCCTCTATATTGTGACACAGGCAACACAGGGAGGCATCGTTGAGCTACAAAGTGGAATTCTTAGAAGTCACTGCCAAAGGGAGAAGGATCATGTCAATATTTATTAGACTTTCCAACAGCTTGTTAAGTCAGTAGGAGAGCTGAATCCCAAACAAACTCCAATTAGATTTAGTTTCAAAGTGAAGGCTCCTTTCTAAACTATCCAACAGGGAAATGTCACTGGCACTGGTGTGGGCTTCTTTCTTCCCTCTTTCTTAACTCTTTATTTTCTGGCATCATCCCTTTGGTCAAGGTTTTGATGGTGCTGGTATAGGGAGCATTGCTATTCAGAAATGGACAATGTTGGACAGACACTTATAAAGTGTTTGTTAAAAATGCCCCTATATCTACATTATTTTGGCAAAATATAATGCTTGTGTTAAAAATGAGCTGAAAGAGGGTACATTTAGATTAGATATTAGGAAGAAGTTCCTTATTATGAGAGTGGTGAGGCCCTGGCAGAGGTTGCCCAGGGAAGCTGTGGATGCTCCATCCTTGGAAGTGTTCAAAGCCAGGTTGGATGGGGCTTGGAGAAACCTGGTCTGGTGGAAGATGTCCCTGCCCACGGCAGGGGTTGGAAGCTGAATGATCTTTAAGGTCCCTTCCAAACCAGATCATTCTGGAATTCCATGAAAATCTCTTCTCCCAAAGAGGAAGAACAATTTCTCCTTAGATGGGGATGGGTGTTGTCGCAAAAATCCTCACAGCAGCACCTTCAGCTGATTCACTCAGACTGAATGAGCCTCAAGGCAACCAAAATGCCCCTGCTTTTGGGGGCAACTAAAGTGCAATACAGCAAGGCTTAACAAGATTGCCTTTTCTGGTCCTGTAAGGGGCAAAGCATCTTTCCTGGGGGTGCCTTATTCCTGCATGATGGAGAAGTGGAGCAGGTCTGGAAGGAAGGAACTGGTGTGAGACATCTCCTTTCTGCAGCACTTGGGAATTTGGAGGCAAATGTGAGATGTATTAAAATCCTCTTCTCAGCTTGCAGCTGGGGAAGGACAGGGATCATAACCCAAATTCATTTATTTTGGAGACCACTGTGGACTAATTGCAAAGGAAAGAGTTGTGGAAAACAGGAGAGAGAGATGAAAGCAACTGCTCCATGAAGATTTACCCCCAGGGAGAGCTTTAGGGTGAAAAGCTCCCACTTTGCTAAAGAACTTGGTAGAAGTAACACTTTTCCTCTGAGTATTAGAGAGGCAACCTGGGCTTCCCTGGGGAAAACAATAAAATAGAAACATTAATTCAGATCAGCAGCCGTTTCCTCTGGTCCTGTGGATCTTGTCACTGAATCCTTATTAAGTGCACATCAAGAATTCCATGACTCACTGCCTAAAAAAATAATATTTTCATCAAAACTGCCTAGATTTTGTGCCCCTATCTATTTTTTTCCCCTTGAGGGTTTAGCCCTAAGTTGCTTTTGAAAGTAAAATTCATCCATTTCAGCCATGTGTCCTTGCATTGCAGACTGAAGCCATGAGGAATTGTTTACTCAATGGGCACTCCAGTCCCTCACCCTAAACACAAACCAGGGATCTGTATTCAAACTCTTCATTCTTGACCTTTCATTTACATTACTATATCAAAGCCACTACTGCAGAAAAGAGTAAAAACCCGTATTTCTGTTTCAATGTCCACATTTTTCAATTTAAGACAGTTTTACTTCACCCCAAGTATTTAAAACCAGGTTGAAAACCATTTGTTTGAAGTGTGCTCGTGGAGATTGGTTTATTCTGTTCCCCTTCTGGGAGCACAAATACAGAATATAATCCACCTGTGAAAAGAAGATTTCTATTGATAACTTCATTTAGCAGTCCTCTTTGCAAAAAACGACTTCTTTTACAAATCGGGTTATTTTCTTTCATGAAGTCTTCAGCTGATATGTTCAAAATTCTACATGTGTAAATAAACCAGAGATTTTTACTTCCTCACGCTCTTCATACTTTCCCTTTCCACCTCTGACCTTTTCTTGCCTACAAATATGATTATTGCAAAAGCCTTTCTTAAGCACACTATTTCCTTGTAATAGTAAGGTTATTTTTTAAGAGGTAATTTCCACATAATGTCATGTTCAGAGCAAAGAAGTTACTGTCCTTCCTCCCCCTTTGGACAGTGATTTGTGAAGAGAGATGAATAGGGAAAAGTAATATGACATAAGTCTTTCTGGAAAGAAAAAAACAGGCCTGTAATCTTGGTGCCAATCTAGTAAATCTGAATTCAATTTAGCAGTTCCAGATATTGCCTGTGGGAAACATCAGGCTGAATTTTAGCTGCTTGATGGAACGAAAGCCCAGATTACCTGTTCTCTAAGGTTATTTTAGCCCTAAGTTAAGATTTTTTTCCCCCCCCGATAGCATTCGTGACCTATGAAAATTCATCTGTGGCATGGCACAACAGAGGAGAGCAAATAACAGAGCTTTGCCAGCTTTTCTCCAGGGTCTAATCATTTTTCCTACTATCACTTTCTACTTTTGGTACATTTATTTCCTCTCCAGGATTTTTGTCCCATCTTTCACTGCTGATTTCCCTGAAATATTAGAGAGCCTGGTAACTTCTCTCTCATTCTCAGTCTGCATCCCCTGCGTCCCCAAGGGCTTGCTGCAGCTTGAGATGGACTGACTACAACCCTCAGAGCACTGACAAAAAACAACTTGAGTAATTTGAAAGTTGGCTAAGGTCTAGATGAGTCAATGTATTATTCTAAGATAGACTCAAGGTACTGAGACAGAGCCCTGAAGTAAAACCTGGGACAAAGTAACAGCAGAACAGAAAATGAGGAAAGCAGTTGAATTGCAAAACTGCTGAAGGTCCCAGAACTGAAACAGCAGTGAAACTGTACAGAGAATTGCAGCCCCCTACTTCATCAAGTTACAAATTTGCAAAAATAAATATTGAAATATACCCACAGTATGTTTATGCTGGCGATTCACGGAATGGTTTGGGTTGGAAGAGACCTTAAAGAAATCCAGTTCCAGTCCCCTGCCATGGGCAGCGACACCTTCCACTATCCCAGGTGGCTCCAAGTCCCACTTAACCTGGCCTGGAACACTTCCAGGGATGGGGCAGCCACAGCTTCTCTGGGCAACCTGTGCCAGGGCCTTGCCGCCCACACAGGGAGAAATTTCTTCCAAATATCTAACCTAAACCTGCTCACTTCACCTTAGAGCCAATCCCCTTGTCCCATTACTGCATGACTTTTTACAAAGTCCCTCTGCAGAATTCTTGTGGCCCCCTTCTGGTTTTTAATCAGGTGATTTAAGTTGTTGGAGCTATTTAATCAGAGTATGATGCTATTTATTATCTTGAATGTTGTAAAGTTTATCACTCTCATTTGAAAGTGGCAAAGAACCTGCCCCAGCTTGGCAGTAGAATTCTGCAAAGCCAGGCTGGAGCCTCCTTCCCCATGGAGACCAGGAACTAGCAAAATTAATTGTTTTGTTTTTCCAATTGCCCATGGCTGTGCCAAGCTTTCAGCTTGGTGACTGACCACTCCTTTAGGCTGCAGCACAGGGACACAAGAGGATACCACCTGGAGAGGAACACACTGAATGGACCTGAAGTAGATGATTATAATTTGCTATTTACTCAGCACTATAAATAACATGACATTTTTCAGTGAATAGCAGCTCACTGAAAAATAATCAGCTCCCCACTCTGAGCTATTGTAGCTCGTGCTGATATAATGCAAAATTATGCTCATCTATTTATTTTTTGTTGTTCTGACTATTGTGTGACCCCAATCCAAAGCATCCTCTGGTGTCTGATTCACCATGTGCTGTTGGCCAGTGGGATTTCTTTTCCAGTGTGCATGAGGGTGCTGCCAGCCCTGGGCTGGGGACCTGCTGTGCACACAGCATTGAAAGACTGAATAACTCACCAGAGACCTGATCTGGGAGCAGAGAACAGAGGCAACAAGCAGAGGGAAAACCAACATCAACCACAGCGTGATTTCCTTTGGGCAATGTCCCAAATGGTGAGTGAGTCCAATGAGGTTTTTTTTGGCACGCTTTACTGTGTAATATTTGACATAAGCAGATGTGGATGTAGATGTGGATGATTTGTGTGCTGCACATATACATGCAAACAATTATTACATGTGTTTCTACCTAAGCAGTATTGTGCAATGGAGAGGATCAACCTTGAACATGCATTTTCACTCCCAGACCAGATGGATTTTCCCATGGGCAAACTAGTGACATTTGTGGAAGAGCCCCAGAACTTTACTGAGCTGATCCCAAAGACCAGAATTTCAGCCATATGACGATATATACCAGTGATGCATCAAACACTTGGGGACACAGATCTCATGTGAACCCCAGCCAAGCTAAAACTCAATAATGCCATGCAATTGCCACTTTCCATCCCAGATTTGTATCTGCTACTGTTTTGGCCTTTATTTGGGGGAAATAATTTTCCCTCCACACTTGAAAAACGGTTTCTTTAGGCCTCAAAATTCTTCACTCTTACGAAACTCGACACAAGGAGCTTGTCACCACATTATGAATCTTTTATGTCCAGATAAATACTGAATTTTCATCCTTCCCTGGTCTCCATCTCTACTCATTTGTCTTTTATTAACTACTCAGTCTATTAAATTCCCAGGACTGTAACTTTCTTTTCAACTGATGATTGTACAGCATCTTGCACAAAGACTTTGTCCCAGGGTTGGGATTCTGAGTAAGTGCAGAAAATTTCTCTTGTTTATTTTACCTGCAACATAAGGGATAAAAAAGGATTTGCCTCAAGACATTTATTAGCAGTGAACTTTGCTCATGATACAGTTCCTCACTCTTTCTCCACAGCAGACATTTATTGGTAAATTCCAAATGTTCCAGATAAATGAATTAGTGTTACAATGGAACTGTTTCCCATTCTGATCTTGCTGGCAGAGAGGGAAGCTCTGCATGTTTCCTGATGTGTTGGTTTGCTATTGGAGATAACTTGGAAATAACCTTTTTTTTTTCCTCTTAAGATGTGTCAGTGAAATAATTACCTGAATTCATCGTTTTATGGGGAAAAAAAAAAAGTGGTTTTTTTGTCATCAAATAATAAAACTTGGGGTAAAGTGTTTTCATATGGATATTTCCAGTTAGGCTTATCTCATTTAAGAGATTTCTGCTGAGTCATCCAACATGGATAACTGAGTCCGAGTAAAATTCTGTCTTGGGATATCCCTGCTTTCCATCTGTAACTCTGGAGAGGGAGAGAGCACAAGAGAAATATTTGTCCACAGAGACTTTTAGAGTCACAGAATCATTTAGGTTGGAAAATCCCTCTAAGATCATCAAGTCCACTTATCATCAAGCACTGCCAAGCTGCCACTAAACCATGTCCCTAAGTGCAGCCTAAATGCATCTTTTAAAACCCTCCAGAGGCTGTGACTCCACCACTGCTCTCAGGCAGATCTTCAGTCAAACCCCTTTATTTTTTTCTTTCATCTTGCTGCTTTTCCTTGCTGAGTAAATTGAGCTGAAGGTTGTCTGATCAGAGCAGGCTCAGAAGCGCTAAGCCCACTCTACTCATGGCAGAAACTCCAAATTCCACAACCAATCTCTTACCATAAAGATCCTGACCCTAAGTAAATGTGGCTCTGGCAATGAAACCATCAGATTTATAAAGGAATTTTTAAAGGAATATTTAGAAATAACAATATTCAATTGTTTCTTTCTACTTTTTTTTCTCAGACAAATTGGAAGAATCTTAAAGTCTTGTGCAGTTGAGAAATTGTAGTTAATTTTGTGAGGAAAAGATCACAAAAATGGTAATTCAGTGGATCAGGTTTCAGTTTTGTTTCACTTTTGAGGTACTGAGCATTTGGCTTGATTTCCTTTCCTTTATCAGGGGTTTCTTGCTGATGAGGTGGCTGCTTATGTGAGTGACTTCAGGTATCAGCCTGATTAATGCTCAAAATTAAAAAATTGCAGCTTTTCAGCCCTGTGCCTCAAACTTACATTCAGAGTCAGCATTAAAAGAGAGATGTTCAGAAAGCTGGGAAAAGATGCTGCACACCTAATTGCAACATTAAGCAGTGAAATATTAGCAAATTTATTGGGCTTTTTCTACTTGAAAAAAAATTTAAAGGAAGTTCATTATGCTCTGTAATCCTGCTTAAATATTCATCATGTTGTTAATGAACCACATTCATTTTTAAAATGTTCAACCTGAGACGCCATCTAACATGATTTGATAATAATATAATTTCTGTATAAGCATAAAAGGGACAAGAACAGTAAAAATAATTGTATCTCTAAACACCCTAACCAGTTTTCTCCTGACTAATGAGCAGCTGTTTTTCATTAGCAGCACGGTTTTATCTCTTGCCTATCAACCTGCACAGCTGGGCATATTAGAAATAGCTCAGTGCTCTGTGGAACGTATGTTTCCTAAACTGCAGAAACAAATGAGAAGGAGGTATTGGAGCCTTTTTCTTTAAAAAAAAAAATAAAAGGTTTGGAGCTGATTTCTCTCACACTCTCTATTATTCACCACGGTGTCATATCTGGAGGCTTGATGTGGGAATGGGATATTACTGCTCTGCCTGCTGTAGAAATGCAGAAAATAGTTCATGCCTTGCAGAACTTGTGCTCCAACGAGCAGAAACTGAGTCACAGGGAGCAGAAACCTTTTGCTCGTGGTTGTGCAGCAAGGCAGGAGCAACAGCTAAAGCAGAATTTTGTTGGGGTCTCCTCTCCCCGCTGTGTAGCCCTGGGAGAGGGGCCCTGAGGGGACAGACACGGGGTTTCCCTGTCCCTGCTCAGCCTCGTTCCCATTGGTTGGTTTGTGTTCCCTGCGCGGGCAGAAGGACCCTTGGTCCCGTGACTGGAACAGTTCCTCGGCAGAGCCCCGGCCATGCGGCTGGAGAAATAAACATCTCTGAAATATCTACCAAGAATCTGTCTGTCCTATATATTTCCTTTCCACGGGACTCCTGGTTTGATATATGCATGTTGCAGTATCCCCACTGCAACAGAATTTGTTCCATCTGCCTTTCCCAGCCCTCTAACTTGTCCCCCACTCTATATCAGACACAAATCCAGCTGAAAGATGAACAGTGGGAGAGTTTGGATTTTGAATGGTGTAAAATAAAACAGAGCCTGATCCTAAATATTTCTTTGTCATCTTGGAACTTTCAAGGGAGTTACAACTTCAGGCCAATAGATAGCAACTCAGTAAGATTTTTTTAATAGGTCATATAGTCTTGAAAAAATACCCAAATAAAGCCTAAGGCCAACCTAAGATGAGAAAAAAATAATTGTGAAGCAAAAGAGGTTAGGAGATCATAGAATCATTAAGGTTGGAAAAGACCTTCAAGATCATCAAGCCCAACATTTGGTCAAATACCACCACACCCACTAAACCATATTGCAAAGTGTCTGCTTGTTTTTTTGAACTCTCACAGGAAGACCCTCCATCCCTGACATTTATTTCATTTATATTTTTCATGGTCTAGCATAGCCACGGAAGTGATTCTCTTGCAAAGAGGTGCTTGCAGCTTCCTCTGTGACCTGACAGAACCTATCAACTGGCTAGTTTGAATATTGGCAATTTTTTAAGCCACTTAAGAAGCTTGACACGCCTCTGTGATCCACATTTAAGAACAAATAGAGACCGGGAAAGCTCCCTTGTCTTCCGTCCGTGGTGCAGCCCGGTTCCATCCGCGGCCCCCCCACAGCCCTGCTCCATGCAGGAGGCGCGGCCCAGGTCCCCACCCCCCTCCACTGCGGCCGAAGGCTGCCCCGATGCCTGGCAAAGATCGTGTGACCAACAGTGATAAGTGATCTCCAGCTGTGGGGCCGGGTGAGAGTAGCCCTTTCTTAGTGCTTTAAGATTCTCCAGAACAGATGAAGCCTGCAGACATCAATCCTCTCCCAAGTCAGAGGAAGAGGGAAGGTGAAGGCATGTGAAGAAAACGCCATAAAGACACCAAAGTCAGTGAAGCAGGAAGAGCTGAAACCCTGAGGGAGGAGAAAGAGGAGATGTTTCGAGCTTAGAAGTTGAAATTTTGTTGTAAAGCTATGGTGGTGATGGACTATGATATATCAGAGTACCCGTTGTAATTTCATGAAAGCATGGGGGGGTGGAGCATTCAAACTGTACTTGTGAGCAAAAGTACCTGTGCTGAAATAAGCAAATGACAGTAGCTGTAATTTGATGAGGACCCTTGCTCCCAAGGAAGGAGAAGATCTCTATTCCTAGAGCTGAAAGTGATGAGGACCCTTGCTCCCAGGGAAGGGGGAGGGCCTCTATTTCTAGAGATGAAGATGCTCCCAGAGATAAGTGAAGAGAACCTTTGCTTCTGAATAACTCATCCTTAAAATGGTACCCCAGTAGCTCAGGATTGGACCCTCAAAAGCAGTTGTGGGGAAAGCTGTAAATCGGGGGAAGGGACTTTCTCATGCAAGCAGAGAACCAGCTCGGGCAGGTGTCTTGCTGTGGTACTGAAGCCATGAGAGAACTTCTTGTGGAGATGTCTCCATAGCATGAGCAAGAGAGACTCCTCTCCCTAAGAGAACTGAAAAAAAGGTTATCATAGAAGTGGTAAAGTGACTGAAAATCTCAAGGGATGTCTTTTTTACATTGTCAGTGGGAGGAGAAAGGTGGGGGGAAGTGAAGTGTTCTGAAGGTGTGGTCTGATTTTCTTTTCCTTTCTTTTAGGTCTGTTACTAAACTTCTTTATATTCTTTTAAGTTTTGTGCCTGCTTTGCTTTCTCCTAATTCTTATCTCACAGAAGCAAAATAAGTAAGTAATGGATATTTTGAACCAAACCACTGCACTAAATTGGTGTTCCCTCCCGGTTTATGAACTTAACCCACTACAATATTGTATTTACTTGAGAATCACAGAATGGTTTGGGCTGGATGAACCCTTAAAGACCATCCAGTTCCAGCCCCCTGCCATGGGCAGGGACACCTTCCACTAGAGCAGGTTTCTCCAAGCCCTGTCCAGCCTGGCCTGGAACACTTCCAGGGATGGAGCAGCCAACATAGCAGATGTTTTGCATTGAATGAAGTGGAATAAATGCAAATAAAACATTTATTTAAAGCATAAACCTCATGTCAACATGGATGTGATTCTGCTGTAGATCACATTGCAGGATATCACTGGGGCTCAGGAATTTAGATTAAAGAACTACTCCTTTGTTTAGAAGGAGCCTCTGGGTATTCCTAGTCATGTCTAAAATAGGACTGTAGCCAATACCAAGTGTGGAGTCAGATGTAGGCAGGGAGGGAGCCTTCCCTGTCCCCGTTGCAGAATAAGGTACCTTTACTTTTAATTGCAGTGCCTAAGCAAGATATTATTCTGCAATATTTGGGTCCAGAAGAAATACATGAGTCAACCTCCCCATTAAAATAAAAAAAAAAAATATCTCTTCTTAGCAGGCCTTAGTACTGGCTGCTTGTTAATTGCAGCTCAGTGTATGAAGTTAAGGTCTTATTATTTACTTATGCATCACTTGGTATTCCTATCTTTAAAGATAAATACAATTAATGAAAACCTTGAAATAGGTCTTGTGCTTTCACTCAAAAGTATAATGTACATGTCTCCCTTTATACTCCCCTGGCATAGGAAAGCAATCAAAATCCTATTATACTGACTTAACTACCTGCTGCCAGCTTTGTTGACCTTGTTTGTTTGGAAATTAAAAGGCAGGTCATGGCAGAGCTGAACTGCACAACCTGGTAGCACAGAGAGATGGAAGAGAGGTGCTGTGCTTATTTACAGGGTGTCAGGCAGATTTTACCACACTTAGGCACCAATTTTGGATGGGAGCAGTGTTTGAAACGGGGAGAGAAATGCAGAAATCTTATATTTTTGTGTGCTTTGAAAGAACGACTTGATTTTGTTTTGTTTTCCTGTATTTCCAAAGAACTTGTGAAGCTGAGTTTCTGCTGGGCTTTATTAACACCCACTGGTGTATTTATAGATGTATAAATACACATTCTGCTGCTAGATGGCAACAGCTAAAGCAGCTGCCACACTTCCATTCTCAGGAGCGAAATGCACACAGCTCCTTGAAACAGTGGCACCCACAAAGTCACAATATTGTCTTGAGAATGGGCAACTGATGTAGAAAGAAGATTTAAGGAGATAATTTATCGAGGAAAAGCAGGATAGTTAAGAGCATCCATAAATTACTGGGAAGTGAGAAATTATCTTCTGTATTTTTTGGGAAAGAAAGAAGAGGAAGTTGCATTGATTCACAGCAAAGAATCCGCAGTGTCTCCTGAATGGAAATACATATTCTAGGGTGGAGCAGGTATTAATTTGAGGTGAAAAGAGTAGAAACTCTACTATGTCTTGGTCAACCCTTCACTAACCTTGTCTCATTTCATTTCCCTTTGGGTAGGGCACATGGACCAATGTGAAAGATATTCATCATCTCTCGGGGCGCGAGCTGAACCCTGGCACTGTTGCACTCATGGTTTCAGCACTTGCTCCCCCTGATCCATCATCCTGCCCCATCCCTGGAAGTGTCCAAGGCGAGGCTGGACAGGGCTTGGAGTAACCTGCTCTAGTGGAAGGTGTCCCTGTCCATGGCAGATGAGTTGGAAAGGATGGGGTTGGATGATCTTTAAGGTTCCTTCCAACCCAAGACGTTCTGTGATTCTCTCATTATTCAGGTAAGTCAGGGTTATTTCCATGGAAGTGCTATGAGGTAAAGAGGATTAAGGATTAAGGACCTTCTTTGTGGAGGCCAGCACTACTCTTCAGGGGTACTGCTCAGAGACCTTCCTGGTCCATCCCTGTCCCAGGACCCTGACCCCTAACACTAACCCTAACGCTAATCCTAACCCTAAACCTTATCCTAAACCTAAACCTAGATAAAAGCATGTCAGTCACTACAGGAGACTAACTTGACTGAAGTGGCACAGGATAAAGCAATGAAGCAAAGCTGGTTTGGACAAATTTGGAGGAAAATATCCTCTGACAGAAGACAGGTTACAACCAGCCCTCACCCACCAGGTTCAGGAAAAAAAAAATTTCCTTGGAGGAAAGTGTAACGGGTTCGGTTTGTAACCGGGCAGAAACACCAATTTAGTGTAGTGGTTTGGTCCAAAATACTCATTACTGTTTACCTTCTGTGAGATAAGAATTAGGAGAAAAGCAAAGAAGCACAAAACTTGAAAGAATATAAAGAAGTTTATTAACAGACCTAAAAAAAGAAAGAGGGGAAAAAAAAAAATATCATACCACACTTTCAGAACTCTTCTCCTCCTCCCCACCTTTCTCCCTTCTCCCACTGATAATGTAAAAAGACAACCCTTAAGATGTTCAGTCTGTTACCACTTCCATAATAACCTTGTTCAGTCCATTTAGGAAGAAGAGTCTCTCTTGCTCATGCTATGAAAACATTATCACAATGAGACAGCTGCCCGGGTTGGTTCTCTGCTCGCATCATGTGAGAGTCCCTTCCCCCGACTTGCAGCTTTTCCCACAACTGCTTTCGAGGGTCCACTCTTGAATTACTGGGGTACAGTTTTAAGGTTGAGCCGTTGAGAAACAAATGTTCTCTTCACCCATCTCTGGGAGCATTTTCATCGTTAGGAACAGAGGCCCTCCTCCTTCCCTGGGAGCAAAGGGTCCTCCTCATCTTCATCTTTAGGACTATCTCTGGGAGCATCTCTAGGAACTGAGGTCTTCTCCTTTTCCATTTGGAGCAAAAGTCCTCATCTGGTCCATCTCTCCCTGTTCAAACTTCTCATGAAATTACAGCTGCGTCAGCATCTGCCTATCTCAGCGCAGGTGCTTCTGCTTACGAGTTGAACGCTCCACCCCCCCATGCCTTCATGAAATTACAACGGGTACTCTGATATATCATAGCTTCACAACAGACTTACAGCTTAAAGCATCTCCTCTTTCTCCTCCCTCAGGTTTTCAGCTCTTCACAGCACTAAAAGGGTTAATCTCACCTAGGCCTTGCAGCTGGAATGTCGCTTATTGCTGTTGGTCACACGATCTTTGCCGGGCAGCGGTGGGCAGTTTTCAGCTGAATCTTGGCTGCACAGGAGAGAGGGATCGAGGCTGCTCCATCTGCACAGAGCAGGACGGGAGGGGGTGGGTGGGGAGGGTGTGTCCCACGGCTGGAACAGGTCCATCGGCTCCAGGATGGCCATGGCCCGCTGGCCCCCGCACGGGGCCTGCACCGCCTGTCCCAGCACCGGAAATGAGAGAGAGCTCTGCCCGGGGTTTGTCTATTCTTAAATGTGGACAGAGGCAGTCACAATTTTAAGTGGCTTAAAAAATTGTCCATATTCAAACTGGCCAGCTGATAGGTTCTGTCAGGTTACAGAGGAAGCTGTAAGAACCCCTTTGGAAGAACATCAGGACTATGCTTTGCTAACCCATGACAGAAAGTGAAAGGGATAAAAAACCTATTTATTTAACAAACACAGAGGAAAAGAATAATAATGCTGAATAATAAAACCTCTTGCTGTGGAGAGAAACCTGGGAAGATTTCAGAGTCCTTCTGTAGGTGTGGTCTCTCTCTTCCTCCTCAGAGTTGGGTCGTGGGCCCACCTCCAGGGCGTTGGTGGAAAGTTCTCCCGATGTGTTCTGATGTTGAAACACTCCAGAAGAGAAGAAGGGAAAAACTGAATTCCCAGGGAAACAAAGTTCAACTCTTTATCTCTCTCCGGAGAAAAGGAGCTGAAAGCTGGCTGAAAAGCAAGAAGGTGCTTCCTCTGCTCTTCTCCTGCAGAAGCAGAATGCAGAGGAGTGTGTATCTGTGTCCTTGAACAACTGTTTTGAAAAGTTGCTTGGTTTTTTTCTCTCCCCCCTCTTGGGCCCAGTTTAAAGGCACAAAAATGCACAGGATTGATTTCTAGGCTTAGAGCAGTGTCTTGGGGTGACCTTATGATGTGTATCCCATATCGCTGCCTATGCCCAGAAATTAATTATTGGCCTTTCTATGCCTCTGAACTGAGCCTGAGAGGGGGAAGAAAAAACTGAGCAAAACTTTCTCAAAGCAGTTTGAAACTTGTTCAAGGTCACATAAAGATAGCAGGTTTTTTTTTCCAGCTGGGGCAGGGGGGGAGCGAGGAAGCACCCGGCTGGCAGTTTTTTTTCCAGTCAGCTTTTGGCCAGTTTTGTTCCAGTTCCTTGTTCTCTGGAGAGAGGCTGAGAGCTGAACTTTTCCTTCTCTGGAATTTCGGATTTTCTCCCTTTTCTACTGGACTGCCTGATTGCTGTAACATCAGAGCACATCGGGAGGACTTTCCACCGGGCACAGAGGGCCTGGCCCTGGGCCAAGCCCCAGCTCCGAGGAGACCAAAGGGAGGACTCGAACACTTTCCCAGGTTTTTCCTCTACAGCGAAAGATTTTACCATTTAACATTATTTTCCTTTCCCGTGTGCTTGTTAAATAAATAGTTATATCTTCTTCACTTTCCTTCGAGGAAAATTTATTTTTTTTTCCCGAACCTGGTGGGGGGAGGGGTGGTTGTGCCTTCTCTCAGAGTATATATACATTTCTAAATTTGGCCAAACCGGAACAAATTTAGTGGCGCCCAACGTGGGGCTCGAAGGAAAGTGAAAAACTTGTGCTAATTACATTTTGGGTTGAATTTACTTATTCTGTGTTGGAGTAAAGTAGTCACCATGCTGGTTGAGTTCATAATGTCTCTCTGGCTCGATGTACTCATGTCTTTCTGGTCCTTAGGCTTCATTGAGGTACTGGTGCTTTTTTGGTCCCTAGGGTTGTTTGCCTATCCACAACTTGCTCCAATCTTGTCCTTGATATGTAAATTTTACAGAGAAGGGAGACGAATCAGGATTTCTATTTTGCTGTGCTCAGTGATAATGATTTATAAGAAGTTGATAGAGGTACAGGCAGCTGTTCGACGTGTGTATGATAAGTGGTTTCTCCGTCCTAACCCCAGTCCTAGCTTCAGTAGCCTGTTTTGGGAATTTATTAGTAATTGCACCCAGATTGTTAGAGGAGGAGGAGATGGGGTTTCCCTTCCCTTTAAATTTGATAGGTTATCTTTTGAGAATGTTCAGTATCCCCTGGATGTTAAAGAGACCACCCTCCTGGTATTTAATCTGGTAATCTTCCTCTATATGATTCACAGCTTCTCTAGAATAAGAGCTCAGATTTCCAGGGTGACTGCTGAGACACCTGACCCAGAGGTGGAAAATCCTGAGTGGTGTGGGGAATGGGAGGACATCGGCCAAACCCTAAAGAAATTCTCTGACCCGATAGTTTGGGATTTCCCATCTGAACAAATTCAGAAACCAGCTGAGGTGGGAAAATATCTGAAAGAGAGATACAATGACAATTCTAATGAGAACAAGCTCCTTGCAATATGTTGGGCTTTGGCATATGCCTATCGCACACTGCAGCAGCAAGTAAAGGTAGAGAGGCAGGAAGATCAATCAGCAAAGCCTGCAGACACCCCAGTCACTCAGGCTGCAGATAAACCAGAGAGCCAGCCCAAAACAGATGGAGAGTCTAAGCCACTGACAGTGGCTCCTGTCACGAGGAAAAAGCACACAACCAAAACTGATCGCCCAGTGAAAGATGATGATGATGCAGGGGAAGGAACCTCAAAAGATGCAGGGGAAGGAACCTCAAAACCACCAGCGGACTCAGGCACAGAAACCATTACTGAGTCCATGTCCATAAAGGACCTTCACAGCCTAAGAAAGGATTACACCCGACGGTCCGATGAATCCATAATAAGTTGGATGGTCCGTATTTGGGATGCGGCAGGTGATGATGTGATGCTGGACGGTGCTGAAGCGAGGCATTTGGGATCCCTGTCACAAGATCCAGTGATCGACCAAGAGATGAAAAGGGAGGCTAACTCTACCAGTCTCTGGAAACGAGTTTTGACAGGCGTGATGGAAAGAAGGATAACCAGGCATAGAGGGGCCCTGCCTCTAGCCAGGTAGAGGTCAGGGAAAACCGTGTTTTTTGGACTGTGTGGATTCGTTGGCCTGGTACATCAGAACCACAAAAATATGATGCCTTGGTTGACACTGGTGCGCAGTGTACAATAATTCCATCGCAGCATGTGGGGGTAGAATCTGTTTCTATCTCTGGTGTAACAGGTGGATCACAAAATTTGACCTTGGTGGAAGCTGAGGTGAGCCTGACTGGAAATGAGTGGAAGAGACATCTCATTGTGACTGGCCCAGAGGCCCCGTGCATTTTGGGCATAGACTTTCTCCGGAACGGGTATTTTAGAGACCCAAAGGGACTCAGGTGGGCTTTTGGAATAGCTGCTGTGGAGGCAGAGGGCATTAAGCAATTGAACGCTTTGCCTGGGCTATCAGAGAACCCGTCTGCAGTCGGCCTTCTGAAGGTGGAAGAACAAAGAGTACCAATTGCTACCTCGACAGTGCATTGCCGACAGTACCGGACAACTCGAGATGCTGTGATTCCCATCCACAAGATGATCCGTGAGCTGGAGACCCAAGGGGTGGTCAGCAAGACCCACTCACCCTTCAACAGCCCCATCTGGCCTGTGCGCAAATCGGAAGGAGAATGGAGATTGACTGTGGACTATCGTGCCCTGAATGAAGTGACTCCACCGCTGAGCGCTGCTGTGCCGGACATGTTGGAGCTCCAGTATGAGCTGGAGTCCAAAGCAGCGAAGTGGTACGCCACTATTGACATTGCCAATGCATTTTTCTCCATTCCTCTGGCAGCAGAGTGCAGGCCTCAGTTTGCCTTCACCTGGAGGGGCGTGCAGTACACCTGGAACCGACTGCCCCAGGGGTGGAAGCACAGTCCCACCATCTGTCATGGACTGATCCAGACTGCACTAGAAAAGGGTGAGGCTCCAGAACATTTGCAGTACATTGATGACATCATTGTGTGGGGGAACACTGCAACAGAAGTGTTTGAGAAAGGAGAGAAAGTTATCCGGATTCTCCTGGAAGCTGGTTTCGCCATTAAGAAGAGCAAAGTCAAGGGACCTGCCCGAGAGATCCAGTTCCTGGGAGTGAAATGGCAAGATGGACGGCGTCAGATTCCCACTGAGGTCATCAATAAGATCACAGTAATGTCTCCACCAACCAACAAGAAGGAAACACAAGCTTTCCTAGGTGCTATAGGTTTCTGGAGGATGCACATTCCCGAGTACAGCCAGATTGTGAGTCCTCTTTACCTGGTTACCCGCAAGAAGAACGATTTCCATTGGGGCCCTGAACAGCAACAAGCTTTTGCCCAAATCAAGCAGGAAATCGCTCATGCGGTAGCCCTTGGCCCAGTCAGGACAGGACCAGAAGTGAAGAACGTGCTCTATTCTGCAGCCGGAAGCCATGGCCTGTCCTGGAGCCTCTGGCAGAAGGTGCCTGGTGAGACTCGAGGTCGACCACTGGGATTCTGGAGCCGAAGCTACAGAGGGTCTGAGGCCAACTACACCCCAACAGAAAAGGAGATCTTGGCAGCCTATGAAGGAATCCAAGCCGTCTCAGAGGTAATTGGCACTGAGGCACAACTCCTCCTGGCACCACGACTACCGGTGCTGGGGTGGATGTTCAAAGCAGAGGTTCCCTCTACCCACCATGCCACCAATGCCACATGGAGCAAATGGATTGCTCTCATCACACAGCGCGCCCGAATCGGAAAACTGAATCGCCCTGGGATTTTGGAAATAATTACCAACTGGCCTGAAGGTGAAAACTTTGGTCTTGCTGATGAAGAACAAGTGACACGCGCTGAAGAAGCTCCACCGTACAACCAACTGCCATCAGAAGACACACGCTACGCTCTTTTCACCGATGGTTCTTGTCGCATCGTAGGGATGAAACGAAAGTGGAAAGCAGCCGTATGGAGCCCCACACGACGGGTTGCAGAAGCTACTGAAGGAGAAGGTGGATCAAGCCAACTCGCTGAACTCAAAGCTGTTCAACTAGCCCTGGACATTGCTGAAAGGGAGAAGTGGCCAAAGCTCTACCTCTACACTGATTCATGGATGGTAGCCAATGCTCTGTGGGGATGGTTAGAAAAGTGGGAAAAAGCTAATTGGCAGCGTAGGGGAAAACCAATCTGGGCTGCTGCAGAGTGGAAAAACATCGCTGCCCGAGTAAGAAAGCTGGTTGTGAGAGTCCGCCATGTAGATGCTCACGTCCCCAAGAGTAGGGCTAATGAGGAGCACCAAAACAACAAGCAGGTAGATCAGGCTGCAAAGATAGAAGTGTCACAGGTAGACTTGGACTGGAAACACAAGGGAGAGTTGTTCCTAGCTCGATGGGCCCATGATGCCTCAGGTCATCAGGGCAGAGATGCCACCTATAAGTGGGCACGAGACCGAGGGGTGGATCTAACCATGGACAGTATCTCCCAGGTGATCCATGATTGTGAGACATGCGCTGCGATCAAGCAGGCCAAGCGGGTGAAGCCCCTGTGGTACGGTGGGCGATGGTCCAAATACAAGTATGGGGAGGCCTGGCAGATTGATTACATCACACTGCCTCAAACCCGCCAAGGCAAGCGCTATGTGCTCACAATGGTAGAAGCCACCACTGGATGGCTGGAGACCTACCCTGTGCCTCACGCTACTGCCCGGAACACCATCCTGGGCCTTGAAAAGCAAGTCCTTTGGAGGCATGGCACCCCTGAGAGAATCGAGTCTGACAATGGGACTCATTTTAAGAATAGCCTTATTAATACCTGGGCTAGAGAACATGGCATAGAGTGGGTGTACCACATCCCTTACCATGCACCAGCTGCAGGCAAAGTGGAACGGTGCAATGGATTGTTGAAAACCACTTTGAAGGCACTGGGTGGGGGAACTTTCAAAAATTGGGAACAGAATCTAGCAAAGGCCACCTGGTTAGTTAACACCCGAGGTTCTACCAATAGAGCTGGTCCAGCCCAATCTGAATCCCTGCATACAACAGATGGAGATAAGGTCCCAGTAGTGCATGTCAGAGGTCTGTTAGGAAAGACTGTGTGGATAAATTCTGCCCCGAGTACAGACAAACCCATCCGTGGGGTTGTCTTTGCTCAGGGACCTGGTTGCACATGGTGGGTAATGCAGAAAGATGGCACAACACGTTGTGTACCACAGGGAGATCTGATTGTTATGTGAAAACCACCTGTAGTGTGAAATGCCAGTATACCCCTGCTTGCTGATTGTCACTGTCACTGTTTGTACATAGCTATATATATATATTTACATATGTATTAATGTGTGTGGAGAATTAGAATATCTTAGTTTGGGCATTGAGCCAACAATATGGGATAAG
Source organism: Corvus moneduloides (assembly GCF_009650955.1). NCBI lineage: Eukaryota > Metazoa > Chordata > Aves > Passeriformes > Corvidae > Corvus > Corvus moneduloides. The sequence goes on from NC_045476.1 coordinate 163,200,503, forward strand.
GGGTGGAATGTCTTGGGGTGACCTTATGATGTGTATCCCATATCGCTGCCTATGCCCAGAAATTAATTATTGGCCTTTCTATGCCTCTGAACTGAGCCTGAGAGGGGGAAGAAAAAACTGAGCAAAACTTTCTCAAAGCAGTTTGAAACTTGTTCAAGGTCACATAAAGATAGCAGGTTTTTTTTTCCAGCTGGGGCAGGGGGGGAGCGAGGAAGCACCCGGCTGGCAGTTTTTTTTCCAGTCAGCTTTTGGCCAGTTTTGTTCCAGTTCCTTGTTCTCTGGAGAGAGGCTGAGAGCTGAACTTTTCCTTCTCTGGAATTTCGGATTTTCTCCCTTTTCTACTGGACTGCCTGATTGCTGTAACATCAGAGCACATCGGGAGGACTTTCCACCGGGCACAGAGGGCCTGGCCCTGGGCCAAGCCCCAGCTCCGAGGAGACCAAAGGGAGGACTCGAACACTTTCCCAGGTTTTTCCTCTACAGCGAAAGATTTTACCATTTAACATTATTTTCCTTTCCCGTGTGCTTGTTAAATAAATAGTTTTATCTTCTTCACTTTCCTTCGAGGAAAATTTATTTTTTTTTCCCGAACCTGGTGGGGGGAGGGGTGGTTGTGCCTTCTCTCAGAGTATATATACATTTCTAAATTTGGCCAAACCGGAACAAGCAGTGACAGGGGATACACATCATAAAGTCACCCCAAGACACAAAGCAACTCAAATAATTCTACCCTTTCTCCTTGTTTTTTAAATTTCACATTTTATTTACCATGCAGCAACAGGCACCCTTTTTGCAGCAGACTTATACAAGCCAGAATTCCACCCAACACCACTGTAAATGGCTTTCTGTCCATCTGTCCTTTGCTCTCTCCAGTCACATTCATCCTACTAAATGTGGAATTCAGTAGGTGATCTGGAATCTGGTTCCCTTTTTCATGGAATCATAGAATAATTAAGGTTGGAAAAGACCTTTAGGATCATCACACCCAACTGTCAAGCATGTTCACCATTAAACCATGTTCTCAAGTGCCACCTCCACATGTTTTTGGAACACTTTTTGTCAGAAAAGTGCAATAGGTACAGCGAAGGTGCAATGGCTTGTAATGCATTCTGATTTAAAGTCATTGTGCAAAAGAGTTGGGCTAAATTTCACCCTGAAAGGGCAGATTTCTCTCTGTTGCTTTACAAAATGAATCTGGGAATACTAGGTTGCGTGTAAATGTCTGTATATATTTATATATATATGTATATATAAAAGCAAAACTGTCCTGTTTGGTTTAAATGGAGGAGAGGAAGATGGCTCATACCTAAAGATAGAGGGAGGGAAATGAAGCAATACATCTCAGAATTAAATCTTTCTGGAATAGCAGTTTCTCCTAAAAATCTCGAATGATATTTTCCAACTGAGATTCAGAAGACTGGCTAAATCCTCCTTATAACTCCCACGCTCGTTTTTTCTTTCAGATGAATAAAACTTTCAGTACAGGAAAAACTCAATGATTAAAAATTACAAATGTACTGAATATGCAGCACATTTTACTGCAAGCATCTTTGCAGTAAAAGGCCGGGTGTTATATTAAACAGTGTTTTAATCTGATCCCTATGGAAATATTCCCTCTGGAAGTGTGGCAAATCTTTCATTTTAAAGGAATCTCTGAATTCTGGGGCATTACACAGTTGCAAAAAGTGCATTCAAATGCTAATACAGCTTTGGATAAAGCTGTGGAATTGCCTCCTGCTTGACAAGTTTATACAGAGAGCAGTTTTCTTCCGACTTTTCAGAATTCCTGACAATAGCTGAGTACAAAACCTGAAACTCCAGCACTGGTTGGCCTTGTCCAATGATATTTGGTTGGAGGTGATGTCAGCTCAATCTTGGCTGGAAGTATTGATCACACACATATATGGGGGCTGAAACTGCCAATTAATCTGTTCATTATTGGAGATAATTCTGCCCTTTTGCTTCCGCCATGTATGTATTTTATAGCTATACCTACCAGAAGAACAATTGCCTCAAGCAACAATATGAATGAGCCATCTTTCTAAATGGATTACATTAAAAAGCAGAGTTATTTATGATCACTTCTTATGACATTGCCTGCGTGGCTTGCTTAGCTTCACAGAAATTCAATTTTCTTGGGGGAAATATTATATTTAAAAGTTTTTTTAAAAGATGCCATGCAAAGGCAGGAAGATCCATGTTAACCTAAACCATTTCCCACATGGGATGAATGAGCTCACATTATCTCATAGTTACTTTTAAATCACAGGATCATTAAGGTTGGAGAAGTCCTCTAAGATCATTGAGCCCAGCACCACCATGTTCACCATTAAACTCTCTCCAGGTGCCACATCCACAGGCCTTTTGGACCCTTCCAGGGACGGTGATTTCATCACTTCTCTGGCAAGCCTGTGCCAGTGCCTGGCCACCCTTCAGTGAAGAAATTTCTCATCATATCCAATCTAAACCTCCACTGGCACAAGCTGAGGCCTCTCACTGTAACCTGGGAAAAGAGACCAACCCCCACCCAGCTCCAAGCTCCTTTCAGGTAGTTGCAGAGAGCAGTAAGTTTTAGAGAGTATCTGCTAAACCAGGATAGCTTGTCAGTGGATTTAAAAGCCTTATTTTCTTTTTCTTTTCTCTGTTTTCCCTTCTTTCCCTTGTCAGTGACTCAAAGCTGACTGGCGGAGAAGGGAGAAGGAGGCAAAGGAAAGCTCAGTACCACAGTGCGGTCTTTTAAAAAGCCTGGAAATTCTCCCAGAATTAGGGGCAGTTTTCTTATTTGCTGTCTTTGGGTTTTGTTCCCCTATCGCTTGTCAGTAAAAATGATCAAAATTCAGCAGGCACGATGGATCTGATTGCAGCATCAGCTGTGAAGCTGGAACTGATTGCAAAATCATCATGAAAACCTGGCTGGGGACTGACCTGTCACCATCAGGGAGGCTCTGACCTCCAGATTGTGGCAAAAATTTGGAGGGAGGTTATATTTTTGAGTAATTAGTCAGAGAGATCACTGCTGAAACTCCTCTTCATCAGTCCTGCTCTGCACTTGTCTGTCTGATTCCCCATCAAAGCTGATCAAAATGTGAAATTAGTGACATCCAGCCAGTGGCATTCAAAGGGCGACCACAGCAGCCAAAATCAGCCAGGCTATAAATCATAGAATCACAGAATGATTTGGGTTGAAAAGGACCTTAAAATAATCTAATTCCAACCCCACTGCCATGGGAAGGGACACCTTCCACTAGACCAGGTTGCTCAGGGTTCCTGACATGTTTTTAATTAGCAAGAAGCTCTTTAAATAACAGAACCTCTTTAAATAAAGAGGTTCAATCACCTCCCCACATATGCAAATATAGGGGAGAAATATGCATTTCTCCTATGCTAAATAAGAGAAAAACCTCTCCTCTTTAGCTGAATGTAATAGTAGCTTGCTATTAAAGTTTAACTAAATAAGGTGGTTTTAAGTACTTTTAATTTATTAAAAGAAGAAAAAGCTATAAAGATCTGCCTTTTGCTTTTTTTTTTTTTAATATGGGGGTGTTTGGGGCTTTCTTTGTTCTTTTGGGTTTTTTTTTGTTCATTTGGAGATTCTTTGAAATTTTTTTTCATTGGAAGTGTCTGAAAACCACTGGTCTTACTACCTTCTGAAGTCAGTCACAGGCTTTTGAAAAGTCTGATTTTCCCCAGCAGTTCTTATCTCCAACTCCCAAACTGAAGCACAGACTCTGCAGTCAGAGAGATTGCAAGGGAAGGTGAGGCACTTTCTGATCCAGTGGAGAAACTGCTTTTCCTGGTGCAGATGTGCACATATTGACTATTCCTGGGTATGTTCATAAAGGCTTGCACATGCTTTTTAACTAAAAGCTCAGATCGGTGGAACTTGTCTGCTTTTAACAGTATTTTAGCAGGCTTAAAAAAAATTAATTCAGTTTTACTCTTGGAAATGAAGTGACAGATGGTAAAAGAGCAGGAGGGTTAGCAGGAAGAATATTGTGGGAGTCTGTGCAGATATAAATACTTAGCTAATAAATAAGGTGGAGGTAATAATGCTTGTGAATATATATATATATTAAGAAACCCACTCCAAAACCTGGAAGCAAGCTTGTTAATATCTCTCTTCTTTTTAATAATGATTCCTAAATCTAGCAAAGCACTTTTTGAGAGTATATTTGATGGAGGAACCACAGTGTGTTGCCGTGGTGTTAGGTTTTCTTTTTCAGAGTGGAACCATGCATTTAAAAAAGAAACCTTTACCTTGTTGCTATGCAAACACGACTTGGTGTTATTACATCCCCAGAAAGCAGAACAACAATATTGCAAGAAAGTCAATATCCTGATAAGATAAATGCTCCCTCTCTTCGCCTTTTCACTCAAATGCAATGCTGCAGTAATACTTAAATCTGATGAATTCTCTGGAGGCCAGGCTGCAAAATTTCCAGTGTACTTGTCATTTCTGAATAAAAATTACCCACTAATATCCTACCTATGGCTCTATTCAGACCCAAACTCCAACCTTGTGATATAAAGGCTTGCTCCCAAGCAGTAAAATTTGGTTCAGGCTTGATAGGATTTTGTTCCAAGTGATTGGGAAGCATCTCTTGCTAAAAGGGATCTAAGGCCCTTTTTAAATGTTGTGTTTATACTACCCTATGCTACAGCTGCCTATTTTATTCCTCAAGCAGTGATGTGGTTGCTGCCATATCCATCATCTTGGGCTTCCTCTGCCATCCACTGCAGTATGAGCAGTGCCAGGTAGCAGCTGGTTCTGGCCAAGTCCTGTTTCCTTTTTTCCACTAGAAAGGTACAAGACATTCATAACCATAGAATCACCACAGAATCACAGAATGGTTTGGGTTAGAAAAGATCTTTAAGATCATTCAGGTTCAAACCCCTGCCATGGGCAGGGACACCTTCCACTATCCCAGGTAGCTCCAAGCCCCATCCAACCTGGCCTGGAACACTTCCAGGAATAGGGCAGCCACAGCTTCTCTGGGAAACCTGTGCCAGGGCCTCACCAGCCTCACAGGGAAGAGTTTATTCATAATATCTAATCTAAACCTGACCTCTTTCAGTTTAAAGCCATTCCCTCTTGTCCTGTCAGTACCCATTTGTTCCATAATTCTCTGTCAGTGGTGCTGGGGAGGTGGGTGGCTGTTCAACTTCCTGGGATGGGAGATCACTGGATGAGGAGGGGCTGTTTAAGTAGATGAAATTGAACCCCATCCTCATTTGGACTCAGTTGCATTATTGTATCTTTAAGCTTGCCCAGATGAGAAAATTATTTACCCTGCAGATTGATTCAAACTCTTAATTATCAGAAATGTAGAATGGCAGCAAATGTGCAGTATTCATAACAAGAAATCAATTTAGCACAGATCCAAAAAACCAGTTTCACACATGATCATAGGACAGTGCTTCCAGCAATGTTTTATAACCAGAATACAATGGAAACTGGAACATTTCTTCCTTTCCCCCCTTATAACATAAAAGGCTGTGTCATACTATGATTGTGATAATCCAGCATAATGCTACATCACAATGTGTCTGCCAGGGCAGCCTGTCACAAAACGTGCCACCAATTAGCCCAGACACTAATTACATTTTTCCTCTTGCTTTGCACAGGGTCTGTAACGAGGCCATGAAGAAAAACATCCCACCCTGGTTTAGGAGTTAGTGAAAGCAGTGAATGAGATTGGTTCCATAGCCAATTTCCTTTGATTTACTTCATTAACCAATGAACTAATTAGATTTCTTTCTCCTGAAAACGCTTTCTGAGAGTCTCATTTTGGCAGTTACAAACATGACATGAATTTTTCAGTACCTCTTTAACCCATTTAATAATGGATTAACATTGAAAGGGTTGGAAAGAATAATTAGTGCTTAAATAAAAAGTATTGAGAAAAAACCAATCAGTTCTAAAACTTTAAAGTTTATGATTCATCCAACTCTTATTTATTTTTACCTGCAGGGCAGATGTTTTCACTATGAGGTGTTTATTTCTTTATCACATTCTTCTGAAGTGTCTGTTCAGAAACATCATCAGGTTGTTGGGTTGCTTATCTGAGTTTAAGTGGCAGCTGCTTTCCTGGAATAAAAAGATTGCAAAAACTAGAAATTGAACTTAAGCTTCTGAACTTCTCAGTGTCTCGATCAACTCTCTTTTCAAACAGGCTGCATCTTGCCAGTCCTGAAATGACCTACTCATTAAAATGGTACTTCCAGGAATGGCATCCCAAGGACCATCTCTTCTGGTAATTTCATGCTAGAAAGATGTTCTTGGAGGTTGTTGCTTTTGAAAACTCAGGAATTATGAATTCAAGACGAGCATCAATTTCTCTTGGCTGAAAGCAAGGGCAAGACACAGCTTTGGTGTGGCTGGACAGGCTCGTTCAGCTCTGAAGCTGAAACACTCAGGGAACTTTGTACTTACAGGAATTCAGAAGAGAGGCCTCAAAATGCAGACAGTGCCCTCACATCCCAGCTGAACACTGGTGGAGTGGGAGTTCACTGCGGGATATGCAGTGGCATTTAACCCAAGATATTTTACTATCTTGTTTTTCCCTATTATGACATTTACAGTGATCAATATCATCAAGCAGCTGTCTTGAGGCAAATTCCATCTCTGTAACTGGCAAACCTTTCCAAAAACCTGTCCTTCTAATCCAACCCCAACATGATCATGAGGCAAAGAGGCTTTTAGTCATGTTGTTCCAGGTGGTATCTACTGCTTTGTTGAATATACAACACTTTTTTCTTTTTTTTCCCCCTCTTTTTCAGTGCCTGGAGAGTTTTGGGGTTACTTTTACTGCCTGCATTTGAACTAAGTTAACTGTCTGCAGTTAATGAACACCAGAGCAGAGCTGTTTTGGTGTGTGGTATGCATTGCAGTCTGGGGAAGAAAAATAACATTTGAATGTATTTTTACAGCCATCCACATATTAATCTCTCTGATAATTTCTGCACAACATTCTTGTAATTTTCTACAAGGACCATTCTCTTGCTTTCCTTCTCTTCCTACAAGCAGCCTGTCCTGAGCAAATTTTCTTTCACGAAGAATACAAGATGCATTAAGTCTTGGACAGCTTCCCAAACTGAAGAGAGACTATTCAGAGAGACTTTGAAATAAAATTTCTCTTTATTTATTTTTAATAAACAATTTAGAACTTTTATCTGCTCTGTCTATAAATTCAAGATTTAATTTCATGGTCTCAATTCCCCAAACTGACTAGAAGATGAACAATTATTACTGCTTTCTAAGTTAATTTCTTTCTTCAGGACAAGCTCTTTTGGTGGCTGGTTCTCCTGTGACTTTCTTTCTGTTTGCCCTAAACCATTGAGCTCATGTTGGCTTTATCAAATAATAGGAGGGTTTAGTGTTAACATCAGTAAAAGAGAACAAAAGCAAATGCTCTGAACCCCAGTTCTACCTTTGTGTCATTGAAAACAAATCTCCTTGAACAGGTCCCAGGAAAATTTCCCTGTAAAGAAGAAACACCCCAATGCACAGAAAATCTCTAAGTATGTTAAACAGAGTATGGGCTCAGCAGTTACCTGAGCTTTTTTAAAAACAGTAGCTAAATAAATGTAATTGTGTTCAAATCAGATGAATCACAATAAGATAATCAGCTTTGAATTTCTTTTAGGGATTCCATAAAAGCCAGTTCAGTCAGGTTTTCCTCTACAGGTTTCTTTTGTGCCACACCAGCACTTCTCATGACTGTAGCTGATTCTATCAGGTGATGCTTTTTAATTTTTAATCATTCTAATCATCAAGTTGAACTCTGTCGACCACAGTAGAACAGAAATGCCACCCCAGCTATTACAAGGTTTACCCTTTCTATGGGAAGACTGGAGCAAGCTTCTGATGCTCTTGAAACCTGTATTTCAGCACTGAGGGTAGCAAATACCCATCAGTGGTGATCAACCCATTAATGGACAGAATGAATTTTTACACCTCTTGCATCTGATAGCTGAAGGCTAAGATCACTGCAGCTGCATCTTTAAAAGTCCTCCAAACCTGGCAAATGAGATCCTTTGCTCCAAGCAAAAGGACCCTGCACTCTCTGCAGCCGTTTTTCTCTATGATGTTAAGAAGAATTTTTCTCCCTGGAATTTGGAAGGACATTGCTGGACATAAGCAGAGCTATGCTTTGAGGAGCAGATTTTAGTACTGTGGCTCTATTTACACAACCCTGTGACCAGGCACAGTGATTCACAGTGCTGTGTGAGAACGTAATATCACTGTATTGCTACTGCAGATAAAGACAGCTCCCTTCCCCAGTCTGTTCTACCAGACACTGTGAACTCAAATGTCCTACCTCTTCATCCTACTAAACCTTCCTTATGCTGGCTGCTAAGAGATCACATCAATCCTGCTTTTGGTGTTGTCACACATGTAACCATCTGGCACTGGAACAAGTGCCAAAACATGACTTGCATATTTGCTGGACTGGGGGACAGACGTGCTTGACTGTGAGCTGAGGCAAATTTTTGTGATATGCACAAATATTGCTTCTCCCCACAGCTCGGAGAACACAAGTTTTCAGAGAGCTTGTTAACTCCAGTCCTCATCTCCTGCATTCTGCCCCTGCTTTGAGCCGTAAAAAGTCTTTATGTTTGGCAGGTCAGTAAAAACCAGAGCATCATCCTGTTTATTTTATAGCTAACTTCATTAGCAAGAAACAGCAAGGACTGAAATACAGGGCTGTAAAAACCCAGCTTAGGTTTGTAACGTAATGTGATTGAAGTAATTAGTCCACTTAAACTTTCTAATGCGGTCTCTTGGTTTCCAAAGTGCTAAAATGCTTTCTAATGGCTTTTCCACGGTTTTTCATTGGTTTGGCATCCTGGCTTTAGGCATGAAAGAACAGGCCATATCTTAATATCTCTGTTCTTTGTGCCAGGATCTCAGATGGTACATGTTGATGTGACACCCACAGAGCCAGTTGAAATATGTCACTTTTCACCAGCTGAACCTCGTCGTGCTTTTCATTAACAAGTCTCAAAGAATTCAGCTGTACTGCCAGTTCACACTGTCTTCATTTTTGCCTAATGATAAGAAAAATTTAACCAAAGAAGCAGGTTCATAACTTTACTGTGAATTGCTTTACACTTTTATTGTGCAGTTCCTCTTCTTGTGTTTAACAGATCTGAAACTTTGATCCTGTGGGACTCCACCTGCAGAGCTGCCTCCAGCTCTGGGGTCCCAGCAAGGAAGGACATGGAGATGTTGGAAGGAGCCCAGAGGAGGCCACCAAGATGATCAGAGGGATGGAGCATCTCTGCTGTGAGGGAAGACTGAGAGAATTGGGATTGTTCAGCTTGGAGGAGAGAAATTTTGGGTTGACCTAATTATGGCCTTCCAGAACCTGAAGGAGATGTCAGGAAAGATGAAGAGGGACTATTTACAAGCACATATAGTGACAGGACAAGGGGGAATGGCTTCAAATTGAAAGAGAGTAGGTATAGATTAGATATTGGGATGAAATTATTTACTCAGAGGGTGACGAGGCCCTGGAACAGGCTGTGCAGAGAAGTTGTGGTTGTTCCATTCCTGGAAGTGTTCAAGGCCAGATTGGATGGAGCTCTGAGCAACCTGGCCTACTGGAAGGTGTCCCTGCCCATGGCACAGGGTGGAACTGAATGATCTTGAGGAAAATTGGACTCAGCTAAGCCATGTATGCTAAATTCTGAGGACTATTTCGTATTAGAAACATGTAATCCCAGTTTTCTTATGAGTTTGTTTGACTTGGTAATGAATTAAAGGTTATGTTCTTTGAAAATTTTTTTCCCCCTGAATTTCTTGAACTATTTACTCAAAACTGGACAGAAAACAATTTCGATTCTGTGGGGGAAGGGTGAAAAAAACAACAAAGCAAAGGCATTTAAAAATATTTTATTTTTAATCTGATTGAATCTCATGGCAATCGTATGCAAAGCTTGATAAGAAATGTTAATATAGCCTAGACAACTTTCCCAGAAAGAGAACAAATCAGATAAACATTTGCTGTATCAGAAAAACACTTAAAAGTGTTCGAAGCAACTTTCATAGCCTTTGAAAAAGTATGTGTAACTTTTAAAGAAAATATTGTGAACAGTTTGCATGGGATTCATGTCACCTAACTTCATCTACCATGGTGATAAGTCTCTAAGTTAAACTGAATTCTCCCTCCAGAGCAGGACATTATCATTGTCATCATGCTGGTTTGGAGACATAAGCAAGACAGAGTTTGTAAGGAGAGGCAATATTTTTATTATTCCATTTTTTGCAGTTGGAAAAACCGAAACACCTCTTTCAGTTGCTCGCACTTTTCTTCAGATCTGAAACTGAAGATGGAGAAAAAAGCACTTCTAGTGGGTGATTCATCCCTTCTTAAGATAGATTAGGTGACTCACCCTCTGTAGGTGCCTATTCATCTCTATTGACCACAGAAAGATTCTGGTTGACAAGTAACAGTAAACACCTAACTTTGAGACAGAGAGAAGAATAGAATAGATGATATGGACTCCACCTTGCAGTTATAAGGGTTTCTCATAAGAACTTCCTTTCTTCCTTCCATTTTTTTGCATTGATTCAGGTGCAAGTTCTGAGTATAATTACAATTCTTATTTCTTAGATACTGACAACCCATACACTGTCCTGTGAAGACCAGTTCAGAAAAAATTTGGTGTTCAGAATGACTCAATTATCTATCCCCAGAGAGGAATAGCAGCCTTTTTGCTCTCTAAACAATTGCACTCCTGGCAAACAGATCTAGGAAACTTCAGTGATTACAATATCTCACATTAATATCTGGTTGATTTTAGCTGATGACAAAATGACAACGTAGTTATTGGTGCTGAATGCTGTATAAAAATCATCCAGCAACTGCTGAATATGTTCTCTTCATCTCTCTGAAGATCTCAGAACATTATCCCATATTTTCCATATGACATAAGGATACAAACACCTTTTCTTTTTTTGTCTCCAGCTGTAATTAACAGTGGATTTTAATGATAACTGGTGTAATTAAAAGTCAGTACTTGCTAGAGACTATTCCTAAATCATTCTGGTAAAGGACGAATGTTTATACAGGTTAAATAAATACATCAGTGTGCATGAAATGCCAATTTAACAGGAGACTTCTCCTGTGTGTGAAGTATGGCCACCCAAGACTGAGTGATAAGGTGGGATGTATTGTCAGAAACAGTATCAATTTTTTTTTCAGTTGGGCTAGAGACAGAAATTGATTTTCTCTCTCTGTGGTGGTGTTGGGCCTTCTGGAAAGAAGAAAGGCAAGAGGAAGGGCCCTCTAGCAAGGCCAAGAAAGAGCAACACAACTCTCAAAAGAGACCAATAACATCAGACAGTCAAGTTTCCCACAGGTGTAGTCAACCAGCGACTCAGGAACAAACCAGATATGGCTTCTAGAGGCAGATCAGGCTGAAGTGATTCAGGAGAGACTGGATATTGAAATCCTGTCCTTGAAACACAGACATTTCCATCGTGTCTCTATCAAGTTGTGGGTGTCTTTTCCCCAATAGTTATGACCATTTCTCCCTCTAGTTGGTGAGTGAACACTGACAACAACAACAACATCCTCTGAAGTTCCAGCAGGTCTTTCACAAAATGCTAAGGAGGTAATTGCCTTACTCAGCTTCAGATCCCTTCCAGGTATCTTTGCCTACTCTGGACATGCACAACAGAGACAAATACAGAAGCCTGGGGAGATGACATCACTCTGGATGAGACTGAAGACTGGATTGCATTTGCATAGATGCCACTCTGGGAGAGAGAGGCCAAAGCAGAGCAGCCAGAGTTCTGTTTCTCCTGTCTCTCATGAAATTCAAATATCTCCACTCTTCCAAGCACTCTTCCTAGTGTGCATTCCCTTCAGCTGATGAGGTTCATCCACCCTGACTAATGGACCTGCTGAGAGAAGCCAAATGCTGCAGAGCATTATGTGGTTCACAGGAGAGCCAAGACTGGCATGCTCTGCCCATCCTGGGCCCATTTGTAATTTGCTTAATTCTCTGAATGCTGTGGATAACTGCCAGGTGATTGCCAGAGGTGCATATATATTAGAGGCTGGCGAGGGTAAGGATGAGAAATTTGTGAAAAGTTAGTTAGCTTTGGTCTTGTGTCTTTTATAATTATATACTTTGCTACCAGTGACTAGGTACCCTGACCATTGTTTTTATTTTTTTTTAAACATTTCCTGACCCTTTACAGCAAGCTGTTAAACTTGACATGGCTGAGTTTTGCTTCTTGTGCGAATTTCCATAACATTTAGAATGTGTGCTTTGCCAGGTGTTGCAGAGGCAAGTAAATCTCCAGGGGAGTTATGCAAATGGTGGGATGCAGAGCGTGGCTGGGAGCACATGGCTCTGTGGATACAGCGCTGGCTGTGGACTCAGCAGGGCATTGGTCCTAACCTTGCTTCCTCTGCTCTGTGATTATTGGCACATCACTCCAGGCTGTCCTCTGTACCCAAAGCAGTAGATTGTAAAGTATATATTTGTCTAAGCTGTCTCCACTGTCTTCATCTCATTTTGATCCTCTTTTATTCAGTAGTTTCTTGTCTTTTCCCTTTTTTTAGTACCCAGTTATAAACCCTGCCCTGCTACCACCACCCAAATCAGTGTAATATTTTCTGCACTCCCCACAGGCACTCAATACATCCTCTTTCTCCTGCAAAGGCTATATGATTGGCCATGACCTTCTTGTGCCTACTCCCTTGGGCCTCACTCTGAAAAGGGACAAGATTAATTGATTTGTTCCAATAGTGACCTTCTTTTCCATAAATGTCAACCTTTTTGGGCTGGGAGTCCTCTTTACTCTGTATAGTTACCAAGCCTTGCATAGATTAAAATATTTTATATAAGTGAAAATATCTCATCTCAAGCTTCATTTAGATAAAATTAGAGAGTTTGGGAGGTTCCTTTGCTGAAGAAACATAACCTTTCTCGTACTACACTAATTTCCCTTTCTACCGTATACTCACTTAAGACTTTCAAAAGCCCCACTTTCTTTGTGTAACTATGGGAATATAAGGGAAGTTATACCAAAAAAATTAGATAAATGGAAAAAAATTAAGAAAATCAAGCCTTCTGGGTCTCGTGTCCTCCAGATTGACTTTCAGGTTTGAATAAATCTATGAAAAATCAGTACCTACAATCAAGTTACCAAAGACGAGTCTTAAATTCTCTCTGGCACCCTTCAGAGATTTCCTAAAACGGTGCATTTCAATTCATATTGGGACAGAAGGTCCGGATCTCATGGAAAACTGCAGAGTCCTGCCTTACAGATGTGCTTCTCCAAGCTCATTAAAGCTGAAGGTAAAGCCTCCACCTGTGGACAAAAGCTGATTACCAGAATTCACTGATCTGTCCTTTATCCCTTCATCAGCACAATGCAGGCACTGCTCAAATGTCTTCTGGGTCCAGTGAGATGCCAACCCCATTCATGACTTTGATTCTGAAGATCAATGTCCTCCAGAGAATCAGCTCCTGTCAGCTGAGGACTTGTTTCCCTGCAGCCCATGCGTTTGACAGAGACTTAGAGACACAGCATTTGTGTTGGATGAGAATAATGATAACATGCTGATAAGTTAATTGTTGTTAAGTTGTGTTGACCCTCAATCAAGGACTTTTCAGTTTCCTGTGTTCTGCCAGGGAGGAGGTGCATGAGGTGCTGGGAGGAAGAAGGTCCAGGACAGCTGACCTGAACTGGCCAAAGGGGTGTTCCACACCACACCACACCACACCACACCACACCACACCACACCACACCACACCACACCACACCACACCATTTCCAGTATATAAATTGTGGGGGAGTTGGCCTAAAGGGGTCAATCGCTGCTTGGGGTGGTGAGCAATTATATTGTCCATCATCTAGTCATTTTTTTATTGGGTTCTATTTTTATCTTTTTCTTTAATATCTCTTTTCATCATCATTATTATTACCATCATCATAATTATTTTATTTTACTCGAATTATTAAATTGTTCTTTTCTTAACCCGCAGGATTTATCTTTTTCCGATTCTGCTTCCCCATCCCACCTGAATGAGATTGAGGGAGGGAATGAGCAGCTGCTGGTTCTTAGCTGTGGTCTGGAGTTAAACCTTGATACCACAGAGGGAAAAAAAAAACCCATAAAGACCCCATTCTAATATTTTATGAACTCTTGAGCACGAGCTTGAACGACACAGAGATAAGTCAATGTGTGCCAAATAAATAGTTAAATACATTGGTAAATGAATGTTCCACCTGGCTAATTGCAGAGTTGTGCCTGCCCTCACGGATACTTGCCTGCTTCCAGGGAATATTGATTTTTGACCCAGCCAGACCATCCCTTGACACTTGGACTTTCTGCCACACAGATCCACAAGAAATATATGATCCTGGAAATCAGTAGGTGTGCTGGGCTAAAATGGCTGTTTGAAAGGCAGAGACATGAGAGTCCTGAACAGAGAAACACTGACCCTGACTTAGAGAGACACAAGTTGCTACACGTTTCTCAATGTCCCAGGCCCAGCTCTGACAGAGGCTCAGTGACCCTGATGTCATGGTTTGAGTGCACTGCACATTATCAGGGAGGTGTTCTGTTCCTCTGATTTGGCCCTCAGGCACAGCAAGCAAGAGGAAGAAAATGATTTTATTTAGAGACATCTGTTTTGAGGTATTAACTAGTAAATAATGCATAAGTTGGGATAATGCTTTGGCACCCCAGGGCTGTGTAGCTGATTAAAACAAATAAGAGAACCATGAAGTAATACTGAATTTTTACACTTGGTCCATTTCTTGCTGGATAGAGCTAAATAAGTCTGGGAGACTGTAAGCAAAGGTGAAACAGATTTTTGTTTGGGGTTTTCTTTGCTTGTTGTCTTGTTTCCTCAAGGTTAGCATTTCCCTAAAGCAGTGCATGGTCATTCTCACAAAGCGATGTGGAGATCCTGGTCTGTGTGGCAAGGTGGGAGTCAGACCATGGCAAGGCTAATGGAAAACAGCCCTTGTGCTCAACCATCCTTCCCTCCCTTTCTGCAGTGCAGCTCAGTCATTTCTGAGTGGCTTCAGGTGCCAGCAAGAATTCCAGGAAAGCCTCTGATTTTGGATTATGTGGAATTTCTGTGCTATAGCTGGTGGCAGTTCAGGCTCACCATTAACTCACAACTATCCATCCCCTGAGACAGAGGAAAAGGTAAGGAGACAGCTGGAAGAAACATCCCCACCTTTCTTTACTAAAGGTGCAAGTCAACATTTCTTTTATTCCATTTGTTTTGTGCAGGAATAAACTCAATATCTTTGCAGAAATTAGATTGTCATGTCCATCTCCTGCCTTGGCAGGGGGTTGGACTAGATGGTCTCCAGAGGCCTGTTCCAACACTAACAATTCTGTGATTCTGTGATCTGTATTGAAGTCAGCAATTGGCCCAAATAGACACAGAGTTTAATTTCTGAGCAGTTTTCCTAGTCAGGACAACCAAAAACTCTACCATGTTTCCTAATGAATTTGGAATTAAATGAAAATCTGTGGGAATTGTTGAGTAGAACTCAGATTTTGTTGTTTCCATGCATTTTAAGGCTGTTTTGGAAAGTTGCTGAAATGAGCATGTCCCAAATGTGGCTTTCATAAAGATTTCACCTGTCTCTCTGAAGAACATGTGAACATCTAGTAATGGGAGAAGATTTAATTTGGGTATCCATAAATTAATACAGATTGCTATAACAGAATAAAGCCATTGAAATCCCAGATATTTCTAAAACAGGCACCATCTCCCACCTCAGAACAGAGCATTTAGTTAAACCAGCCTTGAGAGGCAGATTCAGGGTCACATGAAGTGGAAGAACATCACAAATTCTAACTCCAGTGAGACTCTGATGTTATGCTAAATGATACTTCTCTGTGATTTTTGTCCTTTATTTGTAAATAGTTGCCTTTCACTAAATTATATCAATGTTTATAAAATCTGATGGGCTTTAAAACATGCAGAAAGGGATTAAATGAATTTAGCAGAGATCTGAGGAGTATTTAGCATTTTGTACAGACTCAATATATCCCTCTGTGTTTATCTCTCACCCGAAACCAATGAAATTTCTACTGGAATTAGTAAATCTCTTTCATTTACTTACTTAGAAGAAAATATTTAATAGATGCCACAGGAATTTTGCAAATTGCTCTAGTTCTGATGCTGATTAATAGGAAACCATGTCAAATGTATAAATAATTTCTAGTCTTAAATTAGTGCTCTTTCCTACTTAAACCTTGGGGATAGATGTAGGCTCAGAATATTTCATTATAACTGTTTTAGTCATACTTATTTCTTAATTGAGGTTCATATTAAGGTGAAATAGAAGCATATTTAAGGATGGAGATAAGAGTGTCATTGTCATTATCTCCAAAGGACAAAATGGTGCCAGTCTGTAAAAGTATTTAGTCAATCTCAAGTTGTCTTGATTAAACAAAAGCCTGAAAAATTATTTTAGGCTTAAACACCTAAAATCAGAGGAGGTGTGTCTTGGGGTAACTTTATGATGTGTAACCCCTATTGCTGCTTTATGCCCAGGAAATTAATTTTGTACCTTTCTGTGCCTTTAAACTGAGCCTGAGAGGGGGGAGAAAAAAAACTGAGCAAAACTTTTCAAAGCAGTTTTGTTTCAAGGACACACAGACTCCTCTGCATTCTAACAGCAGCGGCAGGAGCAGGAGGAAGCAGCTTGGTTACTTTTTAGGTGGCTTTCAGCAACTTTTTCTCCGGAGAGAGAGACGGAGAGTTGAACTTTGTTTTCCTGAGACTTCAATTTTTTCCCTTCTTCTCTGTCTGGACTGTTTCAACATCAGAACACATCGGGAGCATTTTTCTCATCAAGGCCCCAGAGGAGGGCCCACCCCATCCCAGCTCCGAGGAGGAAGGGAGAGGCTACCTACGGAAGGACTCTGAAATTTCCCAGGTTTTCTCTCCACAGCGAGAAGTTTTATTATTTAGCATTATTATCCTTTTCCTGTGTGCTTGTTAAATAAATAGTTTTTATCTCTTGCACTTGCCTTTGAGGAAAATTCTTTTTTCCTGAACCTGGTGGGGGAGGGAGGGCTGGTTGTAACCTGCCCTCTATTAGAGGATATTTTTCCCTCCAAATTTGTCCAAACTGGCACAAGGTGGAAAACAATCTAATAAATTTAGTGGGGACTATCTCCTACCTGTGAGTGATGGGTGACCAGTTAGTAATGTTCTACAGTGAGTTACAACTTAAATTAAGAGCTTGTTCCTTTGGAACTTGTTTTGTCTTTGAGATTAACTGAAATATTTTTAGAATTTTTTAAGGAACAGCTGGTTTTTGTCTTGGTGGTGCCTGAGGGCATTTACTCAAGTCATTTATTGTAATCCTATTGATGCTGTGGCAATATTTACTGAGTTGAGAGGTAGGAAATTTCATCAGAGGCATCTGATTCAAGCCCAGCCTAGACCAAAACAGACTCAGAATATTTATCACACATCAACTTTTTCACTGAAACAAAACTAGGAACTGCAGGAGAAACATAATCACAACATAAAAGCTGCAACTGTAAACTGGCACCTAATTATCCTCTTGTTGGTAGGCTCAGAACATAAATTAAATCCTAACTGTGGAAATAGTGCTGAATTTTTCTCAACTTTGTCCAAAACAGGCTCAGACACTTTGGTGTGGCATAAATGGGAGGTTTGTTTGCTGTTGCGCAAAGGGAATTAATGTGAGGCTTTTTTTTTTTTTTCTTTTTTCCCAGGACTTCCAATTTTCTTCCAACAACACAGAAAGAGAAAGTGTCTTGGGGTGATTTTAACAGAAAGTTATTTGAGATCAACAGTAAGGCCTGGTACATCCTTATTTACTGAAGATATCTGGTAGTTTTTAATCTCTTTGGGAAAATACTCAGGATCTGCTGATATCCTTCCTGGTGAGCTGTCAGGTGCTATCAGACATGTCCATGGCCAGTTTATTTCTAAGGAGAGGATAAGGGAGAGGAGAGGGGTCAACACAGATCTTTCCAGATGCTGTAATCCCTGTGAGCTTAGAAGGATTGCAGGCAATAGTAGAATAACACACATATGGGCTGCAGCCCATGAAAGTTCCACTTTAGGTAGACAACAATTCCCAACAGGTTGTTTAAACCTCCTCAGCCATCACACAGGAGAGATTGGTAGTTCCAGAGGGTGATTCAGCCCAGTCTGAGATGGATGTCTAACAAAAGTGGGATGAATTACTCAGCAGACACATAATGTCTCTTCAGAGCCACAAAGGGACTGAGATAAGTATGTCACAGTAACTGCAGGAAAAAAACAAAAACCCTACAACAACATTTTTAGTGTTAGAGAATGAAGGCATCACTTTATTCTGGCCAGGATGTTGTCCTGGCCAGGATGTGCAACAGAAATCATTTCATCCACACATAACCCAGGTTTGCAGAGAAAATCATTCCATCACACATCACTTTTACTAGATTTTTCACATTCTTATACAGTCAAAACCCTGAGAAATTCATTGGTTCAATGCTCATTAGTCCCAAGTAGCACCGTTCTTAGTATTTGGGTTCCTATTGGATACGGATTTCTTCGCCTCCAATGCTAATTAGGTTCTCATTCTTATCTCTCTTTTCCCAGACCAGGAATCTCAGACCATGCCAGGGTCGATGTCTGGAGTTGATGTTTGTTAATGGTCATTAATGGTTGTTATCTTTTGTGTATCTTCTGTGCTATTCCCAGTCTGCTGAAACGCTGAGCTCATCAGACCTCACCTGGCAGAATGGTTCCCTGAAAAGAAACTTCCAATTCCCTTCTCCAGGGCAAAGGTGAACAAAACTGACTAGTTACATAAAAAAAACCCAAAAAAACAAAAAACAACTTTATATCTTTATATAATTTCCAATAAGTAGAGAGAGTGAACTCAGGCTGGTGGTTGAGATAAATCTGCATGCCAACGTGTAATCAGGAGCTCAGGGGTAACAGGGACCAGAGACACTTTACGACATTAAACCTCACTGTTTTTCAGTAGCCAAAGCTTAATTACTCCAAAAAGGGCCTGCAAAACTTGCACAAACAGATGCAATTTCAGAAAATAAGATTCTCCAGTTGAACAGAACTACAAATATCCATATGTTTACACAGAGCATCTTAGAGTACACCACTAATATGGTAAAAATCCCCTGTTGTAACCGCTAGACTCTGCCTAGCAGGCTGCTGCTCCCTGAGAGCTCACTGCTACAATAAACTCCCAAAACTGGGGGCACTAAACTTGTATCTCCTCTTCTTAGGGATGGGTTTTTTTTCTTGCCGAGGCTTCCATGAGGCACGACCTCCTTCACCTAGACAAGAACCCACCCCCAACCCTCCCTCCAAACCGAAGCAAAAGGATTAAACTAAAAAGAAAAATGACCCCCCGAACCAGGCTATTCCCAGCTCCCTTCTGAGGCTTGCCAGCCACAAAGAGTATCCCCACTCTTTTACCAGGCCTGCCAGGCTCCTCTTCAGGGCTTTCCAGAATGGAGAGTAGACTAAAAGCGCTCGGTTTAGTCCATCACTGCCAGCCAACCTCTATTAAGAGCACTACTCTTCTCCAGAGGCTACAGACTGTCCCTTCAGTCGAGGAAATGTCTTCCCAAAGGCGACTAGGCTCTCAAGGGTATATATTGCCTCACCTTTAGTATGCATTTGTTGTAACTGCTAGATTCAGCCTAGCAGGCTGCTGCTCCCTGAGAGCTCAGCGAGGGTTTCCTAGGGCCATGAAATTAATTGCATCCTGGAGTCCATTACGGACAGCCCTGCGATCTGGCTCCGGCAGCCAGCAGCGTTACAGGGCAGTGGATGGCAAAGAAGGTAGAGAAGGGTCTCTCATGAGGGTTTGAGATGGCTTTAATCACATCTTGTCCCTGCGATGTTCAGAGTGGTCTGGGCGCAGGGTGGTTTTGTCAGGGGCTCAGGGGTGGTCCCTGGGTGGGGTTGGGGAACAGGAGCAAATAAGGAGAAACCGAGGGAGTGGCCAGGGCTAGGGCAGGGAACAAGGGGAACGTGTGAAATAGGAACAGCAAGGGATTAACAGATCCCCACAATCCCCCTCCAACTAAACAACTCCATTATTTAGTTTCATGTCTGAAGTTTGGACATCAGGAAAACTTGTTCATGACTCTAAGGACTGCTTGTGAAATCTGGGGATTGAAGTCTAATCTATTCTTCTGTCACTTCCAGTTGCTTACACGTTTCTTTGTGTTCTCTAATTTCAAATTTAAATTTCTGCAAAGCCTTTCCTGCCAACTAATGAAACAATCCATTGAAAAATTATCTTGCTGTTGGGCTTTAAATTTCCTTTAATTTATTTTTATTCTTCATTATTCACTACAGAGTAAAGGATTATCCCAGTATTTTACAGTCACTATCTAAAGTAGAGTGATTGGCCTGTCTCATGACATGCTATCAATCATCCAAATAGTCCAACTCTTCAGGTATTCTGTCTGAATGTGAAAATAATTAGTGCAAATAAAGTTATACAGGTTAAAGTTATATGGGGTGAATTCCAACTCCAGGTTTTATCTTTTCTTTTTAAGTTAGTGGCAATTTATTTCCGTTTAACTACGTAAAATATATTCTGGTGGACACTTTCAGTTAATGGCAATATTATACATATTTTTTTACTATGTTAACTCTTGTTATATTAAGATTAGACACCCTGTTCTTGTGCCTGGGAAGACATTTCTCAGATGACAGGATTACCTGATTTATCTCTGAAGTCTCTCCACTTTTAGCAGTCAGAGTCACTGAACTCATACAATCATAAATGAACTTTTCTGCACTGTTGTGGCTCTAACTGTACTGATCATTTTTGCTGCTGAATGGCTTCATCTTAGAAAGTCTTTCCTGGCTGTGATTATACAGTCTTTGGGTCAGTTCTCTTGCTCACTTTTCACTCAACGCATTGTGCTTGATCTCACAAGGTCCAAAATTTGTAATTTGAAGACAAAGAGGAAACAGAAATGAATTATGAGCTTCAGATGAGACAAAAAACCATTGAAGGAAACGTTGAAACCTTTATTTCTGTGTATATCTATGGGCATCCAAACTTCTCTGGACCCCCTGGGCCAGGGTATCACCATCCTTTGAATAAAGACTTTTGTATATAGAGGTTTGAAATGCACTTTATATAAGCTGAGAAAATACTTCCTTTCTTCCTTTCCCCTCTTTTGTCTAAAGCCTGTTGAATCTAGCAGCCTTTACAATTTTGCATAAAAGGGTTTGGTATTGTTGCTGCTTAAATAGGAACCATTTAATCATGGACTCTATTAGGAGACTAACTGGAACTTGCTATTCTTTAATTTACTTGCAGACTTTTTGCTCTTGCTAAGTGTTTTTGGTTTAGTGTTCTGGAACTAAATCATTAACAAATGTGCTCAGTAAGGCCTGGAGGAACAAATTACCTGTTGAGGTAATTTGAAAGCTATTTTTTAATACTTTTTATTTGTGTGGAGGAGGATGGACTAAGCTGGGGGTTTTAGGAGATTTACTTACTCCTGAAAGTGTCACTGTTTGACTGTGTGGTCTCAGACAAATTATTCGAGCCAACATTTTCTAATTTGCATGACTAAATCAAAGTATGTAAAAAGGGCTTTGTTGTTTCAGGATTTCAAACACTGCTGCTCTTACTTCAGTTAAAAAGTAATTAATCCTCAAAAAAATGTGTGACTTGCAGGAGAAGAGGCCAATGGTGTGAATTTTTTTGCCTCTGTGTGTGCCCATAGTATATAAAGTCAGGGCCCTACAAGCTGTAATTCTTTCCTAAAACCCTAAAACCTATAGGATATGTTACACTTTGCTAATAAACATGCCCAAGTTTAAAAATATTTTTATAATTTAAAATTCAATCTGGAATCCACCCAAACTTTTTCAGCTTTTTAAAACTGATGTAAAGCTGTTTTCTCCTGTTATTTTTCCTTGTTAGATGTAATTGAGTTTAGGATCCTTGGAGATGTTCTTACAGACCAAAAAGGAGGGTGGTTTCCCATGAGCACCTTACCCAGTAGTGCCAGAATTATAACTCTGTTTTGATTTCCATACCCATGGGATTTCAGACACAATAAACAAACATCTTAAAAGGTTTCTGTGCTAAAATTAAGGTGTGTTACAGATTCAGCTGGCAAATTTAAATGTACCCAGACTGCTTCCATCTCTTTCTTCCTGGTGTGTTCCACCTCTTCTGCTTGTTTTCCCAGATAACAGTGATTCCATTATTTAATGGTTTTCACAGCTCTGAATCCTTCAAAGACATATAGTAGATCATAATCTCTAAAGGGACAAAATGTGCTGCATTTCTATATGAAGAGTGAAATACACTTTAGGTACAGAAACTCATTAGACAGAGGTTTAGATTTAAGATTTAGATAGGAAAGACCAATCTGGCAGCACTGAGGGTTTTAGACTTATAACAAGAATGTCTTGGTGTTCTTATTTGTATTGCAGCCCCAAAAACAGTTTAAGGATTAGTTGGGTATATTGTTATAGGCTCATCTGAGTGAAAAGTAGAGGGACAGAAATAACAGGAGGTGTCTCAGAGTTCCAGGAAATAGCCTGAAGAGAGGCCTCTAGGGTTCTGGACCAGTGTATTTACTGTACAGTCATAAGCCCACTCATTAAAAGGCCATTAAGCAAATTAGAAAGTGGGTAACCACTCCTCACAGCCTGTTGTTTATTTGCAGGTCAATGTAGGCTAATAGAGCTTTTTGTTCTTCACAAACACTTCTCACGACATTAACAGATTTCAGTAAAAATCTACTTCATTTATTACCATTTCAGGCTCACTGGAAGAGATAAATAGGACGTTAAACATGTACAGAAGTTTAAATTAGCAAAATCCCATCTGTTCCCATCCTTCCTCTAGAAAAGCAGGAGCCTACAATCCATCAGTCTTGTGGCACCAGCCAAGCAATTAAGGCTGCTGACACAGTCCTTTCAGAGTGACACGTTGGAGCTGAATGCAAAGTGAGTTTTGGTGTGCAGTGCACGCTCTGGGGAGGGGGGATAAAATCACACAGGCTTTTTTCAGCCCTTTTCCACCTCAATAGAGCATTGAAATGGCAGTTGAGAGGCAAGGAAGATAGTTTGGCTCACCCCAAAAATCCAAAATTACCCAGTTTTACAGCTGAAGCCAACTCTGCTGCAATAATAATGACTTTCCTATGGAGACATAATTGTGGGGTAAAGTAGTTAATATTCCTGACATTACCAACCACACACCAAAATTATCATATGAATGAAACCCACGTGTCAGGTATCACATATGAAGGAGGATTCAGGACTGAAACAGCTGCAGGAATGGTTTTAAGATGGGCTCTGATAATGATTTACTGCAAACCCAGCAGTCCTCAGTGGGATTATGTGAGATTTGAGCATGCAGCAAAATCTCAAGAAAAATAAACCATGTCCACAGTATCAGATCCTTTGTTGGCTTAGTTTTTCTGACAGCTGGGAACTGGGATTAACAATCAGCACCTTTCCAGCACACGAGACAGTTTCAGGAGCTGAACTTGAACAGCTCAAGTGCTAATATATTTCATTTCAGTCAGGGAACAAGTAATGTCACTTAGAATTATGATTTCTCAATTTGGGAACCTCTATTTCACTTTCTATAGAAATTTTGATGTATTCAATTAAATAATCTTTTCCTAAGAACAGGATTATGGAATCCTAATGCAACTCTGTTAAGAAATAAATTATATCAGGATGACCTGATTTGCATAGATCTGATTTGATTTAGATATTTTAGTTCCTCCAACATTTTGAAGGAGGACTCGAAATCTAGCAGGTCACCTCTGTCAGAAATTTACTTGCATTCTCAAAGGATGAATTAAATTATAACTCTTTAGTTATTAGGAGAAAATAAGAGAAGATAACCTTGAGGTAGAACAGGTTTAAAGGCAGAAGAGGACTGGGAGAGATGGGCCTGGCGTAGCTCACTGTAAGTTTCATGGGGAACTGGAGTGACAGGACAAGGGAATGGCTACAAATTGAAAGTGAGTAGGTTTAGATTAGCTATTAGGAAGAAATTCTTCCCTGTGAGGGTGGTGAGGTCCTGGCACAGGTTGCCCAGAAAAGCTGTGGCTGCCCCATCCCTGGATGTACCTAAATTTGATGACGACACCTTCAATGTTTGAAATACCTGTAAAATTCTTATTATGTTTTTTTTCATAAAAAAATTTTTATAATAGCCCCATTGTAAAGGAAAGTCAGGGTCAATAGTCAGGGCTTTAGTAGTTATGAGTACCCCAATCTGTAGTTCTATAGTATTTTTCTCTTCTGAATTTGTTTTACAATTTCCTCAACGACACAGTCACGATGTTGGTTCACTCTCTCCAGTGCTTTCTAAAAAAAGGAAAGTTGCAAACAGATGAAGCTCTAACTGTTTCCAGATCTTTTATCCTGACTCACATGTGAAATGATAATTCTGCTGCTTGGATCTTTTCCCCTCCAGAATTCCCAACTATTTTACAGTCCAGCAAACAGGGAAACAATTCCTCTTTGTAACCCACCAATGGAAGGGTCAAAATCTCATTGAACACAACTTCTTCGGGGCACATTTGAATTACCATTCAACTGAATGATGGTTACAGCAATTATATAAGAGGAAGGTGGTGAGTAAATCAGGCTGTCTTGATACTTAAGACAGCTTCGGCTCCCTACAGAGGAAAGGGAATGGGAGAGAGCAAGTAGGCATTATATTAAAATAATTACAGAAGAATTGTAATTTTGTCAACTTCACCCCGAAGTAAATGATAGGAAAATAATCATCATTCTTATTAGGTGGCAGATTTAACTTCCTTGTTTCTCCTTCTTTGATAGATTGGAGAGAAAGTGACATCACTGTGGGAAGCAGGAGATACAAAAACTTCAGTCATGCCCTGACAGAAGATGTGACAATACCTCTGATGAAGGAGCAGGTGGAATCCATTTATTGAAACCTTTCTACATCTGAACAAATCACCCTAAGCTACATTTATTGCCTCTGAAGAGCTGGAGTTTAAATCAGTTGGGGAAGCACTGGCATCTGGCAATAATGCCTTAAGGTACCTGAGACCTCAGATTGATGAAACACCAGACCTTTAAGAGACCCAAGTTCTTTTGGACCACCAAACAGACTCCTAAAGGGCATCTCCAGCTGCACTGATGTTTTTGTTGCAAAAAAAGGCAACAGAATCAATAGACTTAATGTGTAATTCAAGCCTTCCTAACGTAGGAAGTGAATCAGAGGAATTGTTCTCCTGCCATTCTGTGGACCCAATGTCCTGCAGCTACAGCAGAATCTCAGATAACTTGATTCAGCATAGACACCTACACTGTAGGCATCTGAAAATAGTGTGGATGAATCCTGCTAGGATTGAATTCAGGCACTTTGAATATCTCCTGCTGAGCAATGGTGACAGGGGAACTCAGCTTAACACCACTGTCCTGGCTCTGGCATGCTGATATTGGGCTCCTTTGTTTTTGTTATTGCCTGTTATCCTTGGTGGATATCCTGTGATTAATATGGAAAAGTGTAACTGCTGCTGTGATTAACTTTTCCAATTCTAAGGTTTGGCTCAACAGTATCAGTTTTTCTGCCAGCCCCAAGCAAATATTAAAGATGTGCTGGAAATGATGACATACCCCATAAAATACTGAGCTTCTCTTTCATATAAACCACATCTGAATTGAAAATGTTGGTCTTCTTAGATAGACACTATATTTCTTCCTTCTGCCTTGCCACAAGCAGGCTCAGGGAGATAATGACCCTGGCCTTAGAATGCCACATTATTCACCTTGAACAGTAGCAAGTAATGCAGTTTCAGTTTGCTAACAGTCCTGCTTCCCAGGCCTAAATTACCTGGCAAACATAGATGGATGAGCAAATGGTCTTCAGCATGAATTGATTCTCCCTCCTGGAGCTTTGCATGTTTGTGTCTTTGTGTGTTTGAGTCTTCCTTCTTCCCAGTGATTGCTGAAAAAAACTCCTTTTTTCCTCCACACAATAGCACAGTTCTGCTGTGAACTGGAAGATGGATACCTAATCTAAGATGAATGCAATGCTAAAGGGAAAAACCTTCTGATTATTTTGTGGAAGAAGAGAGAAATGATTGAGACTGTCAGAGTCCCTCGTCTATTCCCCCGAGACCAGGTTAAAAATCCATACTCCTTTACATCATTTGAATGCATTTTTTTTCAAGATTTTTCTGGTATTCCTGCATGCCTACAAAACCCAGAGCAAGAACTAAAATAGTTACTAAATAGTGTTGAAGAGCAAGTTTGGAAGGGGATGCAAACTTAGGAATTTCAGAACTTGCAGGCACTGTTCATTCCTGTGGGTGAACCTCAAGCGCACAGATTATTCTATGAAAGAGGCAGAGCCTGAGGAAGTGTTGTTGTTGTTGTTATTGTTATTATTATTATTATTATTATTTTACTTTATTTCAAATTTTAAACTGTTCTTATCTCAACCCTTTACCTTTTTATGATTCTACCCATCCAACTGTGAGAGAAAAAGTGGGCAACTGGCTGCCTGGTACTTGTGGCTGGGGTTAAACCATGGCAGTCAACTTTTCATTTTTCTCCTTCTTAAGTGGAAATATGTAAAGAAGTATCTCCTATGATAGCACTTATTTTTGGCAGCTGGCCAGGCAGCTCTGAGACTGCAAGGCAAGGTCTCCATACCGTGAAAGCAGAACTCTGCATGCCAGTGCTGCCAATCCTCTTAAAAAAAAATCTTAATTCCTAGCAATTATGCCCAAGTTGTCACCCAGCTCACCCTTGGCAGTCATGACTTGCAGCATGAGTTAAATGCCCAGCCTACTCAGGGGTTGGTTTCACTGGTATAACTCAATGGACTTTTCATCACATTTATTGCAATCGTCTCCTTCGGATTTTGTCTAAAAATAACGAGAGCCAAATTGAAAATACGAGAGCCGTGGTTATCAGAACATCCTTCTTATCTCAGAGCTCTGGGATCAGTTATAAGACTACAAAATCTGATGTGTGCTGAAAACTCAGTCCATTAATTTATAACTGGGGTATCCATATAAATCCCCTGTTCCAATTATGTTCAGATAAACAGCTTGAGGCTGCATTATTTTAGTTTTAAAGACATGGCTTTGCTGTTCAAACACAACCAGCAAAACCAGTCCTTGCTGCTTAATTTTCCTCCTTTAACTGCCAGGAATGTTTTAGTGGGGGTCCTGTTTTGATTACACTGACTGTTAGTCAGGGGCAGAGGGAAATGTTGGTTCATACCTGTTTAGCACCACCAGCAGATTGAAACCCACATATTTTTCTCCAGAATTTCAGCATGGGAAAGTTTGATGTCTAAAAATTTTTTTTTAAACTGTAGATGTTTCCACAGTATTATCAGTCATATTTCATTAGTGTGAAGTATATTTTGTTCAATACTTTCTGTACAACAGAAAGGACTCCATGCAATGGCAATGTTAAGATACTCATTTAGAGGCAAATTTAAAGCAGTGTTTTCTTTATTAAAAGGGAAACATTTTGACTTTGTCAGAACTATAAGATGAAGTGATGATGGTTCATTTTATCATTTTCATGTTAAAAATCCCACAGAAGTAGGGCACTTTTCTTTGAAGTGTTTAGATTAAATTGCACTTTCTGCTGAAAAATTGCCTTGTCAATTTTACTCGTGGCTGGTTTTCCTTTTCATCTTTTCCTTCTCCTTTTCATCTTTTAGTCCTATGTATGTAAGGTTGCCAAGCCATCCTTTCGACTTAGAACTATCCAGTTTTGGGGTATGGATTTCAGGGGAGAAGAGGAATAGTTTCTAGTGCTGTTACTGATATAGCAGCACATTGCATGATGTAAGCAAAGATTTGCACTGTGCCCATCCCCATTGAATTTTATCAAATTCAGGACAGATAGACAAACTCTGATTCTTGTTTTATAGTGCCCTGATATGGACCTGGAGCTCAATCTCAAAATAAGAATCATAGAATATTTTGCGTTGGAAGGGACCTTAAAGATCATCTCGTTCTATCTCCTGTCATGGGCAGGGACACCTTCCACTATCCCAGGTTGCTCCAAGCCCCATCCAGCCTGGCCTTGAACACTTCCAGGGATGGGGCAGCCACAGCTTCTCTGGGCAGCTTGTGCCAGGGTCTCACCACCCTCCCAGGGAAGAATTTCTTCCTAATATCCAGCAGAACCTGCCCTCTTTCAAACCAGTGTAATCTGTAAGTAACATTGTTTATACCCACTTCAGCCATATTTGCAATATGGGCCAATTTCAGACAAATTTTACAGAGAGGCAGAAGTCACAAACATTATATTCTTAAAAATTTTGTGGAAATAGCCTAATGAAGGAGAGAGAAGTGTTAATGTCCCTGCTCAGAGAGAAATTGCTCCATTAACTGATTGCTTTGCAGACACCAAGGAATCCCTTCAGGATCCATAAGTCCAGGAGAAACCTTTGGCACTTAGGTATTTTATGAACTATTTACCAAAAAAGCATAAGACAAAACAGTTCCCCAGATGCTTCTATTTATACAGCAGACAGGCTGGCTAACCCTCAGTGTCAGGAATCTCATATTTGCATTTCCACAGTTGCCTAAGAATATAATTAATATTGAGCTATAAAGTTAAACAATAATGTACGCCTAAAATTGCCTGGAAAATTAAGGTATTGCAAACAACATTCACAAGTCCATTGTGGAAAGCTAGAGAAGCCTCAGGGGTGTCAATTAATCTTCAGGATCTTTCCAATATTTACAACCTTCCACATTCACCAGGATGCCAGTTCATCTAGTGGGATCTTGCCATGAGCAGCACCTCTCTGTGCATGGAAAACCTGCAGCGCCCTCACTCTGATGGGCTAAAGGTGCATAATTTAGCAGATCAATATTACTTTGTTTGCCCAGGCAAACTGTGTGAACTATGCTGACTAAAATTCTCACTGATATGCCAGGATAAGACTATGGCATTGCAAGAATAACATAAAATTACAGAATGGTTTGGGGTAGGAAGAGACTTTTGAAGATTTTCTTGTCCAACCCCATGAGATGAATAATAGAATCATAGAATATCCTGAGTTGGAAGGGACCCACATGGACTATTGAGTCCAAATCCTGCCCCTGCACAGGACACCCCAAAAATCCCACCATGTGCCTGAAGGTGTTGTCCAAAGGCTTCTGATAGGAACCATAGGAAAATGAAGGTAGATGGGCAAAGATTGCTGAAGGTTAGAAATATTTAACTATTGGAGCTGATGTATTGGTTCACAAAAGGTAGGCTATAGAGCTCAACAGATCATTTCCTGGAATATTCTGAGATTGCAGAGGGATGGAACCAAGACAAAAGAGTGGGTGGGAAAGCATGATAGAAAGTCCTAATTTTAAACCCATTTTGTGCACAGCACTGTACAAACACCCATAGGAAATCCCAGTGCAGATTTTGCAATGGCAAAACTCATCAGGCATTTCTGCATGCATTTGGACATAGCTCCTCTTCTTTTCTCTGCAAGTTTCTACCTCACTTTGCCATAAATTCATAAGTGATCAGGCAGCAGATCTGAAAGAAATGAAAGAAGTTCATGCAGTTTTACATAAAATGAATAATTTACATAGTTTTACAAGAGATGCGTGATTCAATCCTAGAATTCATCATCAGAGGCTGTTATGTAAGGGAGACATATACAGAGACCCAGAAAGGGTTAGGACCAATACACAAAGAAAAGGTGATTCAGGAGTTGTGAAGTCTGGTGACTCAGATTCAATCAGCTTCTTGAGCAGGTGTAAGTCTCTGATTTATACAGAGGGTAACATTAATGTATACTTGCCTTGTTTCTGATGCTATTTCCTTCAACATCCATTACATTCTCCTCTCAGAGACTGAATGTTGGGCAAGAGGGACTGCTGCCTGATCCAGATGAGCAGCTCTCACACAGTTTTATTTGCAAATATAATCCTTGGAATTAAGAGAAAGAAGCAGTTTTATGAACAGAGGCAGCATGGCAACACTAGGAGCAATTGTGAAATTTTTTCCACTAAAAAGCTGAAAATTAAGAGCTCTGTTGTTTGCTTTCTAGCAGCTAAATGTTCACATTTCAGTTGGAAGCTAATTAAAGACAAAAAAAAAAAAAAATTGCTGATGAAACAGTTGTTTTCCAAAAAAACACACATTGTCCAAAAAGAAATAGCTTTTTCTTGCGTAAAATAGGAAAACCGAAACCAAATCAAACCAAAAGAACTACCACACACATCTTTTTCATTTAAATACCCTAATGAAATAATGACAAATTTACACTTCACACCCCTCTCTAGATGAATGTTGAGAAAATATGCAAAAATTAAAAAATCACTTTTTCCAGGCAACAGGGAGCTGATGAGAGACTGCCAAAATGGCTTCACAAAGGACAGATTGTGCTTGACTAATCTGGTTGCCTTTATTAATGGAATGACTGGAGGATAAGGGAAGAACAACTGATTTAATCTACCTCAGCTACTGTCAGGCCTTTGCCACAGTCAAACACAGCTTCCTTGTCATTGAACTGGAGAGATTTGATTTTGGTGGATGGACTATTCGAGGGGTAAGGAATTGCCTGGCTGACTGCATCCAGCTGGAATAGGTGTCCTATGAAGGAAAGTTGAGAGAGTAGGTCTTGTAGCCTAGAGAAGAAAAGGCTTCAGGGAGACCTTATTTTACAGAATCATGGAATCATAGAGTCATAGAATCATGAAATCATAGAGTCATAGAATATGCTGAGTTGGAAGGGACCCATAAGGATCAGCAAGTCCATTTCCTGACCCGGCGCAGGACATTCCAATAATCCTGCCATGTGCTCGAATGCATTTTCCAAAACTTGTTGAGTTCTGTCAGGCTTGCTGCTGTGACCGCTTTGCTGGACGCTGTTCCAATGCCCAACCACCCTCTGGGGGAAGAAGCTTTCCCTGATATCCAACCTAAACCTCCCCTACACAACTTCAGGCCATTCCCTCAGGTCCTGTCACTGGTCACCACAGAGCAGAGATCATTGCCTGCCCCTTCTCTTCTCCTCATGAGAGAGTTGTAACTGCAATGAGGTCTTCCCTCAGTCTCCTCCAGGGTGAGCAGACCAAGTGACCTCAGCTGCTCCTCACATGGCTTCACCTCCAGACCCTTGACCATCCTCGTGGCTTCCTTTGGATGCTCTCTAAGAGTTTTATATCTTTCTTACATTGGGGTGCCCCAAACCTCACACAATATTCAAGGTGAGGCTGCCCCAGTGCAGAGCAGAGTGGGACAATCCCCTCTCTTGCCCAGCTGGTGAGGCTGTGCCTGATGGCCCCAGGACAGGGTTGGCCCTCCTGGCTGCCAGGCCACTGCTGACTCATGTTTGACTTGCCATCGACCAAGACCATTTTCAGTGGTCTTTGGGATGTCTCAGGGCTCTCATTTGGCTTCTAAATGGCACCTACTGCCTCTGTAAGAGAGCCACTGATCACCTCAGCTACTCTTATAAAATTTTCTGTATGAGTATTTATATGGAGTTTCTCCAATAAAAAGGAATTGATGTTATTTGGGGTGCAGGGAAGGTGTATTGGTTTTCCACAGTAGATGTTTTAACTGGAAACACCAGTGACCTTGATAGAAAGTCAGCAATTTTTATTTTCTAGGTGGCTGGAAGAAAACAATTAAAAGATAATAATCTTTTAAAAGTTTTTTAAACTCTTTAAAACTTTTCAAAAGTCAGGAGCCCAAAGAAGCCGTCCTAGGAGTTATTCAAGCTCAGATGCCAAAGGCATCCATTTCAATGAAGTCAATCTCATGGTTTAAGAATTTGCTCAGGACTTTGTACTTAATGCTGTATGAGCAAAGAAGCAGAAGAAGCAAAGGCTGTGCTGGACTCCTGCTGAGATGGAGTTTTACAGTGAACAGAAGATGGGTAAAATTAATAGATAGCACTGAGTGGCTAAAATGACTTGGTGAAGTAGCATAGCTATGGGATCTCAGGGGCCACACCAGGTAGGAGCATCCAAACACCCAGCTTGATAATTGTGTCCTAAATTTTTGCATGTTTTGCATGATCACAATCGAGATAATGCTGCAATGACAACAGCAGAAAATATTTTTTTAGTCTCTTATCATATAGTTTCTCTGTCTGGTCCTCACTCTTTCTACACTGATATTCAGCTTTAATCTGTCCAGGATTTAACATGCCTCAACATCCAAATTCCTGGAAAATATTTTTCAAAGCGAGGCAATTTTCACTTCTCAAAGCCTGCTGAATTCTGAGGCTGTACCTCTCTGCAGAATGCCAGGCTCACTCCAAGATGAATCAATGTTATTCCTAGACACAGACAAACATGGAAAACATGCACAAACAGGCTGTGCCTAGAGCAGCGAAGCTGTTGAAGCTCGTTTTCTACTTGATTTGGGTACTAAATTCTTGGTTATGTCATAAAGCATAAGGACTGATTAAGTCTTTTTCTGATGTTTGGGAGTTTTACAAAGCCCGTTCCCTGGATGGATTCTCTAATTAAGAATGAAAAGATATTGCATCTTTCTCTGAACAGGGGCATTGATAGGCTCTCTCTTCTCTCCTGTCACCTTGTCCTGTGATTTTTGAATCTCTGTCATTTTGGGTCCTCTGTCAAATATGTCTGGCCAAATTTGTTAATTGTGGACATAAATTGGTCAAGAAGACTAAAAGAGAAGAATTAAGCCTACTTTTCTAGATTTATTTTTGGAATTTCCTGATTTGTGGAGGTCTAACTTTGAAAAAAAATATTTCTTCATGGAGTAGATACATGAGCTGATGCATGAAATCCAGGAAGAGTCAGATATGGAAGAGGAAAGCTGATGGAGCTGGATTCCTTAGGTGATAAATTCACATTGTTCCATTAAAATAAATAGTCTGGGAGACTCTAGCTGTGAAACCTTAATATAACTACTAACTCCCACATGCCCAACCATCTGACAAAACGAAGGAACAATCTTTCTTTAAGATTTGGGTGCATTCCCAGCACACTTTAGGAAATAGAGTAAGATGTCTAAGTTGGTTGCGATTTCTGTCAGGCATCTCCAGAGAATATTTTAGATCAGCTGCACTAAAACACCTGCTGGAAGTACTTGTCTTTTTCCTCTGAGTATTTGGGAAACCTAGGTAACTAACTTAGGCTAGGCACATCAAAATTAGTTATCCCAAGTTAGGTGAGAGAACTCTCTCTTAAAGCAGTCACTGTTTTATAACAATCCACCTTAGTATGCACAGGAACATGGATACTTCAGGGCAAGAAATTCAATACAGGTGCTAAGAACAACAATTTATCAGCCTGTTATCTGTGACTTAGAAGGAGTGAACGTTGCTATTTGTGTCTGAGTTCCCCTGAAGAAAAAATTTTATAAGCAATTTATTTTGTACAGGGAGAAGTGGTGTCCTGGCACAGCTTGAGGGGATGACAAGGATCGTAATATATAAATAATACATTCTATAAAGATGAAATATTTAGAGGGATTAAAAATGCAATAAAAGTCCAGAAATAGCCATTTTTCGGGCATGAGAAGGGAATTTTGCATTCACCTTTTTTATATACACAGATTAAATGTGAAGCCTGATTCACCACCCAGTTACTGAGGTTTTAGTCTCCTGTTTAGTGGAGTCCTTTAGCACATGGTGAAGTTAAGAATGTATGTGACACCACTGATGGAAAGAGGCTCTTGTCTTTTTACTGAATCTGACCTTGCAGTAAGACAGGTCTAAAAGGCTGTTCAAGATGTCCTGTAGTCCAGTCATGTGGTTCAGCCTGTGGATTGTGGCTTCTGAGAATTTTTTTATTAGAAGGTGATTTGAAAAACAAACACAAGTAGTTTAAACACTAATGCAGACCCTCATGTGTGCAAGGAAACAGGATAACAGACTGAAGGAAAAGGGTTTAAAAGCAATGAATGAACTTTCAGTAATAAACACGTCCTTAATTGAGTGGATTAATAAAACACTTTGGCAACACAGCATAAAGCAAATTCTCTTTTGCTCCCCAGAAAAGATAATCCTCCAAAGGCTTCACTGAACTGTTCCACCTCTTAAAATGATCTCATAACTAACTTTTATGTAGATGGCCAGTCTATTAAAATCACCAGTGATCAAGATTCAACCACCTTATAGACAGCATTCCCTGGTACTTAACCGTCCTTAAAACCTCTAAGATTTCATTAAGTAGACCTACGTTTTTGTAATCACATATTTTCTTTTGATTCTCCTGATTTCTAGCAAAACCAGTACCATCTCTTTCACTGTTCCCTTAAAGGCTGTGTGTTGTAGACCTCTGGTCAATCCTAGTGTTGCTTCCTGGTCCTTCTCCAGTTGATTTACACACTTATTGGATTTCAGTGCCCAGAAATGAATGCAGATGTTCACCTGACAGGTTTCCAGTGCTAAGGGGAATGGAAGGACCAGCTCTGATGCCCTCCCTTCCTTGTGACAGCCTGACACTGATTCCTGTTAAGCCTTTGATCCACTCTAATCACCCAATCCTTTGCTGACAAACTGCTGCCCAAAGTGTCACTTCTTTACTTATATCTCCTAAATTCCAAAATGGAAATTATTCACTCTGTCACCATCATCTTGACAGTAGACAGAATCCAACATCTGGTATAACAAGCTTCTTGTCTCAGTGGTCATCCAGGAAATACCTACCCATCTTAAAGGCCAATGTTATTCCTTCCTACACCAGGTAACTCAAGTGGGAAGGTTGATTCAGTTCCTGGAGGAGTCAGTGTTCATCAGTTTCAAGGGATACAGATGATCAAATGAGACCAAAGACTTCACCTTTTGGTGATTCACACAAGGTCAGAGTTAAGTCCAAACTCAGTTGTGTTGTTTTGTTCTTGTCTTATTGAAGCGTGTTCTTTCTTTCTTTCTTGTTCTGGTTCACGTAAGGTGATTTGGAATTCTAATGTTGGTCTCCAAAGTATTTCCACCCTGATCTTAGGAAACATGATCCATTTTTAACCAGCCAACAGAAGAAATGCACGAAGTTACTGACAGACCCAGCAGATCACACTTTCATTTCGATAAAGAATCACTGCTGCCTCTTTCCACTCTGAAGCAGTTTCATCAGGGGTTCTGAAGGGAGGGGAACATTTCTCTGAGCTGATCAGACAAGAAATAAAAGTTGAATGCCCAGGATACACCCTAGAAATGCCTTTGCTCTCTCACCTCTCTGTCTCCTTGCAGCTGACTCCTGTGGCACAGGGGAGGGTACATATCATAAACACAGTGCCCTGGATTTAAGCATTCCATAAACAATGATATTCCTTTAGAAGGGAAAATAATAGCCTTGGCACTGTCAAACATATGTATTTTAAACCAGTCATATAGAAATAAATCTCATTTTATCAGTACTGGAGTCTTCTCCTGTGGTACTTAATCATGGCCCCCATGGCAGCTCTGCCAGTGAAGGGCTGCAGAGCTGGGCCCAGAGATGGCAGTCACAGGTTGGTGCTGTTCTATTATTCATTTTTAGGCAGTCAGTAAATTACAGAGGAGAGATAGGAGCCCCATTTTATAAGGCAATAACAGCCTGGGTTTTAGCAGAGAACAAGTCATTTTGTCTGGATTTCAGGCAATAAATCAAGGCCCAGTTGTTCAGCTATTATTTATAATATTTTATGGATATTGCCAAATAATTCAAAACTGTGATTAATGCAACCCACTCCAGAAGTTCCACATTGTGCCAAAGCAAATTTTCAAGGGTCTGTTTGAGTAGGGAAAGATGACATAGGAGAGATATCTGTGCCCTCTTCCTTCTTCCTAGGGTAATAGATCAATCTTAAACATCCAAGTTTCCTTGCATATTTCTTCTTCTGAGGGTACTGCACCCAACAGCGCTGAAAAGATGAGAATTCTCATGAAGACACGGTCAGGACCCGACTGAACTTGTGGCTTTAAGGACTTAATTTTGTCTGATTGCTCTGAGGGGACTACTCATCCTGTTGCTTTCAGTGGCACATAAGAAGTCTGTGTGTTTTCCTCAGACATCCCCAAATATATTTGCAAGTGTCATAATTCCAGCTATTCTCTTCCAGCAGAACTTGCAGTTGTGGAGAGTAGTGCAAAATTTACTCCAAAGTCCAAACACACACATGCACAGAGTGATAAAAAGGTTGTAGAAATCGTGGGCAATCAGTCTTGCTCCAGATGACAGCAATACCTGGCTGAGAAAATCCATGGATGATGGAAGAACAACCCTGTATTTACTGCTTGAAACTTGCAGGTCTAGGATAAATTTTAGCAAACTGGTACCTGGTCTTTCTTCTGTCAAAATGTTCAGAAATTTCTGCTTGGATATATTTTATACTCAGTACCCATTTGACCACTGAATTAATTTTTTTTTTTTCACTTCCCAGTTCACCTCAAAATTTCTTCAGTGCTCAGATATGCACAGATTTTTATCTGCAGGAAATATAACTTTAAAGACACTTTCCAAAGCTATCACATTTACCTTTTTTTAAGTGAATACTTCTAATAGGGAGTGCTTTCAGGATTAAGGCTTGTGCATTGACTGAAAATGCAATAATTACAGTCAGTCAGTAATTCCTTTCCCTTCTCTCTGTTTTTCCTCCCTCCTTGTTCATAAATCAGAATAGACAATTTCTTGAATTAAATATTTCCCATGTAAAAGAATCATTCTATTAATTTAGTGTTTTTATGGTCCCTCCATGGTGCTGGAAAAGTGGAGGAGAACCCAAATGGAAAAATGAGGAGGTCAAGCATATCCTGATGCATAAGTCTATCTCATTATCAGGAAGTATCAGTTCAAATATGCAACTTGAACAATTTGAAAATTTTCCCATTATTTTTCTTCCTGTTTTGGTGAATTTCTGAACAAAGCAGTCTCAATGCACTGTTCTGCAGCAGGGACTGTGATCCCTCCTTGGCCACTGCAGGATGAAGTAAACAGCTGGATAACAAGGGATGATTTTCCTCTTGTACTTTGGAACATCCTGGAGAATAAACTGGCAGGATAGAAGGTTCCCAGAGAGGCTCCAGAAAATCGTGGTTTCTGAGGCATTGCAGTCACTTCATTACTTAAGGTGAATATATAAACAAGACATTCCTGCTTCAGGTACATGAAGTAGTTTTATTCAGAAACTTTGCCACAATTAATCAGAACTAGATCAAGTATGTCTCACATGACACATCCTCAATTCAGTTTCTGAAATATTATAGAAGGGGGTTAAAAACATAGGATTTTTCTTTGTGAGCTATAGATATGTGTATATATTTTAGACGTTTTATAATTATATATATATAGTATAAAAAGTCTATGCATTACATATAAATATACATACACATTAAATAACATTGTTATGGTCTAAATTGATATGTGATATAATTATATATAATATACAATCATATTTTATTTAAGAGTATTTATAGATATATATTTTTAAAGAATCATAGCATATTTTTATTAGTTTATTGCCTATCAGTATCTGAAACTTTTCCCTCAGAGCACTTTATGGTTTTGTTTATTTAGGTAGATATGAAAATAAATATTATTAATCCTGATCTTAACTTCCAGCGTGTATTTTTCCTCTAAACAGGCTAAAAACAATCATCAGTGCAGGGAAGCCTAGTGCACCAATCCTGCAAAGAGAATCAAAGCCTTTAGCAAGAGTAATTAAAGTTGTTCCATTTTCCCAGCTAATGGCTTAATTGGCCTGGAACATGTGATGCTTACAGGAAAAAATCATCATTCTTACAACTGACTTTTCCATCCAACTCCTTCTGTCTTTTTGTCTGCTCTCTTGGGCCCAGAAGTGGAAGTTACTTCTTTTTGTCTTACAGAAATCTATGCCACATTTAGGCAACAACTGTGAATTCTGTTACTGTTGCAACTGTGTGCATGTTATTAGGATTGCAGCATTCCTAAAATTACAGATATGAAATGAAATCACGGATCTACCTTTACTAACAGCATAGAAGAATTCTGCTGTGAGAAGGGATTGGCATTTGCTCCTTCTAATTTCATATACGTGGGGTACATGGTTTCTTTTGAGCAAGTTTGAGCTCTAGTAGCAGGAGTTTGCCTCTTTGCCCTCCTCTGAACACCTAAACTACCCGTAGATAACAAGATAATTGTCCCTGAAAAAACAATTTTTCAGCATGGATACTTTAATCAACTCCCAAGAAAGTTTAGGCATGCAAATCAATCCTTTCCTCAATTTTTAAATTTTCTTCATTTTCTATCTTCTTTTTTATTTGCTTTTACCATCTATTCAGTTAAAATAGTAAGCAAATAACAGAGATATGAAATTTTCTGATAGAACAATTTTCCATTTGAAAATGACAATACAACAGAATATATATGGAGCTGTAAGCACTACAGCAATTTTTTAGAGGTTATTACCTACACACTTTATAACAGGATTGTTGCTTTGACTATAATAGAGGTGCCTTGGACCCTGACCTAATATTAACCAGCCAACCCTGCTTTTCCTTGTGGATTGGAGCAGATGACCTCATGAGATTTCTGTGACCTGAGTTAATATAGATACATCCAAGTTTTATGCTACTACAATAAGAAAGCAGTTAAAATATTGGAATCGTTTTCTCTGGAGTCATAAGGTTTTGATTTTTCAACAGATTACTTGCTTGAAACTAAATTTGAAAACACCTTAATCCTTGTGGTACTCAAAATCCATATTGAATAGGTTTCATAGACAAACCTATTACTCTTTTATTCTTTCTGTGTATTATTCCTGGCATAAATAGACAGGTGTAATTTAGCATTAAAGGATTTAGCATGTGGTTTATCATGACCTTTGAGTACATTCACAAGGAGAAAACACATAATGTTAGACTACACTTTAACATAATAGAAAGCAGCAAAAGTCAGTGCACTAAATGGACACCAACAACAAGAAAATTGAAGCTGTGCCAGGTAAATGGAACCAAAATGTATGATACTGGTATTCAACAATATTCATAAGTATAATTTCCACGGGCTGTGGATTTCAGCACCATTCTGTGCCCTTAAACACAGATTGTATGTCTTTCTGCTAAAAATATATCTTCCACCTTAAACCCGTACTGGTGGGTTATACTCAAGAACTATAATATTTTATTTTTTTATGTATAGTATTTTTTGCTATACGATGTACCAGAGTGTGGCTACTTATGATTATGGTCTCTGTTACCTCAACAAAGTGCTCTCTCCTTGAAACATAAATACCTACTTGCTCAAATACATGGCGACCATTCATCTACCTGAAAAAAGTTCATGCAAAAAGAAGAAAACTTCAGGTTTTTTGAGCCATTTCTCCCACAACCACTTCCCTCTTTTTATAGCCTTTCTTCTGCTCCAAGTTATTATTATTCTCACACCATCCTGTATTTCACACCACAACATGTTTATTGGCAGCAATGTGCGATGTCCCAGGCAGCACAGGAATCCACAATTTACTGACTCTCTTTCCCTCCAGTGAGCATTAAAAGATGTTCCAGTTGATCTCACGATCCTCCTTGGTGGCCTTTGGGCTCACCTAAGTGGCAGCTTGTCCTGTTGGTCACCTGAGGTTCAGGCTAAAGCGCTGAATCGAACTTGTCCAAAACTCATAACTCTTTGTGCTTGTCTGATACTTTTAATTTATGTGTGCTCTGCACGGGTTGTGTCTACACTTAGGAAGAACTCTGACTTTAATCCTGAGTAACATCCTTGAACTATCAGGTTGGTTGCTTATTTATATAAATTCTCAGGCAGCCCCTGCAGTCAAAATCAGCCGGGGACTCTGATGATGCTTTCAACCTTCTCATTTTGCAAATGGTTTTCCCCAGGACCACTTGGT
The DNA here is from genome assembly GCF_009650955.1 of Corvus moneduloides. Lineage (NCBI taxonomy): Eukaryota > Metazoa > Chordata > Aves > Passeriformes > Corvidae > Corvus > Corvus moneduloides. The sequence continues at coordinate 163,240,307 of NC_045476.1, forward strand.
GGAAATAGTTTCAGAAAGGCTGGTGTGTCTTGGGTAATTTAAGGACTGGTGAGCCTTTCTCAGTGATAGGGAAATATAAATACATTTCCTGTCCCCTCAGAAGCTGTGTCACTGCCCCAGTCAAGGCCAGAATTCAGTCCAGGTGACCAGGCAATGACTGTATGCTCAGGGCAGAGCTGAAGAGTCTCCTGGACGCTCTTGGCTCTATCATAACTTATCACAAAAGAACCGTGAAGGTGGTTAGAGGGAGGGAACACTTCTCCTATGAGGAAAGGCTGAGAGAATTGGGATTGACCATCCTGGAGAAGAAAAGTGTTCAAGACCAGGTTGGGTGGGGCTTCGAGCAACCTGGTCTAGTGAAAGGTGTTCCTGCCCATGGCAAAGGGTGAAATGAGATGACCTTTTAAGTCCCTTCCAACCCAAAGCATTCTATGATTCTATGGTTTTATGATTCTATGCTTCCATGATTCTATGATTCCATGAATCCACATCCTTGAGGGCAAGATTGGAAACTCAACATGGCAGCACAGGACATTGATGTAGTTTACAGGGCAAAAAAATTCCTCCAACCAAATGCAGGCATCCCTGTGAGAGAAAGTAAATTGCACCTACAATTTAATGGTTTCATGACTCTCTCTCCCTTTACTATAACAAGGAGCAGATAGAAACTTGTTTAAAAGATAATGCCCAACAGAGAAAACACCCATGTTAAACCCTACCTTCGAGCTCTCTTTGCAGTCAGTGAGGAGAGACCGACACCTTGCCTGAGACTGGAACACGCTGCCATCTGGAAGTGTTCATCTTTATCTGCATTGCCTGCAGATAGAGCCTAGAAACATTCTTAGACTTAATCCACAATTCTAAATGTATACAAGTTAGACTTCACCAGCAAAAATACACTTTTTTAGTATCAGCTCTCCCATTCTGAATCTATTAGAAGGGTCCATGTCCTTAGGGCGGATCAAGTCATAGTAACGATATTAATGCACTTCATCAGACAACTGAATTTTAACAGGGTAAATGTACATGTAATTCAAGAAGATATTTAATGTTTTTCTTCCCTATATAAATGTCCTTAAAACTTAGTCATATTTCCTTGCATCATTTACATGGAGAACATTAGAGATGTGTATTAAAAGTGTCAAAATCCAGTTCTGATCAAAGGGATATCACTTGAGATAGAGGGATTTTCCAAAGAATTTAATCCTGAAAAGTTTGTGCAAATTATGAATATTGGTTGCCATAGCTGTTAGGTGTTGGGGTGATTTTAGAGGTTTGTGTATACAGCTGAACTATCCTGTCCAAAGAGTAGGAAAACATGGTCTCAGGAAAAGTGGAATAGGAATATGTTGAATGGTTTAAAATGGGTTCCTTGTATCTGTTATGCTGACAAATATTTATCCTTAAGCACAGGACTGTGAAGAAGTAATGAAAAACCAACCAAAGAAAATGACAACACCTGTCTTGGAGAAACTTCCACCTGCCCTTTCTTCTATTTCATGCTGCCTTCATCATGAGTGCCTTCCCTGGTAAAATAATATTACTTTTTTTTTTGCGTTCATGGTGTTGTCTAGCCTAAATTTGATTTTTTGGTAGTATTCCCCCAAAAAGTGGGATTTTCAGCTATTTTTCAGTTCTATTCACCTGGAACTTAGACTACATATTTCACAAAGCTTACAAAGAAAGAGTCCCTGGAAGTTTAAGAATCACTATCAACTCATGCAAAGTGTCCAAGGCCAGGTTGGATGGGTTGGAGCAACCTGGGATAGTGGAAGGTGTCTCTGCCCATGGCAGGGGGTTGGAATGAGATGATCTTTAAGGTCCCTTTCAACCTAAATTATTCTATGATTTTATGATGATTGTATGAATTCATCTTCATTCTTTATATCTCTGACAGTAAAATGTTTGTACTCTGTTTACATGTACTGCTATAAAATTATATATATATACATGAAGTAAGAGTATCCCATATTTTTCTTAAATTTTGATAAGCAGATTACATTGACAGTACCTCATACAATGAAATTCACAGCTCAGATATGCATTGAATAAAAAATGTACTTGATCAGTTCTAAATTTTATAGCTTTCAGTCTTCTGAAAATTTTCCTGTCACATATGGTGAAGTAGGAAAAATAAACTACCACTGTCTGCCTTCTGTATAATGTTCACAAGCATATTCCATCACTTTTCCCTCTCATATTTGTCATCTTTTAGAGTAAAATCAGGATTAGAACATGCTTTTCAGTCTTCCATGTGAATTCTGGTCTGCTCTTGCTCTTCTTTATCCACTGATCTCTGTATCATAAATATGTCTGTTCCAGAGTGGAGCTGCTGATTGCACTGCTCTCTTGTGCTTGAATGGAATTTACATCTCTTCCCCTCACTCAAATGGAAGGGAGGGAAATACAAAGGGAAGTCCCATCTCCTTCTTAATGGTCACTGTATCAAAATATTTTTGCATCACTTCATTATCTAAACACCCTCCTCTCTTTCTTAAGTACATTTTTTTTATTTTCCCAGCATTTGGCACTGATACAAAAAAACTTAGGCTGTGCATTATCAGTCAAAGAGTGTTTTTTTTGGGTTGTAGTGATCTGCATTCATCCAGTTAAAGAACTCTGATGTCAAAAGACAAAGGGCAAAAAGAAGCATGATCATAATCCAGTTTAGATGACATGATTCAGACCAGTTAAACTTGGAATCTGAAAGCTGGAGATGTAATGTTGCACCATAAGATGCTGGTGGGGAACTGCCCTTTACTATGCACTATGAGGAAGGAAAGGTTGAATTATTTGTCAAATTTAAATGCGGGAAACATTTTCCTGTGGAGAACATGATAGAAATCATGGATTAATTTCCCTGTAGTTTCACAGAGATCTGAGTACACATCCTTTCAGTAACATGTAGATTTAATCCATAATTTCTATTTTCTGCAACCTCCTCTGCAGGCACTGGATGGCTCCTGTAACACACCAACTTCTCCCTTCTGGTTTTGGTTTGGTAGAAGAAAGAAGGAAAAAAGTCTAGTCCAACTCAGCTTTTTCAAGATGAAGGGCCTTGCATTATCTCCAATCTAAACAAACAAGGGAGGATAAATTATCTATTTTCCTGTAAACTTCATATTTTATAGCCTCTGAAATATAAAGAGAGGAGCTCTTATTGTTGTTGTGAGATACTGCTTGATTTGTGGCCACAGATGTTTATGAATTAAGGGATTGTGAAAAACTGTGAAGTTTCTGTTTTTCCTTTGTCTAGAAGAGCTCCTTCCTTGGCTAGGAAACAATATTCTCAGCTCATCAAACACAGAAAACAAACATTAGCTTATAGCTTCCTAATTTCCTCATCGATAAAGAGAAGATTTATAAGCATTAGTTTACTCTTTTTATGTCTGTTTTCTGGGTCTGTTCCCATTGTACAGGAAAAAAGATGGAAACAATTTGTCTGATAAAGAACAGATCTGTAAGAGGTATGGAACCCATTTGTGTCTTGTTCCACAGCATGTTCTCAGGAAAGCCAGATGTCCCCATGTATTGCAGCAGTTTTTGTCTGCAGCTTCACTATTCCACTCTCACCTAAAGTAAATTATTTCAGGGACAGCTGTGCACAAGGGACACAGCTACATTTCAGGGAGGTGTGAACTAATTCAGATTTGGGTAACTTTCACAACTGCATAGCAGAAAAATCTTCATTGCTTTTGAAGTGGCTGGGATTGATATTCTCCACTGTAGTAAGCCAGGTTTGCAAGGTCAGATTGATTTTAAGGCCAGGTTTGATGGGGCTTGGAGCAACCTGGTCTAGTGGAAGGTGTCCCTGCCCATGGCAGGGGGTTGGAACAAGAAGGGCTTTCAGGTCCCTTCCAACCCAAACCATTCTATGAATCATTCTATGATTCATCCTGTGATTTTAGTATTCCACCAGCTGATATCTAGATCAAAAAATGCCCAGAGGAAAAAAAAAGGTCGGAGTACAGCAGAGCATTAAATTCTTCCAAGAATGCCCACAAGATTCACATGTGCTCCTTTGTCTGCACATGTAGCACATTCACTTTTCCAAATCATTGTCCTTCTACACACAGGCTTTGGACTACATTTTCCAGCAGTAGCCACTTGATATCCTTCATTTAACATCTTTTCCTATTCTTTATTAATTATCAAGAGCCAGAGGTTTCTTCTGTGCCACAGGTTACTGAGCCCATGAATCAACATCAACACGGATACTGAAATTGAGTTTAATAATTGCCACACTGTGAAATCCTTGGTTTTTTATCTCATCAATTGATATAAATCACTGTGGTTTTTTTTTAGATTATCCTAAATATCTACAAAGCCAAATATCTTTCCCACCTCCCACCAATCCCAAGATAATCATTATTTCCTCTATTCAATGTGAGCTGCTGTAGGACTACTTAGTTAAAAGTTCAGTGAAATTTTATTACGTTGATTATTACAACAATGCAATAAATTTATGTAATGTTGATCCTTAGTGTGCTGTATATTTTATAATTTTTCACAGTCCAGATTAATGTGGTTTTATGTACATCAGAATTTTACCTTCGAAGTGTTAACCAATGATGTATGGAAAATATAGTGACATCTCTATACTTCATTGATTTCCAGAAGTTTTCCCAGAATAACTTCTTAATTATTTTTCTACCAATTATCTTGAAATCTAATTATAAGACCTAATTTGTTAAAGTTATGGAGCTGCTATTATCTTCCAAAACAAGATCAGGCTGGCTGGCAAAATTCTAATAACAGATGAATTTATTAGCGATTTCTCACTTACATTAAAAAAGAAAAAGAACAAAAAGCCAGACCAATATTTTGAAACTTTATCTAAGCATTTATTGAAGTCTATAGTCCAGTCCTTACTGCACATTGAAAGACACCTGAAAGGAAATTACTGAGGGGTGAATAAGAGGTTAGTTTTCAGAAGAGAAAGCTGTTAGACTATTATTCTTTTAAATCCAAGGGAATTTCCATTGCTTAGAGCATTTCAGACAGTGTGACCGGGAAATCCTTTGGTAATACTCATCTCTGCTTCAGTAGTGGAGCAAATCATCTCTGTATCTCCTCACCACAGTCATAATTGATGAAATCAGTGGGAGCTGCTCTTCCCAGAGAAGAGGAGGTCACACCTTTGTGGCAGTTTCCTGAGAGGATGGACCAGTTTGGCAAGAAATTTGCTATTCAAGGAAGAAAATCTGTGACCCCCTGCCCACCTTGTGAGGGCTCACACACACACATGGCCACATCAGAATCAAACCTAAGCTTTATCTTCAAACACCAAACCATCCTGGGACATCTTCAAGCAGGTCCTTGGGGTGAGGTGACAGCACTGTGCTGTGTCCCCCCATGCTCTTTGCCTTGCTGTCCTTATTGCTGCTCCTTAGACTGCCTGTGCCACAGGTTAAAAACACCCATGCTGTGTTTGGGAAGAGATGAGCTTGGCCTGTCTCACAGTGTAGCTTTGTGGTGATGGTGAACCATCACACTGCTTTTCTTAACCCCAAGCATGGAAGTGGGACCTGAGTTAAAAGATTAGGTTCACCTCCTACAACCACTTCTGGAAGTGGAGTTGAAGTAATTGCTGGATGTAGACTTAGAGAGTGGGAGAGAAAGAAGAAAAATAGGCTTAAAAAGAGGAATTTCCTTCCCTTGTGACTGTAAAATCCTAAAATGCTGTGAACTCCTACATCTATAAATCAGTGCATTTCACTGAAAGGTGGTGTTTGCTCTCTCTGTGGTGTGGGTGTGTTGGAGTTTTTTTGTTTATTCATATTGTCTTTTATTTTTGTGACTATTTAAAAAAAAAATTAATTTTTATATATTCACAGTGGTATGTAACCAGGAACTGCTTTGACAAAGTTGGGGATTAAAAGTCTTTCAGCAAAAATCTCTCTCTTAACATTTAATTGAGCCCACTCATTGAGACTAAAATGTTACTGCGTAGTCTCCAAGTTCTGAAAAGAGATAAAACCAGTGCTCTGAACATACAGTTAAATGGCAAAATAAAATATATTTCATAGGAAAGTTTTGTGGGTTTTTTTTCCTCTTTTTATGAAAAGGCAGCTGCTGGTGCCTTCTCTTTAAAAAAAAAAAAAAAGTTATATAAAGAAGGGGAAAGAAATCAAATGACTTTCTGAACCCAAACTGAAAATGGCTATTTTAGAGAACTGCAGAGGTATTTATTTTTTGAATGCCCCCTCGTGACAACCTTTAGCAGGCAGGTAATACATCATCAGATGTCCATGCTTCCAGCAGCACGTCCATTCCAGAAGATTGCTTTGAAGGAGCAGAGTAGAGGAGGGAGTCAGAGTCATCAATTACAACTGCTCCAAACATGTCAACAGGTTCATGACTGAGGTTCCTCTCAAGCCTTGGAAAGTCAGAGTGGAAAAAGCTCCATCAGCTGTAATTTCAGTGCCTTTTACACAGCAGGAAAAAGTAGAATTTGCCCAAACTTTCTTGCTCAAGGCCAGCATTAATTATGCAATGAAATACATTTGTTACTTTTAATATGACTAAACATAAATTTAAGATGATGGGTTTTGATGATATGAAAATGGAGAGTCTTGCTTTGCCTACAACCTTTGATGTGTTTTGGCATAATTCTTCACTTCCCTAAGGCTTCATGAGGTTTTTAACATTATTTATATTGTGGGGCCTCAAGCAATACGATATTTTCCTAGACAGAGCACATATCCTGAGAAGAAACCTGGCATCTCTGGGGAGATGTGTGTAGGGAAAAGGGAATTTGATCCAAAGCCATTTGAAGGTTGTGGAATGACAACTCTCCCATCTAAGTTTTGGGCCATCTCTGTGACCACTTCAAGTCCTTTTGTGTTTCCCAGCCCAAGGACTGACCACTGGAGTATCTGTGATGGTGACAACAAGATGAAATTCTAGTCCTCAATGAGACAAAAGTATTATTTTATACAGTTGGAACTTCCTCTAGTAGCAATGAAACTCCAGCTTTGTGGCACTAGAAATAAAGACATAAATTTTATAATAATGAAAGCAATCTTAGTGAAACCAGAGTGATTATTATTTGAACTGAGAAATGACAGCTTTCTTGAATATGAAATGCCTGAATTAGGTGCAGAACATGCTGAAATCCCATGGTAAATCACCTGGTTTTTGCACAGTTAGGCATTCCTGTGCCTCTTAAAGCATTTCAGCTCTGCCTTTCAGGTCTCAGCCTCTGAGTGGCTGAAGACAATGCTGAAGAATTTAGCATATACAGAATTGGAAACTGTGAGTGATGAAAGAGGCACTCAGAGCACATTTATAACACAATCCATGATGAGTAAGGAGAACTTGCAGCTAGACAAAGCTCAGAAAGCCTCCCATAATAAGTATGAGTCTTCATCTCAACGTGAGCACCGCCAAGATTGATCATTCTCTGAAATAAAGGCCGTGTTCGTTCTCCAATTGCTTTAAATGGTACCAACTCGAGGGATCAGAAAGCCAGAAATTTCCACTTTGCTTTAACCACCAGGACACTCTGAAATGAGCTTTTAAGCTTAGCTGGAATGAATCTACAGAGAAATTTTCATTTTATTCTGAATAACCAAGGTACCCGTGCTTCAAACGCTGTTCCCTTCCTGGTGCATGGCAAAGCAGTTTTCATAGTCCTTGACTTATGTAAAAGCTCTCTGCTCCCCATATGCACTGGAAGGCTGATTGAGATGACCTTACATATCTGCAGCCCATCAGCCTTTTCTCCTTTCTCCCAGGGAGGAGAAATGTTTATGAAATTATGTTTTCAACAGCAGTAGCAGGCAGAATTCTGATTAGGTGAGTGGTTTGCTCCTTGGAAAAGGAACAAGGATGATGCAGGAGCCAAAGTTTTAATTACATTGGCAGTTTTCCCCATTCATAAAAGTTCAGGGGAAAGAAAATTCAGGACGGGGTCATGTGCAAGTGTGCTGTGCATATGCAGAGCAGTTGTGCACTCTGGTGTTTAACAGACTATTGTAAAGTACTTTATTTTTGGGGTGTGTGCACTTGTATTAACACAGAAAGCATCCCAGTGATCCAGACACAGAGTAACCAGATCTTTTCCAACATATTGCTCAAGGAGGTGACCATTCCTGTTCTTCCATGCATTGCAGAAGAACACGGCTGACTTAGCTGAGATGAAAACTCAACTCATGCATTGTGTTGTGCAACGATGTCCTATTTCAGAGTATCGAGTCTGTTAAGGCACCTCTGCCAAAAAAAAGGGGGAACAGATGGAGAAAGAAAGTGATTCATAGAATTGTAGAATCAAAGAATATCCTGAATTAGAAGGGACACACAAGGATCATTGAGTCCAACGCCTGGCCCTGCACAGGACACCCCAAGAATCCCACCCTGTGCCTGAGAGCATTATTCAAATGCTTCTTGAAATCTGTCAAGTTTAGTGCTGTGACCTCTTTGCTGGGGAAGCTGTTCCAGTGCACACATTAACTGGTGATGAAGGCAGAACTCTCAGATATCAGACATTCAGCATCTCCCTAGAAATCATGATGAATCAGTGAATTACTGCTGAAATTCTGTTATTAATAAAACATCAACAACCAAGCATCAATAGATAAGGTCTGAAAGCAGCAGCGTGTTATATCCTGACATGAAAACTCCAGTTATTTACAATATATTTAAGGTTCCAACATGGGGCCTAATGCAATTAGTCAAAATCATTTTGAAAATAGCTGAGAATCCCTAGGACGCCTCAACAGCCAAAAAGGAATCTAAGTAGTCTTAAAAAGATGCTATTAATGACCCTGCTGTGATGGAATAAAAAAGAAGCTGTTACTCCTTGCTAAGCAAATGAAACCAAAGATATACTACTGATCTCTGCTTCCATGGTCTTAATTCCTAGTGGAAATTTTCTGATTTCCTTTCCCATAAATACATTTTCCTCCAGGAATTTGACATGCGTCTTGAACAAATGCCAGATTGCTTCAAATAGCTCAGTGCTGTGTCCAGGTTACTCTATAATTCAGTCAGAGCTGGTATAAATTCCACTGGGGTGTATTTCTCTAACTTTTTCAAACTAGGACTTTATTTTTGCTTTATAAATTTGGGTAACTGAAAATGTCACATGTTTTAAGTATTTATTGTGAGGGTAATTAGAGAAAATGTTGTGTGCTACGTTCATTTTAGAGAAGTCTAATGGATCAATTTATAAAAACATGATTAAGGTCATTAAACACATTACAATGTGTACTGCATTTGAGTTTCTTAGTGTCTTTTTAAGGTTTCTATATTTACTGTGGAGGTTTGAGGGTTTTGTTTTGGGCTGATTTGTTTAGTTTTTCTGGTTGCTATTTTTCTCCAGATCTCTACCTCGAGATATTTTGTTTTGTTGATTTTGTTGGTTAGTTTTTCAGATTTTCACCTAGGAGTACAATAATAATTTTAATCAAGGAATTTAGGGAGAAATGCATTATTTTTTCAACTTTAAAAGGAAAACAAATTTTTGTCTCACTGCTAACAGGTTTTTGCAATCTGTGTAGGAGCTTGGAAGTTGCCAGGAGTTTTGCTGGTGTCATATTTATGAATTTCACCTGAAAGTCCACTGAAAATTAATTATGTTCAGACAATTTCTTAGCTGCTCCTGAGCAGAAAAGAGCTACCAGCTGCTCCATTTCCACCGAGTTGTTGAGTCCCCACAATCCCCACATGAGCATCCATGAGGTTGCAGGTGTCCTTTTCATATAATTCTTAGCAATAAACCAGAAAATACTATTTTTCCAGTGTCTTTTTGAATAGTTTGGTGGTACCCAGGTCTTAGAAGGAGGAAGAGGAATGAGTGGGAAAACAGAACTGCAGAGGGATTGGGTCAAGTTTGGGAACATATCAGGGACAGGTATTAAAGAATCTGTTGTCTGTGGCATCTTTGTAGCGTTAATTACAATTTAAGCAAGGTGGTAGAAGGAGGGAAGTGTACGGGGTAAGAGAGAGGCTGACTTTCATGTACAGAAAACTGGAAGATATCCTGAAGCATAGAATTGTCTTCCTGTCTCTACCACTGAGCTCCTCACTTGAATGGAAGAGTCACTGCTGTCTGCATCTTCATTTTCTGAATGGAGAGCATAAGACATTCAAGAAAAGAACTGCTTTGGATTAAGCTCTCCCAGCTACAACAGAAACCCATTGGAATATGCCTTTGATTATACCAGACCACCAAATACCCTGGAAAAGCTGTGTCAGCCTCTCAGGTCCACTATGACAGTGTTGTGGTTTTTCATAATTATGGCATTATTAGTAACTTCCCCAGTGATCTCCACCCTTTGCCCAGAGGTGATCTGGGAAGGTTAAGTCAGGAATAGCTCTGAGAAGCTGCTGAGTGGAAATGAAAGGAGTTGTAATGAACACAGGATCCAGTCAGGGAGAAGGAACCAGGCAGGCTGAGCCTTTGCCTCACCCTTGGTTTCTGGAGCAACCCTTCAGCGAGTGTGATCAGTCAAGCATTTAGTTACAGAAATATTTGGGTCTGCCAGCACACAAAAAGCTCCCAAATATCCCCCAAATCCACATCCCATATCCCACCCTGTTCTTCTCTTTCTTTGGCTCTGCGCCATTCAGCTTGTCCTAAAATTCCCACCCCAAAGTCCCATTCACTGCTTGGCTTTTTTGACCTGAAACAACGTCCACATCATCAGTTCTGGCTCAGGATAAACTTTCTCCCCATTTCAGCCTGCCAGTGAACACTCCTGGCCACAGATTCATGCATGTTGCAATCTTTTCTCAGTAACTGCCTCCTCTGGAGTGTTATATGTCTTTCAGCAGAATGAACAGTATTTCCTGGGAGTCTGTAGATCTTCCAACAGACTCAACTCCCTCTCAGGGTGGCTTTCTGTCTTTTATCAGGCAGTGTGGGACAGGTTTGGTGCCACAATGGCAGTGCTGAGAATGGGGAGCACAATGCTGCAAGGGAAGAGAGGGTGCAGGGGGAAGCCACATCCCTTTTTTTTCATATTAAACACTACCCACTACTTCATTTTTCTTTTTTTTTTCCCCTCACCAATGGTTGCGTTGACCAAGTTTGCAGGAAGCCATGAACACTTTTAAAATGTAATCAACTCACTAATTTCAGAGGAGTTGCAGCTTCTTGTGGTTTTCATTTCACAATGCCTGTAAGAAGAAGGCTGTTTTGGGTGCTCTTGTCTCACACCAAGTAATGAACTGAATTTATAAATTCAGCTGTGAGCTGGAACTTGGCTCTGACTCCCACTGAACCCTGGATCCAAAGGTGGCAGTAAATACCCAGCTCCCTCTGCACCATTCTTGTAATTTCCCATGAGGAATTGCTCTCTGGTTACAGGATACTATTTTCAATCACAAGACCCCCAGTTTCCCTGGTTCTCCATATATAAATGCCAGGGATGTATAGATGAGCTTATTCCCTGATATATTTCCCTTAGCTTGTTCTTTTGTTTTGTCCACAGGAAGTTCAATGGCTTTGGAGCCTGGTATCCCAGTTTCTGTGCCCAGTGAAGAATCAGTGGTTAAATCTTGAGGTCTTGGTTTTATTTTTATGAAATACTTCCTTTAAATCATCCGGGTTTTGTAGCACACCCCTCATTTCCAAAGCCATTAACCTGGTGATCAGGAAGGGACTATTCAGGGACAAACAGTCACAAACAAACTGTTCCTGAAATGGTTCTCCAATTTACCATCCAAGTCTCTGACAGTATTGACTACATACAATCTGACAAGGTAGCAATGCTACTGAAATAATACAAGTACAGTTATTTGAATTCATGTATTATGCTTTTCTAACCACACTTCTGCTTGTGTGACAAAATCCATGATGTAGGTTGGCTTTTTGCCACTTTCTCCTCCCTGTAAAATTACCTCATGGGCTATGGAGAAGTAGATGTTTCAAAAGAATCTCCAAAAAATGGACTAAAAGAAAATAGGGAGAACAGACCAATTATTTTAGAAAGAATTCTGTGTAATTCCATTTGTATTAAAACTAGGAAAGGTTCAGAGTAGATCAACAAGATGATAAAACCTCAGAAAAAAACTTGGAATGATTGAACAGATTAGGTGTCTTTGACCTGGAAAATAAGTGACTGAAAGAAAAGATGGTGTAAGCCAGCTGACACCAAAGATGGTATAAGACCAAGGTTGTGGAAGGGATGAGAGTGCAGACTGAGGATTACTCTGCTTCTTTTGCAGGGACAAAGTGAGCCCTCTGGAGCAGTTATTACCATTAATTTGCTTGATCCAAGTTTGTGATATGGGCAGAATTAAAAAAAAGTCATAATAGCTGTGAAAGAGGTTTCAATATGTACTGACCAGTTCTTATTGATTTCATAACCAGAGGGAGGAGATGTTTACTGAAATGTAGATATTTTCAGTGCGGGTGGCTACATCTGAACTGTGTCCCTCCAAAGCTTCCTTTATACTGATGGGGAGTGAATCAATTGACTTAGTGAAGTCTAAGACTTCCTCTCACCTTAAAATAGATGCATGTAAAGGTCAGACTGGCTGTGCACTCAACAGGCCTGTTTCATTCCATGGGCTGCAGAATAGAGACCAAGATGCAGGCATAGAAATTTAGAGTGTAATTAAAATGGTTGTAATCAACCTTTCCATTTTGTCTGGCAGCCCTAGAGACTGAGTTCTGTGGTTTTCATTGGCTGCTTGACAATGATCCCACCACTTCCCTGGGCAGTCTGTTCCAAATCTTGGCCACCTTTCCAGAGTAGAAATTCTTCCTAATATCCAATCTAACTGTACATTGAGGCACACTTGACTGGAGAGAAGCTCACAACGACTTACCCGCCTTCAGTTGCAGCATGGCAGCATCTCTGCTCTTTGAGCAACTTGTCTGTATTTTGTGTCTTTTTAATGTATGTGTGAGCACAGCTGAAAAAAACTAGTCGAAAGCAGTAACAGCACCAGAGGGAAGTGACCATCTGCTGTCTTTAGAGAGAAATCTGTCTTGAAAAATATTATAGAAACTGCTTTTCCTTCTTCGTATATGTGCTGGACAACTTAAAAAAACACAGAAACCAAATGCTCTTGAGTACACACTCCTGGTAGGTAAGAAATGTATTGCAAGAAATTGTATTGGAAAGGCTTGTGAGAAAGACATAGAGAGACTTCTTACCAGGCCTCTAGTGGCAGAAAAAGGGACGATCATTTTAAACTGAGAGTAGATTTAAACTGGAGATAAATTTTTTTATGATGAGAGTGGTGAGACTCTGGCACAGGCTGCCCAGAGAAGCTGTGGATGCCCCATCCCTGGAAGTGTTCAAGGTCGGGTTGAACAGGGCTTGGAGCGACGCGGTTTAGTGGAAGGTGACCCTGCCCATAGCAGGGAGGTTGGATCTAGATGTCTGAAGGTTCCTTCCAACCCAAACCATTCTGTGGTTCTATAAACACTATTCTTTACACCTCGGCTTTGGCTAATTCTATGTGTCTGTGGTTCTCCCAAAAAGACAAGAGATTTGCTAAAGAGAGGATATCTAAGATACTGAATAACAACTGTGAAGTGGCAGCAGTGTCTAATATCAGACAGTTTAGCTTTACACCAGAACCCAGTTCTGAAAAATGCTTTTTTTTCTATTTTCAGCGTTTTCCAAGTAGGATTGAGTTGACTCAGCTGCCAAAGAGGTCAGGACCATAATGAATAGGAGCTAACAAAATCCCAACCTTTCTCTTCCAGAGAAGGGATGATCTATTTTTAGTCAATTTACCTGTTAATAACTTCTTATCTTTTCATGAAATCATAGAATCTTAGAATGATTTGGGTTGCAAGGGACCTTCAAGACCAACCAGTTTCAAATCCTGCCATGGGCAGGGACACCTTCCACTATTCCAGGTTGCTCCAAGCACAGTCCAACCTGGCCTTGAACACTTCTGGGGATGGGGCAGCCACAGCTTCTCTGGGCCATCTATGCCAGTATCTCACCACTCTCACAGTAAAGAATTTCTTCCTAAAATCCAATTCAAATCTAACCTTTTTCAGCTTAAAGCCATCCTTCTTATCTGTGATGCCATGACCAGAGAAAAAGAATAGATGGCAAGTATCTAACTTTTAATTCATTTAATGGACATGATTATATGCTCATTTCAGTGAATGAAGGACTCAGGTTCCACAATATCTGAATATTCCCCCACCCTGCATTGAATATTTTGAGGATGGAAATGTTGCAGCATTAGGAATCGATGACATATTGCACTGACTGTTCCCTATAAAAGACTGCACTGATGGATCCCCAACAGTTTTTTCATTTAATTCATCCTGTTCTGAGGAGGAGGAATCATATACTCTGAGACACTTTTAAAAATAAACTTCCAATATGCTGAAGCCTTAGTGCCTTTCCAAACTTTGAAATGAGTAAAGCTGTGTGGAGTATAATGGCTCTCATATCTACTCTAAAAGCCTTTTCTCACCTCAAATTAGTCAATGATTGCAAAGCGTCAGATAAAATCACTACCTGCTCTTTATGACACAGCCTCAAAACAAAGCCTTCAAACCTGGTAATCTGTGTTAATGGATGACAAATGGAACCACTGGGGCAGATTTGTGGCTGGTGGAGGTTTCAGTCATGCTTCGTTTGATGTACATCTACTGAAGTTCTCTTTTCCGTGCCACAGATGGGTTCCAAACTTTTTTGAACATGTCTAGTCTCCCTGTACTACTATTAACACCTTCCCACACTCTGGAGTGGGTGTCTGAACCCCAAAGTGGAGCTCTGTGCTTTATTGGCTCTAATAGATGGAATTAAATGACTGTGGTATTTGTTTGCTCCTGACAATCTCCAAAGAATATATGAGAAACAGCATCTTGGGTTTTTTGGGATCTTCATTCTCAGCATGTCAAAATCATAGAGTTGGGGGGTTGCCTTTTTCTTTTTTTACTTTTTTCTCATGCCTTTCATTTTTTTTTCTTCTGTGCCACCTTCCTCCACTGTGGGGGCTTTCCCCATCCAGAGAAAATGCTTTAATCTCTTATCCCAAGATGTTATCTAGATTGTGTTGGATTTCAGCATATATTTTCATATATTTTCATATCTTTTCAGCTGGGTTCAGACTCTTCCTAGAGGAAGATGGTAACAGTTGATGAGAATAGTTTAAGACCATATGTTGCTACAAACCAGAAGAATTAGGCACAGCCCATACAACTGTGCTGCATGGAGTGCAGGCTGAAAATAAGAACTGAGGTATAGCCCCAGAGAAAAGCTGCAAATACTAATTAGCACCCCCTAGGAAAAATAGACTTTTAGTTGTTAATTGTGAACCATAACTGGCCTAATGGTCACTACACGAGGGGCTGTTTTCCTGAGGAAGGGGGAATACTGGAAAATTCAAGCTTGTGATACCCATATGTATTGTAACAGTGTGTCCAAAAGCTGTTGCATTCACTAAGAATTTCATCTTCCTGAAGCAGAGCAATTTTTGGCCTGGAATCTGTGGAGTGCTTTGCTAAAGAAAACACTAAAAGAAGTCTGGTTTCTACTGTGTGAAGAGCACGAGGGAGACATTTCACAGTTGAGACACCATTTTAGGGTCATTCCTCCAGGTTCCACCTCTGTCCTAGCTCAGCTGCAACAGTTTATCCTGGTTGTGCCACGTATTTTTAACTAAACGTGTGTTTAAAAAAATATTTTAAAAAATTAGGAATCACTACAGATCTCAATAGGCCCTAGGCCACTCTATTTTAACAGTGAATAAATGTGTATGCAAATTGTTATTATTAACATTAAAAACAAATCTGGCATCTCTTAATTAAGGAGCACTAAAGTGTTTGTGGCAAGTTCTTCTGTTGTGTTTCTCTTCTTTGATGTAGAATTTATGATTCAACCAGGCATAAATCCTTTCTCCGGTGTCTTGTTCTTGTTCTGTTCTTACAGATTCATGGAATTGTTAAGGTTGGAAAAGACCTCCAAAAATTAACCAGCCATTAAACTGACTCTGTCAGCTCCACCACTTCACCATGTCCCCAAATGCCACATCTTCATGCCTTTTAAACCCTCGAGGGATAGTGACTCCACCACTTCCCTGGAGAGCCTGTTCCAGTGCCTGACCACCCTTTCAGTGAGGAATTTTCCCTTACATCCAATCCAAACCTCCCGTTGAAGGGAGGATTCTGCATTCTTCCTCTGCTGCTTTTTCCCCATTTAAAAAACGTGGAAATAGTTAAGTTGCCTGGAAAATTCAGTATAATTTCACACATTATCCTCTGTAGAGCAGAATCTATTTCTTTTTCTGCGGCTGTATCATTAACAGCAAAATATTTTGTATTTCTCACTGTGTGTATATGTAATATAGATATACTCCCCAGCTCTCTGCAGAGTTATAAAAAGCCTCCACTTGCCCCATGTGACCTTGTCACCACAAATTACTTTTAGATTCTGTGCCATTTGAACAAACACAGCAAGTCACTTTCATGTTCCTGCAACTGCTTAGAAAGAAAAAAAAGGAAAAAGGGGAAGAAAAAGGGTGCTAGAGTATGCAGTGTATGTCCAGGCTCATTCTCACTTTGACACACACTTTTCCTCACCTCCCTTGGAGGCTAAAGTTCAGGGCATTCATGCTACTCACATGGAACAGTATCTATTCAATCACACTTACATGGAAACCTGTTCTGCTTGGGCTCAGAGGATGAGCTGAGCTGTGCTCTGAGAAGGAGAACAGAGATGGATTTGCTCTTAAGTGAAGTTATTTCAGTGAACTGGTAAATGAAAGGGCCCTGAACTGAGCAGTTACACCACCAGATTGAAAATGAGGTCTCCAGTGTTTCGGTTTTCTGTCCAGCCATCCCCTTGGACACATTTGTAATATACTATGAGGAAATTAGGAATTTATGATGTACTACTAGGAAATATTCGGAAACAGATTTCCCAGAGAAATTGTGGCCGCTCCATCTCTGGAAGTGTTCAAGGCCAGGTTGGACAGGGCTTGGAGCAACATGGTTTGGTAGAAGGTGTCCCTGTCCAAAGCAGGGTATTGGAATGAAATGATCTTGAAAACCTCTTCCAACTCAACCCATTCTATGATTCTATGACAGAAGATGGACCCAGACTTCTCAGGGGTGTATTATGAAGGACTGCACGTAATGGATGCAAGTGGTCAGAAGAGAAATTTCTGTTTGGTGTACGGGAAAAATTCTCCACAAAGTACATAATCAAATATTGGAACAGGGGCCCAGAAGGCTGGGGTGTCATTTTCCTTGGAGATTTTCAAAACTGAGCTGATGAAGCCCTGATCTGATGTAGGAACTTAACCAGGCTTTCAGTAGAGGATTGGACCAGTGGTGTCCAGAAGTCAATGCAACTGGAATTATTTTAGATTTCTGCATATTAATACCTTTACTTAAAAGCACTGGCTGTAGAGAAAAATGGACTTCTTGATCAGCCAGAGGTAATAAATCTCATGAAGACTTGGAGAGGAGATGACCATTCGAGGAAATATTTCTCCATTGTGCTTCACACCCAACTTCAGTCAGTGAACAGTTTCCCTGAGCACAGAGGTAACAACTGATAAACCAGCATCACATCATGTAACACACTGGATTCTTTGGGGTTTCCTGTCTGTTCCTTGAATTTCCGTCAACATGTGATGTCCCCACAGGCTGGTTTCTAGCTCTAGTTTCTCTTTGTAAGCAATTACTTTAATTATAATTCAGAATTCATCAAAATAATATTCCAAAACACTTCCAAGTTTTCTTTCAAATAAAATTTAAGGGAACAATATCGCTTAAAACACTATAAAAAAACCTTATAACCACTATAAAAAAATTTTATTAAAAAATCATTCTGGAATTGGACTTTCAAAGCCCATGACAACAAGTGTTCTGGCAGGCATATATTACCTAATTTAGAGAAAAAGAAATATTTCTCTATGCTCATGCAGCCATATGGGTGTCTGTCTATTCTTCCCTGCTCTGTGTGGACATTGGAGACTGGAACTGGCTTGGGGATCAAGGCTCCCCTCCACTGTCTCATGGAGAAAAAGCATTAGTTCCTCATCTAGAAATAAACACTTTTTCTGGCTAGTTTCCATTTGCCTATTTTTCTGGCTAGATTTTCTTATTTATACTCAAAGAGATGCACTTCAGGGTCTGAGTATTTTCCTTTTTCAGTCCATTTCCCGACTCAGGCTAAATTCCTTTTTTTATTATGTCTGGCCTTTTAGCACTCAGGGGTTGCAAAAAGGATGAAGTTCAGCCCCTATTTTTGGGCTGAGACTCACAGCTACAGGTGCTTGGGTGATGCCAAACCAATGCAGATGCACCCAAGAGCATTTGTGGCTCCTATCAATACTCTGTCTAACTGTATATTCTCTGTGACAGGGGAAATAGGAAATGATATCTAGGAAAAGCACATGTCTGGGTACTTTTTGTCATTCATTCCCCTTGAATTCTGTGAGTATGATCTGTTAGTGATGCTAGAGGGCCTGTCTCTGCCTAATCCTTTTAGTATCTATTTATGGACCTACTGTCCATCAATTTATTTAATTTCAATTTGAACTTCTGGTCCTGTCTGCCTCTGTTCTGTGGCAACAAACTACAGAATTTCACTACCCATTGTATAAAAAAGTATTTTGTTTTACCCAGTTTCCCTTGTTTTCTCGAGCATCCCCAACTGTAGCATTATGGGATCTGTTACATTCTGCTTATCCACCATCTTTACAGGTGTAAAGTTGAATAATTTCCTTTTTTTGCCTTGTCCACTACAAAGAGAAAGATCCTGGGCATTGTAGTCTCTCTTTGTAAGGCATCTGTCTCTGTAAGGTTTCATTCCCTTTATCATTTCATCTCCTGTTCTCTCTGCTTCCCTCAGCTTTGCTGAGATGCTCAGGCAAGAATCAGATGCTTAGAGGAGAAAGAGAGGGAGGAGTGCTCCAGGCACCAGGGTGGAGATTCCCCTGTACACCCAGTGAAGACCATCTTCATCCAAGCTGTCCCCCTGTAGTCCATGGAGAATCATGGTGGAGTAAATATCTGCTCTGCAATCCATGGGAACCCCATGGATGTGCCCTGGTGGGAGTTGCAGTCCATGGAGAGAATACAAAGGAATTGGCTCCTGGCAGGAAATGTCATGTGGGGAGCAGCCCATGCAAGAACAGGACGGTGGCTTTAGATTTTTCTACTCACTATCCTACTCGATTTTTAACTGGTAATAGATAAATCTTTCCTTGAGGAACTGCACCTGGGCTGAGCCCCTCTTGAGCTTATCAGAAACAACGACTGCTCCCAGAAACTAACAGGTGTTTAACAAGCTCCTATGCTTTAATGTATAGCCCCAGAAACTTACTTTTCTTGCCTGAATAACAACCCAAGTGGAACAATATTTTTGTTATTCAATTTCCAAAGAAAGCTACCAACCTGAATTGTGGTCAGGATGGAAACTTACCAGGAATAAAGGCAGCTTGAGACCCTATAAGCTGTGGTCCAAAGTGAGACCCTTTGAGCTCTCCTGTTCCACAGAGAGCTGTGACCAGCATCTCCCTCTGAGTGGGACATCTCAGAACCAGAGAACTCTCAAGTTTGCTGTACTTGGAGGACTGGTGAGCAATAATAATGGATCCTGTTGATCAAGTCCGGGCTCAGTCTAGTACAGAATCTACTCTGAGCCTTGTGACTCAGCAGGAGGGTCTTCCATATTCCTTTTTATCTTTACCCTTTCCTATCCTTTTGTTTCCCCACCTCCCCATCCACTCTCCACATAAATAGTTTTGTATTTATTTTGGTTTGGATTGATTGACTTTGGATTTTTGTTTGCTTTTTTTTCCTCTGTGTGCTTTAACCATTTGGTAGAGTGAACCTTGCCAAGAAAGTCTGACATTCTGTCAATTTTATATTAAACCTTGTTTCCCCAATACCTTTGTCAGTGATTCTTAAGTGGCCTTGAAACCCTCATTTGTGACAGCTCCCTTCAGGTACTGGAGGGCCACAATTAGGTCATCCTGAAGTCTTCGCTTTTCCAGGCTGAACAAACCCAGTTCTCTCAGCCTTTCCTTGTAGGAGAGAGGCTCCATCCCTGTGATCATCTTGGTGACCCGTATATGGTTAAAAAGGGAATTACAAATTTCCATGAGTCTATCTCAAACACAATTAAAAATATCACAGAAACAGACGAAATTGTTATGAAAATCATGACTGTTTGAATTTTCGGCAATTTCTTTCATTCCAGTGCCAAACCAACACAGGATTCCATGTTCTGAGCACTTGGATGAGGTAATGATTAATGCTTCCAAATAAAAATGCTGAGGGAAAATCAGACTTAACTGCAGGCAAGCAGTGGGCAATGGAATGCACGCAGCATGCAAATTGATGGAGGAATTAGCCATGATTAACAAGGAAAAGGAGAAAGATCAGATTGTGCAAAAGCGAGGTAAACCCCATCTTTTCTCTTCCATTTTTTCTTGTTTTCTTCCCATCATCTATTGATTGCTCTCTTTTCTTTCTCCCAAGGCTTACCTCTAGCTCTAATTCCAGTTTTTATTGTAGGACAGAAATATATTTCATTACAACTTGAACTCATTAAATAGGTCAGGGAACATAAATGATGATATAAATTCTAACACCCACCCAGCCTGCTAAAAACACAGTTAATTGCCTCTCATCCAGAAGCACTTAACACCTGAGGATTGTTCTAGCTTAAATTCTGATATTGAAGAGAGACTAGTCTGGGAGCCGTTGATACTACCCTAATTCAGCTTAATTTAAGTAAAACCTGTTAACTTTTATGAGCATTAACCTTTGACTGTGCTAACATAATTAATTGAAATATGAATGCATGGATAAATCTCTATGGAATAATATTTTTTAAAAATTAAAGAGAGATATTTAACCTTCTCTAATACACCAAGAGTGTCTAGATTATGTTGTCCCTATGTGATCTCTGAATTTCCTAGGAGCGAGGACATCCTTAATGGCTCATTGTGATGGCAACTGAAAGGATGACCACTGCATGCTGGGCCAGATTCCAAACATCAAACTTCTCCTTTCCTGTGAATATTTTCATAAAACCAGACTCTCTGGCCTCTCAGTTAGAGCGACACTTGTGTATGACAGAAAAAGACAACAAAATGGGTAATTATTTATTAAGATAACAGGATTGGATTTAAAAGTTGACTATGAAATTTGATAAAATGATTGTGAAGAACTGGGAAATTTTGATGGAGAAGGTTCTCTCCACGTGTCCTCTGCTTATACTGACTTTCCAAAAATCAGCAGCTGACTCTGCCTGGAGATTAGATTGAGTGCAGCCTCAGTCTTCCCCAGAATTCCTGGTATTACTCTAACTTTAGGACAGTTTGTGTCCCTTGACTATCTTAGGAACATGTCAGGGAGAGAAGTTGAGTAGAAAAGAACAGACTCTCCAGACTGTGATACCCCCAGTTGTTGTTGAGACCAAGAGCAAGTCTGAGGCAATGTTTAGAGAGACTTCCCCATTTATTTAGGAGTAGGGGGCCTGGAACGTCATTGCTACAGCTCCATTTTAACCTGTACCTTGGACTCCTCTACTAATAAGAGAAATATTCTATTAAAAATGTGTGTATGGGAGGAGGGGAACTGAAAACCTCCCTGGATTTTGCCATCCACCCTTGAGGTGAATGCCCTCCTCACTCCTCCATGGAGGATGGAAAGGTGGTATAAAATCATATTACTAAGTTTTGGTCTATAGTTGCTCTTTAGATAGCTGCCTTGCTTTTGGAAACATTTTACACAGAGTTTATGAGGTGTTATTACTAATATTTTTCTTATCTCTCTGTCTGTAATATCAGCTCCCCTTACAGCCTTGACAACTGTACACAGTTCCAGAAAAGAAAAATGTTAACCAACACCTTTTAGAAAACATGAAGAGCTGCCTCATTTTCCTCTCTGCACGTCTAAACAACCTTAAAACAAGCTGAGTAGCAATAGAATTAGGGGGATGTTGGATCTGCTTTTCTCTAATTCCTTTTAAATGTTTTCCTTCATCACTTGTCCTTTTTTCTTTTCTTTTAAATCTTATTCTCGCTTTTATTTCTTTTTAAACTCTGAGATTGCATTCGTTAGCCTTGTAAGCTAATTTAGGACATTTGTCCAAAAATTGTTGTAGAATATGATGGCATTTTTCTATGGCCTTGGTGTGCACAGAATTTCATTACATGCTTTATAGACATAACATTACAGACAATTTCAAATCCAAGGCCCATTCCAAACCTTTTTGTCATTTACGATCATTTTAGGAAGCAATGTGAAGTTTGATTGAAAATGACAAGGACACAAAACTTTGATCAAAGGGTTTTATTTTTCATTCTTTTAGCCATCAGAAAATAAGGTTTTGAATAGATTATGTCTCCCAGTCCAAGGTTCTAATTTAAGCAGTGGCTTTTTCCTGTTTGTGATGGCTACTTTTGTGTTTTTTCCTTGACTATTTTCTCTCACTGTCCAATCCCTCAGGCTGGTTCTTGGCAGGAACACAAAAACCCCAGATACATCTTCCTTACAGGTGTTCACAGATAACCAGTGTGTCAAGCTGAACAAAAGACAGGAGTGTCAAATGGATCTGTGCAGACCTGCTGGGAAGGGAAAATGAGGATGAAAATGAGAAATGTAAAAAAAATATTCAACATGGAGCTCTCAGCTGGTGGGAAGGTGGGTCTGCAGTATCAGACATGTCCTCAAGGGAGGGACTGTCTCCAGCTCATTCAAGGTTTGTGTAAATGACTTCAGAGAAGTGTCCTTGTCTCTGGTGGCACTTAATTTCCTGAAGGTGAAGTTGAGATAATAACAGTAAATTTTTTCGTTTCACCTGGCCATGTTTGTTTGAGTGTCTTTAATTACTAAGCATTCAACAGCATGGGCTGTTTCTCTGGGAAGGAGCAGTGAGATTCTTCTGCGTTGTCACAACAGTAACATGTAATAATGAGTTATTTTAGTTAAGTAGTGAAGATATGGTAAATTTGATCTCCTCTTGGGGGACTTTCTACACAATTCTGTAGGGAAAGCCAAGAGGAAATTATTTTAAGCTGAAAGAAGGTAGGTTAGATTGGACATAAAGAAAATTTTTATTTTTTGGTGAAGTTTGATAAGATGCTGGCACAGGTTGCCCAGAGATGAGGATAACCATCCCTGGAAGTGTTCAAGGTCTGATTGGACAGGGGTTGAAGCAGCCTGATGTAGTAGAAATTGTCCCTGCCCATGGAAAGGGGTTGGACTGCATGATTTTCATGTCCAAAGAAGAACGATGACGCTGGTAAAGCACTGAGAGAAAAAGGAAGGAGCTGGGGGTGTTTATCCTGAAGAAAAGGAGGCTCAGGGAAGACCTTCAGGAAGACCTGTCTCTACAAATACCTGAAAGGTTGTAGCAAGGTGGCGGTTGGGCTCTTTTCCTAAGAACAGTCAAGAGGACAAGAGGAAATGGCCCTAAATTGCACCAGGGGAGATTTGGATTGGATTTTAGGAGATTTTTTTCATTGAAAGACACTTTAATTAGTTTTAATTAAGCATTAAAACAGGCTGCCCAGTGCAGTGCTGGAGTAATTCTATGATTGAATAAATTACAGTGTCTTCCAGCCTAAATCATTCTGTGATTCTACAATTCTATGACATTTTCTTAATGTTGGTTTTCTAGAAAATTAGAACAAAATCTATGTGAGATCTCCCATTCTGCTTTGTTTGCTGGCCTAAATCTCAGACTGGCTTTGAGGCAGGATTTCTTCTTGTTTCAGTCCTTTCTCTCTTTTTTAACCTTCCAAATTTATCACCTCCTTTCCTGGATTGCTGCAATGACTAAAGCCAGTTTGGGGAACATAGGATCATGAACATGTGGAAGAATGAAAGAGTCAGGACGTGGCCTCAAAAAGAGAGTTCTTAGTTCCTGGCAAGGAGATAGAAGGGTTATTTTTAATATGTGGAGGTAGCCAGTGGAACTGCTCCTTGCCATTCTCAGAAGCTCCAAACATATACAAAATAGGGACACAACAGAAATTAAAAATTAAGCTGAAAAGCCTTTTGTGATGGTGTTGTGAGAGAGAATTCTGGGCAGAGGAAGACAACCATATCTGCTGACCCCTGAGGCCTGTGTTTCAATGAATATAAAGCTCCAAGACCAAGGTACCAGTACCTGCACCAGGGTGTGTATGGAAAAGCCATTTCCAAGGGAGTGTTTTTTAAGCTGATTGAGATCTGCATAATTCCAGTGAAATCAAGATGGCAGGACACTTAAGACTGAGAATGCAGCCTTAACCTTCCCTAATAAAAAACAGAATCATTAAGGTTCAAAAAGATCTCGAAGATCATAAAATCCAACCCTTAATCCAGTGTTGCAAAACTGAAATCAGCTTCTCTTTCTTTCTGCAAAAACTGCAAATTTCTGGATGCATCAGCATGTGATTAGGTACCCACTGGACCTGCTGTGATGTTTGGAGACAGAATATCCTGCAGAAGCAGAGAAGTCAGAATTAGGTGGAGGAGCAGTGGCAGAGCCCTGTGTCTAACAGGCAGCTTGGGGCCCCACAGGTGGGGATTTCAGAAAAAGGGAAAGGTCAGTTTAATTCTCAGTCTGTGTCCCCGACTTATAAACAGACCTTTAGAGAGAGAGAGTAGGGTGAAAATGCTGCCTTTGTCCCCTCCAGTAAAAAATTTATCTGTAGATGAGAACAGAGAGGATGAAGGGCCTCTGTCAGCTCTTCTTCCCTCTCAGAATTGTGCTGACAAAAATTCTCTTTTAAAGATACTGATTAAATAATTTAAAATTTCCCACTCCCTTAACTTCCTTTTAATGTCTTTCTTCTTCTGATGCATTCCCTAATTCCGGAGCTTCCAGAAATATGTATTGTAGTATCAAATATAATGTTCAAATGTCTGGAACACAGGATTTTCCATACCAGATCAGGCAATGAAGTCACACTGGTCCATAGCCTGCCTGACTGCATGGCCATTATCTCGTAGTTCGGAGGAGGCAGTGACCAGGCAGAAAATCTAAATGCTGAATTTCCCTCTTGCCTGAAAATAGCATGGACTTGCCTCTGGGCTTTGGAAGTGGAGAATATCTAAAGATATTTTGCTTGCCGCTGCTTTTGAATTTCATTATTACCAATCTTCTTCAATTTCATTATTAACAATTTAGGAAAATTAATTTAAACCTAGAAGTTTTTAACTCTCTTTTAACACTCTGAAAGTGGAAAATATCCAGTGATATTTTGCCCATGACTGGTTTTGAATTTTCATTATTACCAATCTCCTTCAGTAAAAATTTTATACTTGAGTGCAAAATTGAAAGCTTATTATACTTTTTTATATGTATATGTATATAAATTAGGTAACTGTCACATTGATGTTTCAGTAGCCTCCTATTCCTTTGAGTAAATTCTATGCTGGACCCTGGGCTATAAACATTTAAAATTGCCATAAATATATAAAAAATACATAATAAAATATGAATATGTATATGAGTATAGGTGTCTATGATCTCACTACAAAATCTAAAGCTGTGTTTCCTGGTTTTAAAGCCAGTATGCAATATCCTGGATAAAATATATTTCTTTTCAAAGACATAACACAGGGATTTTGGTCTTCTAGTCACTGTGTTTGAAGGATGTAAACATTTACTTACAAGCTTGTGGGGCTTGAACAGCAAGAAATCATTTAAATGTTCTATCAAGTAAGTTGGGATACTGATTTGATGTCATAAATGTAAATAGGCTTAACAAGAAAATTAATGAACTTATACAAGATTAAGACATTATAGTGTTTATTTGTCATAATCCTCCTCTCTCTTTCAAAAGTTTTTGTCAACAAATCAAGAAAAAATATCCCCAAATCCCTTTGCCTGTGGTAACCATTCACAAGGAGAGCAAGTACTGGCAGGGAACAATGCAAAAAAGGAAGATGTTCCTTCGCAAATATGATCCAGGAAACTTTCTTATCTACATAAACCGTCAATGTAGAAACCATTCATGTATAATTTTGTTTGACCCAGATACAGCAGAGTTAGGAGGGTTTGAACAGTCAGCACTTGTCAGCTTAGCTGCAGTCACTGACCACATGCACATTCTTAGCACCCAGCAAGTAAGAAATAAAACACATTAGCTTGAATCTCAGGGAGAGAGAATCAAACACAGTGACTCATGACACTTTTTACAAGAGCAAGGAGTGTCCTTAATCATTTATCCAGGCTCAGCTAACATTCATAAACTTGTTGAGCTGTGGTTGCTTATTTGAAATATCGTTATAACTCAAATCCAAGTGTTCCAGAATTTAAAAAAAAAGTGTTGTGGATGTAAGAAACCCTTTTTTTTCCCAATGAGGACAATCAAGCAGAGGAACAAAATGCTCGAAGAGGTTTTGCAGTCTCTGTTGCAGATTTTCACTGCTCAAAGCCCTGAGCAGCCAGGTCTGATCTTATCATTGACAGGGTTTGAGTGGACCTGCTTATTTACACAGGGTTTTTGTTGTTGTTGTTGGGTTTAATCTTTGCAATGCACTGAAAAATGCTTTAACAGAAATGATATGAATCTGCAAATTTACCCTAAAGTCAGTAGAGAGGAATCAGTTTGCATGAATTGAAATTTTTGCCTCTTAATTTAATTTCCATATGCACTTATGAAGTTTTGTGCATGTCTATTGTGTTGCTATATTTTTAATTCTTTTTTGGAAAAAAAAAATTGCTTGGTGTGTTTTCATTAAAATCCAGTATTCTGCTTCTGTCAATGTTAGTCTTTCAAAAGCTTATAGATATTTAAAGTTACTGTCTTTCTTCCCTCTTTTTAATTGATGCAACTTAGAAAAATGAATTAAAAAAATAGAAGTTTCTAACTCTCTTGAGAAGAAAATTGTAGTGCACTGGATATATATTTGGTCAAATATTGCCCTCAGCTAAAGCTGCCGCTGAGAACAGGTGGCTACATCTAGTTGGGAAATTTTTTCCCTGATGGATGTGATCTTTGTTGTAATTTTGTTTAAGTCAAAAGAAATAATTCTTGACTGTTTAGAACACCAGTGGCCAGAGGTTGTCATTAACGACACACGATGGTGCAGCACTGGAGAGCACCGTGCTGTACAAATGGGACAGAATGGCTGAATTGCTGAATTACGGAATTACCTGTATTTTAGCAGGTTCTGCTCAAAGTCTCCCCTAATATCCATCATAGGTTGCTCTGTGGGTTTGAATCTAGCCCTCATCTCCACTTCCAAAAGAGGCTTATTCAATTCTTTCCTTAAAAACTGCCTTGATTTTGAATCCACAATTAAAACCCCAGCTCCTCATGCTCAAAATCTGAAAGATGTCTTCCACTGTTCTGCTTTCTCCATCCCAATGTTGACTTAACAATTAAATCGAGCCCAAATTCTTCATGTTAGATGCACTTACACAGTCTGGACTAAGCCTGATCAACTCTCATCTTCCCTGCAAAGCTCTCCAATAGGCTCCTCTCTTTCTCTCTCTTATTCGTTGCACTCCTGCCCCTTTCAGGATAAATTCTATGAGTCTGGAACAATCTTACTCACTGCAATCAACTGGCCTTAAGTACCCCGAGTCTTATGCTTTAAAATAGAATGAAATAAAATAAAATAAATAAAGAAGAAAATAAAGTAAGATAAAACAAAATATTTGTATTCAAGCTGCATACTGAGAACAGCTTAGGTTAGTCCGGAATGGTCAAGTTCCATTGCTGATGATTTCCTCTGAAAAAATTAATTTTTTTTCCCTTATGACTATGACAACATGGTACAATGAAGATCTCCACACTTTTACTATTTCTTTGATCCACAATTCCTGAGAGCTTTTGTTCCTACTGTTACTTCTCCCAGTTGCTTAGAGAAGTAACATCTTGTGGATTATGTTATTCAGTACCTTAGATTACTCTTAATTTATAGGGTCTCACTTTCCAAACTGTTTCACATCTTTAGATGATATGAAGCTTCTTGAACACTCTGTCATCCCAAGACCTCCAAACGCAAGAAAGCCTTTTTCTCGTGAGTGGTTGCTTGAGAAAGTCCAGCAGTTCATCAAAGGCAATGCTAAAGGATTGATTTATTTCCATTCTCCCATCTGCACCAAAAATACCAGTAACCAGGCAGGAGATGGGGTATTTGATTACGTGATGCTTGAGGGACGATTTCAGTATGAATATTGCAATACATATATATTATTATCTATCTCAAAATACACTGGAATAGTCAGTCCCACACTCCTCACCACAGTATCTGAACACCTCAGGGATGATATAATAATGTAATTGATCTAAAAAAGGCAGTGTAATTATATAATTATACCTTTGCTGCTATATTTCACACATAGAGACTATTTATAATGAATACCCTCTTACTTACTTTTGAAAGGATCTATTTTCTTCAATGGGAGACAGTGGGATGATTTATAGACAGAAACGCTCTTTGATTGGGGAAAGTATTAAACCTTAAATGAGAAGCTCAGTGTTTGCATTTGAGCAGTTGATTGTCTCCTTGCCCCTCAGGGCTCCTCAACAAGAAAAGACAACAAGGTTTCTTTTTACCCCGATGTGTCTTCTCTGGTTGGATGCTCAATACTCATTATTTGTGGAATTTTACCCAAATTTAGCAGCCAAAATGTAAACTTTTGGTCTGAAATAGTCATTCTGCCTCTTTTGCAGTTGATAGGGAGAAACTGGAACTACTAAGAAGAATAATTGATACCGCCAAGGGTGTCTGATGGGTGGGACAACAGACCATGCGTGGAATTCCTTAACAATCAGTGGAACCATGGAATCATGGAGTCATAGAAGAGCCCCATCTGGAAGGGATCCACAAGCATCTTCAAAGTCCTGTCCTGGCCCTGCACAGAACAATCCTAGGAATCACACTAGGTGCCTAAATAATCTGAATAACCTATTCCAGCTGATTCCTGGATGAACACAAACACTTCCCTACATCTGTGAAGTTGGGCTGTCATGCATGAGGGCACAGATTTTCCCTTCAGCTTGCATTTTTTTCTTACTATGAAGCCCTAAATGCCTACAGAAGGCACAATTTTATACCATGTATTTCCTTATATATAAACATTTACAGATACATGTTGTTGCCACTAATTATAAAAATAAAGCGATACTACAGCACACAAACTGGTCTGGCACTGCAGTGCTGAAGGGAGCACAACAGAACTTCTGCATCTTAAGCAGCAGAAACAAAAGAGAAACATGAATTCCTTAACACATAAATATGTGCCTGTTTCTGCTGCTTACCTGAGAAATGTTTCTTTAAATTAAGGGAAAAATATTCAGTACAAGCTTAAATCTTTGTTCAGGGAATATTGAATGGAGGGATTCTTTTATGCATATGTTTGAGTCTTGCTGCCTTCAGAAGGACTGAGAAACATGCTAAACTTAAGTAAATGTCATCATGGTACAATAATGCATCTCTCTAAATTGGGAAATGTGAAAGGATGGCTGTAATTGATTGGACTCCTCTCAAAGGTCAAATGCTGCCAAGGATTGGTGTTTGAGGTTTTATTCTATTGTTTCTTCAAACGACTTTCCTTTCTGTAATACAACTGTTAAAAATTTAATTTGCAACATTTTAATTCATAAATTTAATTATAGTTCAAACACCTGCAAGCACTTATTAAAATTTCCCTTTAACCATATTCTCTTATATGATCTTCACACGCACACAAGGCCCTAATTAAATTTTGTTTGTTTTCATGCCCAATTTGCAATTTCTGATTTCCCCTTTCTTCATTAATTAGATAAGGAAAAAGTGATAGGGTTTTAATTACTCCAGATATGTGTGAACACATCTTCATTTTCAATTAAAGGTGAGATAGGATGTTTGAAGAGAAATTAATGAACACAGTAATTTTTTTATTATTATCCTGACAGAAAACATATATATCATGAGATGCTGTCAGCGGGCCTGTTTACATTTCTTGGAAATCTCTTGGGTGTGTCACAAAGGGAAAGAAGTTCAATTATGGGAGGAAGAAATAAAGGTCTAAGTCTCCAACAAAACCAGTGAATGCAGCACCTCTGACTTCTTTTAGCAAGATCATTCCCAGTTAGGCATAGTCTAATTTCTCTAGAGGATTTTACTGGAGCAGCATGGCGCTTGGTGTACAATCCCTCCAGTGAAGAAAACTCTGATTTTAAGGAGTTCAAAGTCAGATTTAAAACATACTGGTAGTCCACCTTCCTAATTTTATGAGCAAAATATGCATATGAATTGCTCTTAAATGATCCTCCTAAAGGGAAGGAAAAGTCAATGGGATGATAAATGCCAATGAGTAGAGAATAAATACACTGGGAAAGACCACAGGCAAATCCATAACTCACTGCTCACGCTCAGTACTAAAGAATGACTTGGGTGGGCATCTAACACACCTTTGATAAGTCCAGCTCCTAAATCACCAGGTATCAGCTGCAGAGTCTCCTAACTCACCCCTGGGCCCTGAAGAGCTGCAGCCAGGCAATGTGGCCAGTCATACAGTGACTGCTCTGAGTCATTTGTCAGGAATGACAGTGCCTCTGTCTTGTCCTCTTATCCTGAGTGCTCTGCAAAGCCCTTCAAATCTGTCATTTGTTCTCTGCTCTGAATAATGTAGAAATGGATGTCTGAACCAAAGCTGTCAGAAACATTTAGAGATAAATAAACTACAGCATAAAGGGAACTATTTGTGTATGCTGTGGATTATCTTAACCTGGTTTTAGGAAATTGCAGATACACCCAGGACGTTAAGTATGTTTTCTTCCTTATAAATTATGCAAAGAAAGTAATACCGACTTTAATGGAGACATCTCTCCAAAATGAAGTGATCTCAGATCATCAACACTGAGCATGTCCTATTGGTTCCTGTGATTTCAGCACACTGCCGCATTGGACTGACAGTCTGCTTCAAAATTATGTGTGCTAAATCACAGAACCACAAAGCCATAGAATCACAGATGCTGGGAAAGCCTTTGAGGATCATCAAGTCCAAACATTAACCCAGCACCGCCAAGTGCATGAGCAAACCATGTCCCCAGGTGCCACATCTACACATCCTTTATATCCCTCTGGGATGGGGACTCCACCACTGCCCTGGGCAGCCTGTGTCAGTGTTTGATAACCCTTCCAGTGAAGATTTTTTCCTTATATTCAATCAAAACCTGGTGCAACTTGTGGTTGCTTCCTTTTGTCTAATTACTTGTTATTTGGGAGAAGAGATCAATGCCCACTTGGCTACAACCTCCCTTCAGGTGGTTGTAGAGAGTGATAAGGTCCCCCTAAACTTCCTTTTCTCTGGCCTCCCCAGCTCCCTCAGCTGCTCATCATGAGACTGGTTCTCCACTCAGGGGAGAGGCTGAAGGACCTCAAAACAAATACCACATAGTTATGAACCTGTCAGCTTTGAGCAATCCAAGGGCCTCTGCTGTGTAAAGAAGTTAGTATTCTACATCTATGGAGGCTCTGGATATTGCCCCAATCCTTCTGAAATGTAGTTGAACCTTAGCATTGCTCTTGATTCTACTTTTTAGCTAAAGGCAGCCCTGTTGCCTACATAGTGCTCAAAAACCTAATATTTGGAACAGCTAAGACATAGAAATCTATAACCAGTAACACATTTCTTAGCTTTCTATTGTCACTGTAGTCTAAAAAGATTCAGGATCTCTAAAGTCTTAAGGACAACCCTGGTCAGGACACAAAGGCTGTGTAAATTTAACTGTGTTTGGGCACAGACCCAAGAAGGCGAAGTGCACCATTGACACCGTTGATCTCAACAGTCCTTGGAACTTTTGGATCTCATGTACCTTATCATCTTCTAAATAACAGCAAGGAAGAGCTTCAGAATTAGCCCAGTCCAGGGACTAATTGGAAGCTTGGAAGTGGCCATCATGTTGAAGGCTTGGAGAGTTCAATAGGGTGCATATGGTAAGATTATGAGTGAATATCAGCTAGAGCCCAGGCTGTGGAAAGTCCTTAGCTGAGGTGTAACTGAGGCAATGACAAACACTTCATTCTATCTATGTTGGACACTTGCCTTGGATCACAGAATCACCAAATGGTCTGGGTTGGATGGGATCTCAAAAGTCCAACCCCCTGCCTTGGGCAAGGACAACTGTTACAGTGGGGATACTGCAATACGTGTATCAGACAACGAGGCCCGTGGAAAGAGATATCTATGGACCGATTCTTGATAGATGTTTCAGAGATGTTTATTTCTCCAGCCGCATGGCCGGGATCTGCCGAGGAGCTGCTGCAATCACGGGACCCGAGGGTCCTTTGCCCACGCAGGGGAACACAAAACAACCGATGGGGAACGAGGCTGACCAGGGGCAGGGAAACTCCATGCCTCCCCCCCAGGGCCCCTCTCCCAGGGCCACATGGCAGGGGGGAGGGACCCCAACAGACAACCAGACCAGGTTGCTCCAAGCCTGTCCAACCTGGCCATGGGCATTTCCAGGGATGGATTGAAGTTGTCTACTTTGACGAGTGCTTGGCACTGTCAGCTGATCCCAGGTGGTTTGCTCAGACTGGCCAGGTATCCTGAAGGCTAAGGATGAAGGAGGCAAATAATACGACTTGTAGGATTCCTTGGGTCATCTTGCACAAATCCTTTAGACTTTGTGTCATACATTTTCCCTGCCTAATGGAAAGGGAGAATATCTGGCAGACTATGCAAATGTCTGGGTTAAAAGGGTTGTAAAATGGGGCTTTGCTGTGTCTGTCATTGCTGATTTTTAAAATGGTTTGGGTTTTTAAAGCCCTAAATTCCAGTAGAGATAATGAGAGCTTTTTCAAATCTAGTTCAATAGCACTGTGCTACGAGTCCTAAAGGCTGCTTTTTCTATGAGGAGAGTATTTTGCCCAAATTTCCTTCAACAGTTCTGAAATCTCTAAACAGTCACCTAAAATACGTGTCCTGGTTCTGAAAGGACTGGGCATTCACCACTGCTGCATAAATGAACTGCTGAATCCTCACTGCCATGGGAAATAAGATCATTTGTTTGTCAGGAATTACTTTGGTTCTGAAGTACCAACAAACCCAGGCTTTCTGGATGACATGAGTGATTTTGTGTGCCTGGATTTGTAAGGTGGGGTATTCAGACACAGACGCAACCAAGGATTTTGACTTGTGAAAGGTACCACACGGCAGCCCTAAGAAAATCAGATCTTTTTAAGGTGTTCCAAGCTAGACAGGCAAAATGAAAGGTCACATTTAAAAATCACCAAAGATACCTGCAGGCAATTATTGCATTCAGAATTCTCCAGCTTTAATTAGCTGAGAATGAATCATTCCATAGTGGGTGAGTAAAAAAAAAAGCAAAAGAGATGCTATCGCTTTTACTTCTTTTTCTTTTACATCTCACTGAAAGCACTGAAAGGCTGAAACTCTCAGAACCCAGGCTTCCGACATCATGCAGGGTGGGAGCGGTGGGGGAAATGAAACTAAATTGCAGCAATAGACAAATACTAGTTCAGGTCCAGGAAATATAATTGTTTGAAATCAGACCCAAAGTGAATGATAATGACACGATGGAAGTTGTTTTTCTATAATGATTTTCAAACTTTAGGTAATCAAAAGTTTCTTTTCTCTTTCTTTTTTTCTTTTTCTTTTTTTTTAACAAAGTAAATACATGAACTGCATGCTTAACTATCATTGAATATTGTAAAACCTATGTGTGGATTTATTTTGCATTTAACAACATGGCCTATGGCAATTAATACTTTTTATTTACAGAACTCGGTGCTGATAATGGACAACTGATAGGCATGTTTAATTGGCTTTTAACTACCCATGTCTTTTTATAGTATTTTCTTCTTTGCCCAATGGCAGCAACATTCCTGAGGATTTCAATGTGAGTTTAATACATTGCTGGTTTCTAATTACATTTTTATTGCTTATGCAAATGCATGCTTATTTGTATGGCAAGCCACGGGTCGGTAACAAGGACGGTTTTGTCACGTTTCTCTATTCAGGGCCTGCTCTCAACAGCATTGCAGCTTCTTCCTGCTCGGTTTTCCTAAGTGTGGGAGAATTGGTCCTTTCTCCAACTCCTTGCAGGAGAGTTCATGTAAGGAGCGCAGATATCCTGACTGGTGGATGGTGATCCAAGCTTTTACTGAATTATGACTCCAAAAGTTGTTCTCTCTGAAGGCAGCAGCCCTAAAGGAAATCTGGCATCACCTGGGGTTATCAGCTTGCGTTTATGATCTTTCCTCACTCTTGCTGGCAGATATGGACTCCCCATCCCTGGAAGTGTCCAAGGCCAGGTTGGATGGGGCTTGGAACAGCCTGGGATAGTGGAAGATGTCCCTACCCATGGCAGGGTAGTTGGAACAACATGATCTTTAAGGTCCCTTCCACACAACCATTCTGTGATTCTGTAAATATTCTGAAAAATATTGGCCAGACAGAGGCAGAAACTCCATGGAGACTGTACATTTTGGCCTCAGAGCTGGAGGAACTGGCACCATTATTTTGGAGCTTATTTCTCTCTCCTTTTTCCCTGCTTTCTTGAAAATAGAAATATCACTGGAAAGGACATAACCCAAACAACAAACTGTACAGTTTCATAGAATCATGGAATCATTAAAGTTGGAAAAAGCCTGCAAGGTGAACAACTCCGATCTTCTACTGAACACCTCCATGGCCGCTAAATCACATTGCAAAGTGCCACATCTAATCCCCTTTTTTAAAGTCAGCAGCCAGTGGAAGCTGATGTATGTCTCCAGAGCCTTTTGAAACAACTCAAAATCTTGGACACAGAGCCAGAAGGGAGAGAGAATTAAAGTTTATCATGAAGCAGGACATGTTTGGGAAGCTGAGTCGGGGTGTCCATAGATATGTGAAGATTCAAGTCAAAGTCGTCTTGTCTCCCTCTCTGCAGCATGTCCTCTGTCTCTGGGAACAAGATAGTCAAAAATTCCTCTGTGGGGCTCATCAGCAATGATCCTAAATAATTGGAGGAGAAAATTACTTGTTCTGATGTCAGTAGATGGCACTGTTTCTATGAACTACTGACTCACACCTCCAGAAATTCAGCTGCATCTCCTTAGTATTTTCTACACAGGGGGAAATCTAAACAAACCAAACAAACTAACAAAAAAAAAAAAAAACCCCAAAGCAAAACCACGCCCCCACAGGAAAAAAAAAAAAAGGGAAAAAAAGAGCAAAAGAACATTTTTGAAGTGTAAGATTAGTACCCTGAAGTTCGAAAATGCCTGAATTAATGTTGCTCGTTATATTTTATCTTACCCTTGCAGGCTTTATGCAGTGTGATATTGTCTTCGCTCATATGCTCATGTTTTCCATTTCTAGAGGACTGATGCCTTAGTTGATGCAAAGAATAGAGTTGATTTGAGGATAAGACATCTATATAGGATAAAGAAGGATATCCTTTATGAAATTCCAGGCTTCAGTGGTCTTGTGTATTGAGCAATGGGTGGAGACGCAGCATTTGTGTCTGAGAAAGGAGGTGTGTGGATGGTTCCTGAGTTACACATGAAGAGAGACCCTATAGCACCTCCCGGTACCTAAATGAGACTTACAACAAGGATGGAGAGAGACTTTTGACGAGGGAAAAAGTGATAGAACAAGAGGGAATGACTTTAATCTGAAGGAGGGTAGGTTTAGATTAGATATTAGGAAGAAATTATTTACTATAAGAGAGACAAGACACTGGCACAGGTTGTCCAGAGAAGTTGTGGTCTCCCCATACTTGGAAGTGTCCAAGGCCAGATTGGATGGGGCTTGGAGCAACCTGGTCTAGTGGAAAGTGTCGCTGCCCATGTCAGGGGGTTGGAACTGGATGATCTCTAAGGTTGTTTCCAACCCAAACCATTCTGTGATTCCATGATGATTCTAGGGTTCTATGATTCCATGATAAGAGTGAATTTTTGCAACCAAGGTGTGTTGGATGTGTTTGTGCAGTGACCATTCACCTGGCTATCCAGACACACTGAAAATATCTGAAAATATCCCAATAACCAAATTCCTAAAGTGCCCACTGGACAAAGCTTCTGCATGGGACAAAATTGAAGATATATTGAAGGAACATGTTCTGATCTCATGGACATCCCTAACACTTCACTCGACAAGATCCATCTCATTAAGATATCTCTGTTATGGCCTTAGGGTACCTTATTTATAGTCATTTCATGTGTTTTTAAAATATGATTTCCTTGTTTGTTTTTGAATCAATACAGAAATACAGAACAAAGACGTATCGAACATCTGTCATGCATTTCCCTGATCTTGGTGATGCTGCTATTTTTGTCAAATTTGTCAGTTGCCATTTTTGTCTTTTTTTTCTTAATTAGCCCTGATCCCTATTTCCTGTCTCAGTTCCTTGTCTCTGTCACACTGTCCTGCTAAATTCAATCCCCTTTTCCATATCAATGCTTAACCTGTTTTTTCCTTCCCCTGAATTTTCTGTTTTTAACTTCCTTCCTTCACCATCATGTCTCACCCTGTTTTCTACCTGTCTTATGCCTATCTGTCCTACCAGACGTTATTTCACCTGACACTGTAGTCCCTGCTGAGCCTGTTATTTGCGACTTATCCTTCCCAAAACTGGTTTCACTTCCAGTCTGTCCCACCTTAATGTATCCACCCAGTTAACCACCCCCATCAGCCCCAGTCTGGTATTCTTCAGTCCTCTGTATAGCATCAAATTCTGTTTTAACCAGCTGTTGGGTGTATTCAGTTTTTTTTGTCCCAATCTTTCTCATCCTTGGTTTTTGGGTTCTTTGGTTTGGTTTTTTCACTCTTGCATCACAGTTTTGTCCTTTCTCTGTCTTTTCCCTGATGTTTCTTGGAAGTGTAGGATAGATGTAAAGAGAACATGAGAAGCATGGGCATTGGTGTCTCTTGACATGTCCCTTTTTCCTGACGTGAAAAAGTGTCTCAGAAATACATGAACTGTTACTTACAAGTTTTCTAGGAGTATTAAAGGTAGATAAGTTGTAAGAAAAATGTTTGGCAAATGAGAAACTTAGACAAAGCCATCAGCAACTGAAAAGTCTAACTTTGAATGGAAAAGCATAGGCTGCCTTATTATAGGAAGAATTATAATTTTCTATGGAAAATAGTAATTTCCTGAACTATAAAGACTTTCTCAATTTCTTATAACTATTTGTCATGCAAGGGAAGTAGCAAAATCAGGGATGCCACAAGGACAGACAGAAGGATGTTCTCCTGCCCTCCCCAAACCAGCTGTCAATCTGCCTCCTGTAACGGGCAAAATTACCTCAAACTCAACATTTCAACCTCTGAAGTGTCTCATTGGAAATTCCTCTTTGCTTTAACCTGTACAATGAAAAGAAACTGGAGAGAAATTAGTCACTTCACTTGCTGGTTCCCAGCCTTGACATTCAGGAGTTTCTCAGGGACAATGTTTTTCTAAAGAATATATTTTTCTTTGGCATCCTCTTTATATTTTCTGGACTTGCTTTGATGTGCTGGCAACCCCTTGGGGAGGTGTTTCTCTGGAGAGCCACCATCACAGTCTGGAGTGATCCCAACTGTTCCTGGCATCCCAGCAGCTATGGACCACCTTTGCAGGAGCCTCTGTGAAAGCTGTCACACCTCTGCTGTCAGCTTTTGTCTGACTGATGTAATGAAATCACATCAGAAAAAAGAAAGGAAAGACAAGGGTGAAGTCCTATGCTGGTAACTTTGAATGTGAATTCCCTTCTTTGCTGACAAAGCAGGAGGAGAACCAAAGTGACACCACACAGGTTTGCACTGTCTGTACTGTCCAAATTCCTTCAGGCTCAGCAGACCCCTGGGAG
The DNA here is from genome assembly GCF_009650955.1 of Corvus moneduloides. NCBI lineage: Eukaryota > Metazoa > Chordata > Aves > Passeriformes > Corvidae > Corvus > Corvus moneduloides. Next base: position 163,277,997 of record NC_045476.1, read on the forward strand.
ACCCTGAATCCCAGCCAGATAACATGCTCAGAAGCCAACAGAGACAACATTAGACTGAAAATATAAACCTGATTTATTTTCCTAGAAAAAGCACTTTTGACTATAGCAGAGATTGAGCACAATCTGGGGAAATTACTTTTGCTGGTTTTCATAAGAGGGTCAACTCTGGTTTCCTCCACTAAACCCAGGGGAAGTTATTGCCTATATTTAGATAAAAAGTAAGTGATTAGCCTGTGTTTATTACATCTTACTTTAAATATTGCTTGAAAGTACTCCGGGGTTTAATAAGTTTTCCAGTAGTAGTGGAAAATAAAATAAAAAAAAAAATTGGGACCACTGCATTTGCATATTGCAGTGGCCTTTTTTTTACATTTTTTTAATCACAAGCTGAAAGAAGGAAATGCTCTGTATTTTCCTCAGTGCAATACACTTTGGAATCTATGGATTTACAGAGCTATTGCAGAGCTGAGTATTGCTATTATCACTGTGGATTGCTATCAGGGAAGATATCATGGAACTGATCTCTTTTTAATGATGTTGTACTCAATTACTACCTATCCCAGTCTTTCTCCTTCCTCTTGTTTCTATTTCTGGAGGTGTTCAAAAAGAAGGTGGAGTTCTAGGGAAAGGGAGAGGCATTTTCCCTGGTAAATCAATTAATTTCTCCAATCCAGCAAACTGTGAAAAAATACAATAACTCTCTTTAAATGTTCCATTAGGGTCCAGTAACAGCTCATTAGATTATACAAGGTATGTGTAATTGCCCAGAAAAGATGCACTACCTTCCTGCAATGCTTAATTTAATCTCCACTCTTTACATACAACTATAACCACCCACTAAACAAGATTCATGGCCTCGTGCCCGCTGCTATGTGTGTACAAGCCTGTGTTGTAAACGTAAGAATGTGTTTAAAAGTCAGAACTGGCATGGCTTTATTTCCACTTGGTTGCTAAAATCTTACAAAACAAGGCTGTGGAGGTTGGGCATGGTCCTTACAGAACGTTTTCCAGTTGGTTGGAAACACCTCACTGTTTCACTGTGTTTTATGTTTCCTGCATGGAGGTATTGTCCTCCTATGCTGAGCACTGGTGAGACCACACCTTGAATCCTGGGGTCAGTTTTGGGGCCATCATTGCAAAAAAGACACTGAGGGGCTGGAGCATGTCCAGAGAAGGGAACAGAGCTGGGGAAGGGTCTGGAGCACAAGGCTGATGAGGAGCACTTTAGGGAGCTGGGAGGGCTCAGCCTGGAGAAAAGGAGGCCCAGGAAGGACCTTCTCACTCTCTACAACTCCCTGACAGAAGGTTGTAGTGAGGAGTAAGTTGTTTTCTTCTCCCAGAAAGCATATGACAGGATGAGTGGAAAAGGCATCAAGTCACACCATGGGAAATTTAGATTGAATATTAGCATTGTCAAGCACTGGAACAGACTGCTCAGGGAAGTGGTGCAACCACGGTCCCTAGAAGTTTTCAGAAGGTGTATGGATGTGACACTTGTGGACATGGCTTAGTGGTGGACTTGGCAGTATTGGGTTGGACTCGATGATCTTAGAGATCTTCACCACTCTAAATGATTCTGTGATTCTCTGCGAGGTCCTGAAATCACTGAGCTCTATTGGTAAAGGAGAATAAATCTGTGAAAATAACTGTTGTGTGTATAATTCTACTGCTAGGTTTTTATGGAATAGAGGTAATTTTTTCTTTCTCTTAGCTGTCATGGTAGAAGATGCAGAGGCTTAAATTTCTCCCAGAAAGCCTTGGCTTTTTCTGTGTGCTTCCCTTTAATATTACTACATGAATTACTAAAAATCCTTCCCTTCTCCTCCAGCACAGAAATGAGATCCCCATGAGCAGCTCTGCCTCTGCTCACCTCTGCAGCCTTCACAGCTGAGTGCTTGAGCAACCCGGAGTCCTGCCAGGGCTGTTCACACTTCCATGCTTGAGAGTTACCACACTTCCTAACCCCTGATTCCTCAAGTTCTGCCAGGGGAGTTTTAGGTTGACTATTAGGGAAAAGAAAATTAATGGAAAGTATTTTTAAGCATTGGAACAGACTGCTCAGTGAAGTGGTGGAAACACCATCCTTGGGACTGCTCAAAAAACTTGTAGATACAGCACTTGAGGACACGGTTTAGTGATGGACGTGGCAGTGGCTCTGGGTTAATGGTTGGACTTAATGAATGTAAAGGTCTGTTCTAACCGTAACGATGTTATGATTCTATGATTCAGTCTGAGAGGGATCATTGGGATAAATTCCCGGTTTTGCAATGTTTAGAATTCTTTCTTCAGGTGAATCAGGATAGCAGGTAGTATTTTGTTTATTATTATTACAATTATTTTCACTTTCCTGCAAGTGGAAACACTTGACCAGCTTGCCCAGAGAAGCTGTGGTTGCCCCATCCCTGGAAGTGTCTAAGGCCAGGCTGGATGGGGCTTGGAGCAACCTGGTCTAGTGGAAGGTGTCCCTGCCCATGGCAGGGTGGTTGGAACTGGATGACCTTTAAGATCCCTTCCAAACCAAAGTTTTCTATGATTCTATGAGGTCTCTCACAAGAAAATCTATTTTCCTGTGATCAATCAGATAAGAAATGGAGAAACAGCTAAAGCTTTGTACCTCCTCTGCTCCTGCAAGAGTTATTTTTTTAAAGTAAACATTTTTTTTTAATAAGCGTATTTTACTTTCTTTTAGAAAACCCCTTTCCCCCTGCCCCCTCCTCCCTTTCATATTTGCTGATAACTATTAAAAAAAAGTTTTTTTAAAAATCTAATTGGTAAAATTTTGAGTGGTCAGAGCTTTAAGCCAAGAAAAGAAATTGAGGGGCATACTGCATCGTGTTTCCAATCCCAGTTCTCTGAAAATTGTCTTCTCTACTGCTCTGCTTCATTCCACGTTTTCCCTTTCCTGATAAAAGGCCATTTTTCTTTCTGTGCCAGACTGTACAGCACATCAATCCTTATTTGTAGCTCCCATGATTTCCAGACTATTGGTTTATAACAAACAAATAGAGGTTTCAAGTTCTCCCTGATGCAGTGCTGGTTGGACAGTCATTGATTTTTCTGGGATTAAGAATGTTAAAATGGCACTGGGGCAGAAAATACAGAGCTTTCCAAAGTGACATGGTAGGCACAGATCGGACACACAAGTGGGGATGGGAAATTAAAACAGGCCAGAGAGCATTGTTTTACTCTCTGCAAAAATAATCCTATGGAAGCTTAAATTCATCCTACAGTTTATCATGTAGTGATTTAGCCTGGAGTTTTCACCATGAAAAGTTTCTTCTGGATGGTTGAGAGTTTCTGAAACCAAATGAAGCACCTGGACGGTAATACACACTCCAGATGAATTAAGGCAAAATGGAGTCATCTTGCACCTGGAATAAAAAATGAACACTTTCCCAGGCTCTAGCCATGAATATTTCAAGATACCTCCAACATTTTAGGGTACAGACTCTATATTGAGAGGTATAGCATTAGAAGAAGGCCTTATAGACCCTTGTTATTGTGCCTGGGCATCTCAAAAATTTCTGGTAGTTCAGTGAGTACAAAGGTTTTAATCCTCCAGCCAAGTTGAAAATATTGGAAAATGGGGAAATATATTGAAATAGACCCCTGAAATGAAAAGGCTTTGCTGTTAAATAGTCCCACAAAATGAGCTTCCTGGTTGCACAAAACATTTTTGTTTGACTCTAATAGAAGCATCTGGGTTTAGTGTTGTTTTAGAGTTGGTAAGTCTTTAAGTAAATTTCAGAAGGAAAAATCATTTCAGAAGTAAATTACTGAAGAACTTCATTATGAAAGTTCTTCCCTTCCTGCCTTCCTGTCTCCTTCTCTTCCTTCTCCTCCTCCCCTTTTTTTTATTCTTCCTCTTAATTTCTCTTTCACTTTATCTCTTTCCTTTGCTCTTTCTCTTAATTACTACCAATTTGTAAGATCAACACAGAACTTTACAGCCAAACAAATATGCAACAGCAAAATGCTCTGTGGTATTATGTGGAAGATAATTTACAAACTCACATACAAAGCCAAAAAACAGAGTTGGTAAAATTCACAGAGGGAAAAGCAGAGAGGCTCAGTTCTTCCCAGTTCCAGGTCTGTATTTTCCTGCTCCTCTTTTCACTATTTCTACATAACACAATAGCAGAACGGAGACCAGTGAAGTGGGGTATAATTTTGAAAATCAGATTTTATGTATCTGTGGACGTAAACTCCCTAAAAGTGCACAAGAAGAGATAAATAACACTTACAGATGGAAAGTGCTTCTGTATGAAGATGGTGAAGGGCATTGAGGGGAAGCCATAGGCAGAATGGTTGAGGGCTCTCGGTTTGCACAGCATGGAGAAGAGAAGACTGAGGGGACACTCATCGGGGTCTGCAGCTTCCTCATGAGGGGAAGAGGAGGGGCAGGCACTGATCTCTGCTCTGTGGTGACCAGTGACACAACTTGAGGGAATGGCCTGAAGCTGTGTCAGGGGAGGTTTAGGTCGGACATCAGGAAAAGGTTCTTCCCCCACAGGGTGGTTGGACACTGAACAGGTTCCCAGGGCAGTGGTCTCAGCACCAAGCCTGACAGAGCTCAAAAAGCATTTGGACAACACTCTCAGGCACAGGGTGGGATTGTTGGGGCTTGTCCCATGCAGGGCCAGGAGTTGGACTTTGATAATCCTTGGCGGTCCCTTCCAGCTCAGGAGATTCTATGAGTCTGTGATTCTATGTAATTCTTTGCTACAACACCCTTTGGGAGTCACTTGTGCCTAAGAAGTCCCCAGAGTGCCCCTCCACAGGGTTACCAGAGAATTTCCACTGGGACCATGTAACCACATGTCTGCTGTGATGCAGAGTTTATGAATATCTGTGCTGTAAAATGCAGAGTTACAAAGAGACCTTACCTAGTAGGAGTCTGAAAATTCAGATATCACGCAGTGGGATACAGGAGAAGGTAGTTTTTCTTTTCCTGGGTGTTATGGACTTAGTAACAGATATGCAGCTTCCATGAAATGTGAGGGTGTGAGCATGTTTCTGTCTCTTGCATTCTTGACCCTGGAGAAGAGAAGTAGAACCAATTGTTATTTCTTTGAATGGTGGAGATATAAATGACTCAGGAGAGCATCCTTTTTCCAGTCTGTGTTTAAGCACATTCTTTAAAGCCAGCAGAATCAGGCAAATGTTTAAATGGCAATTAAGTGAATACCATAAGAAATAACAGGATACTTTTCTTTTTCTTAAAATTGAGTCAGTAATTAATACAATATTTTAAGTCTCCTTACTCAGGCACAGATATGACTCCACTGTAAACTTATCTAACTTGCACCTGATCTCTTTGAAATGCCAAGGCAACTCTGTCTAGGACAAGCTTTGGCAGTTTGATACTGGTTACAAAATCACTCTTAATTTAATCCTGGATAAATGTAAATCTAATTTCCTGCAGTGGATGTTAGTGGTGCTGCTTCACTCCAGCCCAAGTCTCATCATGAGAAATCAAGCAGAGCAATGGAGAGAATGTTCTCTACAAGACAAGTGACAAGCAATCTCTGAACAAAACTTATATTTCCATGCTTGGTATAAAAACACTATGATGAAAAAAATGATAAATATTGGGAGCACAGTGGTGGCAAATTGAACAGCATTAGGAGTTAAATGGTGGTGAGAAATGGGAACTGACACAATTTAAATGAAACTTTAAATACAGGTTTACTCACTGCAAGAGGTGTTGGGACATAAACCACTTCTTTCATCTAATTTGACACCCCCCTCCCACTGAAAATTTTTGAGAGTTCTATTTTCCACTTCTATGGAAGCATAAAAATGCAAAGGTAGGTGTGTGCAGGAGAAAAATTTACATCTGTGTTTAACCAAAGTGTTTATAACACCTCAGCATCTTTATCATTCATCAAAGTGTGAATAAGTGGCAGCTTCCTTTTTTTTCCTTCTTTTTTTTTTTTCTTGGCAGAAAACAAAACTCATGTATGCTGATGATTTGAAAGATTATGTGACCTACGTTGAATGGACAGATGAACAAAATATCTTATGGGAGCAGTTTCAACAATTACTGAAACTTGTAACAATTCTTCATAATAAGCCCTATCATCTACTACTAATAATACTAATACAAGCACTTATGGTAATAATATCCCAAATTTAATAAGAAGGAAGCAATTGTAGTTTGCTCTGTGTATGTGTTCCAGCCACTTTACATACATTAGAAAGTCATGGATCATTTGAGAGTGCCTCAGGGAAAATAATGTGGTAAATGTTGTATAAGTATTATCTCCAAGTGTTGGACTCGTTTGCTGCGATCTGATGCCACTTTCAGCTCCGACTAAAGCTTAACTGGTAAAAAAATACAAGAACAAGGAATTTTAAGTGGGACTTGCATTACTCTGGCTGGGTGTGCATATGCAATTTGCACACATAATTAGAGTACAGGACTGCCACAAGTGACCATTGTCTCATTAAGAATTCAGACATCTCCATGTTGAACATGAAGCCCTGGCAGTATTAGTCCCCAGTGAGCCAAGTGCACATATTTTAAATCTTACTAAAAAACATTTTTCCAAATGTAGAATACCTCTGAGACAATTAAATCACCATTTGTGATGAGAAGAAAAGAGAAAATCCAAGCTTCAAATAAACCATTTGAACTGGGACTTCTCGATCTGTTTCGTGTAGGCAACTTGTTGCACAGATGGGAGAGCTCAGGTACGTCAGAGAGGGCAGCAACACTTCCAGGGCTGTGCTTGGGTGACAATCCTGGAGGGAGATGTGCTGAGGACTCTCTGAGAAACAGAAAATTCTCTTTTTGGCATCCGCGGAGAGAAGTGAGATCATTTCAAACGTGCAGCCCAGATCTCCCAGCCCTTCACTCAGTACATCAATCACAGGAACAGGGTACTTAAGTCAGTCCAATTATTTCCATTGATGTCCTTGAGCTTGATTAAGATCTGAATTATGACTTCATGTCTTGTCTGCTCAGTGGGGGAGCATTTAAACAATCAAGACTGGCCTTCAAGTACAAATGGATGATATGGTGAGAGTGGAGACTACTTTGCAAGGCCTGGGGAGTGGTCTGAACACTGAGTCTACAGTACATGAACCTCTGAGTGCTCTGTGAACTCCTCCAATGAGGCAGGGATTCAAAGGGAGCAAAAAAAAGCATTTCCCAACTTGGCTGTAAGCTGCCCTGGTGGAGTAGGTGGGTTTTAAGTCCGTGAACTAACAGGAGAATATAGACAGGAGCCCGCAGAAGTGCTCTAGCACAAAGCTGGTTTAGCAGCATGAATTTTGCATTTGAATGTGTTTTAAAAATAAAGCTCATCACTGAATTCAGTGAGGACGTGGTCCTTGCTGTGTCTTGGCTGTGTTCTGAGGAATTCTGAGGTGAAGATCCTATTTTGGATCTGAAATTTTTCTTTCCAACCCATCTCAGGACCAGGGGCTGGACTTGATGATCCTTGTGGATCCCTTCCAACTCAGCATAATCTGTGTTTCTGTGACCTCCATAAGTAATCTTTCTGTTCACTTTGTAGCAAAACTGTTTGAACAAGAGTTTATTTCTGGACCAAGGTGTTGAGTATATTTGCACTCTTTCTCTGGGCAGTTTGTACCAAACCTTCATTCTAGTTTCTTCTTGAGTGTAGATGAGGGTGCAGAGGGTAACCCAAACTTGTGAATGGAGCTGTGAATGGACTTGCTGATGATTTCACACACTCTTCACATTCTTCTAATTTAACTAAACATTGCATTTTCTGCAAAGCTGGTGTCTCTCCAGTCTATCCATGTCCTACTGTCATACCCCAGCAAATTTAAATGTTTGTTTGTTTGCTTGCTTGCTTTAGGGTGTTTTGGACTGGTTTTGTTTGGTCTTGTTTATGTCAACCTGAAGAGAATTCCTTAGAGTTAGCAGAGGGTTCAAAGAAACTTCATCCATATCTGGAATGGAATTCAGTTGCCTACACAGAAATGTCTGGAGGCAATTCAAAAACCCTTGGTATCAGCGAGTAGACAAGAGCATGGAAACTTCAGAGCTGTGTTGAGTTTGAGTTTGCAAATGGATGCCAGGCAGGATACACTGAGACATTTCAAATGGCACCAAAAATTAAAGTTATGGCACTCAAATTACTTTCTTGGAGGAACAGAGACACAGAATATAAATTTCTGACTGCTTAAGGAAAAATAGAAATGACATTAGTGTTTCCAGTAAAACGTGGGAATTATTTCTGTAGCAATGTGCTCTCTAAGAGTCACAGAGGAGATATATTTAATGAATCCTACAGCTTTGTTATTTCAGATGCTCATTTGAAAAGTAGTCAAAATTAGATGCTGAGGAATGGCTTAATTCTCTGAGAACAAGTGACAGCTGGAAGGGTGACCAGAACCTAGTTGCTCTGGGTTTATTTTGTCCAAAACATAAACAAGTTTTCCCATCTTGGAGCAATAAAATATCCAATATTTGATTTCATTAAAGATAACAATTCAGATTCTGTCTCCAGAGCCTGGCATCCACCTTGTTGTGATCTGTGACCTCAGCTCTGCTCTCTATAGCTTGCTGTGGGTTTGGGTTCAGGGTCATAAGCTGTAACCACTTCATGATCATGGCCTTTTTCATATCAAGTAGGAACAGTTCTACCAGGCAGTGAAATATTTATTTGTTGGTTAGAAGAAGGCAGTGATGAGAACAGAAGTGTTGGGGAGAAGTGTGGTTATTGAAGGAGGTTTTCCCATAGGATTTATTTATTTCTTTGTTTACTGTTGCAGAAACCTTTTGTGAGACAACGTGAAAGCAGCTAGAAATGAAGAGCTGGAGCGGAGTGAGCATTCCTGGAAATGCCACAACCACTTAGGATGACAAGGTCAGTTTATACGTGTTCCCTTTCTTCTGTTTGTGCTCTGATCTAATCAGCTGAATCTGGGCAAGGGGAAGGAAAACATCCCTGCCACAAACACTCAATCTGCAAACTCCTCCATCTTCCCTTAGCCAACAGGGATGCTCTCTGAACTGATCGGGACTTTTGCAGATGCCAGGAAGCATTTTGTCATTGCAAGGTTTTAGCTTTCTTTGGTCCCATTTTTGTGGGGGAAAAAAAAAAAAAAATGGGCAGAATGAATGGAAATATGATGCAGATAAAGAGCCCTCAGTGCTTGACTGCAATCTTGCTTTCTGGAAGTCAGAACATACTGAGATTTCTGCTCAGGTCATGGTAAAACACATCTTGCTCCTATTTTCACCTTGTAATGTCGAATTTTTAGAGAGTCTCATGTTTAGCCATTAGAAACAGCCTAGATTCATATTGATTCATGGCTCAGTTCATGGAAATTTTAGACCATAATTTCCATCTGGACCCTCCCCAGCAAGGTAGGTTTAGATTAGAAACTAGGGAAAAGATATGAAAGGGTGGTCAGGCATTGGAACAGACTGCCCAGGGAAGTGATGGAATCACCATCCTTGAAAGTGTTCAAAGAACATGTGGGTGTGTTGAACAGGTGAACTGTTGGACTCAAGGACCCTTGAGGTCTTTTCCAACCTAAACAATTCCATGATTATATATCCAGCAGAGCTGGAGTTGCACTTTTTGCCTGAAGAGACCATGAAGAACTCCTGACTTGATATTTTCTATCTTAGATTAGTCACAACTGGAATAAAATAAAGCTGTTGTGGGTTGAACATGTCATTTACAGCATTTAGCAGGAGTTCATTTGTATAAGGTCCATGGGTAAACAGGAGATGAATGCTCAAACATAATCCTATTCCTTCAGGCAAGCACTGATTGTGTCACCTCATGTCCTTTAATATCCTTTAATACCTCAGCATGAATCTAGGGGCCCCCACCTTTGGAATCACACCATTAACATCTTTTTTGCATGTGGGGGGCCACCCCAATTTTTGATTAACATGCTTCAAAAGTCTGAGTATAAATCCACACTTTCTTTGTTCCCTCTCAGCTCTTGGTCCCCTCACCAGATACACGGTATAAGTCCACTCCTGGGTTATTTTTGCAGTAGAAAAATTATTTTCCCCCAAAAAGAAGAGCCTACACTGGTTGTGGGAATAGGCAGCTCTAGGTACTCTTTTTTATAGACAGTGTGGTAAAGATTGCACCAGTTCTAGCTCCTACAGACTTGTGCAATCCTCCAAAACTAATAAAAAAAAATTGCAGGCCTTCCAAATACCCACCAGATCCCTTCGTGCCCTGTTCTAAGGCAAGCACCATGTACTTTTTATATCATGCTATAATAATGTCTCTCCAGTGGGTTGTGACATATTTTTACACTATTACAGGCACTTCAAACAGGAAAGCCAAACACACACAAAAATATCCCTTTACTTGAGTACCAGAGGTGTGCAACTACTTGATGCTCAGAGGAGACACTTGTCTGCATGTTTACATCTTACTGTTTTAGAAGATAACCCAAAACTTTGTATTAAAAGGCCACATTTTACCACGAGTAAGCTCAACTAAACAGGATAAACTGAGGGAAATTGTTAATGCATCTATGCAGAAGCCTCCTCCGGCATGCTATGGGTACTGCTTGTAAAGAATGAGCATGTCCACCCCATGGGAACTTTGTGATTACAATGACAGGCACAGAAACAGCCTGGTGAACAAGAGAATGCCATGTCCCAGGAAGACCCAGAAACACTGGATCTGAATGTTGGAGCACCATCTAGTGAACACAGGAGCTCACCTTTATTCTGTATTGGTGTCACATTCAGCAGAAGAGAAAAGTGTGTAGGCAACAGCCCATAGACTCTTGTTCTGTTCTGACTGCCAGGCTTATGCTAAATTTTTGCAAGTTGTAAATATTCAAGAGGAAGAGATTTTCCTCTTAATGATTCTTTTGGATACTGGAATGTCTTAAAGAAATCCTCTCCTCTTGCTCTATAGAAAATATTTGGGAAGGTTGTCTGCACTCTGATGGTGGTGATAATGAGACCTTTGGAAGGAAACTGATGGTAGACTAATACTGAATGCAGAAGCCCATGTATGAATCCCAAAGTAGTTCTTGCTGAGGTATAAAGTACCTTTCTGCTCATGAAGAATTTCTCTGTAACTCTTAGATCACCAGATTCTGTAAGGTCCTGAGAAATACTAATCTATAGGGTTTTCCCCTTTTTTTCCCCTTACCTTAGGGATACAGAACTTGATTCCTTATTATATGGAACTTGATTCCTTATTATATGAAAAGAACCCCTGGAGGTGAACTAGGCCAACGCCTTCTCAAAATATGGGCAACTTTGGATTTACACTATGTTGGTCTGGATCTATCTACTCAATCTTTTAAAAATACCTCCAAGCTAGTCTGTGCCTCAAGAAGAACAATATACAGTTAATAACATCCTGATTACGGGTTCTTGTGTCAGGATCTTCCACCTGGTGCAGGGAAAAGAGCAGGTTATGATGAGGAGGTCACCATAGTAAGTCGTGGAAAGCAAAATTGAAAAATAGCAATAGAGAGTTGTTCTAGAGGAATCTCTTCCTCACAATTAATTTATGAACACCTTTTCCTCTCCTACACAAACACCTTAACGAAAGGTGATAACACTGCTCCTAAACCACTGGAGCAGGAGGCAGGGCAGATGGCAATTTTGGAAGAAAATAAGAAGCTATTGAGTAGCAGAAAGATGAGCTTTACAGACTTTTCCAAAATATGAGGATGTGCAAAAGTTTGTGCAGGTAAAGGTGGTGTGAGGTAAAAAATATCAGAAATTCTCAAGATGATGATGAAACTACTCCAGTACAAGACTGAGTGGGATTCAGCTCTTACTTCAGGGTTGGTATTCACCTGGTTCAATGAAGGCACTGATAGCACAGACTTATAAAGGTCACCATGGACCCCCTTTGCAGTCAGTAAGAGTCTAATCAGTAGAGTAAATGGAGTTTAGGAAATGATTTGTGATGCCAACAGAGACATCCACACTTGGTCAGTTGAAGCCTAAGTAGCACAGATCCTGCCCCAAGAGCAGGACTGGGCAACCTATTCATTAGAGGAACAATATTTAATTTAGTCTGTCAATGGACACAATATCAAGAAATTTATTGATCCATATGTGGGCTGTACTCCCTTTCTGCACATGACAAAATTTTAAGATCCACAAATTGTACGAAAAGATTTGCTAGATTTTTTGTCAGTCTTCTTTCCTTAAATAAGCCCTTCTGGAACAACTGCTGACAACTTCCATCTTGTTCATTGATCAAATGGCGCTGAATCTTTGGACTCCTTTACATTCCATCGTAAATTCCCAAAATCTTTGCAGTTCAGCCTCCCTCATTCTTCTCACACTTTGGCTCATGTTCTGTTGCCATTGTCTGTTTTGTGCGTTTAGATCATGTTATGTCGACCTTTCCCCCTTTTCTTTTCTTACACTCCTCCATTATAGAACCATAAAATAGTTTGGTTGGAAGGGACCTTAAAGATCATCCAGTTCCAACCCCCTGCCGTGGTCAGGGCCACCTTCCACTAGAACAGGTTGCTCATAATTTCTTCCAGACTGGCCTTGAACACCTCCTGGGATGGGGCAGCCACATCCTCTCTGGGTAACCTGTGCCAGGGCCTCATCACCCTCACAGAAAAGAGTTTCTTCCTAATCTCTAATCTAAACCTACTCTCTTCCAGCTTGAAGCCATTCTGCCTTGTCCTGCCACTCCAGGCTCTTGTAAATAGTCTGTGTCCATCTTTCTTGTAGGCTCCCTTCACGTATGGGAAGGACACAATTAGGACACCACAAAATCTTCTCCAGGCTGAGGAATTCCAATTCTTTCAGTGTTTCCTCATAAGAGAGGTGCTTCATCACTCTGATCATTCTGGTAGACTTCTCTGGACTCGCTCCAACAGCTCCATGTCCTTCCCAGTGCTGGGATCCCAAAACTGGATGCAGCTCTTCAGGTGAGGTCTCACCAGAGCAGAGCAGCAGGGCAGAATCCCATCCCTTGCTCTGCTGCCCATGGGGCTTTGGATGCAGCCCAGGACACAGGGGGTTTCTGGACTCTGAGTGCACATGGAAAACTCATGTCCAATCTCTCATCCTCCAGCACCACCAAGTCCTTCTCCCCAGGGCTGTTCTGGATCTGCTTATCCTGACACCTAAAGATTTTTGCTTTTCATGTATTTTTTGTATACTCATAACAATCCCCCCATCCTGGATTGACACCAGGGGTTGCCCTGACCCTGGTACACCACCAGCACTTGGCCTTGTTAAACCTCATGAGATTCCAATGGGCCCACTTTTTGAGCTTGTTCAGGTCTCCATGGATGGCATCCTGATCCCTCTGGATCATCCTGAGTGACTTCTTTTCCACCTGACATCAAGAAAAAACTCCTAATCCTGAGCTCCTCATCAGCTGAGAATCCCATAGTACCACTGACCAGGACAGCTAAATACACCACAGGGAACTCTGTGAGCCATTCTAAGTCATCATAAATACATTAGTTAAATTCATAGTTTTAATATCTTCATGGCATTGTTGTACAGATGATTTGTGGCATAAACAGGGCCATATTTAGAGCCCTGTGACAGCATTAAAGAGACTGAAATGTAATTAGAAGAGAGTGAGTTATCAGCAATCCAGGCTGATGCTAACAACAAATGGCAATAAAAAGATGGTTTTGTTTGACCTGATAAAGAAGAGAGGATCTATTTTACATGTATTATGTAAATGCTACCAGTAAAGATGAGAAGGAATAAGAAGAGCGACTTCCCTAAAGTCTCAGTTTATACCAATTAAAAGGAAGAGGCACAATCATGAGTCACGTTTGGCGGAGTGGAGTGGAAAGGATCAGCATTTCCTGTGCCATTTGTGTATTTTCAGCTCTCCTCCACAATACTTAAGTTTTCTGCCCAAATAAATCATTTTGGAAGTCCCAACAGCAGGAGAGTGATGAATGGGAAAGCAGAAGGAGAGTGAAAATGAGCTAATCTCCCCAATACATTAGAATAATAATTCTTTGTCAGGCCTAACATTCAATGAAAAATGACTCTTGCTAGTGCATTAGTCTGGAGAGGAGATTTTGATAACACAGTAGTGGAAAGCAAAGATTCATCTTTGAATCGAAGGAAAGTGAGGGGGTTAGAGGATCACTCAGAATAATTCAGATGCAGTGAAATACAGTTCATGGCAAGAGAAGAGCTAACACAATAGCCCCAATCAAATATGATTTAGGCACATTTAGAAGTAGTACTCTAACTACCAGCAATTGATTTAATTGATTTTGAGCTTCCTGCAACTCTGTAAGAGTGAAGAAAGGGATTTATTTTGGTTTTTTTTACAATGAAACCCATTTTTTTCAATGGTTTCTTGTTTCCAAGTAAGAGGACTAATAGTTCAACTGGGAAGTTTTTATGGAATCGATCAAAGATATTTTGCCATCAGTAAACCATTAGGCATGGAAATATGTTTCCTAGAAAGTGGCTTGGGATTGTATATGAACAAGAGTGTCCTCAAATGCCAAATCAGTGTTACAAGAAAAAAAATGGGATACCCTGACTGGTTTTAGCCACTTTAACGCTCTTTCTTTTAGGTAACACAAATTCATGAAACCAGGTCAAGTGTCGAGACAACTTCCCAGAGGCTAAGTGTTTTGAGTGAGGAGTTTGTCACTGCTGATTAAAAGTGCCCTAAGTTGTAGGAATTCCTCCAGGAAATATAAAATATCTACAAGGAGACAGGCGAGAAAACTGGAGGCTTAATTGCGTAGATCTTAAACAAACACATTTTGCTTGATTTGTGGGAGCCAGGCTGATGCAGCTGTAGGTCCTCACTGTGAAAAACAGCGCGTGAGTCTTCTGGAAAAGGATCAGGTACCAAAGAAATGTGACACTTTCACCTCCATCCTGTGTCAGCAATAGTGTGGCCAGCAGAACCATGGCAGTGATTGTCCCCCTGACTCGGCACTGGTGAGGCCATACCCCAAATCCTGGGTTCAGTTTAGCATCCTTCACCACCAGAAAGACTTTGAGGTGTCCAGAGAATGGCAACAGAGCTGGAGAAGGTTCTGGAGCACAGGTCTGATGGGGAGCAGCTGAGGGAGCTGGGGAGGCTCAGCCTGGAGGAAAAGAGGCTCAGGGAGGACCTTCTCACTCTCCACAACTCCCTGACAAGAGGGTGTAGCCAGGTGTGTCATTCTCTTTTCCCAGGTAACAAATGACAGGATGAGACGAAATGGCCTTCTGTTGCACCAGAGGAGGTTCAGAGTGGACATTAGAAGAAATATTTCACTAAAAGTGTTGTCAAGGATAGGAAAAGACTGCCCAGGGAAATGGTGGAATCGCCATCCTCAGAAGTGTTCAAGCAATATGCAGATGTGGTGCTTGAGGACAGAGTTTAGTGGTGGCCCAGCTGATGTAAATGACTTGCAAGTACTTTGTCTGGAAGCAGAATTTTAAATACTTGTAGCACTATGAGCTATGAAAACACAATAGTATTTTTACACAGGTATAAAAGAGGTGAGAGGACACGGCATGTGTACATTGGATCATGGAGTTAACAGGATAATCAACAGGATGTGTCTCCCTGAACTCTGTTTTCACTGTTTTTGCAAGTTCTATGAGTTTTGACAATTTCATGCTTGGGAAAGGCACTTTTTGGTCATCAACCTTCATTCCAGATTGGCTGTGCTTTTTATCACTAGAAGTAATAACAGCCAATCTTCGGTCAAACTGTTGCTTTCTCAAAGTTACCCCTCCAAATAATTCCACTGCCAGAAGTCACATAAAAATGGCACCATTTCAAGGCTTGTATTAACCTTAAGTGTTTCCTTTTAAATAAGTAGGGAGGTAGCTAGAAGAGGTGGGCATCTCTACTTTGAATACCAGATGAAGTAAAGATCAAGATAATTTCTAAATTGTTCCAATCTCATGCCTCAGTGCTTTAAAGGAGCCTTTTAGAGTCAATTGACTCTTTGGTCATTGACTAAAATCTAATAACTTTGGCAGCAAATGAGGTGTGAAATGCTGTCAAAATCACTTCAATAATACCTGTGTGGTACTAAACATTTTCATCTCTGTGGTAACAGTTTGTAAAAAAAGCCACAGTTTAACAATTGATGGCTCTAGAAGTCAACATGCTTTTGCATTGAAAAATATTTGCAATGTACACCATGCCTTAGATTTCAAGTCAAAATCAAGGGAAACTCCTACATGGTGACAAAAACATTGATGGACTGTTATCAATATCCAGAATATTATACATAGACTGTAATGAAACCATTATATGGTTTGTAAATGTAGTATTCTTTCTACTTAAGGACTTCCAGAGAGATTTTAAGAGTTGCTCTTTATAGGTCAAAATTTTTTGCTTTATTTTTCTTTAAAGTAGATGTTTAAGGGTCTTTTTTCCAAAGGAGATACCATGTAATGATCTGTAAGTAGTAAATTCCAAGAGCTGATTTCCAAGTTTTGCTCTATAGTAGAATTATCTCTTGGGGCTGCAGCAAACAATGTGTGTGTCAGCCTGCATGTAGTGAGGATGAAGACTGATTTTTGTATTCAGGAGTCCTACATTCTTTCTTTGACCCTTTCCTCAAATTTTATGTGTGACTTAGTGCATTCTCCAATATATTCAGTTTTCAAAATCTCTGAAAACTGAAGAATAACACTGTCTGACAATGTTCTTTTGTGAATGAATTGGATGGTATATATAAATAGAGATGGTTGCAGGCTTTCAAACAGGTAGTATCTCAAAATTAAAATTTTCCTAGGTCCTTCAAGTTTAAAATTACTTTTTCCATTCTCAACGGAGTCATACCTTTTATTTTGGTTTCCACTGAACTGAAATACTGTCTTCTGTCTGAAGAACCAAAATAAAATATCGTTGCAAATTTACTTCCTTTTCCACTCTTCTCTTCATTTTATATTTCCCCTCCTTTTATACAGGTCATTAATACTTTATACCTCATTCTGAATTACTATGAGATCTTTGAATGTGAGGCACAATGTAAGCATGAAGTACTAGCTCATGTATATTACAATTATAGTTCCAGGCAGAACTCAATAAGCAGGGGGCATATCTGATAATGTCTCATATTCTGTCAGAATAAGGAAAAAGTACATGATAAAAAAAGCTTGGAGGTGACCCACAGGGAAAGTAATGACTTCTAGCAAATCTGGCATTTTTTCCCAGTAGAAAAATAATGAAGTAAAGAGAAAGATGAAGAGAAATTAAAGAAAAAAGTTATGCCTTGTAAAATATTTAGAGAGACAAGTTCAATTGATTGTAAAGAAGACAAGTACGTTTAGTAGGAGCAGAATTTTTCTCTTAGTCTTTGGTTTCTATTCAGACAAAACCAAGGATTACAGGATGAACAGAAACCATATTTCTTCCTCTGTCACCAAAGGCAACAAAAGTTTTATGACAGAAATTGAAACTGGGGGATATTTTCTCCTCTTTAGGTTGTCTCCATATCTGAATGAATTTAAATGGTAGGTTTTGGAAAACACTGAACTGTGCATTCCTTTTTGTATTGAACATGATCAAATATGTCTATTCTTGATGTTCAATCAAGATGAGAGACGAATGGCACTACTGTGCAGACCAGGCACTCATTTTATGGGCTATATTTTAGTCCATGGAGCTGGATGCCAGCATTCACCCTGTTTTGCCAATTCTACTCATATCACCTTGAAATGGGGTTTTTCAGCATTTTTCATCCCTATTATTGGTACATTTTGAGGTTGATTCAGCCCATGCTTTACTTTTGAGAAGCTGGCAAGTACATTACATAGAGCTGTGGTGGCACAAGATAGAAAAGACCCTTTAGGTCAGGCTGTCCCCTCCCTGTGCTCCTTGGAGCAGGTCATCTCCTGTTCCAATTTCCCAAGTGGTTACACTGCCACTGCTTCTCCAGTGAAGATGCTTTATAGACTTCAGATCCCTATCAGGAGCAATTCTCAAAATTTAGGTGACATTTTCTCTGTTCCAGATTCCTATACAATTCCTATTCCTACTTCTATTTCTATTCCCATTCCTATTCCTATTTCTAATATGACTATTTTTTTTTTTTTTTTTTAATATAGGCAAAATAATTTGTGTCTGTTTCTGGTATATTCTCCTCTCACTGGAGCTGTTCTGAATGATTAATCAATTACACATTCTCTGGTTTTGATCTTGCTAAGCAGTTAAGCTACTCCTTACATATGAGAACGTGAATAGTTGCCAGACCTTGGATTGTGAGTAGAGTTTGTTAAAAGCCTATGCAAATATATTTTCTGACATGAGAACTACTCATTTCATTTTTTCTCAAAGAGATAAACTCTGTTTTTTTCTAATAGCTTTTCTTTACTTTTCTTTAAAGTCTCTTTATTTTGGATTTATGTTTTTTTTCAGGCAGAGATCTCCGCCTGTTTCCTTTTTTGCAATCTGTTCAAAATTTTGTAAAGTGGTCCTTCCCTGAGTCGGACCAAAATTAAAATCTAAAACATAAAATGAAAAATATCATGTGAGCTCGTTCTAATGATAGAAGAAAGCTCTTCTAACACTATCTGACTGCTGTATGACTTATTTTTGCTGCTGCCCTGGGGGACTGTAAACTCCTGCATCTGCTCTTTGCTTTCCCTTCTTAACCTTCTGAATTCCTTGAATGGTGCATCTGTCCTGTTGAAAACTGTGTGTTCACCTCCTGTATACCCATTGGTCAACAAAATTGTGCTGTTTGCTCTTCTATCCCTTCCTCATGAAGTGAAATAGAAAATAAATAAAATAGAAATAACAGAAATTTGTACACTGCTCAATAACTGCCTCCTCGTAACGTCAGACAGGATACTCACCAGTGTGAATGTATTTTTGGCTATAAGGTGTCGGTGAAACACTTAATTAAGCATGAAATATGACTGCTTATCATGCTTCTCTCATGCATGAACATACACCCAGACAATCCTGTGTCTGAATAATTTATACCTCTCTCAAGGAGACATTTAGTCACCCAGCCAGGCATTACTTGCTACTGTTCACATTTGTCATGTGATGGTTGGTCTCTTCCTGAAGGTCTCCTCAAGAAAACCACCAGCCATGGCAGTGTTTTACTTTATTATGAGTTTATTTTTGCTTTACCTGAGTGCAGTACTCTGTTTCAAAAAGAGAAGCTGGAGATAAAACTTCCTTCAACCTATTAGGTGACTGATCTCATTTTTTTACCATTACTGTGCTTTTGTAAACCTGTCCTCCGCATCACAGCAGAGAGTGAGGAGCTGTGCTGGGCTCTGCTTCCTTGGAAATGTAATTATTTTGTCTTTCCAGTTTCTCTAGCAAAGGTTGCCTCTTCTCTTTTGAGATTAACTCTTGAAATAGAGATGTCTGCTGTTCCAGGTTGAGAATTATTGCCTGCACAGTTACTGACCTTGCTCCACAGGAGTTGTGGAAGGGTCAGCCCAGTGCCAGGAAAAAGGGTGGATGTTAAGAAGAGTGTAGATTAACAATTTTAATTATATAACTCTGGTTTAACTATCTTGTTCAGGTTGGAGAACCTCATCACAGTCTACACCTTCCTCAAGAGGGGCAGTGGAGGGGAAGGTGCTGATCTCCTCTCTGGTTACCAAGAGGACACATGGAATTGTTATGAAGCAGCATCAGAGGAAGTTAAAATTGGACATTAAGGAAAGATTTTTCGTGGAGAGGGTGGTCAGTCACTGGAACAGACTCCTCAGGAAAGTGGTTATGGCACTAAGGAGCTCCTGGATGATGCTCTCAGTCAGAGGGTTTGATTTTAGGAAGTCCTGTGAGGTGCATGGAGTTGAATTCTGATCCTTGTGGGTCCCTTCCAACTTGAGATATTCTATGATTTTATTATTGTTACTTTCTTTGTACATAAGCACTTTACCCACATTATTTTCTTCTCTTCTTTATAACTGGACTAATGATGATTCTTGAATTAGACTGTGAAATATTAGACTGTAAGTTGGATGTAAATTACACCAACAAATTCTTGGTTTTATTTAACCTGTAGGTAAGGTGTGCTTCCTCTCTGCCCATAAATAAAACTTTTAACTTAACAACATGGCTGGTCCTTCAGATTTGAATATCATGTCATAACTTCCAGGTGACACATATAGATATGTGGCACATATAGGTAGGTGCCACATACAGATAGGTGACTCATGTGGATAGGTAGGCAGCTTGGATTTGGGCTATAAAGTGTCAATGCCATAAACTTCTTGCACAACTTGGCATTTAGCAAAATATTTCTAGGAGAGGTTTGATATCATCACTGTAGTTTGTGTTCTAACATGAGTGTTTAATTTGAGTCAGGAGAGAAGTTTTGAGAAGGATTTCACAATAATTCTCGTGTGTTGCTCTTTTGTTTCTGTCGCAGAGTTTGGCAAGCTCTAAACTCAGCTCTATTTAGAAGGAATTAGAAGAAGTCTGAGGTTCACCCAAACCAATCAATCTGTAAGTGTGCATTATGACCACACTGCTGGGTTAGATACAGTATTAAGCCAAAACCTTGAGTTTTCTTTATTACAGATACATGGTCTTTAAATGCAACTCTTCTTCAGTGCAGACCCACTGCTGCTGGTCTGAGTTATTTCTTAAATTAGGAACAGCTTTATTTCTGAGGAAAACTGGTGAGCTGGCAGTCAGAATTCAATGGTCTGATTTGGTACAAGGAAGATTTCCCAATGAGTCAAGATGCAAAGTGACAATGGGGCACCTCTCACCAACACTTTGAAGTGATACTGGAGCCACTGAAAGAAGTGGTGCATCTTTCAAACCTTCAGCCATACGAGGGAGCTCTAAAAGCCTCTCCATGTTCCCAGAAAGCTGGATACTTTCAAAGTAACACAGCATGCTGGTCATGAGAGTTGAGCTTGAAAAACAAAACACCTGGGTTTCTGAGATGGCTTTAAGTGTTTCCAAAACAATGTCTGCACTGTGGCACTCTGCAGATGAGTAGAATATTCCCCATGTAAACTTTCTCATGGAAACATTCTACCAAATACTCTCTATTTGATCTCAGCCTTATCTGAAAGCACTTTTAAGCTGGAGTATTTTGGAAAGGGAAAATATCACTGCTACGACTTCAGTGATCTAAATTACTGTTTTGCCATGGGGATAAAGAAAAGAGGAGCTATTTCTAAAGAGACAATGGAAGTAGGATGCAAACATTGTTGCTTTGCCAGTAATACTCAATCACTTTCAGAAAATGCTTGAAAAAAAAGGAAGAAATTTCTTTGAAATGGAAAGAAAGAGAAATGAATAGAAAAAGTCACAAAGCTTAATTTAATTTTCAACATTGTAAAGATAAAAAAGAAACAATGAAGAGGCATAATTACATCAATTCCATCAAATTCAGTGGTAATAATCAGAACCCACAGATCTGGCCCAAGAAAGCAGTGCACATACATCTACCCTGAATATGCATTTGGGCAAAACATTTTCATAGAGGTTGAAAAACAGTGTTAGGACATGTTGTCATTTTAGGTAAAATTGCTTGCAAAATACCTTGAAACTTCCTTTATCAATGAATGTTTCTAAACATTTCATAATCTTCCACTCAGAAGAAATGGTTAAGTAATAAATCTTATATTTGCTATATTCATTTTTTAATGTGAAATATTAATGCTTCGTTTTTTTCATGCATAGATAAAAACACTTGCTTACAAATATTTTCAGACTTTGCATTCCAGTGGCTTTTGAGAATGTGTCAAAGTGGCCAAGAATTCTATTTGCTACAGTTGTGTTTGCTTTAGATGTCAGTTAAATTCTCTTAGTCCAGCTAAATTGTTATATGAATAGAGAATGGGAAGTTAAATTGTTGATACAGAGGAGCAAAGCAGAAGACACTAAATATTTAATGCACTGGCAGAAGGACTTTGGTAACATTTCCTTCATTGAACAAACAAGCTGGCCCACCCCATATGGAATCCCCCATGCAATTATTTCTGAAAAATCTGTTACAAACTTCTGATTATCTGCACAGCTCTTGGAAAGAGCTTCTGGGGAGGTCTTAGGCTAGAAGTGTCCAGCTTCATCCTGATGTCTGGAAGAAAGCCCTGTGCTCATGAAGACGATGATAATCAAAGAGATTTCTTAAACAAAGTCCCAAATCCAGCTTCTGTGAGCTGACATTTGCCCTTCAGATTCCCTTGGTCAAATCAGTTGTACTGATGGACATTTTGAGAGATGAGGATCCCACGTTTCCACTACATGAGCTCAGTTAGGAGCTTGATATGAATTCCATCCTCCTGAGACTCCCCACAACCTGAGGAGCACTGAGCATGTTCCAGACTGAAATACTTTGGGTAACACAACATTTTTCAAGCCCTGTGGCAGCCAGTCTCCATTGAGGTTAGATGCAAAATAATGAATTAATGGTCTGGTCCACTGCACAGACCCAGATGGATCACATTTTGATCTCTACATGGAAAAAGCACAAAAATTCCCCATGGCTGATGTCTTACCATCTTGGCATCAAAGCAGTGATACAGGATCTCCTGGGAACTGTAATGCAGCTGCCTCCTATTCTCATTCTCCTCTGGATAATGACTGAACCATCCAGACTGCAATTTCTGCACTATTTTAAAGTTTCTTCCTGGGGTACTGTGTGGGAATCCAGCAGCTGCTGGAAGAGTTTTGTTTGTATTCTTTGAGTAGCTTCCAGCAGGATGGCAATTTTCATGGTTGTGCAAGCACCTAACTTGGGACCTTATCAATCCTATGAGGTTTGATCTTTTTTTCTCTTACTGGTATTTATTATTCAATGAGTATGTGCATGTTCAGACAGTTTGCATTCTCGTAGTACTATAATTTTCCCATAAATATACATTATTGGCCACTGACAGAGGCAGGAACTCTGGGCTGCATTAATATTTCATCCAATCTTAGTACTTACGCAGTTACAGCTCTGAAATTTCACAAATCTGACATCTGCACCTCTCTTCAAAGGTGATGAAGTCACGTCCTTGTCATGGCTCAGGTTCTGTATCTTCTCTGCACCTCTTCCTACAGCAGCAAGGAGTGAAAGGAAAATGTTTCCTTTTGTTGTTAAAAAGGTTTTCTTGGCACTGATTTTTGTTCTTTTATGAGTAAGAGAGAAGTAAGGAAGGAAGGACAAAGGGAATTATGTTTTGTTTGGAGTAGAAAATGATGAGTTTCATGTGTGTCTTCTGTCACCAACATGTAACCCTGAAGAAATATGCCATGATTATTGAGTCCCCATCAGTTTGGATCTCTGGTAAAGAATAATAAAATAAATCATCATGAAGAAGAGCCATATTAGTCCTGACTGTGGTAGTCTATAATGATACCAAGAAAGCAGGCAATATTTTCATTTAATTAGACCAAGAAAGGTTGAGTTACTACACTTGGGTGAACATCTTATGGGTTGTGTTCCAATGAAGGCATTGGATAAAGTCTTCCCTACTGTTTCTGGAAGTGCTATAGGTATTCAGGATCAATGTCATTAAATAACTGGCAAATTGGGAACTAAATTTCATCATTAGCTATTCAGGGACATGAGACTCCTACTCAACACACCTGAACTGGGCATACAAAACTAGACAGGCATTGTGAAAACATCCAAACCAGGAGTTCTAAACCACAGGTTTGTGTAAATACTCTTATTCTGAAGTCAATTCTCTTTAATTTTCATTTCTCTAAACTGTTTTCTAAATGACACAATCCAAGCTGGAAAAAATAAAAGTAATTTTCATACCAGAATAAAAGCAACTATTAACCTAATTATCCTGCTTTCCTGAGAAACCAAGGCCTGAAAAGGAGTATTAAAATGTCCAAAAGACAGAGAAAAATTATCAGCCATGGATTTGTGGGTATTAACACTCTTTCTTGTTGCAAGCAGGTGAAAGTGCTGCTCTAAACAATAGCGCTGGGTAGGCCTCAGAAAAATTTGTATTCAAATTTCTTTTTGTTCAAAGATTTCTTGTGTAGAGGATTATGCAAAGTAGATCTGTGCCTTTTCTTCACTGAGTAAATAGGTTATGTAAAATTTCAGTGATATTTCACTATGCATTCCATTTTGTTGACCAATAAGGTGAGCGCATGTGCATATTTTTTTGGCGCAGACCTGAGCATAATGTCATCTGAAATAAACTCTGCTTTGCCAGGAAGAGAGAGAGAAGAAACCTTTTCTCCCTCAGCTGCGACCTAAACAGGGGGAAGAGGAACCCTGTAATTTGTATTGGTTCATCTGAAGTAGGGCAGTAAATGAACTTGACATTTCTTGGTTTTCTTGCATTTCTTGTCTACCTCTTTTTTTCCTGGAGGATAGAATTGGAACAAATCTTTCTGCACAAAACTTCAAAATGTGTTGATCCAATGGCTTGACATACAAAACTTGGATTAAAACAGAATTTCAGGAAGTTTCGAAAACTAATCTTTAGTTCTAGAACTAAAAACTGTATCCCACATCCACTGCCAAGGTGTTAGTATCAGGTTTGGGATCCTGTTCCTGGAAAGAAGTGACCTGAGGCAGGCCTTGTTTTATCGTGTGATATTTTTAGTCTTCCCTTAAGGACTTGACTGGGCAGTGAAATACTTAATATTTTGACACCGATTGTCTCACTCTCGGTCATTAATCCAGTAACAGTGAGGAGGCATGCAGTAGTTTTATCTTCTGG
This sequence comes from Corvus moneduloides, assembly GCF_009650955.1. Classification (NCBI taxonomy): domain Eukaryota; kingdom Metazoa; phylum Chordata; class Aves; order Passeriformes; family Corvidae; genus Corvus; species Corvus moneduloides. Next base: position 163,302,556 of record NC_045476.1, read on the forward strand.
ACAGTATTTCAGCCTCTATTTCACCAGGGTATCCAGAGAAACTGTGGCTGCCCCTGGAATTCCATCCCTGGAATTGTTCAAGACCAGATTGGATGGGGCTCAGAGCAACCTGGCCTAGTGGAAGGTGTCCCTGCCTGGCAGGGGCTTGGAATTAGATGATCTTTAGTGTCCCTTCTAATTCAAACCACTCTGTGATTCTATGATTCAGATACCTGGCTGAAGTGGACACACTCAGTGGGTAAAGTCTGATATTCCCCCTCCAGGTTGAATCTGGGACATCATCCCTGTATTGGGAGTGTGGGCCTACATCAGCACACCAACACCAGTGCAAGGAAGAGCCTGGAATTTGGAGCACAGTGAATAAATAACCTCAGATCAAATTTCCTCAGAGAATTTAGATGGATATACCTTGTTTTTTTCTTGCTGTGTGCAGGAGCATAGGAAAGCCTACGGACAAATATTGAACCAATACTTGAAATTATCTGAGAAAACTTATTTGGGATTCTGAGCTGTGGCTGCAGCTCCTGACCCTGCCACAGACAATTCAGAGACCTTGGCAAAAGCTCTCTGTACTCTGCAGTTTAAAATGAAAGTATTGAAAGTTCATTTCCTAGTTGTCTGTCTTCTTTGCCTCTACAGAACAGGAAGATTTTTTATGATTCTGCTCCACAATGTCTAAAAAGGAGATTAAGGTCTTTCATGGAGCTGCCTGTCTATTGTGAACTGCAAATAATAAATACGCAATTCTGTTCTATGAAACGACAAGCTTTATCTTCCATATTATATTGCGGCTCAAAAAGTCCTGTTGCTATTTCAGCTGGAAAAAGCAAGCATCAATTTTCTCTCACTAGTGGGACAGGAAATTTTTCTGCATTCTGAAAAAAAAAGGGGTATATTTGGCACCCCAAAGCCCCCTGCCTATTTTCATTAATGAATGATTTGAGATGTGCACTGACAATCTCCAAAATACTCTTCTACCTACTAGGTTAACTACATGCAAGAAGGCCAAAAATGCCAAGGTTTAGATAAATCCATGACATTTCCAGCTTAATGGCAGTGTTCAGCTTGCTGTTCCCACTGCCAGCAGTACTTCTGGATTTAATTGCTGAAGTGCTTCTGCTACTGAACAACTGATGTCAAGTGACCCTTAAAATAAGAACTTTGCAGATGGGAAAGGTTCCATTTTTTATTTATTTCCTCACCCACACTAAGGCTATCCTAATGAATGTGGTACCAAAATTAAAGAACTGTGAATTCAGTCACAGGATCTTCCAGCTGGACAAGAAGACTGCAGGATACACAGCTTTTACATAGAGAACACAGCTCTTCAATTCTGGACCTGGACTCCTCTCCCTCCTTCCCCCTACACATGGGTGGCATCAGCTTATGCTTCCCTTCACAATCCCTCCTTCCAAACGGGACAATTTAAAGACTCAGAAGTTTAACTGAAAGTTGCTCTCAAGCTTTTTGCTTCTGAAATCATCAGTTTTGTCCAGACCTGAGTCTAGACAGAGGCATTTGGAAACACAGGGCTGTGCTGGGCTGGAATTCTGTCATGGTCAGAGCTGAGCTCAGCAGGAGAGCAGAGGAGCCACTCAAAGCCGTCGCTTTGGCCATACTGAGTCCACTGAAGAATTATATATTTTATATGCCTCACCCAGCAGCTCCCAGGCTGAGTTCCTCTGCACATGCTTGATAACAACCTCCCTAGAAATTTCCATGGTAACACTCAGATATCACAGTGAATTCAGCAGCCACCTCTGCTTGACTTTGTTTTTAGCAGAGGGAGCCTCACTTTATACTGGTGTTACCAGTCCCTGAGCATCCTGGTTCAGCACAGCGTGAGGTGGGAATGGAATACTTTCTGTGCTGCATTCTGGAGGAACTAGGCAATGCTCTTGGTTCTGCCACTGGTTTCTGGGGTAATTGGGACCAAACCTATTTGAAGACAGAATCATTAGGGTTGAAAAAGACCTCCAAGATCATCAAGTCCAATCTTCGGAACACCACCTTGTCAATTAGACCCCAGCACTAAGTGCCATGAACATTTCTGGGGATGGTGACTGCACCACCTCCCTGGTCAGCCTGTTCCAATACTTAACCAACCTTTCAGTGAAGAAATCCTTCCTGATGTCCAACCTGAGCCTTCCCTGGCACAGCTTGAGGCCACATCCTCTTGTCCTGTCATTTGTTAATTGGGAGATAATCCCTATCTTGCTACAAGCTGGTATCAGGGAGTTGTAGAGAGGTATAAGGTCCTCCCTGACCCTATTCTCCAGGCTAAAACACAATAAAAATTATTTTATATTATTAATGCAAATTTATGTTACATTTAATTTATAAATTAATGAGCTATTCTAACATATTTTTTCATATTAATTCCTGACAAAGTACCTGGAGAAATCTGAAGTTCTCTAGGGCAGTGGCTCCCAGTTCCAAAAATATATTCACATCCTACAGGGCCTGTGTCAGTTCTGCCAAACCCCTGCGAATGTCTCAAGTACCTTGGGGGATCTCCCATCACACTGGGTGCATCGTTAGGCAAATGAACTGAGCTCTGCATCTCAGTTTTCCCTGCTGGCTCCAGCCTGATCAGCAGAATGCCAAGAACTACAAAATGTTGCTGCAATGCACATCATAAGGGAAGTATCAAATAAATTTCTCCAGAAAAAGCTGTATGCATCAAGCTATCAGCTCAGCCTTGTCTCCATCCATCTAGGATTAATTATTCTCATTTGTGTACTTGTCATTGTTGCACACAAGATTATTTTCCTTTAAAATGGGACCACATAACCGCCTCAACTCATCCCTTCTTCTCTTAATGAAAGCCTTCCCATCCCCTAAAGATCCAGAAGAGAAAATAATGCCACAACATCTGGATTTTATTGGTAGGAGTGACAACATGCTCCCATCTTTCTTTACAGTCAATTGCTCCCTGACAATGCAAAAAACCCACAGAATTTCTGCAGCAAACAGGCAGTTTGAATGTGAAGCAAAATGCACTCATGAGAGAACAAGCTCACCTGGATGATTACCCCTTTTCCAAAAAAAGGATGCAATCAGGGCAAGGAGAGCAGGATTCCTTTCCTAAATGAATCAGAGGCATAACCAAGGCTGAACTCATATTTTAGTATCTGATGATACAGTTGAACATGGGAGGGTTTGTGTATTTGTGCCATTTTTTGAATGCTTTAGACAGAAACAAGGTTTGTTTTTCTGTGAGCAGTTCCACACGACTAGAGAATTTTGTGGGGTTTTATTCCCCAAAAACACCCTTCAAAAACAAGCAAAGTTTTGTTTAAATGGATCCATTTCAACCACATTAGCACAAATCTTTCCTATCAAAGTAATAAAAAATAGTCAAAGAAGGCAAATATGTAAAAGGAGAGGAGAGAGGACATCAGCAAGACTGCTTCAGAGAAAAATCACCAGAATCAATTTCCATTACCAGGGTCCATTTCTTTTTTTCAAAATCAGTGATTGGCATCGTTAATGATGGCCTGTCTTCCAACCTGACTTCCAAATGCTGTTTGTCCATTTTCTAGGCAAAAATTCACCATGGTGGAGGCAGTGGGAGCAGCTTATTAAATCACTGGGTGTGTGCTCAGATCCAAACTGTTCACTGGTGACTATGCCTGGGAGAAGGCCAGGAGCCCAGATCTCTTCACAGGCTGTATTAAATACAGGCAGAGAAGCAATATCAGCTCCTCCCTCACTGTTCCTTTGCATAATGTCCCTGCCAATCGCAGGGGATTGGAACCAGATGATCTCTATGGTCCTTGCAGCCCAAACCATTCCATGATTCTGTGTTCCTGAAGCTGTTTACTCTGAAGAAAACTCAGATGTTTGGATCTAAGAACTACAGATGGAAAGACTCATCTTGAGGCAACTACTGGAAATTAAATGTTCCCAGCATTCAGGTGGTTCTGGCCTTGTACAGACACTGCAGACCCACAGGAGGAACCTGAAACCTGGGTGAAGTCTGTCCGTTTTTCTTAACCTCAGACATCTCAGGTGATCCTGCTGCCCCGGGCAACAAAAAGGGCTTTGTCATTAAGCAGTTCTAGACAAGACTCCTCACTCTTAGAAGTTTGAGGTGATTCAAATTAATCATAGTTTAAATGTGCTTCTCCATACATTACAAAACAAATTTGGGCAGCCACTTCAGGCACAGAATTCCTGCTTTGTGCATCTTTTATCTGAGAGAAGATGTGACCAACTCCTTGTGGTCTTGAAAGCTTCAAAAGCTTTCAGGGTTACTCAGTGGAAAATCATAATTTGACTCTTAATTCCACTTTCAGCTATGTTGAAATGGTAGTTTGGCAGCAGACAGTCTCCCAGATCCTTTCATGTACCCAAGTCTTAGTCTTTTGACACTTAAGTCTTTGTCAGAATTATAAAAATAATATCCAAGAGTATCCAGGACCAGAAAGATGCTGTGAAGATAATTACAGTCAAAACTGAAGGTGATACTGCACTACAGAAATGGAATCATGCCTTGCATGCTTTAGATCATCAGTAAATAGTTTGTTCTTCAAAAACATTTCTGATGTCCTGGAAAATCCTTGTGGACATCTAAAACGTGACTTTGCTCTTTTCCCTCTGGCTCTCAGTCTTTTTTAAAGACCACATGTGCTCTGCTTGTTCACCGCTGATCACTCAACTAATTTATTCCAGCCTGCCAGTTCCATCATCATGCCAGTTTGTTCTCATCCCAACTCCCTTAATTATTTTATGCAAACTGGAGTTGCCTAGTGGAAATACTTTATTGAATCAGGCCACCTAGACATGTCTTCTGCTTTGAATGCACTTTGTCAGGAAGTAAAGAGAGAAAACTGGGGGAAGAATTAGGGAAAAACAGAGAAAAAGAAAAGCATTCATACTGCATCTGGTTGATTTTGCAATAATGCAAATGAGAAGAAATTAAAAGGGCTTTTTATTGCTAAAGGAGAGAACGTGAGAGAAGGTCGTGTGCTGTTTCAAGAGTTCCTGTTTGTCATTAGCACTAATTTCTTTTCTCTCTTTTAACTTTGTGTTAGCCATTTGCTACTCCCTCAGCTCCTCAGACTGCAGCAGTGGATGATGGACACGTTTCCCATTTAGTCATGAAAGACCTGTGTCTATCTCCCATTAGATTAATGTTTTCAAATCGTATTGCATAAAGTAATAACCATCAGCCTGCTGGTAGCTTTTACACATTTTAAGTAATTTTTCTCTCTTGACAAGACATCAGATTAACATTGTAAAGGAGAAAGTTAATGCCCATGCAGTATTTAGACAGACAAAGAGAGAAATTACATCTAATCAGGCCTGGTGTGAGTGATTTCATTAATTCCTGTTCTAGCAGCTCCAGATATTTTATGTTCTCAATCATTTATTATCTTTTCTGTTAATAAATAAGTTAATTTGTTCTGTTTTTTCCCCTCCTCCAGGAACACTGAAACCTTCAAACTACACTACTCTCTGAAAAAAACCCCAAAATCTGCTTGAATGAATCACCTGTGATTATTAGAACTTATTCCAGATAGAATGCTCAACAGAGAATGTAAACCAGTGCAAATTCATGGAATTACAGGATGGTGTGTGTTGGATGGGGCCCTAAAGACCACCTTATTCCACCTCCCCAGCCACAGGCAGGGATACCTTTCCCTAAACCAGGTTTCTCCAAGCCCCATCCAACTTGGCCAGAACAAACTGGTAAGTCACTGCTATAATATATATAAAGTTACCTTTATATTAACATCTAAATAGTGTCGATGGAGGTTTACAGCTGTGTGGCACAATTTGGTCAAAGCAATTTAGGAAATTTGGCTGTTCACAGCTGTCTAAGACATTGCTCCTGTATCTTAAAAGGGTTTGGGAATTACAGAATCACAAAATCACAGAAAACACCTCTGAGATTACTGAATCTATCCTTTGGAGATGAAAAGAGAAGTGTAAAACTGTCCTTTAAAAAGGACATTTAAAAACAACATCTGAAGCAATCTGCTGGATGCTCCAGAATTCATTATTCATTGTGTCTCAAGGTAATATGTTTTTTTGCAGAGACAGCTGTAGTTTTCATTTTTCTTCTTGCACTGTTCTTCAGTTGTCCACTTCTTCCCTTGAGTCATTTCTTTGTTTTCCCCATTCTTTCCAAGGTCACCTGAAGGTTTTCCCAACTGATGCAATAAATTAATTCACTTTGTTTTATTTGTTCCCTCAAAAACAGCCAGAACAAGACTACTACATCCAGCAATCAACTTTTCCCTTCCTTTATCCAGACTGAGCAGCAGAGTTGCTCAACAGATAGCTCCAATTTATGTCCATCATTCACAGTGTAAGGTAGTTGTCAGTGTGGGAGAAGATGATATAATACAGCTCTGTCTGCTCTGTTTCCTCAGCTCCAGGGGCCTCCTTGTGGTGCTATTGACCTTGGCAGAGCTGAAAAGTTTTATTTAGTGTTTCTCTTTTCTTCACTGAAGTTTACATATTTTAACTGGCTCGGGAGATATGTGTGTGTGTGTGTTTCAGACAATAAATGACTTCAGGCATTCTGATTCTATCAGTCAGTGAGATCTATCCTCCCCTGCTCTGAAGGCTACCACATTTTATAGTGAAACAGCTGAAGATGTTATATGCTGGTTGTACTATTGAAAATGCATATTGTTTCAACTTTTTTATTTTATTTTATGAAAACAGCTTCATCATTTTGTTGATACTTTGAAAGCCCTGCTTTGTAGCCAGGTGAGACTATATTTACTCAGTGGACAGGTTTAATTCTTAAAGTTAATATGCTGAAATTTATTTTAGCAGTAGAGGTTTATAATATTAAATGCTTAACCTACAAGTACTTCATTTTCCAATGATTAGGTAAAATTAAAAAAAATAAGTACAGGAAAAGAAGTGGCTGTATGGAAATCATCCCTAAAATGACAAACTACTGAATGCCTGAGGTGAATGGTGCAGCCACCTTCAGGAAAATTCTTTTAAGATTCAGCCAAAAAGCACTTTGTGGCATCAGTCTATAATAACACTTTAAGACTTTGAAAATCTGAATATAAACAGAGATTAATATACATTAAAAAATAAGTAGTTACTTAAGTAAATAAATGAAAAATAGCCGTAATATTTGGTTATCATCTCTGGAAAGAAATATCCCAGTCTGAGAAAAACATTAGATAGTTATCTATAGATCTTGGATGTATTTGTATAAAACCTGTTGTGTTCTTAGGTGTCAGATCAGAGATTTACCAAGGACTGACCACAGCAAATCTGGAATGTCTCTGGGTAAGGTGTTTTTGGCCAGAACAGGAATGTGACTGAATTAACATTTCTGAATGAGGAAAGGCTTTTGTGGCTGATTTCCCCAGAGCTGTTGACAAATGATAACCTCCCAAGCTGTTTGCAGACTATGAAATGGACAATGGAAACAATCAGGAAATGGATAAAGAGGAAAAAATATTTCCTTTTGTTTCTTCATGATTTTTCACAGACCAGTGTTTGGTGTGTTCAGGTGTGAGCCAATAAAAGACCAAATAGACACAAGCATTTAAGCATTATTTTCTTCCAGTGCAAGCATGGCTTTCGATTGATTATACCGAGTTTATTAAAGGTTGTTTGAAGTAAATATTTTGACCTTTTGTGACAGGTAGCATCAGTCACAGCAGAATTGTCACTTTCCCTAAATTTTTAATCAGAATACTCACCTTCAAGGATCATTATTTCTGAAGAGGAAAGATGGTAGAGATATTGCAAGGAAAAATGACTGTTCTGACACTTCCTACCTCAGGTGCAATACAAGTCCTTTTGTGAATAGAGGTGAAGCAAGGTCAAAAGAAATAAGGAATATCTTTTATGATAGCCTTGAAAAAAAAAAAAACCAAAACCAACACAGGTATTTTTAAACTCCTTTCTTCAAATCTCAGATAGAAGCGGGCGCCTTCAAAATAAAATCCAGCTTTAAAACAGTTGCTCTGAATTTCCCTTGGTCTTTCATTTCTCAGCGTCTCTGAGGCTTTCTTGTGTAATTGTACAACATACCTGGAGAGGGACATGATACTCAACAGCTTTTTTACTGTAAAAACTTTGGGGTGAAGATCTATTTTTCTTCTGAGACCCAGGGCAAATGGCTTGATGTTTCAGTGCTTGGATGTTTCTCCTATCTTTAGGTTTCTCTGTTTATTTGACATCTGAAAACACATCTTCCTTCACTTTCTGTTTCTAGTGCATTGATGTTTCCATCAGATCTGAGTCATCTCCTGGACAAAGCGGAAAGAATGGGATTTTGGGTGCAAGTCTTCTTACTTGGATGTTTGTTTCAGGATGAGGTAAGTCACACTTGATGGGTCTTATTCTTCTCCATTTATTAGAGGGAGCTCAGAGGAATATATCAGATATAGGCGTCAAGATGGAAACAATTATGGCTACCATCCTAGGCTACTTATCCATCCCTTCACTTTTGAGGTACTGAATTTGTTCAGTGATCACACTAGAGGACTCAAGAAGTCATAATGCTCAAGCTTCACTTTCAGGAGTTGGGAAAAAAATACAATTTTTTTTATTTTATTTTGGAGATTTTATTTCCTGCTATAGAAAAAATGATAAATATTCTTCACTATCTTCTTAAAATAAACTACTCATAGCATCGTAGAATAGTTTGGGTTGGAAAGGACCTTACAAATCATCTCATCCAAACACCCTGCCATGGGCAGGGACACCTTCCATTATCCCAGGTTGCTCCAAACCTCATGCAACCTGGACACTTCCAGGGATGGGGCAGCCACAGCTTCTCTGGGCAACCTGAGCCAGGGCCTCCCCACTCTCACAGGAAAAAATGTTATCCTAATATCTAATCCAAACCTCCCATCCTTCCAGTAACTAGAAGATTTGCTAAGGGCAGGTGCAAGGCAGATCCCATTCAAAACGTGCCTCAAGGTGCTCAACTCCATCTGTGAGCCAAGGAATCTTTGGAGATGTTTCCTAAGTAATTTCACCAATGTGTGGGTCATCTAAACCCTTCAGGTAACACGAATCATGATGTAGCTGAAGGAGTTTTCAAGATGCCATCCAAAAGTTTTTCCTCTGTCTTTCTCCTGTCACAGCTGTTTCTCCATTACTATTGCCTCCCTTGTCCCTTGTATCCCACAACAAAGTTCTGAACATCCAGAGGCTGGATGGGCTCCCATGCAGTGCAAGTGATTAAATGTGCAATTCAAAAGAAACTATTATGACTCCGACTGTTGTTAAAAATCAGGCCAAGGTTTAGAGTCCTCCAGGATGGGCCACAATAGCAGGAACAGGATCCCTGCTGGGTAACTTGTATATCTTTTACCTCCATTCCCAAGCCTTTATTTCCTTAAGACCTTGAGATAATGTTACTTCTCAGCTTTTTATCAGACAGTTCATGAGCACTGGAGGAAATGTTTCACTATTAAGGCAGAATCTGATGCTTAAACACTTTGAATCTCTCCCAGGGAAAGAAGAGGGGAACAGATGTTAACATCTGCTCCGTTGAATCTGGCCTACATTTTCTTGTTGCCCACCCACTCTTCTACTCCCCACAGTATATTACAGTAGCATCCTGCCAGACAAAACCCATAAAATTTCATTCTGTAGTTCTTGTGCTGAAATCAGAAACCTGTAATTGGAGCACAGTCTGTCTTTAGAATAGAAAGAAAGTAACAACAACAAACCCCTCAACTTCAGATTTGTAAATTTCAGGTGACAAAAGACTTTTCTTCAGGCATCTGTTCTTCTGGCTAACTTACTGTCACTGTTACCTTCCCAAAGATAAAAATAATAAATAAATAAATAATTAAAAATACAAAAAAAAGGGAAAGAATTATTTTCATCTTGAATTTTGCTTGCTCTGACTCCCCACAGCCCAGTTTTGCACAGGAGCTGTCTGCTCAATAAAGAGCCCCGCAGCACCATTTCAGAGAATATCTTTTCTAGATCCAGGTTTTGCTGTAAATCTTTTAGAACTGCACACAGCGATGACATGCCTCATCCCAGATTTTGGCAGCCCACAGTCTTTATGTTATGCTTTAATTGAATTGAAATTACATTTAGTCAGAGCCTGAAATTTCTGATTTGCTCAGATGCCATTGTTTTCACACACAAAGCTCTTGCTCTGTACTTTTTTCCCCTCACCCTTTCCCTCTTGAATTATTTAACATTTAGAAAGCTGAGCTTTGCCACTTTTACTCCCATCCCCAGTTTTATTGCTATCTAAGTGATTTACAAATCAAGCCTTGCATCTAATGGCACTGTGTATTTCCATTTCCAGTGCTCTTCTTTACTGTCGGCTCTTGTTGGCTGGGGCAAACCTCAGACACAAATAACTGAAATTAATGTCAAATTGCATCATGTGCAGCTTGAATTTCAATTATGGGATCTGAGTAAAAATGCATGTTTTCAGCAAACAGTAATAACACTGCTGCTCGCCTGGCCCCAGAATGTACATTACTAGAAAGCATCACACGCAAGACAAAGATGCAGGGTCTCAAAAGCTTAAAACAAATCTGCTTGGCATTTAGTTAAGACCAATAAGCTGAGAGAATGAGCAGTCATTCAAGCCTTCAGCTTCTGTACTCCCTGCCCTATGATATGTCTGTGCCTGTTTAGAGCCTGGAACTCAACCATTTTGTTCCTGAGTAATAGGAAGTGAGCAGGGATTAATCTACCCTACGTAGATTAGATTAGAACCCAAAGTTCTAGTGCATCCTGGATATATGGTAGTTTGTGGGCAAGGCAATTGACTCAGCCCACCTTTAATTCTGTATTCAGGGACCTGGGAGTCCGTTCGACAGTGGCCGCACGTGAGCCTGCGTGTGCCCAGCTGGGCAAGGAGGCCAGTGGCCTCCTGGCATTCTGTGTCAGCAATAGTGTGGCCAGCAGGACCAGGGTGGGGGGATTGTTCCTCTGTGCTGGGCACTGGCGAGGCCTCAACTTGAAAGTCTTGGGTCAGTTTTGGGCACCTCACGACATGAAGGACATTGAGGTGCTAGAGTGAGTCCAGAGAAGGGAACAGAACTGGGGAAGGGTCTGGAGCACAAGGCTGATGAGGTGCAGCTGAGGGAGTGAGGCAGGCTCAGCTTGGAGTAAAGGAAGCTCAGGGGGGACCTTGTGGCTCTCTACCCTTGATAGGAATGTAGAGCCAAGTTCATTTTTTCTGTCACGTCTCAAATGAAAGGATGAGAGGAAATGACCTTAAATTGCACCAGGGGAGGTTCAGATTATATCTTAAGAAAAAAAAAAAAAACACTGAAAATATGGCTAAGCATTGGATAGGGATCTGTTGGAGTCACCATCTCTAGAAGTTTCCGAGAGGCATCTGGATGTGGCACTTGGGGGTACAGTTTAGGGGTGATTATGGTTGTGCTGGTTTGATGGTTGTACAGGACGGACTTGAAGGTCTCTTCCAACCTTAATGATTCTACGACTCACTGTAATGCCCAGTGGGTGTGAAGGCTCAATGGGAAGATGATTTTCTTTCCTGGTTACTTTGGGTCCATCTGGTGACACAAAGAAGATAAATTGGTTTGTTTTTCTGTAATAGCTGGAGGAAAGAATTCGGGGTATTGAGGACAGATACATCTTATATTCATGCAGATGTCGAAGTGAGTCAAAGGAATCACATTCTCCCCTGACCTTTCCTCTCCATTGTCTTCAAAGGATGTTGAGGCAAAAGGTTATATTTAGTCTACAAAGTGCAGTGCCCTGTCACTGCTGAAGTTTATGTGGCTTCAAAAGCTTCAGCCAACGGAATGACCTACATATCCCCTCCAAACAGGGGCATTGCCGTGCAGCTGCATGTTTTACCTCTTCAACTTGCTGAAGAAAATACGTTCCTTCCATTAGAGAGTGACTGCAGCATTTGGATATTCTACCCAGCAGTAAAAAACTCATCGTATTGCACCCCGTTGCTTTGCAAGCACTGCTCTCAAAGAAAGAAAAAAATAACCTTCTATTAGCATTAAAAAATATGATTTTTTTTTAATGCTACAGCCCAAGTGAAGCTCATGAATGCGCCCAGATGGCACTTGAAAAAGCCAGATAGATTCCACTTAACTTATTTGTGCTAAAACCATCCAGAACCTGATGTCCTGGTTGAAATGACAGCAACTTGGAGTACTGGAAAACTATTTTTTTATAATCTGGTTCAGGTCTTGTTGTCACAATCATCTCCAAACAGAAACTGAAGAGCTACCCAGCACACTATCAGGTGAACTTTAAAAGAGTTATGACTTTAAAATACAAAGAGCTTGTAAGGACATTTTTATAGGGGACTGGAATGTGGGTTTGTGTTAGATTCTCAGTGATTAAATCTTCCCTTTATCTGCACAAGGGAAAGAGCAAAGATGGATTTCTATAATTATTCCTCTGAAAATATATTTTAAGCAGGAAAGAGATAGCAAGTTATCTTTCACTCTTTCTGCTGCTTCCCAACTCAGGGTGTTGGCTTTGGTCAGACACTCAGATCTGAACTGAGGCCACAAACCCCATTTTTATGCCCCAACAGATATTTACACAACTGAATTTTTAGTGGGGGCTTTAGAAATGGAAGGGACAAACCAAGACCAGTCCTTTTATCCCTGTAGGCACCACATCACCTGTGGTGATGCTTCTGATCACATTATGAGTTCCCAAATGCAAAATATCTGCACCCCCACCCCCTGGCACTGAAATTGCTTTGGATGAACCTGGGTGAGACGCAGCTGCTCCTGTGTTAGGGCTGTGTATCAGGAAACGGATTGTTTTTCATTTACTGTATCTGCCCCAAAGTAATGTGCTTAGTTTAAGCTGATGATTTAGGCTCCTTTTGTAGCTGCTGGACTGACAGATTCAGCACCAGAAGGTGTTTCATCCTATTCTGAGGCAGAGCTGTGATGTCTCTAATAAATATAAAGGAAGTTTAGACATCTGGCTCAGATTAAGCATTCAGCTTTTAGATAGTTAAATTAGGTGAAAGCAAATTCAGCCTCACTATGAGCCTGCAAAGTTGCTGACAACCAAGACTGAGCATGTCACACTCAAAACATGCAACTTTAGCAAAGAAGATCTTATTTTGGAAGTGTTCCTGCAGAAAAAAAATACAAGATACAGTCCTTTGTAGGGGAAGATAGAGGGGGCAAAGCAATATGTGAGTGTTTTTTGCCATGGGCAAATAAAACCCAGTGTCAAAGGTAAAACAAACCATTTCTATTTCTGCCAGCTTCCCTGGTTTATTGTGTGCAAAAGGTTTTGGAAGTCAACAGAAAGGTCAACCAGCAGGGTGGAAATGTTATAAAAAAATATTTAGACTGGCCTTTATTGCCAAATGTAAATGGAAACCAATTAGATAATCAAACTAAAAGTAGGCAAAGGAATGGCATTAACCCTCCCAGAATGTAATGGTCTTTGCTAAGAACAAGTTTTGTCCAGTTGTTTGCCTTTGGTGGTGGTGGCAGGGGGAAATCAATTATGTTTCACCTTTTATAGCCTTGAAAAATTTATTTAATACAGCACCAAAGATCCAGCAATAAAGCAAGGAAAAGTGGATAATAGAGAAAGGATTATGTAAATGACCTGTAAATGCTGGTCTGCAAAAAACACCAAAAACCCACAAAAAACCAGGCCACCTTTCTACCTGGGAAAATGGGTTAAATTGGTACTGCTCCATTGCAGCCATGAGTGCAGAACAAAAGTATTGTGGCAAAGCCTTGTATCCATGGGGTAAGAGGTGTGATTCCTTCAGCACAGTCCCCCCATCAAAGACTTGGCATTTGAGTTTGCAATGAAAAAGTGGTGAGCATCTTCAGCTCGTGACCACACAAGTGCAAGTCACAGCAGTCAGGCCATCACAAGGCTGTGATTGAATCATTGAATCACAGAATGGTTTGGGTTGGAAGGAACTTTAGGTCATCCAGTTCCAACCCCCTGCCATGGGCAGGAACCCCTTCTACTAGATCAGGCTGCTCAAAACCCCATCCAACCTGGCCTTGAACACTTGCAGGGATGGGGTGTCAACAACTTCCCTCAGCAACCTGTTCGAGGGCATCACCACCCTCACAGAAATAATTTCTTCCCAACATCTAACCTAAACCTAGTGTTTTTCAGATTAAAGACATGATACACGTGCAACAATGGTGTACTTTGGGTTAATCCTCTGGGTATCCATCTAGTCTCCTGCATTTTGTGTACAGAATAAAGGTAGCCAAAATTAGTGGGATTCAGGACCAGGTAGGTTCCTCTCATCCAACTGCTGTAAATCTGTGACCCCAGCAGCAGCAAAGTTGAACAGGTATTCCCAAAAAGTGCACACACAAATACACAATCAGCCACAAAGATGAGCACAGAGAGCATCCCATAAACACATGGCAGTCACACAAACATGAACAGCACAGACACCACATTGCCTACCTCCTCCCCAGCTAGCTGGGATTGAAGTTGCTACAGGAATACGCAGAGCAGGGATTTTTCCAGCAGCTGGACTTGGACAGCTTTTGGAGCATCTGGCCCTGAGGTCCCAGTCCTTGCCTGAGGCTTTTAGCAGGACTCTCGAACCCTTGTGGCATCACTCTGGCACCAGACTTCCCACTCTGTTTACAGCCAGCCTGGCTTGCAGCCCATCACATTTATGTGCTGGCTCACAATAGTGAGCTCACTAGCACAGGAGATAGCATCAGGATTTAGGAATAAGACAGGACAGATTGTGGTGAAGGGCTCAGCCAGAGAAACATACTGACCAGCAGACAGTTTGCTCATAACGCTTTTCCCTCTATTTTCCCATTCTTTTTTTCTTCCTGGTCCATCTTGGTCCCTCCCTTCTGCTGCTTTTGCTCCTGCTAAACATTCTGTCTTTGCACATTCCTGCAATTCTTTCTGCTTCTGCATCCCATAGTAAGCCCTGATCCTTTTCAGGCAAGAACCCCTCCAGTTTCCAGGGCACTCTTGAGAGGGTGGTTTTCTGGCTGACTCATCCACCTGGACTGGATTCACTGATTAGGGAACTACAGGGACTTGGACTCATCCCTGGGTCTCAGAGTTCAGAAAGAATGGACCTTAATCAGTCCTTCATGGACCTTCTTTCAGTCCTCTTTCTGTGTTCTGTTTCTTCTTTTCACTTGCCCTTTGTTTTGTCCTCCATTCCCTGCCTTGTCTGCCAAATAATAACCAAATGTCAGCAGTTTCTGCAGCAGGGAGAAAGTTTCCACACTGGTTAGTCCATAGAGGGAACTTTCCTCCCATGCTGTGGATCATTGTGACATCCAGTTCTGTCTCTTCAGCCCATGAAGTGATGCCATTAACCCATAATGCCATATTCTGTTGTGGCTTGGGAACCAAGGGAAATATGTTCTGGCTGTTGGAAGCATTCCCTACAACAGTAACTCATTTAGCTGAAGACACATCTGAGTGAAATTGGGAAGCTGGAGAGAAGTTTGTGAAATGTCACGGGGCAGTTTGTGTGGATCAATGGGATTACCTTGGTCCCTAAACTCTGCCAGCATATCAGTGAGGCAGCTTGGCTAGGCAAGACCCCAGTTGCACTCCCAACTTTTCCTAAAGAACAGGAAGGGTAAGGAAAATGTCAGTCTCTACTTTGTTGTGATTTGGAGCCTGGTCTGGCCTCCAGACTGGGGTAATCCGTTCCATTCTATTAAAGAAAAGGGAGAATCCATTCCATCTCCACTAATACATTCCATCCCTTTTAAAAGAAATAGAAACTGGCTAAACAGGAGGATTTTTATCTCTGTCTGAAATCAAGTTCTTAGACAAGCTTGTTATTTTGGCCTGAGGTAGTACACTGAAAGGTGGAATCTGTTATGTTTCACACTCCTTTTTACCTCCTTCCCAGTGTTTATGGAAATCCTTTAATTATAACATTGTGTAGTTAATGGCAGGAAAGGACATTGAGCAGGGTACCAGTAGTGCTTTAAATCATGAGAGCTCTGCTAAAACAAATTATTATCTCCCATTCTTTGGAGTACATGTGATGCCTGATGAAAGGTCAAACACAAACCTTTTAAACAAAAATAGAAAATAGGTTGAAAGACAGTGCAACCCTATTCCTTCGTTATTACCTTTGGCTTGCTTCATAGGGGGCATGAAGGATGCAGGTCAGCTCTGCAATCTGAGTGAGTCTTATCATGTCAGACTGCCTTTCAAACCCTTTCATTTCTGCAGAGTTATTCACTTTAGCAAAGCAATCCTGTAAAATATCTGCAAGCCATAAGTTTCTTCCACGTGAAAAGAGGGTCTGTCCCATCCTTTGCATCCCATCATTCACAGCCCATCCTTCGCATCCCATCCTTTATTCCTTCTTGTCTTGTTCAGGACTAACTGACTCTTCCCTGTGTTTCTCCTTAATGCTCACCCTAAAGTGTAATAAATGTAATTATCTTCAGTGTTTAGGAACTTCACCACTGCTGCTGGACTTTGCCTCTTATTCTTATAAGAAATTAGCTTGAAAACATCTCTCTTTTCTTTTCTCATACCATTACAAGTTGCATTCTTTACAAAATAGTCAGTATTCTCAGGGGCAATTAAAACACAAATGCTGAATATTTCCATGCATCCACTTTTATTTTCCTGGAGACAGTAAAACACAGCTACAGCCCAAAGGCTAAAGAGAATTCATTACTGTGCATGTTGTTATCCTCTAATGTCACCATAAATTAGTTGGAAGACTCTCCTCCCAAAATAAGGATTACAAAGATCCTTTGAAATTAAAGTTTTGTTACAGCAAGAAGATGTCCTGAAAGCATCCTCATTTCAGAGACACTGCAGGGTTAGAAATGCTCATACCTTGAAGGGCCCCATTTTGAGTCATGCACAGTTCCTTAGGCAGTGGTGAAAATAAAGAAATCAGTAGTATTAAAAATGTCCTTTCTCACTCTCTTTCTAAGTCTGTTCCTACTGATGAGAATTTGGAGAACTCACCTTCCTTCTATGCCAAATACTCATCTATTAAAATGCTTTACACCAATTTAATAATTATAATAATAAAATGTTATGAAACACATTCTTATTGCACATTTCCCAGGAACTGATGTCATTTTCTGCTTCACATCCCTGGCATTGTGTCTTTCACTCAGTGTGATTTAACATTTCGGTTATGTTCGGACACACAGACCCACCCAAGGAATGTAGTTTCATAACAACAGAAAATCCTTTCTCACAAAGGCAGATAATCTAAGAAGACAGAGGTCAGAAAAGGACATTCTGAGTATTTTCAAGAGCCAGGTAATGTGGAACACTCCCAGCTAACCTGGTGCTCTTTGAAGCATTCAATGGAGTCCCACCTGAGCTCCAGCCACTGCTCCAGAAAGGAGTGGCTCCCTTGAGGATCCACTGTGGTGTTTACAGCCCTATGGAGACATCCTGGACAGCCTGGAATACACCAGATACAATTGGGAGGGGGAATTTCCCCTATGGCGAGATGAAATTCCACTTCAATATCTCTAAATGTGAGTGTATAGGTGAAGTTACCTCCGCCTGTGTGAGATCTGGTCAGTACAGTCAATACAACAAAGAATAATTCAGCTACAAACCTCTAGGTATTTCTTTAATGACAAATGCAACTTTGTTTAGTCCTTATTGACTATTTTTTCTATTTTTTTCTTTCTTGGGCTTTTTCTCTGTGTTTTTGTTTTTGTTTTTTCTCCCCCAACCCATTAATGTCCTTATTTAAGTCTGTGTCTAAAATATGGCTTTGGGACTGGAAACGTTTAAACCAATCATTTCAGTTGCACCATTGGGTATATCCTTGGGTAATTATGACATCCAAAAATATACTAATTTTTCAGGTGTTTTCAGGTGTTATTAGCAATCTGTCAACTGGATGTGTGAAGGTCATGTTGAGGACTTTCAAAGGACTAATGACTTGTTTTGCTTCTGGTTTGGTTTTTTTTTTAATATATAATGTAAAGAAATTTAGAGAGATCTGATTTTCAGAAAGAGCGTGAAATCCATCCATCTCTTCAATTTTGATACCATCATTATTATCTTGCTGGGATCTTTGATGGGCCCAGCATACCAAAAAGGCACTGAAAGAGTTTCCCATGCTTCCCATCAGCTCAGGGAATATTGGCATTCACTTATTCTGAGGAGTGTTTCTGTTCTGAATTAAGATCTTTGCCTAGAATTTCAGATAATATCTCCAACTAAAGATAATTTTTTATCCCATAAAATGCCTTTAGGATTACAGTTTCAGATCAGGAACTAATCTAGAGGATAATGTATTGAAAAAACAAGGATGAGTTTTCTGCAGCTGTATCCATCACACAGACAGGTAACTTCTTCTAGGCTTCCACATTCAGGAATCAGAGAGGTCTTTTGGTTACATAAGGTTATGTTACATTTTTTGCTGTGTTGCTTTTGATGGTGGCTTTTTTGCCCTCCAAATTTGTGAGAAATGCAATATATAGTGATCAACTCCTAGAGCAGTAATTTACTTATTTCTTCTGAAATACTGATAAGGTAGGTGCTACAATTAGCTCCCAGCTGCTTCTAGAAATAATTGATAGTGTTCCATGGCATCAGACATCTTACCTACCTGTAAAAAAAATAAGAGGGGAGAACATTTAATTCTAAAGGTAAAAGTCAGGCAGATTTCTGTCATAGTTAGTCTGCTCTTCACTACACTTGTGCTCTAATTAGGTGATTTTATTATCATGAGATTCATCCTAGTTAATGTTTTGATGACGCCTTCTAGTTACTCAAGTGGTTTAAGGAAAATGAGTCTATCAATATTTTCTGATAACTGAATTCCCAAAGCAATTAGTTTCATATTGTGTTCAATCTTTTCTTCTAAAAGGGAAGTGTTAGCCAATTAATTTTATAATCTGCATTTTTATTGTTGCAAAAAAAAAAATTCTTCTCCTTCTCCTTCTCCTTCTTTCTCCTTCTCCTTCTCCTTCTCCTTCTTTCTCCTTCTCCTTCTCCTCCTTCTCCTTCTCCTCCTTCTCCTTCTCCTCCTTCTCCTTCTCCTTCTCCTTCTCCTTCTTCTCCTTCCTATTTTATTATTACTATTGTTGCTGTTGTTATAATGTAAAATCTCATTACTATCACTTTATTATCATGTATAAATCACCAGAAATATAACTTTCAAGGTGTCTGACTACTGATGATTTTGCTATTAATGCCCAAAGTTTGGAGTTTTCCATGATGTTAGAAATAAATTATCAGAAGCCTTTCTATCTGCTTTTCCGACAACACCCTGGTATTGTATTTGAAGAAACACTAATATCTTGGACAGAAACAAGGGTTTTAACATGGTTCATATTCCTGGTAAGGAAAACATGGAGCTTCTATCTTTTCCCAGAATTCTCTGCTCTGTAGATTATTTCAACTCAGCATCTGCTGGATTTCTGAATCTATTATTGCCATATATGAAAAATAAATCAACACAATAAGTTGTTAATAAGGCAAAATTACTTGTAAATTAAGAATGGGTTTTTTTCCTGTTTAAATTCAACTGCATATTTCTGAGCTACAAACCCAGATTTTTACTCCTTTCCCAGAATCAAAGGAATCAACAGAAAGAAACAGACATTTCTGGGATGTGATATATCTGACATCTAAAATAGATCAGATGTGCCACGTCTGTTCCTATCCACTGGCTCCATAAAAGGAACGGAGCTGACTGCTCAGGCTCCTGCACTGCAGAATTTATTTCAACTAATTTTAGCAGTATAATCCTTTTTGAGATGCAGTGAATTACGGTCTGTGGTGCCATATCACAGTGAAGTTGGGTGTGTAGGGTAAGGGAAAACCTTATATAAGAACACCAGATTGGGAAAAGACAAGACTTTCTGCATGTTCCCATTTTTAGGCTTGCAGCAGAAGCAACAAACTCTGGGCTAAAGAATAAATTGCTGTGACAACTTAATCCTGTTAATCAATTAGACAATTCAAGAGAAAAAAAGGTGATTACTGAAAGCTGACAATGAGTTGCCTGAAGAGGAAGACATAAAAGCAAACAAACAATCCTGCCTGCCAATCTAGCCCGCAGGGAACACTCACATTCTCCTCTGACCTCAAATCTAAGTAGCAGTTGAACTTTGAGCACAGCAGCAAGTCCCATCAACCAGCTGCTTTCCGTTCCACACAGGATTTCACTGTCCAGCCTACTGCCTCCAGCCTGAAAGATGTGAGGATGTGCTTCCAGCAGTCATTCATCAATTTTTCTACTCTGCTGCAGGGATGCACAACAGGCTGGGGGTGTGTCTTTTTTTTTTTCTTTTTTTTTATTTCATAGCTACCCAAAATAGAGAGAATGAATGAGCTTTGTTCAGCATCTGTCCTGCCAGAACCCCAACCTGTCCCAGCATTCTGAGGAAGAGAGAGAGTTATAAAATATCACATTTTGGCTGTTGTTTACCAGATAATAGAAGCCATCACGGAGAGAGGAAATTCTGAGTGGCACTTTCCTGACAGCTCGTCTCTGGCAAGCTGTCAGGTGCAGGCTGTGTGGAGCTTCCCCAGAGCAGGAGCAGAGCCCGGCACAGCTCGAGGAGCTGTTCAGAGCGAAAGCCTGACCTGCAGGGCAGGCTCCCATTGACCAGCCTGATGTGTGCTAATTGTATACCAAAAGGATTAAATTAGCAAGGCAATCATCTGCCATTTGCTTTTTCTCCTTCTCTCTCTCTCTCTCTGTTTCCTAATTTGCTCGAATCACGAACTCGAGAGGAATTTTTAGACTAGGAGGCTTGTTAGCTAAAATATACTTCTCCATTCACTTGATTTCATCTGCCAAAAGCCTCAGGGAAAAGTGCAAGTAAGGACAGATAAAAGGGTAGTAATTAGAGCATATTGTGATTAATTTTTTTTTTTTTTTTAATAATTTATGTGAAAACAACTGTGTTTTTGTTGCCACTTATCTTTCATTATGGAAATTAGTGAGGAATGATTCCATAACTTCTGACCTCAGGTGTATGAAGACTGCAGAGCCTTCTCCTTGGTGCATTTCTCCTTGTAATGTAAATGAAATAATTTTACTGTCAACTGTTCTTTCAATTGTTGAAGAACAAAGCTCCAGCAGTGAGACAAGATTTGCTGTGGATTTGGGAAAAGTTTTGGAGCCTCTTCCATCTTTTCCAGAATAAAATCAGATCAGAGACACACCAGTATTACTTTATGGTGCATATACGGTAGACTTTACATATATATCACATAGAAGTTTGCATATCTATGTGAAGTTTCCAGTTACTATCTTAATTTTGCTGTCTTTCTTATTCTGAAAATGCCAGATGAATATGCATTCTTCCACAGATAAATGAAATACACTGGAACAAGAACATTAACTTAAAGCAAAGCAAATATATAGACTTCAAAATCAAAAAGGGAGAGGAGGAAACCCTAAATTGCATATATGTGAACAGACCTCACACCCCTAGATTCACAGTCTCTATTCACAGTCTCCTACCTATGGGTAAAGAGTGATGCTGAAATGTTCTATTTTTCCATCTAAGAAAAGGATGAGAAGCAAAATGAGGGGAATCAGAAGGAAAGAATCATTCTACTGATATTTTAGCTATTTTGTCTCTCTCAAATTTGATGAGAGACTCTCAGTAAGCAGAGTCTGGTATACTTGAAGCACAAAGACTTTCATTTCTGCAGAAAAGAGCTGTGAAACACAGACAGCTGTCTGGACTGGAAGAGCCTTGTCTCAGACACTGGCATGCTGCTCCCTGCATCCCACCAGGGGTTTTTCACACATCCAGAATCTGATAGAAAGGCAGTTTAGCACTGGGAGAATTGCACAGGGAGTTTCTGGGTGGTGTTGGTCAGAGCTTATTTATACAAATGCCAGAGGAGCCAATCAGGGGTGATGCTGTTCTTGAGCTGGGAAGAGTTGCTGGCAAATGTGGCCACAGCAGTGAAGATGATATTGAGTTGATAGAGTGGAAGGCTGGGAAGGCAAGAAAAAGAGGCAAGAGAGGATTTAGGAGAGCAGATAATGATTCCTGGCAGAATTCCCTAAGAAACTTTAAGAGGAAAAGGGCAAGAGAGTCAAAAGATTTGCAAAGAAAGCCGAGGAACAAGTGTCCTATTATGTAGGAAGTTCGGGAATTTCAGCAGAAAATCCTTATGGCTAAGCCAGATACTTCTCAATGACCAAAATCCATCCTTGATGGTTTTCAAAGCTTGGCCAGAAAATATCATTCTCTCTTCACCTAGTCCTGAGAGTATTCCAACTTCCAGTGAGCTGCTGGACAAAAGACCTCCACAGGTCCACAGCTAGAAATTTCTAAGGAAATAGAACTACAGAATCACAGAACCATTTAGGTTGGAAAAGACCTTTAAGATCATCAAGTCCAAATGTCAAGTCCACCACTAAACCATGTCCCTTAGTGTCACATCTGCATTTCTTTTAAAAACCTCCAGGGATGGTGACTCCACCACTTCCCTGGGCAGCCCATTCTGATGCTTGACAGCCTTTTAAATGAATAAATTCTTCCTAATATCCAATCTAAACCTCCTCTGGTGCAACTTGGGGCCCTTTCCTCTGTACTCTCACTTGTTATATGGGAGAAGAGTCCGATATTCATTTTCTGTGAGCCTCCTTTTCTCCAGGCTGAGTCCCCCCAGCTTCCTCAGTTGCTCCTCACCAGGCTTGTGCTCCAGACTATCCCCCAGCTCATTTCCCTTCTCTAGACATTTTCCAGCACCTCAATGTTTTTCTTGTAGTGACTGGGCCAAAACTGGACTCAGAACTAGAGGTGCAGCCTCAGCAGTGCCAAGTACAAATAAGAGATTCTTTTTGTTTTTCAGGTGCTGGTGTTAATGTCAGCACCAATTCAATATTGGAAAAGCAGGAAGATATCCAGAAAACATCATCCACATTGTCATGCTTCTATAGGAACACTAGATGGATAACTGTGTTGCTTAATGTATAAAAAAAGTAGATCTTTAAACATTTCATACGGATGAAAATGTATATCCATCCTTTTTTTATTTCACTTGGTCCTCAGTAAATTGTCCTGTAGTGGAATCGTGGTGTAATCCTGAAAATCCAGGGCACAGCTCACTACAGAGGGTGTTTGGCCATGTTTCTCTGCAGCTGCATAACAAAGAGTGTCACTGTACCTGGAATTCTGGTTGCCTTTCAGCAGGCAATTATTTGGTTCAAGGAATGCTCCTTAGGTTGAACATCAGGGGAAAAACCCTTCAGCCAGCCAGAGGAGTCACCCCTGCATTCTGCTCTTGTGAGCATGAAATCTCCTTCTGCCCTCGCTGCGAGTTCTGAGAATGGGAGAGTCAACCACAATTCAGGAATGATTTGGATAAAGTTTGACCCTGCCTTAGGTCAGAAACATGGAAGAGTCTTCTGAGCTCTCCTCCAGAGAGCTGCATCCATGAATCTCAGTTTCTACTATTGGATGCTTATGATTTTCTATGAATATTAAGCTGCTGTTGAGGTCCAAGGCATATTGAGATAAAAAATGACATTCCTGGAGGGTGATTCAGTCCATCCTAAACAGAGGTGAGCATTTTTCTAGGGAAACTGGGTGAGGGGAATAGATATGAAAAAGATTGTTCAGAAAATTGATTTCTCTGTTCATCTTCTTTGCAGGAAGCCACAAAGATGGATTGAATCATTGGGATAAGTTATTTTTTTTTGCCATCGCAAGCCTTTTGATGTACTGAAGATAAAAAGGGGCCTTGTGACTAAGAAACTTTTCCCAAAACAATGAATTCTCAGGCAGCAGGAAGGGTGGGAGCTCCACAAATAAAAAATAACTCCGTGTTTGGCATCTTCAAAATAATGAAACAGTGGGTTTATGATATTAAAATTACATATTAGTTTGGATTTGTCAGAAACAGATGTTTTATACCTCAAGTTTTAACAATTTACTTGGTAATTGGTTATAGGTGTCCACCGTAATTCTACCTCTGAGTTAGCTATTCACCTAGAAATTCTTCTTTTTAGCTTTTTTAAAATGTCTTAAATAATTTCATTCATTCAGTGATGATTAAAAGGAAACAAGAAGGTGACACACACAGAGTTGCATGCCATGGTGTTTATTGGTTAGATTTTCTTTAAAAAACAAAAGGAAAGTCACATTTTGACACCGTAAGAGAGAGGTTTATGCCAGAGTAGGAGAGGTACCACCAGTGTCTTTAGCAAATACAGGACTCATATAAAAAGTTGTTTAAATTTCTTTGATGATTTTTACTCTCTTCAACAATGGAAGATTTGCTTTGCTTCAAAAAGCACTATATTCTCAGAAGATTCTCCTTCCAGACTAAAATGTTACATTAATTCGTGCAAAAGCAATTTTGAAATCAGCCAGTCCATGGTTTCGGGGTGTACAGCACTAATCTGAATTGCAACCTCTTCCACTGGTGGTGCAAGAAAAATTGCAATTTGTAACAAGTTGCAAAGGCCTCGTAAGAATTTTACCTTGCAAATCCAGCTGCTGCCAATCCAGGTGCCATACAGATGAATCTTGTGGTGCAGCAATCAAGATAATAATAATTTCTGGAAATATAAGTAATGGTCTGTTGCATCTCAAAAATCTATGAATAATTTTTTAATGGATGTGGACTCCAAAAGAGAAATATTTTTCAGCAGCTGCCTCTGTCTAAACTTCATTCCTTGGTCTATGAGAAATTGTGTCAGACTCTCCCTGCAGTCAGAGGAGACATAAAGGAACGTCCAGAACTGAATATTTTATTTTCCAAAAAGCTGCTTACAAAGATGTGGTGAGGAATTGGCCTATAAGACAAGGCAAAGGTAATTTAGAGAAACTCCAACTTTGCCCCCAGTTCCATCTTGTAGCCACTGAGGCATCAGGTGGAACTGGGAGCAGCTGGATGGTAATATCTGCAGAGAGAAATGTCCCATCTGTGTGTGAACTTCAGGCTCCTGGAGCTCTGGGACTTGTAAACACATCGGAAATAAATTCCCGTCTTAGACACTAATCCCTGGCGTTATTTCCCTTTTATTATCTTGTCTGGAGTGTAAAACTCAATCCTCGATTTTTTCTCCCCACTTGGAGAATATCATTAATGCTAATTGTGAACTTGGCTGTGATTGCATATTGCTTAGTGTGATGCTAATGAATTTGAATAGTAATTTGTACTATATTGAATTAGCATCATATCTCAGAGACCATGGAGAATTGAACCCTAAAGCTTTCATCATCCCTTTCTTCTCCTTTTACCAGCCAGG
The DNA here is from genome assembly GCF_009650955.1 of Corvus moneduloides. Lineage (NCBI taxonomy): Eukaryota > Metazoa > Chordata > Aves > Passeriformes > Corvidae > Corvus > Corvus moneduloides. Next base: position 163,327,700 of record NC_045476.1, read on the forward strand.
CCTCGTGGCTTTTCTGCTTTCTGAAAATCATTTAACAGGCTGCTCACTGCCCAGCTGAGATGAGATCAGCACTGCTGACAAGAGCAGTTTAATACCTTATTTGCAGCTGAATATAAACTGGTTTAAAATCAGAATGAGTTAAGGTTAGTGCTATTCTTTGAAATATTGAATTGTTGTTGTTATTATTAATTAATTAATTAACTTATTTATTTATTTATTTTTATGGTCACAGAATCACAGAATGGGTTGAGCTGGAAGGGACCTCAGTGAGGTCATCTGGTCCAACCTCCCTGCTCCAGCAGGGCCATCCCAGAGCACAGGGCACAGGACTGTGTCCAGACAGTTCTGGAATATCTCCAGGGAGGGAGACTCCACACCTTCTCTGGGCAATCTGTTCCAGTGTTAAAATACAGATCATGTACAGAACTCAAAAACCTCCCACGTCCTCTGCAGTGACTGAAGCAAAAGCCAAGTTAAGTGCATAAAACGTAAGAACAAAATCAGTGTAAAGACACTTTCCAGTGAAGGAATGAGACCTCCATGCACACATCAGTAATAACAAAAATTCCATGCTTTGGCTGGAATTTTTAGAAGCATAAGGAAAATAAATAAGTTGTTTAGTAAATTAAAGATTTTGCTCTTTTATTTTAAGCTTAACTACCTACATGAGAACAAAATCTTAGTCATTGTGATCAGTGACCCTCTGAAGAAGAAAATTAGACAAAGATGAGAATATACAGAAATCAATTATAATCAGATATAATTAAACAAACACACTAAATTTTGATATAAATGTCAGTATTTCTGCAAGTTCTTGGCAGCAGAAAACCCAAGCAACCACAGCTTTCAAGCTTCTAAGGAAGTAGATTTAATTATTTGCAAATAAATATGTTCAGAAGATCATAAATACTTTGTCAGAAGATCTTATGATTATGTCACAGTAACAAAGTGTAATTATATTTGAATTTTCACAAATGAAAATAAGCTTTGATCACAAATTAAAATGTCAGAAAAAGATTTTAAATGTTTTGGGTTTTTTTTTTTTCTTTTTTCCATGAATTAATAACATAATTAATTTTACACACATTAATGCACTTAGTAATGTAATATCTAAAATATTTTCTATAAAAATCAAAATATTTTATTATCTTTCTATTTAATATGCTTCCAACTCAAACCATTCTCTGATCCCATGATGGTTTCTTTAGGTCTCACAGTCCTACTGGAGATTTATCTGTTCCTCACTGCCTTTGTATTCACGGACATGAATGTTTTTGAATCATTCCTTCCTCACTGTTTTCTCAGAGCTATGGGACATTTCACACATGAACATTCTAGAGGTTGCTCTGATATTCTCTGTGACGGAGAGGGGTTTGGAAATAAAGGAAATTTACTGAAGGGGTTAAAGCTGGTTTTGGATCACATATGTGTGTGTGTGTGCATGTGTGTCAGTTTTCACACAGCTTCTTCTACTTATTAGAAAATAAAGAAACCTGTGGGCACTGTGCATATCTGTGCTCATTCCTTTCTAAAAGAGAGATTTATTACAGAATCAGAGCATTCTCCAGCTTAACTTGCCTTACATGGAACTCACCCTGATATTCATTCTGCATTCCCCCACTATGACTCCTCAATTTGACTCTTTGTTTTATGACCTTGAACCAGTCTAAACAATCTCTGACAAGCTCATCAGTGATTTGTGATTATTCCAACAGAAGTATAAACAGTAGCTGAGTGAAAAAGCTGAATTAAATAAGTGATCTATGCAACACTTTTCCAAGCCTAAATCACAGCCTCAGGCTGGAAAAATTGCATATTATTTTTTTTCGATAACTTACAGAATTCCTGAATTAAACAGTAAAATTCAATATGACCAAAGTACCTGTGATGTCTCTGTAAATTGCTTCTGCCTAGAATCACATAACTCATTAAACTAAACCTTCAGAGAATTAATGAAAACTGAATTGTACTGTCTGAGAATCTTACTTACATACCCCATGTGATTTCAAACATCCTCATGAACAGCATTTGGCTGTTTTAATCAGAAGTATTTGATTTCAGTACTGTAAGTCTGAAAAATGAGTAGGACCATGTCAGGGAATGGAACGGAGTTCAGGGAAGAAAGGATCCCAAAACAAGAGAGGAACAAGTTCCTCCAAGGTCTGATATCACAGAGATGTCCCCAGGCCATTCTGTCAGAGTGGGGTCTGGAGGTGCTACCTATGGGCTCAGTGAACAAAATTCTGATTGATGAGTGACTTGGAGACCTGGAAACACCCACAAGAAAAATGAATTTGCAATGCAGCAACTCCCTGATGAGAGCTGGGAGGTGGGAAATGCTTTGGTCCCTTCAAACTCCACGTGGAGTTTCAGACCACCCCTTCAGCTAAACATAAACTGATTTATGCAGACATTCTGAATTGCCTGTTCCCATTTAACCCAATTATAACATCATTCTCTCTTATTCCATGGTGCAAAGAGATTGTTGGAAATTTCTGTGGTGGAAAGTGGGGTGATGTGTGACCAGGTCCAGCCCTAACAAAGATTCCCAGTTTGGCTGACACGTGCCCACAGAAAGCAAAGAGGACGTCCTGAATTCCACAGTTTAGGAATATTTTTGTGTGGTTAACAGTAGAATTTGTTCCTATTCTGATCAGCCACACTCTCCCTTTCCTGATTCTGTAGCACCGTGAACTGAGTCTGAGACGCGTGTGCCAATTCCCCACAACGGACTTGCCTGAGTCTTTTATATTAAATTTTCCAATATGATTCTCTTACCTACTTAAATGCCTTTCAAGGATTAGGATTTTTTTTTTAGACTTAGCTTGTGTCTCAGTTCTGTCTCAGTAAAAATGGGTGACAGTATTGCCTTGCTTTGCAGGACTGCCATGAAGATTTTCTAAGCTGAAGTGTGTGAAGACATACTTAATGTATCATAAATGTGTTCAGAGCTTGTGCTAATTTAGGATTGGGGAAATTAACCTGAAGTGCAGAGCACATCTGCTTTGCCCTGATCTCCAGTCAGCACAGTTCACCAAGTCAGACTGCAATATGGTGATAAATATAATCACTGGAGATGTCAAACAGCAAACAGCTATTAGCAATACGAAGATAATGTGGAAGCACTTCTGAAATCCACACTGAAGAAAAAATTAGACTACTAGAAAGGGCTTAGAAAACAGTAATTCAGCTTCCTCAGAGTGTGGAGCTCATTGAATATGTTGAAGAGATTAACAAGGAACTTAATTAAGGTCTATATGTGTGTATTAAGATTTTTTCACTGGTAAGAGAACAGATTACTGATAGGTGACAGCTTGCAACTGAGCACAACTCAATGAAATAGTCAAACATAGGAGCTGTTATTTGAAACAAGATAAATTCAGATTATAAATAAAAGCCAAATATTCAACAAGGAGAACAATTTACCACATGCAGAGATGCAATCAACTCACCTTTATATGAAGAGACCAGTAATGCACACTCTCAGGAGCAGAATGAGGGGATAAGTGCTCTGGCTCGTGTTATGCAAGAAAACAACTTAGACCAAACCGATCCTGTCTGACTCAAACATAAATACCCATGGCCTATCAAGACCATTTATTGTCTCCTGTAACAGGGAACAGTGCAGAAATCCTGTTCAGAGTTGGGGTCCCTTCCTTCCAGGCAAATACCAAACCCTTGGCAGTGCTCCTGCCACCAAGGAACTTCCCTCTGGAGTAACATCTTAAAACCTAAGTGGCATCTTTCTGCTGCAGATCCCCTGCATGGAAGAGCAAGAAGTTCTTCTCTGATACATTTCAGACCCAAAAATGAGACTAATCTCTGCTGAGTCTCCGTCTGCAGGCAAATTTCAGCGATTTGAGTGTATATGCCTTTTGTCAAATTCATTTGCCATACAGCGGTATTTTCCGCAAACCTTCCAGAATAAACATATTTTGTTTACAGAAATAGCCTCGGGTTTAAAGTGAGAAAAAAAAAATACCCTGATACTTTCTGTTTTCAATATATTTTTAACAAAGAACATTTTAAAATATTGGAATTTTCTATAAAACCAGCATTAAAAAAAAAGTAACAAAGAAACCTTGTTAACTGTGCTTTGACATCATAATTCTTTAAAAAAATTTAGAAATCCAAGCCATGAAGAAGTGTTTTTTCTTAATTCTCGTCCCAGTTAGAATGTAATTCTCTCCACACACTAACAAAACTCCAAGTTCTTCTAAATAATGAAAAGAATAATAAGCATTATTAAAACATATAGATAATTTTTAAAGGTAATTAAAGAAATGGATTATGTCTGTCTTTCAGAATCAAGGTCAAAATTTCATCTGGGTCTCTGTGGACTAAAGCAATAAAAGGTGTCATTTTCCACACCAAGGAAGTGGTGGGACCATCTCCTTCAACTTCCCAGGGAACCACTTAGAGATGCAAACTCTCTGCCTGGGCCTTGATGCAAGGCTTAAACTCCTGTTTCCACATTTCAGCTGAGACATCTGAAAGCCTCTTCCTCTACTTTCATTACGGGTGTAAAGTCACAGAGAAAACTCTCTCTTTGCATCCATTTATCACACACCTTTATTCAGTGGTCCACCTGCCATTGTCATCGTAAGGTGAAGGAAAAGAACCAACTCTTTGAAATTAGAATTAAATGTATTCTCTACTTTTTTTATTTTTTAAATTTTTTTTTTACCAGTGGGTAATCTGGCCAGACATGAAAGCACCACATGCTCTCAATTAATAAACTATAGGTGACTGCAGTTTTCCATAACTGTAAGACATTGAAATTGTTCCTTGGAACACTCAGTTGCCATCCATCAGTTTGTGGCTAAATTATGAATCATTGCAGAAATGGATGTGCAGCGTTGTTTCTGTTCAATAGATGTCCAAGATTTCAGATGTTCCCTCATGTGCTGTGGACTTTATTATGACAGTAAAGCATTTATCAACAACTACCAAAATAAAAAATCACTTTCAAGTGGACTTCAAGGCTGAGTATTCACGAGCAAGAAAACAGCTCATAAATCATCTCTAAAAATATTACCATTCTTCTGTGAAATAATTTCTTTTCTTGATGTATCCAGGGAACTTGTTGACTTCCTTTCCAGAGTTGCAAGAGAAATATTACACACTCCTTTGTCAAAGTGAGAGTTTTTATTGGAGTAAGTTTTGTGGGAGACACTTGAAGCCAGGGTGGTGATTTGTTTCTGACTAAGGATACTGGGACCACATAAAATATTCCTCAAAAAGACCATCCCATCCAGTGATGCCCTAATGCAAATCAGTAGTGCAGCTTTCGTGAGTCAGACCTTTCAACTGGTAAAATCAAGACAGAAATTATATATATAAAGAGAGGGGGGTGGACTGAACCAGTGGGAATGATTAAAGGGCTGTAAAAGAACTGGCATACTGGAAGTGAAGGAAAAAAATTAAATATCACAATATAAAAAAAATTAGAAAAAAAAAGCCGAATGCAGTAGAAATTCAAGAAAATAATTAATGACTTAGAGAAGGCAGATGTGATGTTCTGTTCTCATCTTAGACTGAAAAAAAGGCAGCAGAGTGAAATAAAAATAACAGTTTGTTCTTTTCTGCTTATCTCAGATGCTCCTAGAAGTTAAGTCCATTCATTCCCTGATTCTGCTGTGGAGCTCTCGCTAAGTAACTCCTCAGGGACAGAAAGTTACAGGATTAGACATGCAATTGTAATTTGTAAAACAAATAGCTTCAGCTAATTAATGGTACTAATTCTCCATTGCTGCAGCCATAAAGCTCAGGAGACAATCTGGCTTGGTATTTTAATACACTGGATTCACTCTGTTTGGCACTGTTGTGTTGCTGCAGAGACAGGGCTTGTTTTCATGTTAATGCAATTTCCTTACCAACAAACTTAGTACTGTAAAAATAAGGAATATTCCAACTTTTTTCTAACTATGCTTTTCCAAATCCTGCTTTCTGCACTGCCATGTGTGTCTGACCTACTCTGAGCTCAGAAAGTTTGAGCCACATTTATCCAAAAACATGCAGTACAAAATTAAATGACATCATGATGGGTTTAATGGTCTATTATTTTCTCTACTGAATGGACCAGCCTGGTGAAACCTCTCAATATTGGTTAAAGCATCTCTTCCTCATCCCCACTTCATTTTGCAGATTTCTCCCCTCTGTGCCTGTCTCTCATCTGATCTTCCTGCAGGTTGACCACTGGAATTATCTATCTCTGTGTGTCACTGCCATAGGAAATTCATGCAAGGCAGTAAAAATAATTTTTCTTGCAGTTAAAAGGAGCCACCATTTGCTATGAGTCAAATGGAAAGGTCTCACAGATATCCTAGGGGAAAGGTGTGATCATAGCTTCCCAGAACCACAGAATGGTTTGGGTTGGAAGGGACCTTAAAGATTATCTCATTCCAGCACTTTCAACTAGACCAGGTTACTCAGAGCTCCATCCAACCTGGCCTTGAACACTTCCAGGAATGGGGAGCCCACAGCCTCTCTGGGCAATGAAGTAGCAGGAAAATCCAATTCCTGTCTCTTTTTTCCACCTTTGTCCTGCATGTCAGAGTGCAAACAGGTCCAGGCTGGCAGAACATGGAGCAGAGTTCAGACACTACATTTCCTCATCCAAAATCAATGAGGATAATTAGCAGATGAAAGATCTGCTGGAAACAGCTAATTTTCCATGTCAGCAGGTAGATAAGGAATCAATGGAAGAGTCTTGTTCCTCTCATTTCAGTGAATTTGTTTCCATTAGAGGATGTAACACGTCTAATGCAAAACATGTTTGTTTGTTTGGGATGCTCGTATCTGTCTCCTAGGCAAAACCACATGGGATAAAATATCTGGAACAAATAGGACAGCTTGCCGGGTATAAATACCCACTTCTCCAATTATCCCAGACCAGGAGTCTGGCCCAAGATTCACTACTCTCAGGCACATCCAGCTGCCTTAAAACAGACTATGAACTGAGGAATGTCCTTATTTATTCAGCAGAATCTCAATCCAGATTGGAGCTACAAAAGACTCAGTCTGAACTCACAACTAGATACCTAGAAGAAAAATCCCCCCAACTATTCAAAAATATTCATTAATCCTCTTCTCTGGAAAGCTGCAATGGAATGGCCACAGGATGGCAAAACAGTTTGGCTGATCTTCAGAAGAAGCTTATCAACAGCAGATCTGAGAGACTTAATGAACCCAATGAGCCCAATGAATGTGGACAGCTGATGACCTGCAGCAGTGACAGGGAGAGGCAGGAGACAGGAGCTGGAGATCTCAGTGTGGAATGAACAGGGATTCAGTACTAAAAGTCAGGGATGGGGTGAATTGAGAGTGTGGCATAAACAGGATGAACTGCGGCACTGCTCCTCTTCCTTGGTCAGCCTGGCCAGGACTTGGCCTGCCATTCTTCAACTTCCTGCCATTTGTCCCTGGTCTGGCACTTCCTCTCTTCCTTCTCCACACGTTCTCAATCCTCTCCTTTATCTGACAGAAGCGTTTACCTAAGAACTTTAATGTATATTAACCCAGGTACTCTGCATTTCCAATCATTAAATGAGGCCTGGAAACAAAACTGCTCGACTAAATTTGAGTAGGTTTTGCATCCTTGTGTGTCTGCAATTCCATTTGAAGTATGAACTTTGTTAGCTAGCAGTAAGAGAAGGTCTTACCTTGTTGCTGCCTGTTCTGAGCTTCCCCTCCCCCCTCCCAAAGACATGTGCTCATAGCTCCTTTGTTCCAAGCGCGGGCAAAGCCAAATGTAACTCAGACTCTTCAGCAGTGTCTGATTGGCCGGTCACCCCGGGTCCGCCCCCAGTCCTCCCCTTTCCCCTTCTCCTAATAAAAGATGGTCGAGGGGAGGCAAACGCTCTCTCTCAGCTCAGCTACTTTCCTGTAAACATCTCTGGTCGTCTGTCTCATTTGAAGGCTTCTAACTGCAGGGAATTGAGCGAGCAGGGAGCTATATTTCTCCCTCTTTGCTTCTGCTGATGGTATTTGCTCTGCAGCTGATTCAGGTACCGATTTTAGAGCTACTGAAGTGCTAGATTGCCCGTGCTACCTCTCAAGGCTGCTCGAGGCTTTACAAGCGCTAGCCGGTATAAAGCTGAAAAGATACCTTCCGCATTACCTCCCTGGATCACTGCTCTAAATGCAATTCTCTTTCATTGATCATAAAAGACTCAACTTATAGATATAGTATATAAATAATTTAAACAATGGAAGATGTTTTGTTTTCACAGTTGACCTTTCCCTTTGCAAATAGGTTTCTTGGATATTTAGTCCCTCTTTTTTTCCCCAAGGCAACACATAAATACCTAAATAAATGCATGTGTTTATTAAACTGTAACTAAAGTCAGAGTTTTTAAAAAGATCGATTTTGCAGTCGGCTCACAAGTTTTTAGAAAGGTCACAGGAAACATAACTTATTATTATTAATATTTATTTATTTTTGTTCTGTATTATTGCTACTGCCAGAAGAACAGAGCTTAATTGTGATTGTCATCATTATGAACAGCAAAGTTAAGCATGCATATGCAATGTATTTAAATTTACATAAATTGTTTATTAAAAGAAATGGAAAGTCTGACTATCGTGTCTCATTTTCTCAAAGTAAGCCCTGCCCTACTCTTCTTCAGCAAGGACTTTGCAAATAATTGTGAACCACTATTTATAGCAAGTCTGGGTTCACAATTTAACCTCCCTCACTTTATTGTGACTTAAAGGCAGAAGATATTTCCTGGTCAAGAAGAGTATTTGTTTAGTTAAAAGGGGATGTACCTGGCTATGGGCTTCTCTCTTTCAAGTTTCATATTGACCTTTGTGCAAAACCCTTCCTTTCCCTTCCCTCCCCTTCCCTCTTCCCTCTTCCCTCTTCCCTCTTCCCTCTTCCCTCTTCCCTCTTCCCTCTTCCCTCTTCCCTCTTCCCTCTTCCCTCTTCCCTCTTCCCTCTTCCCTCTTCCCTCTTCCCTCTTCCCTCTTCCCTCTTCCCTCTTCCCTCTTCCCTCTTCCCTCTTCCCTCTTCCTCCTCCTCCTTCTCTTTCTCTTTCTCTTTCTCTTTCTCTTTCTCTTTCTCTTTCTCTTTCTCTTTCTCTTTCTCTTTCTCTTTCTCTTTCTCTTTCTCTTTCTCTTTTTCTCTTTCTCTTTTTCTTTTTCTCTTTCTCGTTCTCTTTTTCTTTTTCTCTTTCTCGTTCTCTTCTTTCTCTCTTCTCTCTCTTCTCTTTCTCTTCTCTTGTCTCCTCCCCTCTTCCCCATTCTCCTTCCCTCCCCTCTTAAAAGTGCTTGTTTGAGGGGGATTAAAAGGTGATTCTGACCCTCTACTTCACTCTTGTGAGACCCCACCTGCAATGCTGCATCCAGATCTGGAGTTTTCAGTACAGGAAAGACATGGACCTTCTGGAGAAGGTCCAAAAGAGGCCACAAAGATAGGGATTGAGCACCTCCCTTGTGAAGACAGGCTGAGAGAGTTGAGGTTGTTCAGTCTTGAAAAGAGAAGGTTCCAGGCAGACCTAATTGAAAACTTTCAATGCTTGAAAGGGGATTATAAAACAGATGGAGACAGATTTTCAGTAGGGCCTGTTGCAACAGGACAGCCAACAGCACTTTTAAACTAAAACAGGGGAGATTTAGACTAGATAAAAAGAGAGGTTTTTTTTGCAATGAAGTTGTGAAACACTGGACCAGGTTGTCCAGAGAGGTGATGTGTTGGGGTTCCTCCCCCCTGCCATTGGGGTCCTGGAGAGGGGACCCTGGGGTAGAGGCATGGCCTAGGCACGGGGTCTCCCTGCTCCCTGGTCACATGTACCCAATCCTGTTCCCCTTTGGTTATTTTGTGTTCCCCTGCGCGGGGAGGACCCTGGTTGTCCCGTGATTGCTCAGCTCTTCGGCGGTCCCCCGGCCATGTGGCTGGAGAATAAAGATCTCTGAAACTTCTATCAAGAATTGGTCCCTATTTCTTTCCATGGGCCTCACTGTCTAATGCATGTTGCAGGAGACCCCACTGCAACAGATGATGGATGCCCCATCCATGGAAACATCCAAGGTCAGATTGGACAAGGCTCTGAGGAGCATGATCCTGTAGAAGATGTTGGGAGGTTTGGACTAGAAGACCTTTAAAGGTTCCTTTCTCAAACTATTCTGTGATCCTATGATACATCTGACAGGTTTTTCTCATCATCCATGGTACCAGACACCTTCTTATTTCAACTATAATCTGTTAAACCTTATAGTAACCCATAAATCTCATGTATTTAGCAGTGCATCTCACCATGTGGATACCAGGACCCTTAATATTCACTTACCAAGGAAGAATTCTTTCCTTTTCCATGAATTTTTTTCATCAATGAGGAACATTCTTGCTTGCTTCATTAATGTCATTTGGTGTGATCTGGAAGGGGCCAAAAGAGAAGAAATAAAATGTTTATGACTGCAAAATGACTTTTTGTCACAAACACACAGCATGGTTAATGTTGGTCAATACAATTTTATTGTGATCTCAAAGAGAAAATGATCAAAGGCAAAAAGATGACATTATTTAGTTAAATTGAAGAAGGCTTTTATTTTTGTTTGGTTGTTTGTTTTGTTTTGGTTTTTTGTTTTGTTTTGTTTTTGGTTTTGTTTTTTGTTGTTTTGTTTTTGTTTGCTTTGTTTGGTTTGGTTCTGTTTGTGCTGGTTTTTCCCCCCTGAGACTTGATTTGGAATTGTATTTTAACTTCTGATGACCTTTTTAAAAAAAGCCATCACGCTAAATAAAATACATGGTGACCAAACAACAGGCCTGTAAACAAAAGTGGAAAATGGGGCTGCTTTGTCATAGTGGGTGGATGAATCACAGGAACAGGAAACTTTGTGTGTTTGTCAGGAGCAAAACTGGCCTGAAATATTGGCTACAAATATCTCTGCAGGACATTTTTCCATATAACTTCCAGTCCAAGAGTTCCTGTCCCTCCCAGTGAGGCGCTGGGCAGAAGCTGAGGTTGATGCTGGGTTCAATCCAGCATTGGATCCTCTGGGTCCTTATATCCAGAACAGTTATTTCACATTCCAGAAATGGTAATGACTATTGAAACAAACCTATTGACTTTTAATCAAGGCACTACCTGATGACAGTCCTGAATAATAATGCTTTAATTTTTTTTAAATGTGACTCAGAACCCAATGAGTGATTTCTCAACTCTAAGTGAAGCACTTACTCAATACGCTTCATTTAAAATTGGTCATGCAGTTTTTTGTTCTCCCCCAGCTGGATTTTGCCCTTTGACTGGGAGTACGAGCTGTGCTTTCTGCTTAAAAGTTGGTACATTTTGGCTGAGTGGGAGAGATTCTGCAATTCTGATAAACATTATGAGTCCCAAAGTGGCTCTGACAAGGTGCTCTTAATGCACCTTAACTGAGCCTTTGACATTAACTCCGGTGGAGACTAACAGCTAGAAAAATAGTTTCTGCAAAATTAAATTTTAATTGGAAAATGCAGCAAATTAGATCAATCTGAGTGTTTCTATTCAAGGCAGACCAATGAATACAGGTAGTTTAGATGGTTCTCTCAGCCTTGACAACCCAGTATTGCAGTGTCGAGGTCTGAGGACCAGAAAGTGAAACTGGACACAAAACAAACCCAAAACTAACTAGATTGTGTCTTGTTTAAAACTCCAATATGGAAATGAGAAACTGGAGTAGGTGAAAAAGAATTAGAATTATCAAATTATTTGTTTTCTAACAGCTTTGGTATTTTAGTGCACTGCCTTGTTGGCCATGAAAACATACAGCTGTACATGTTGATGCAGAGCAGAGAGAAAAAACCTGTTCCAACCATTGAGTGAAGCCTGCTGGGTTTTGCTTCTCTGCTTATAGCAGCTCTCACCCTTCACAATTACAGACACATTTGTCTCCATCTTCCTCCCATCAGCTCAGGTTGTCAAAACTGAGTTTCAGGCTGTGGTGCTTGGCATTTCCTGTGCAAGCACACACATTCCACTGCTTTGTGCTTCCCTTCCTCTACCCCCTTCCACATTTATGTCAAGAACTCAAAAATCTGTCACTGGAGTTGTCAGTCATTACGCTGAAAAAAACCCAGCTTGTTCCTATACTTGTAGTGAGTTGCTGGGTAGAAAGGGCAAAAAGTTGTCACAGGAGCCCCTGCAGCAACAGCAACACTTCACCAGAAACTCTTTGTGCACCGTCAGAGCTCTGCAAAGAGTGCCCAAGCTGTGCTGAGCCCTGTCTTCCTGTGAGGGAGGCATCTGGTGACCTGGGAAATGCCTGTGAGTTCCTCTGACTGAGAAAAGACTTTCCTAAGATCATGTTTGCTGCCCAAGAGGTCTGACAAGATGCAGTGGCAGGTCTGTACAGTTTGTCAGATAGCATTTCTGTGTCTTGCTTGCCTTTTACAAGGAATATTCTTATTCTTACAGCACAGACGCTCCCCCAGAATCCTCTTTGAGCTTCTGGGCTTTTTGTTGATAAGTGCAGCACAAAGGAGAAAAAAAAAAAAAAGAAAAGAAAAGAAAAGAAAAGAAAAGAAAAGAAAAGAAAAGAAAAGAAAAGAAAAGAAAAAGTTTGTCCCCAAAGCTGGTTCAATGCAAACAGACAGGCACAGATGGTAGATGAGACAAGGCTGACACTGTGGCTCAGCCCAGCTCACACAACTGAGCAGCAACACAGCTGAAAACAGACCTGTGTTCAAAGTACCACTTCACTGTCCCACCCTGGGCATACCAGGGCATCTGCTTCATCTCCAGCCAGCCCCATCCCCTGATATCTCAGCCCTCCTGGTGGCCTCAGCCCAAATCCTGACACACCAGTTCTTCACTGGGTAGCATTAACTGATATTTTATTCATGGGAGAGTCAGTGGGGTCTGTGCTGTTCTGCTGCATCTCAGCAGATATCCCAAGGTGGTGTGAGCAGATGTCCCAAGTCATCAAGGGGCAGTTGTGCAATGTGTTATGTTTCTATCATGGGTAAATAAAGACTCCTCCCTCTGCAGTTTCTTTGGTTTTAGTGTTTTTTTGGGGGGGAGGAAAAAAAAAATGAGTAAAGGAGGACACAGTAAATATCTGAGAGATTTGCTGCATTTCCAGCATCAGCACTGATATTCAGACAAGGTTTGCTAAAGCAGTCCTTGTTCAATATCCACAGGCACAAATGAACATTTCTTTTCTAAGAGAAACCATAGATTTGGTGACTGACAGAATTTGTTTCATTTATTTTGGATTTAGCAAGCAGCAGCAAGAAGAATGACACAGTGAAGTGAGTGGAGACTGCTCGGTTTTCTAATTCCCTCCTGGCTGAATGAGGGAAAGGGAAGGGAAGGGAAGGGAAGGGAAGGGAAGGGAAGGGAAGGGAAGGGAAGGGAAGGGAAGGGAAGGGAAGGGAAGGGAAGGGAAGGGAAGGGAAGGGAAAGGAAGGGAAGGGAAGGGAGAGGGAAGGGAAGGGAGAGGGAAGGGAAGGGAGAGGGAAGGGAAGGGAAGGGAGAGGGAAGGGAAGGGAAGGGAAGGGAAGGGAAGGGAAGGGAAGGGAGAGGGAAGGGAGAGGGAAGGGAAGGGAAGGGAAGGGAAGGGAAGGGAAGGGAAGGGAAGGGAAGGGAAGGGAAGAGGGAAGGGAAGAGGGAAGAGGGAAGAGGGAAGAGGGAAGAGGGAAGAGGGAAGAGAAGGGAAGGGAAGGGAAGAGGGAAGGGAAGGGAAGGGAAGAGGGAAGAGGGAAGAGGTAAGAGAAGGGAAGGGAAGAGGGACGAGGGAAGAGGTAAGAGAAGGGAAGGGAAGAGGGACGAGGGAAGAGGGAAGAGGGAAGAGGGAAGAGAAGAGAAGAGAAAAGAGAAAATCAGTTCTTTCCCCAGACAGCTGGTTTCATTTTTAATAATATTCTCCCAGGCTGCGATTACCATCAGACTTTGGATAGGACTCTTCCTGAATTATTCAGGGCAATTTGTACTGTAATCATATGCTTGTTAATACGGCTGCTTGCGACTATTATTCAAAAGAGTTTTTCTTCTGTGCCCCGGAGCTGCTGCCATCAAGGTTAGAGATAGTCTCTGTTTAACAATCTGCTTCTCAGTGCTGTGCAGAAAACTTCAAGATGCTCTGGAACTTGCTATTCAGAAAAAGATCAATAAAACACCTAACAAGATATTGGCAAATGTCAAGAAGATCCTTTCCCATGTTCAGGAACGTTGGGGCATTTGTCATATTGGATCACTATGAATTTCAGTTTTAATGGAAGACTCTTGGTTTGTAATCCAACAGAGGTAGAGTACAGCTTGATTTAATATGTCCCACACTGGCAAGAATGAAGTCTTGCTCAGTCACTGGAAATGTGACCCCTCTGTTATACCCTCACAAATTATTCTACACCTTTCCCCCTCTGTAGAGTCAAGCAGAAGTTGAACCAAGGCTGCCCAACACTTCATTCTGTCCTTGTCCTAATTGCTTGTCCATCTTCAGGAGAGGAACTGAGGGGAAACAGTTTCTAACTCAAAAGATTCATAATAAGCATTCCATTACTCAGGATATGTTTACCACTTACTTGAGAAGTCCTTTCTCTCCATGGCAATAGATCTACATCTTCATCCTCACGAAACCCACAGGATACATGAAGGAAACATCACAAAGATTTTCAGTGTTGGAAGAAAGGGTACCCTTATTTTTTCCTGATCAGAGGCATAAATTATAATTTAATTGTATTCACTTGAAGACTGATAAAATACAGAGCCCTACAGCAACCTTTAGCCATTCACTTTACCCCATATTTTCTGCTGCTGTAATCCACCAATAGTTGACACAGCCAAGCTTATAAAGCCCTGTGTGATATTTTGCAAATCTAAATTGTTGAGCCACACAGGGAGCAAAGCTCCCATTGAAATGTCAGCACACTGAAATTACAATTTAATGAGTAGCTTTCCAGCAGCAGCTCTCACATATCAGTTGTGCCTCACAGCAATAACAGAGAGTGGGGGGAAAAAAATATATTAAAAAATCTGTGTCTGTTTGAGATAAAGGTCAACTGCCAGGTGACACTGAGTGATGCCTCCTAATCAGGTTTGGTTCCCAGGCACTGTCGCTGTTATTGTTCCTCTCACTATTTTACTATTTCTGTTCCAGATGTAGTTAAAGATTCTACTTGAGATTAGGGACCCATTTCTTCACGGGTTGGTACAAATTCTTAAAAAAATCAGCTCTGATCCCAAGAATTTACAATCTAAGGACATTAACAAGCAGAAGCAGAGAAGGTGAAGCATTATGTCCCAAAACTCTGCACAATTCCAAGATAAGAATTGTGTAACTAATGGAATATCTGGCTTGGTGGACAAAATGGAGAAAAACTCAGCCAAACCCACCAACCTTCCATATTGTCCCAGTGCACACAAACCAAAATAAGTAATTTTGGGTCCAATTTTTTTATGTTTGACACAAATATTTCTTGATGAAACCAACTAGCACAATGAAAAAAATTTTTAAATGTTTAAAAAAACCCAAAGAAGTCCATCTCATTGGTTAGGCTATTTATTTATTTTTTAAAAAACTTAGTTTGTGCTCCTTTTGAGAAGAAGAATCATTTCATAATGAAATGTTTTGAGTTTTTTACTGAAAAAAACCTCTTATTTCTCACTGGTTTTTTTCAAACACTCTTCCTTGTGTGACCCCCATAATTTCCACATTTTACAAACCACATATCTTGCACCCTCTCAAATACAATTTTAGTACTCTATGACATCTTTGGAACTCTTATTACCTCTGATGAAAATGGTCATAGAAAACACTTTTAAGGTTTGACATATTTACTTCATGCCTAAGAAATCCCAAAGAGAGCCTTGCCTTTGCAAAACTTTCACAGCAAGAATAGCAAATAAAGAACTTTGCTGTTATTTCAGGAGAGCAAAATCCTGTCCTGTGTTTGAATTTTATGTGATCATAAGTGTACAAGTAGATAAAAGAGGGTTGAGCTGGCTCAGACTTACAGTCTCTAAATGCATTAGAAATATTGTAAGGTACTGTTCCACATTTGAAGACACTCTGAGTTATCAAATTAACTGGTTTGTTGTCCCAACATCAGCAGATACTCCAGGATTATATTAAATATTGAAAGCTTTCTCATGGGTGATTACACTTTTTCTGGTTTTAAGGTGATTTATCAGCATGGGCAGAGTACAGAGGCCTGCTAAAATGTTTTTATTTTCTGTCTTTTGGGGTATATTTTAGTATAAATAGAATGGTTTGTGTTAAAGTGGCCTCAAAAATCATCTTGTTCCATCCTCTGCCATGGGCAGGGACATTTTCCACTAGACCAGGTTGCTCCAAGACCCATCCAACCTGACCTTGGACACTTCCAGGGATGGGGCAGCCACAGCTTCTCTGGGCAACCTGTGCCAGAGCCTCACCACCCTCACAGTAAAGAATTTCTTCCTAATTTTCTTCTTTCAATCTAAATCTACCCTCCCTCAGTTTAAATCCATATATATGGTATGTATTTTTCCCCCTCCCTGTGTCTTTCTCATGCTGCAGATTACATACCCTGTTTTGTCCATGGCAGTCAAAAGACACAATAAATTACTGAATAAATGAGCCAGTTTTCTTCCTTCTTGTGTATAATTTATACACAAGAGGAGGTCAAACCTCAAACTAGTGTAATAATGGATAAAGATATGTTTATTCTAGTTGATAAAATGAGGGGAGGGGGTATTTATATCTTCCTTGTGAAAAAGAAACAGGCAAATGAGCAAACCTAAAATTATCCCCTAGCTTCCCCCTCAGAAAGCAAGCAAACAAAAAAAAAAAACCCAACCAAACAAAAAATAAAACCAAACTAAAAAAACACCTATGAAAGATCTTCAGATTTTTCCAGGAAAAAAAAAGAAAAACCAAAACAAAACAGGAAAGAAGGAACAAGAATCTGCTGCATTGTTCTTGGCAGGGGACGAGCCTCTTTGTGTGCAGCAGTCACTTACAGGCTGAGACACTGGAGGAATCAGTGAGAGTCTGTTTAAAATGCCTGGTACGTAGGAGCTCCCACATCTGCACACACCTTTTGAATTTCCTGGGTCTGTTTCCTGAGAGAGGAGTAGCCAAGGTATTAAAACCTGCAGAGGCAGCGGCCATGGAGCACCAAGTGTCTCTAGAAATTTTAGGGGACTTTAGCCCTCCCTTCAGTAACTGATCAAATAGCCAAAACAAATGCCACATCAGTCTGGTGGGGATGAACCAGGGTTTAGGATGTTCCAACTTCCTCCACAGTTCTAGGATGAGCCATCCATCACTTTCTGGTCTTTACACTACAACAGAAAAGTCTCTGTGTTGCTTTAATTTTGTGGTTTGCCACCAGTCCCCGGGTACCTGGGTGCCATCCAGGGTACGAAGCAGAAGAGATGGGACTGGGGAAATTTCTGCTCTTTCTCTGCAAGTTCCTTGACTTTTCTTCTGTGCCATGAGAAGTCAAAACAGATGTTTGAAAAGTGTTCTGAAATCTTACGGCATCCTGTAAAAAGAAAATCAGGATGTAGGAAAAATCCAACACTTCCATAGAAGAAATTAGAGTTATAAATAAAGGAATAAGTTATATTGAAAGTGAGAAGCTGCTTTCCTGGAAGTGTTCAAGACCAGGCTGGGTGGGATTTTGAACAACTTGGTCTGAGGGAAGATTCCCTGCCCATGACAGGGGGATGAAATGAGAAGATGGGAATCCACAGCTTCTCCAGACAATCTGTTCCAGGGCCTCACCAGCCTCACAGTAAAGAATTTCCTCCTAATATTTAATCTAAATCTACCCTCCTTCAGCTTAAAAAAAAACACTCTCCAAATTTCCAGCCCTTCTATTTTTCATTTATTTTTTTCTCTTCCATTGAAATAATGTGACCAGAAATTAAATGAACAGGCTTTTGGGGGTGGTCAACATAGAAAGATCTTCAAAGGTGCAGAAACATACAAGTGTTCAGTAGGTAATTTATAAATCTGATTGCTATTAAGTACCATTAATTTTAATGGCTTGTTCATTCATATAGGAATTGTCAGCTTAAATGTGCTTGAACATCTCTGCTTTTGAACTTTGGCCCATGGGTGAGAAATGGTCTTGTCTTATTTTAGGGAGGGATTGTCTGCTCCTGCCCTGGCAGAGCAAAGTCACCCAGGTCCTTTTTTCTGCTCTCCAAATCATGATGTATAACAGGGATCTTTCACTGAAGGGCAATGAGGACAAATGCACACAGACAGCAAAACATGTTTTATTCATGGCACTTCCCAACAGATAAGCTCCATTATTTGGCATTTTATCTTCCTCTTAAGGCATTCCTACAGGCAGCAGGGTGAATTGCATTTCCTCCTGCTCAGCCCATCAAAAGTAAAAGGGGAGAGGGAGTACATGGGACTTATCAGCAGGAATTCTTGGCTCAGGTATCTCTCCTGGTGAGGCTTGTCTGTGTAGGAAGGTCGAGAAGCACCATCTGCGATGGGAAAATCTGATGAGGCTGCAGTGTTAGATCTTGGTGTCTGTTTTTACACATTTACTCTGGTTTAATGTCTGCTTGGCAGTTCATGGCTTTTACAGGTCAGTAATTTCTTCTCCTCTTTAGCAAATCACAAAATCATCTTGCCCTGTGCTGCCACGTTATTCTTGTCAATCAGAGCTTTCTGAAGGCTGAAGTTTCCTCTTGCTGCCTGAAACTGAGTCTGCATTTAGCATGGGAATTACAGAATGATTTTCCAATTTTAGTGCCAGCCAAAATGTGAACTTAGGAATCAGGGTGTACTGGATACTGGAGCAAATGGTGCTGGAAAGACTTTGTAGCAGCCAAAGGTTGCATCCCACAGGTCATTTATGGCCTGCCAAATTTATCAGATCTGCTTCTGAGTCTTGCCACCGTAGTCTGTGACTGAAAGTACATTTTTTCCAAAGATATTGACTCCAAGTGAAGTGTTAACTTTGACAGAATGAGATGTTTTGGGCATCCTGTCTTGTTAGGGTTGTCTCAGGTCAGGTTACTGGAGTTCTGGAGGAACTACAAGCCCTTAGATTCAATGTCCCACTTGACTTTGTAAGATGAAGCGATTTCTACTCCAAGAAAAAGACTGGGGACTTGAACTTATTGCATCAATCAGGATTTTTTTTTTTCCCCAGGTGCAGCTGTGGTTTTGTTTTTCAGTGAAAAACAACAGGAAAAGATTACGTTGGAAAGTGAGACCACTGCCCTTTGCCAGAAATGTGCCCACCCTCAGAGGCAGTTCAAATGACACAGTTTGGAGAGGCAGATGCTCAAAAACACTCTCTGAATTCTCTGCATCATTCCTATGCTGATCTCTGTGTCCTTTGCAACCATTGGAGGCGAGCTACAACTTTTGTTGGAAAACCTGTCACTAGCAATTAGGCATAAACATGTCTGATTGTTTATCAATTTACCTGATATTCTTAGTTGATTCTTGTTTCTTTCACTCAGCCAAAGAGGCATCATAAGAAAATTTTAAATCCCAGGTCACTACTCAGTTATATCCTCAAGTCTTTTATTTTGTTTTGATCTGCAATCTCTGTGTACATAAAAGCTCCATAAATTTCAAATTTCAAGGTCAACCTCCATGTATCCAAAGTGCTGAACATTTCAGTCAGGCTTATTGATGGATAATTTTTCTTTTGTTCTGCCACATGTACATCTATACTTACATCTGATACTCAGATAGGTGATCTTTTCTTCCACAAATAAATATACTGCCCTAGGCTCCCATTTGCAGTACTCTGGAGGGAGAAGAAAATTTTCCTGGGACACTGAACTGACAATGCTGCATGATGCTATTTGAAATTGAGACATACTTGTCTGGAACCTAGCACTAAAGTACATCATAATATTTGCTTTTTGATTATACATTTTCTTCTCCCATGTTGTGGTTTAGTCACTGTGGGAAGCTGAGCCACACACTCCCATCTTCCTGGGATGGGGCAGTGGAGAAAATGGGAAGGTAAAAAGCGATAAAACTTGTGGGTTGAGATAAAGACAGTTTAGTAGGGAAAAGAAAACCTGTGGTCATGAGCAAAGGAAAACAAGGAATTCATTCCCCACTTCCCAAGGGCAGGCAGGTGTTCAGCCACCCCCAGGAAAGCAGAGCTCCATGGTGTGTGACAGTGACTCGGAGAGACAAATGCCATCCCTGAGAACATCCCTCCCTTCCTTCCTCTTCCACCAGCTTTATATCCCGAGCATGTCATGGCATGTCTGGAATATCCCTTTGGTCACTTGGGGTCAGCTGTCCTGGATGTGCCCAGTCAGATTTTTTTTGTGCCTCTCCAGTGAGAGGCAGAAGAGGCTTTGATGCTGTGAAAGCACCAACACAGCTTTCACCACAAATCCAAATTACAGCCCCATACCAGCTATTGTGAAGAAATTTAACTGTATCCCAGCAAAACCCAATGTATTCCATCATCATGCTTGATTAATGCCCAGATTAATCCAATAATACTTCCTAATAAACACAGCAGAGGGGCCTATTTGCCTGCATAAAACATTGATGGTAAAAGCAGATGAGCTTCCCAGGATGGTGATTGATTTCCCAGGAAGACCAGATTGCATTTTAAGAATTGGGTGTAATTAGTGCCGCCAAATACTAATCTGATTGGAGCAGAAAGGGTATTTGGGGACTGCAATGTGTGAAAAGAAAGGGTTTGAGTACTTGGAGATAGTTTTGTGCATGTCATCAACTTGCCACACAAAGAAGGCCAAGAGATTGCAGAGACAGAGGGGGAGAAAAGAGTCAAACATTGACACTTCCAGTGACAATAATTGATGTGGTTCTTTTCCAATTCATGGCACTTGAACTCCTGAAGGTTGAGCCTTCTTTGTGGAAGAAAGGCACAAGATTAGAAAGACAACAGCAGCGGTGGCAAATTAAAACCAGAAGACCCAAGGGTCAGAGAACTGGTTCTCTGCAAATAACTCAAGCCAAGGAAATGCCAAATGTAATTTAGGTGGATTTTATTGCTTTTTCCAGCACAATTCTTATCACTGAGGTTTGTTTCCAGGCACTTTGGGCTTCTGTCTCCTCTCTCTGCTTTGGGTGTTACTTTTCAAAGATTCAGAAAAACCCATTTCTCTCCACATGCTCACACATTTCTTAACAGAGATACAATGACAATGACAAACCACTTTTCTATGCTGAACAATTGCTGGAGATAAGTCAAAGCAGTTTGAGAGGCCGCTCAGTGGGACAATCTTGCCCAGGAATTTCTCCTGACTTGGCTTCTCTGCTGCTAAAGGACACAGAGTCCCTTTGTGAGGGCTGAGCCTGGTGTGCTGCACTGTCAGCTCCTGGTAAATTCATATATATTTAAGTGCATTAAACATCTGCTGAATTAGTTCTGGGAGGGCTGCTCTGTTAGAGGAGCCCTCCTGCCCTTGAGAAGCAAATCACGAGGCAGCTCGCGCTGAGCGCTGGCGTTGCGTGCGACCAGAGGCAGCATCCCCCTCCCGAGAAAGGATGGAGGAGACTCCATCCTTGGATACAAATTGCTGACATTCCCTGTCCCAGGCAATATAATGAAGCCTTAACCTTGCAAAGCTTCTTCCCTTGTGATCAGAAATATATCCAATTCGACCCAGCTATGCACTCCCTTCTGGAAAAAATACTTCTGAGCTAAGCATTTCTCTTTCCCTAAATTCTAGGTGGAAGTGAGCTACAGAGGATAATGTTGGCAAGGTGTTTCACTGCCTGGGAGCACTTGAATGGCCCTGGAGATGCATTCAGTGCTCTAGGTTTGTTTAAACCTACAAGGCTGATACGTGAATTGCCAGGACACAGCCTGCTTGAGACTGGCTGAGAGAGTTGGGGCTGCTCAGCCTGGAGAAGAGAAGGCTCCAGGGAGACCTTAGAGACCCTTCCAGTTCCTAAAGGGGTTCCAAGAGAGATGGAGAGAGACTTTGGACAAGGGCATGGAGGGACAGGATGAGAGGGAATGGCTTCAAACTGAAAAAGAGTAGATTTAGATTAAATATTAGAAAAAAATCTTCCCAGTGAGGGTGGTGAAGGCCCGACATAGAGAAGCTGTGGCTGCCCCATCTCAGAAAGTGTTCCAGGCCAGGTTGGGTGCATCTTGGAGCAACCTGGGATAGTGGAAGGTGTCTCTGCCTGTGGCAGGGGGATGGAACTGGATAATCCTTATGGTCCCTTCCAACCCAAACCATTCTGTGAATTAATGATTCCATGACACCGTTCTTGATTTCTGATTTGATAGTCCTCAAGAGTGATGCTGGATAGATATTTTCAGGATTTTCCATGTTTAGTTCTGTGGTTCATGAGACACAAAAGTTCTCCTGGAAGTGTCTACAGATGCACTGGAGCTGCAGCTGGCAGAGAAGTGGCACCAGTTAGACCATGCCGGACAGGGGAGGGCAAATAGGTTGCACTGTGTTGTGAGGGGAACGTGAAAATCCTAAAGAGTTATTTTGCATCTGTATCCTATCACAGCAAAAGTATGAGTTGTGCAGGATAAAAAATTAACAGCTGTTTGAGATTTCTGTAAGCATGAGGGCTGTGGCTTGCCAGCTGTTTCCAACATCTGCACTTTCTTTAACAGCTGCCAATTCAAAGCCTTTTTTTTAAACTTAGTATTTCCAAAAATAAACGGTAGAATTAGTGTTCTTTTTTGTTTTGTTTTGTTTTTTTTTTCCTGTAAAAAAAGCTAATTTTGGGCTCTACTCAGGACAGCCCATAAGTGCATATGAATATTCCATTGGCAACTCCTTGCAAAATTCATCTTCACACCCAAAGAAGACACACAGAGGAGAAAATGAGTATAGGTGACCCAAAAAGCCCCTGCCCTGGCTGCTCCCAGGTTTATTACAGGAAAATCTCAGAAGACAGAGGAGCCAAGAGGAAAAAGGGCAGTGGGGGAGCCCTCAGTGATGGGTCAGAGCCAGCCCCAGCCCCAGCCCCAGCCCCATGAGTGTGGGGGCACCTCCTCAGTGGGTCAGGGGGGAGGGTCCACTCACACACAGAGACGGGTCACTTCCTTGGGGGAATGGGAAATGTCTTGGGATGCAGGAAAAGAGTATTTTGTGATTCAACAAGGACTATTATTGGATGTGGAAGAGAAAAAGCAGTAGCAGGGAAAGGAATAGCTCTAGGTGATTCGAGAAGGAACATGAATTGTAAAACAGAGGGATGGGGTGTTAGAAAGATGTGTCTGTGTTACCACACAATTCACACTCTGGGTGTGTTTTTGTTGTGTGAGACTGTGGCCTCAAGGGTTCATCTCTCCAGGTGCCAGAAACTGGGAAGGCCATGACCCAGGGGAGTTGGATTTGCACTCTACATTTATATATGCACTTTATATATATATATATATATATATATATATATATATATATATATATATATATATACGTATAGGTGCATACACATTTATCTAATTAAATGAATAAATAAATATCCCTCCTATTAACAGACCTTCATCCTGAGCTGCCAAACAAGGGCAGCAGTACAAGGCTGTGAGTGAGAATGCATCTCTGTCTGGATCAGTGTGGCCATCAGGTATATATATGGATTTATGAGCTGTCTGTGTGCCTGCTGGGACTATCTGCTCAGTTTCACTGCTGGCTGGGCGTTTTTTTGGCTACTGTATTTGCAAACCTCCTAAAAAGTACTTAGGGGGGCTCCCAAATTTCTCTGTGAATGGTTACTTAATCCACCCTAATGATCTGTCTCAAATTATTCAGCACATTTTCCTTTCTTCATATCTTCTGTTTATTATTATCTGTCTGAAAAGAGAAAGCCCAGACTGGGTCAGTATTTAAGATAAGTTTCAACAGTGCTTAACAAACCAGCAAACCATTTTCAAGTTCTGGTCATTTTCACATATATCAATAACATGCTTGCCTTTTTTTTTTTTTTTATGGTCAGAATGGGAAATATTTGTCTTGCATTTGGCCTGAGATCTACTATAATCCCTAGATTCTTTGCAGAAAAACTCCCACTTTTCCAAGTGTTCCTCAGCTTTCATTTTGGCAAGTAGTTTTACCAAAACTGAGGGTTTGTGCCAATCTAGAAAAATACGCAGCCACAATTTTCAGCCTGTCTCTCACATTTGCCAACACTTACCACTGTGTTCCACAAAATATGAATGGAGCTCAAAAACTGGATATTAATAAACCTAATCCCATTTCCACCACTGAGGATATAAACTATATATATATAGTTTATATATGTACAGTATATTTTTATATATATATATAATATTTATATACCCAGCAGAGATGTCTCAAAAACCTTATTTGCTACAACCCTTGGCTTGTCAGCACAACTTTGCTATGTTCTCTGGACAGAAGTTATTGTCAGGTTTGCCTTCCCTCAGTAATTTGGTTTAGCTAATGTTTATCTTACTGATGGGATTGTCATGTCCTACAGTGACAGAGCTTCACCGCAGACGAGGATTGAAGGCTTTTCCCCCTTCACAATGCTCCACACATCCTGTTCGTTTAGACATTGTCTGCTCAGTGTTGTTCACTTAGACTTTTGCTAGAGACTGAATCTTTGTGCTATTTTTTTTCTTTTCCATTATAAAGACAGCTTTTGTGGTTTTTTTCTTTTACAATCTTCTTTTCTTCCACAAGGTCTTGAAAATCTGAGATAACATTAGCCAATTAAATAAATTACCCAGGATGAAGTAATTGGAAGAAGGTATATTTTAGTTGATGACTATTTAATGTTCATTTCCTATTACGATCTGTGAGTTTGGTTTGTCATATTGGTATTTATTGGACCAGTTATTTCTCATTGTAATCTTTTATGAACACTGGTAGCACATGAGGAGGCTCAGTCTAACTTTTCCAATAATTCTTCTGTGCCATAGAGTGATTTGAGCCCACTGAGTACTTCCCTTGTTCTTACTAATGATGCACTTACATGGGGTTTCCTTTTTCCCCAGGCTGTTCTTTGGGAAATCAGCTCAGTTTATCACTGGCCTTTCACATTTTACTCTCTGTATACTCAAGTCACAAGGAGTCAGATTGCCAGAGTGGTGTCAATATTTTTTCTGTAATAGTTTTATTTCATTAATTTTCTCACAAAATTAGATTGTGTCTTTACTGTTCTTTCTGCTGTGCTTAGTAATATATCCATAAGCTCATCTGGGCCTCCCTCAGTGGCATCATATCCCTTATAATTATTAGGTTATTCATCCAGGAACAGAACAGCAGAATTATTTGTGGCAATCTTTTACTGACACTTTCTATTTCCTTAGTAGAGATAGAATATGAAGATGCACAGGGCAATAATATTTCGTGGTGATGATACTTTGCCTGAAAAATGGTCAGAGCTCCTTGCAAGGTGGGAAAAATTTAATACAAGAGTATTAAATTTGATCATCAGTGCTGTTGTCCTCATGGACCATGCAAGAGATTTGAGCCCATGGCCAGGGAGGAATATGCAAATATCTCTTTTACCTGTATTTGTGCTGGAATTAATTAAATTTATGGAGTGGCTTGGTAGAAAGGAAAGTCTCTTTGGGGCTGAGCTGATGGGAAGATGGGATGTGATTCATCTAATCATGTCCTTGATGAATGAATTTCACTGAGAAGTGAATTCATTATCAAGCATCACCACCAGAATATTGATGCTTTTATTATTTGAGAGACTTGAATCTCAAAACTCCAATTTTGAGTCGTGACATGACCCTCCAAGTACTGCCTGACTCTGCCTTTGAATCCAGTTATAGGGAAGGAAAACTGGTACTTGGGGGCTTGTAGCTTGGAAAGATCTTCCCAGGAAAGCACAATACTTGGGATGCCGTTCCTTTTTGTATTTATAATTCCTCCTGTAAAATCCTAGGTCATGGCCAGAGATTTGAGGTGTTATACCAAGAAAATAAAATAGGGAAACCAATTTACAATATGTAAGTTGGGCTTGAAAAGATACAACTAACAATGAGACTTAAAAGTGTGAAGAACATAAAACCAGATTGATTGATGATAAATAATGATCCAATGTGGATGCTTAGAGGATGGCAAGTATACCATGATATTCCCTCAAATACCTCTCTCAAACTACAGCAATTTGCAGCTCGTGGACTCCCTGAACCAGAGGTCATTTTTCTGTGTTTATTAGTCCTTGGTAAGTTATGATTCTATGAATAATTTGAGATATTATTATTGCTCTGCATTGCTGTAGAGCAGCAATATTATTTATTAATAATAAATGTTTATTCTTGACTCATCAAGAGAGTTTCTGTAAAACTACACAAATTATGTCCATGTAATCATTTCCATCACATTTTGTTTCTTAGCAGGATTTGGACAAAGTCTCTATTCCATACAGAGTTCAAAAAGAGAGAGTGATTTGCTTCCAATGAGTGTTTTTAGCTTTTTCCCGTGGCATTCAGCACAGTAACATCCACTTAATATTTTGTGATACTCTTGTGCTTATAAATCATGGCCCACATCATTTTCCCTCCATCTTGCAAAGACCAATCACAAAAGTAGATCCAAAAGCCATCTTTATTTCCCTCCACCCTGTAATCATTTGACAAAAGAGAACATTTCATGTTGCTTCAAAATTGTCCTTAGAAACTCTGTTTTGTCTGAGGAGACTCTGATACATTTTCACATAAAATTGATTCTCTCCCTAAGAAAAATGAAAACTCAATCATTGGTCTTGCAAAAAGAGTTGACTATTTTCAGCTCCTCCATAAATGCCTCAGTTTATCTGGGAAGGGAAAGGATGTTCATGTTTTCCATTTCCTTTTTTTGGCATTGCACAGGGTCTGAAGAACCTAAACCTTCATGTCCTTCCCCGGGACACATTGCAAGGCTGGAAGGGATGAGTCATCCCCAAACACGCAAGACATAACACAGGCTCAATGTGAGTAGTGTGTGCAGCGGGCAGAGCAAAAGGATTAATTTGGTTTTAGCAGAACTACCCACCATCAAATAGGGCTAAAAGTCCAAGGAAAGCTCTCCTGAACCCCACTAGCAATTAAACATAGAAAATCCCTGGAAGTGTTCCAGGCCAGACCGGATGGGGCTCTGAGCAACCTAGTCCAGTGGGAGGTGTCCCTGCCCATGGCAGGGGGTGGGAACCAGATGATCTCTAAGGTCCCTTCCAATCCAAACCATTCTATAATTTTATGGTTCTATGTAAATTCCGTGGCTGATTTATCTCCAATATTGTCACACAATTCCAGCTCATCCTGCCATATTTACCTCCCTGGCTAAGGCTTTTTTTAATTTCACGCTCACCGTTTTGTAGGACAGAAGGACTGGGTTTTAGTTTGATGTTTTACTCTAGTTCAGACCTCTGGATATTCTTTAGTTTTAAAATATTTCATAGACATCACACTCTAGTAGCTGATCCCAAAGGAATGTATTCCTGATGCATTTTTGAACAGCTGATGCACTTCACAGCAAGTCAGTGAGAGCATGGCTTTAAAAGTCTCGCAGACTTTTGTTTCTTCTGCTTAATTTTTTCCCCTTTCCCTCAGTTCATATTAAAATGAGTTGTTATTTTCAACAGTGAGCAGACAAGCAAGAGTAAAAGAGGACTGAAAGCAGAAAGCTGAAGGAATCAGAATCAGAAAGGGAAGGAATTAAATAGGACTTGGTGACAGGCAGTAAGCGAGCATCAGACAGGAGTCATCCAAGAGGACGAACTCATTTTGGAGTTTGCACCTTGTCTTCTTAGATGAGGGGCTGTCATTCCTCCTTCACAGAAAAGGTTGAAGACACCCACTACACAAAATTCTTTTAAGCCCTAAATTCAGAAGAATAACTAGAAGATTGTGTATGTGCGCTTCCACCATCCCACCAGCTTAGCACCATTCAGTTTCTTGGGAATGTCCTCTCTCCCATGTGGTGCTTCTGCTTCATTCTGACTTTGTAAGGCTGGGAAAGCAAAACCACTGCATGGTAGTATGAGGAGTGAGGAAAAAGTGTGAGGAAGAACTGTGAACACCAAAGCCAGAGGACGAGAGGAGCAGGTTTAACCCACCTTAGCCATGGGCAGCTGCCAGCCCTGCACCTCACTGTTCTCTCACTCCCACTCAATAGGTGAGGGGGAAAATGAGATGGGAAAAGGTCGAGATAAAGGCTGAAACCTGTGCCTGACACACGGGAAACCCAGTTTCTTTTCCCTGGTTACCCTGCAGCCCCCACTGCCAACACTTGGGCACAGACAGTCAGTGTGAGTCACCAAAACATGGAATTCACAGGTCTTGAAGTGCAAGAAGCCAAAGTGGTCTCTGAGTGACATTTCACTGGGAGAGCACTGGGCTAGGAAAGGCCAGAACCTGAATTTCCCCTACAACTCCCTACAACTGAATTGATTCTGGTGTCTGCCCAGAAGTAACTACATTAACTTTCAAGGCAAGCCAAAGTCAAAAGGCAGGCTTAATTAAGCAAAATGTGGTAAACACTCAGCTACAGAGTTATCTATGCCGAGAATACTGAAAGCAGAAGATATTCTAGTCTAGATATGTCTAGAACAGAGGCTGAGCTGTTGTAAAATGTGTCTGAAGAACTAGTCTGGATTTACATTGCACAGATTTGTCCAGGTGTTAATTGGTACATTCCCCGATCAAGTGAGTTTTGTGGGGGCAGCATCTTCCAAACTAAAAAAGCCTTACCTGTACTGGTGTTGCAGTCAGATTACCAGAGCAGGGCAGATGTACTGCACTGGTTCAAAGCACAGTTTGTTTGCACAGCTGCATCCTGCTCTCAGAGCTCTTTGTGAGTCCATCACACTCTTAAATATTCCCTTAAGTGCTGACATTATCACAGAGACGTAGTTTGGGAGAAGGTAGAATTCACTCTTAGTTGGAGTTGCATCTTGGCCTGACCTCCTGTCCTCCCTCCTGAGGCAACTCATACCCTCTCCAGTCCCTGCACTTCAGGAGAGCACCCAATTAATGATTCATTGAGAGCCGAGGCCTTTAAACTCCATTGATTTCTTGTGCCTGGCTCTTGATTGCATCTGGTAAATTCATTTTTGTTTGATGGTATTAAGTATTTTGAATAATTAATATGGTAATTTATCCAAGGCTGAGGAGTAAATGTTACCTTCTGCTGGGAGGAGTGCTGGGAGGGGAATACTCTTTAGGGCACTTTTCCCAATCCCTTTAATGTCAACATGGTACTTAATGTAAGTGCCTGCCTGCCAGCTATTGCTGCTCCGAGACTCCAGGGCAAGCATGACGAGAACAAACACTCCATGCACAAGCATCCTGCCTTGGAGTTTGCCTTTAACTGTCTGAAAAACAGTCAAAATTATTATGTGGCATCAAACAGAAAGGGGGGAAAAAATCTCTGCTCCATCATGTTCTTCTCAAATCAATGGAAGTTTTTGTTGTGAGGTCTTCAGGAGTTGAACTGGACTCCAGGATCCAAACTATGCTAAAAACACTCTTTTACAGAACACTCTTGGAAACTTAATCCATTTTGGATTTAGCAGATCTAGTAATGACTTCTGGACCTTCCCGTCCAATCCACATTAAAGTAATCCCTTCCTCAATGGAAATCAGCATTGGGACATAATTGACTTTTCTCATTATTTCCATTATAATGCATCTATAATCAGAACCATTCATTACTTATGGGTTTACTTTCTATCCCATTAATTTCTTTTCTAGACTGGTATTTATATCCTTCAGGTACTCATATCATAATTCCCACACCCTGAAGTCATCAGTAAACCAACTGCTACCCAAATCAATCAAATGCTTTGAGTCAAAATAACTCTTCCTTTGATTTGCCTCTGATGTGAAGACTCTTTCCTTGTGAGGTCATGCAGTACTAAGCATTCAGACAGTGGAAAAAAAATCTTAAAGTCAAACTGCTAAATCACTTTTCATTAGAAAGATATTTCAGAATCAGGATTCCCCCTAAACAACAGACTGAACTAGCCAGTGGTGGTTATACAAGACAAGCTTAACTCCTCAAAATGTTTTCCATTGTTTCGTGACTTCCTTTGAGGGTTTGACTTCTGCCAGAGAGTGGTTGGTTTTGGGTTTGTTTGTTTTTTTAATTTTTTTTCCAAAGCTCTTTTTGTCTTCTCACATATTTTTACTACACTTGAGTCTATTTTTGATCTGTTTTCTCCAGGACTGGAGAAAGCTGTTTACAGTATTTGAAGACAGAAATAAGAAGTGAAGAGACAATTGATTTTTGCAAAACCATAGAGATGAAGGCAATTTATTTCTCTCTACTTATTGGATATGTTCATCCAGAGAGGATTTGAGACATATTATTTCTTAGATTAGACAGCAGTACCTTATGACCAGCTACAGAACGTTGGTATCTGAAACTGCCTAGAGAGTAATCTCAGGTCAGATTGTGGATTAGAGGTTACAGCTCTAATTTGTGTTTCTTTTGTCCTTGTTGGACTGTTATAACCTTGATATCCTCCTGCTCATGCAAACTCCATTCTGTTCCTACCCTTACTCTCTCCAGGAGAGTTTCTACCAGTGACTGAAATAGGTAGCACATTTGGGCACATCTGAAGCAATCTGTGCTTCTACATGTCTTTTAGCCCTGTTTCTCCACTACAGGGTGCCCATTTCTTTCCCAGAATGCCCATTTTTAGCTTCAGAGATGAGTTCCATTGTATAAACAGTTGATCTGTGAGAACATAGTCATTTATTAGCTAAAATGTCCTGGGGCTCCTATTAGAAGAGGAAAAAATCTGAAAGACATCTATTTGGCTGTTTGCTCACAATTCAAAGCATTTAATATCTAGTGCGATCTTAAATAATTCATTACTGCTCAATATGCCTAATACCTCTGCTGAGAGAGCCAATAAATGAGGTTAAATGGGATTCCTAGTGATTTCTTCTCCTTCTGTTGGTTTAAACATTGATAAATATATGTTTTACCAGTCTTGATAATAACACCATGGAACAAATGCTTTTCAGTCAGGGAAATGAGTCAGAGGCATTTTCCTCCCTCTGTGACAGCAAAGATAGTATTTCCTCTTTAACCTTACAAGTTTCTTTGAATTACAGCTGGTGAATTTGTATGAGGAACTGGTCCTTAAAGATCAAGCTGTGAGGATCAGCTAATAGCTTCAAAATTCAGATTAAAAGACTTTCAGTGGTGTATGAATCTGTGTGTACATATTTGTCTGTGTGCTGCTAAGCAGCTAAAGTAAACAAACAAATTATAAGAAAAAAATTAGATAAAACAAATTTCAAATATATCTGCCTAGCCTCAGTTTAAGAGCACGTGTCCCACTGGGAAGTTAGGATATGCATAAATGAATATCCAAACATTAACCATGAATCTTGCAAATATTTCAACCTGTCATTTGTAGCTGTTCAGGAGCGTAATAACTTTGCCGAAAATGACAGTGTAAAATGTTTTCTCTCTCTTAACCTATGCCCCTCCTTGGTGTTCTTAGAGCTTTTCTAATAGGCAACGTGATTCCTGCACAGGAAATTTATTAGCCCAGCATATTGTTTCGGACTTGCCACCTTTTGCTTGTAATTAAATCCAACTGCAGATGGAAAGACAACAAATCCTTGGCAAGGTTCACTAGGAAGACTGAGAAGCATGACATATGAGATAATAAAGAATAACAGATAGTGGAAAAGACCTCTGATCTGAGGTTTTCTGATCCAAAATCATACTGAAAGCTAAATTACAGTCTGGCCACCTGCTCCTATAGCTCCTTCACTTGGCAACTCAATGTTTAAACTGGGGTGCATCCCTCACATGTGAAACCACCACAGCCTCCGATGCCAAATCTCCCTGCAGTGAGACTTGGGAAATTGCATCCTCCATCCAGAACTTTGCCTGAAGCCAGGGAGGAGATTTCTAGGAAGAGGATGATGCCTAAAGATTTTTACCTTTTTATATATTTTCCATATATTTGTATCTTTGTAGACTGTTATAACTTCTAGTACTTTTCCTGCCCTCTCCCATAGTTTACCAAATCCTTACTAATACAATCTTGAAATTCTGTTTAGTCTTGCCTTTAGTCTAGCAAGGACACTTTGTTTTGCACCATGCATTGTAGGCACAATAAAGTGTAGGGCTAAAAGTTGGGGGCAGGGGCTCCAATGGGGCAGAATCCAGGGGGGAAATTGCCTCACCAACTGCTCTTCTAATTGGACAATATTTGATAGATATACTAACCTACTAACCTTATAAAAATTGCAGAAATACTGTATCACGTGTGAATATCGCCATACTGTGCACCTTAAAAGCTTTCAATGAAAGACTTTCTTTTATATTATCATTTTAACACTGTTTGGAAAGGCTTTGCGTTTTATTCCAGGCAACAGGAACACTGGAGCAGCAGTTCCATCTAGTACCAGAGACTATGTCTGTGCAGACTCCTTCAATCCCACACTGTTTTAAAAGCAATTCAACGCTCACCCCAGCCCTGAGAGCCAAAGTTCCCATTAACCTGTCCTGAGAGCTGTGCTTCTGCTTAGCAGTTCTAGATGTGCTTCCCAGTAACACCTGGGTAAGAGCCCTGATACTGCCTGAGGAGGAAATATCTCAAGCTAAAAAGGGTGGACATTCCTTAATCAGAAAATTTTCGAGCAGGGAACAGCTTTGGAACATTAGACTCTATAAGCAACCCTATACATTGTAATTTAACATTATCTGGTGGAAGGAAATGATTGCTGTGTTACCTGCTGAAGTTCTTCTTGGCTGGTCTTGTTCATCATACTCTTTTTTTTTTACAAGATGCATAACACAAACTTTAAGAACAGCTCCTGTGTCATCAGCTATAGAAAGAAAATCTCCAAGTTGCTTTGTAACTCTCCATAAAACAGGACTTAAAGATACCTGAACAGTTCTGAAGCATGAATGAGGAACCACATAGAAGACCTACAGTTTGATATCTTCTTTGTGGCGCTGAATATTATTCTATTCAAATTGCAGTATTGTTTTTAATGATTCTCCTATTGAAAGTCCAGCAGGGAGACTGTAAGCTGCATAATTTCAACTATTAGGAACCCTGTTATAGATTGTTCTGGGAAAGAAAATTCAAGTTGCACTGTGAAAACACTTCTACAGACAAGCTGTCATAGTTTCACTGCATATTTCCATCATACTTTAGTTCATAACTGAATTATAAATATTTAAAGATGTGTAACTGTGGCAATTTAGGGGATCTGTCTGTATATATTAAAGGATTAATAGCTGTATGACACAAGAAAGCCCTGCATCATAGAAATACGGAAAAGAAATATTTCCTGTGAGGGTGGTGAGACCCTGGCACAGCTTGCCCAGGGAAGCCGTGGACTCCCCATCCCTGGAAGTGTCCAAGGCCAGGTTGTCTGGGACTTGGAGCAGCCTGGGATAGTGGAGGGTGTTCCTGCCCATGGCAGAGGGTGGAATGAGATGATCTTTAGGGTCTGTTCCAACCCAAACCATTCTGTGACTTTGTGATATAGTATTCAGAAATTATGGGGATTCTAGTATTTCTTTATTTATCATTCTTATAAACATATAAATGGCATCCACGTTTCTTTTCCATAATCTGGGAGTTGCGAGAGTGGTTTGTTGAGTTTTGGTAATTCCCCAGATTAGAATGGTGATGAGACAGCTGGAGCATAAGAAAACCAGTTTGGGCAAGTTTCTTATGGTCATCTTTAAAGTGGAACAACTTTTAAGAAGACAAGCAGAAAACATGGGAGATACCATGTGTCATAAAGTGAAAAAAACATTCAGCAAACGTAAATTTTATTTTTCTAAAGTGATTATATTCTGAACAGAGGAGTCAAAAAAAGGGAAACACGCTGTGACTGTACTACACCTCATAGCATTCTTGAACTAAATATGCAATATGTCATTCCAGTTCTATAGTAAAACAGGGAAAATGCTTCCAGGTCTCTGAGACCGAAATGAATTCAACATCCAAGAACTGAAACAAAAAGAGGAACAAAAACTGAAAAGAGACAAGTATTCATGTATTCTAACATTTAAAAATTGATAAAGAAAATAAAATTTGTCTTGATTTTGTTGCAAGTACAAAGTTTATTTGGCACTTGCAGTAATCCAATGAGGTGATTATTTTTTGGTCATAAAAAGGCTTTTCCTATCCAAACAAAAGTCCCGTTTCCTGAGCTATGACTACAGTGCTTCAAGTAAAACATGCCAAGAACAAGGATTGCACAAAATAAATAACTTCTTTCTCATTTTACAGCTGATAAAACTGACAATATGAGAGACTGAGTAATTTATACATCACATTGAAAATTTAAGATGGGCTTGAACTAACTCATGTCTTGAATTCTCATTCACTGCATCACTGGTTAAAAGACAAATAAATAAATGAATAAATAAATTAATTAATAAAATCTCTTTCAGGAAGTCATTTTGTTGAAAGTTGCTTAGCATTGAGAATAACAAAATTATTTTATTTTTAAATGCAATTAAGAACGATTGAAATCTCATTCATTTAAGTGTTTTAAACATCACTTTATAAGAATACTTTTAAAATGCTACAATTTCTTTGACTAGCATCTAACCATGCAGCATTTTCATGTCTCATAAAAAATAATTTTATTCAAAAATATGTGTAGCATTTAAATGAGATGCAAACCAGCTTTTTTGACCCCATCCAAGTACAGTGAAATCCTCAGTCCATTTGCTGCTGCACTGGAACAAACAGGCAAATTCATAGCCCTTGAAAAAGCAATTTTTTAGCAAAATGCTGATCCTGACGCTCCACTCCCAGAAACTTGACTGTTTATCTGCCTCGCCCACAGACGCCATACGGAGCATATGTAGGACACACTGAGTGGCTGGAATTAGCAGAGTCATTTATGAGCTGCATATAAATGCATCATTTGCACATAATTCTCAGTGATAATAGCCAAATTAGGGAAGGTGATAGCACCATCATTTTTTTTTTTTTTTCCAACTTAGCATTTATGGAAATGATGGCTTTATCCAGCTCCTGTCCTTCTCAGAGCCGAAGTCAAATCAGAAACAAGATGTCTTAGGGTATATTAGAAATAAATTGCCAAAACTTTCTATTTCAGTGTATATTGAAATTATGAGAAGTTTCTTTTTTTTTTTCATGAGGAGCAGAGGGGCATTTTTCTCACACTGACTCCAGCTTAAAACCCTGATTAAGCACTTCCTTAACCTCATATGGATGTCAGTGGATCTAAGTGTTTGCTGAACTGTTACCACAGCAACTCTTCCATACCCTCAAATGCATCGATGTGGCTTTGGTGCAAGCTGAAAATCACTTCTTTGCTTTTGAACACTGGGGTCTGAATGCAAACAGAACCTGGCCCAGGGAGACCAGATAGACTCAGTGCAGGGAAATGAGTTGGATAAAACCTTGACATGCCAGCTCAAAAAACATCTGTTCCTGCATTTCAGAGAGAACTGAGCAATTTAAAGGCAGTGAAGCCCTTTGCCAGACTTCCTGCTTAGTCCATAATTGATCTGTAAAGGTTTTTCAAAGTGTCATCAGGGGGAAGAGAGAAGCAGGTTCAGAATTTTTAAGGTGCTCTGGCTCTTCTGTTAAAATTTGGTTGAACCTTTTTTAGAAACAGAAACAGCTGCACTCCAAGATTGGCGTTTTTCAAATTAAGATGAAAATATGGCAGTGGCACTGCCTTTCCTTCTTCATCCCACATCGTAACCCATGACCAAGGCGTTCAAAGAGAGTCTAAAGCGTCACACACAGCAGTCAACAACTTCTCAGTTTCTCCAGGGACCAGATGTAAGACAGGAGCAAGTGTAGGCTGTGATTATTGCCTGCCCAATTTTATGCCACTTTAACTTTCTGGAAGCAGCTCAGTTCCTTGTGGGAGGGAATGAGTGTCAATACTTGCTGAAATCAGTTATAATTTCTCCTCATCCTGAGTCTTGAAGAAACCAAGCTGCTTCTGAGAATAATGCTCCACAGACACAGATGAACGAAAGAGGCTCCTACTTCCAAAATTTTGAGAAGCACTGGCATAGTGTTAATCACTGTCATTTGCCAGTAGAAACAGTCATGGAGTGCAATCACTTCTTGATTGCTAAAGAAATTTTCCTTTGCCTAGAGTACTAAGGTTTGATTTTCTTTGTTTTTCAGCAGAAATATCTGTTGCAGCTGCTACTGAAAACCACAACTGACAGCAGAAGATATTTGTGATATTTGGTGTTTCTGTTTACAAACAGAAGCTCAGAAAGTCGGTATGTATACATATATAAGAATGAATATTTCATAGATGTGATGGAGACCATCATACCCATGAGTATTTCTTCTCTCCTTGAACCCATAGCCCATGAGAACACCAGCTACCAGTCACAAAAGTCCTGTCTTCATCTCACCCAAGGAATGCAGCATTATAGCTTCCAACTTTTCACAGGATATCTGGAGCAGAGGTAGGAGTGCAACTGGGATAAGCATCCTCTGAAATGAGACTTCCACTCTCTGCTCTATTTCACTCTGTCACGGCTGCTAAAATAATTCTGCACTGCGGACAAATAATGCCTTTATGTGATGCTTTATGTAATGTCTTTATGTGATGTTTTATCCTGAGTTTTCACCAGGCAACAATTAATCTTAAATCATACTTTTATCAAGTATTTATTCTTTTATTCCCTTTGGGTTTTGCGATATCAATGTCATGCCTGTCACAAACAATGACAAACTGCATTGCTGAAAATAAAGACGCGTGAGAGGAAGTAACTTGGTAGGAATTCAAAGAGATAACACTTGATCTGGGAATAAGAGTGAAAATGTCCAGGAAAAAGGCATTAAATCACCAAATCCACATAGATGTCTCTGTGGCAAAGAAGAACGGAGCAAATAGGTTTTGTTGCCCTGAAAGTGGCAGGTGCCCCATCCCTGGAAATATTCAGTCAAGTAGGAGGGAGCTCTGAGCACACTGATCAAGTTGAAGATGTCCATGATCATTTCAGATGACCAGATGACCTCTAAAAGTCCCTTTAAACCCTGAGCACTCCAGTGGTCTCTTTTAGACTTTTGAGGACTAGCGAAACATATATGAAATTATTTAATGTCTGAGACATTTGCATCTCAGCTGCAGGAAGTCATCACGAGCACCCGAGAGTCAATAACTTACAACTGCGGGACTGACTTCCAGCCCTTACCAGTATTTTCATCTCCATTTTAAGGAATTAACTTCCTACAGAGACAGTAATTACAAGAACATGAAGCTTGATCTGGCTGTCAGGGAGTCCCACAAATGACCCACAAATTTAGGAGTCCTTCTGCTTCCTGTATCTGAGATGCAAAGCCAATAATTGGGATAATAGGTGGAATGGAAATAGGCTTATTCCTCATGAGTTTTCTGTTATATTGGTTAAACCACAGTGTTCAGGACGGTTTATTTTCCTTACCAGAAGTTTAACCTGGTGTACATCCTGAGAAATATATCATTTATTGAGGAAGAAATTAAATTAATCTGTTCTATTGGTTAAAGAAAAAACAACAACTTAACGCACAGACTCATCTCTCAAGTTAAGAAAGTGGAAGGGACTACAGCATAAAGAGAGAACAGATATAATTGAATATCAATAATCCAGTGGCAATGGCCATTAGTCTCTATGGGAACTTGTAGTCACATAACAACAATTAAAGAAGCTCAATGGGCGATAACGAGATAGAGAAATGCTGGCAGTGCCAGTGGCCATGAATACAGGACTTAGGAGTCATACAGGAGAATACAGAGCTGGGCAGAGAGAAACCTGATGAGGTTCAACAAGGGCAGGTGTAGGGTCCTGTGTCTGGGGAGGAATAATCCCTAACACCAGCAAAAGTTGGGGGCTGACCTACTGGAGAGCAGCTCTGCTGAGAACGACCTGGGTGTCTTGGTGGGTGACAAGCTGTCCATGAGCCAGCAGTGTTCCCTGGGGACCAGGAGGGCCAATAGGTTCCTGGGGTTCATAGGGAAAAGTGTGGCCATCAGGTTGAGGGAGATCCTCCTCCTCTGCTCTGCCCTGATGTTATTTTGGTCTCCACAAAGACAAGGAGCTACTGGAAAGGGTCCAGTAGAGGCCACGAAGATGATGAGGAGTCTGGAACATCTCTGTTGTGAGGAGAGACTGCAGGAGCTGGGCCTGCTTAGTCTGGAGAAGACATGACTGAGATGGGATCTCATCAATACATACAAATATCTCAAATATTTTATATCTCAAATATTGGTGACGAGAGGATGGTGCCAGACTCTTTTCAATAGGGAGACATCTGGAATATCTTAAATTTTGTCATTAAATTGATATAAAAAGTAGATAGATAAGGGAACTGAGGACTAAGGGAACTGAAGTGCCTCACAGAGGGAAACATCACAATGTGACCATACACCTTCTGGAAGACCAGAAAACTCATATGAACATTTCTATAGGTGGTAACATTATTATTTGGAATATAAATTGTTACAATTCATATAATCATAGGATGATTTGGATTGGAATGGACCTCCAAAGGACCTCTATTTCAACCCCGCTACAATGAGCAGGGGCGTCTTCAACCAGACCACCTTGCTCAGAGGGCAAACCCATAGGAAAGAAGCTCCTGTGTTTACAGAGTAATTTGTACCCCTGTTTGTTAAAGCAAGACATTAAAAGAAGCATCTCTTCCTCCCTCTTTCTTTCAAAGGTCACCTCACCTCTCCTAGACCTCTCTCCTCTTCTGAGCTTTCTTGATTAATCAAGGACAACATTTCCAATCTGCTCTTAGTTTTCTCAGGCCTGAGTCCTAACTCCTGGTCTTAAACACCAGGATTTAGTGCCCCTTCCCTTCCACTTGAATTCTAACTAGGGAAATTACTTAAGAAAAATAAATGAGAGCAAAAATTTAAAATTCCACAAAAGCCTTTGGTTCAAATTCAGCATGCAGCAAATGGAAGATGGATGGCATTCCTGATCACATCCATTATATTTTCATTATGATGACAACACATGAAGTTCTGACAGTTCTGAAGTTCCTACATTAATCAAATGCTGTCTTCATTGTTTTTCTGGCACTTCTTCATTAAAACGGTTGCAGCTGAGCTATAGTCCTGTAAGTTATTCCTAAACTGACTCCTTTTCAAGTACAAATGCGATCTAACCCTGGGATACATGCGCATTTCCAGGCATGGAGATTTCAAAGCACAGTAGGGGGGAGATCAAAGTAGTTATACCTTTGTTTTAAGGGAAAGACTGACAGAGGATGATACGGAATGTGTCTGACAGTTGCTTACTGTAATTTCTCTAATGTATGTGTAAGCACTCTCTTATCATTATCTCACATACCTTTATAAGTTCACCCTCACAGGAGAACAGATTTTACAGAAGAAGTGATGAACACTTTACCTGAAGCAGAACCAAGGTGAGACGAGAAGAGAAACACATCTGGGGTTGAATCTAACTCTTCTCATGTATCAAATTATTCCTTTAAAGAATGAGGAAACTTTTTCCCCGAAGTCTAACAAAGCATTCAAGAAACATCCTCGATCTAATAATATTGCCATGTTCACTGACAGTAACAAAAAAATCCCAACTTTTGCACCAATATTTATCGATTCAAGTTTTCTATACCTGAAGAGACCTTCTGTGGTCAGGCCAGCACTCATCTCCTGGAATAATCTGTGTTTAGGTTTGGAAATAGATGGACAATGACAGGCAAGTGGAAATGGCCTCAACTTTGCCCAGGGAGGTTCAGGTTGGGCACCAGGAAGAATTTTGTCACTGAAATGGGTAAAAATCTAGTCAGGCATTGGAAGGGGCTGCCCAGAGAGGTGGTGGAGTCCCCATCCCTGGAGCTGTTCAAGGAGCAAGGGGAAGTGGCACTCAGTGCTCTGGTCTGGGTGACAAGGCAGTGTTTGGTCAAAGGTTGGGCTCGATGGCCTTGGAGGTCTTTCTTAAACTTTATGATTCTATGGGTCTAAGGCCAGGATATCATACAGGATTGGAATAATACTACACAAAGCAGAGCCAAGTTCTGTGCTAGATCAGGTCTTCCACCCAAAAATGGAGGTTGTTCAGCACCTCTGGGAAACCTCTTCTAGTGCTTTACTCCGACTTCATTTTCTTTCTACCCAATAGGAACACACCTTTTTTGTGCAATGAGTGTCACCTCATGTGGTCACACAAGGACTAAGCATCCTCTTAAATCCCACAGACCACTCTCAGCAGCAGCACTGACCAGGATATTTCCACAGGGTTTGCTGAAAACACAGGAGCTTTTCAGCAGAGTTCTCCAATGCTTGTCCTCAAAATTTTAATGAATTTTTTAGGTCCTCTCAGTGTCTATGGTAGATACTGAGCATCCACTCCAGCCTCTGGTGGAGTAGAATGGGATGTTCTTTGTCATCCTCTACTGCTCACTACAGTATTTAATTATTTTACAAATTGTTCTTTACTTTTACCATCAATTTTCCCACTTTAATTCATAAAGAGTACAGTAACAACACTTACCTTTATTTTGTTTTTTGGTATATGCAAGATTGGCTCACACCTAACCTATAGTTCTTCTAATCAAATGTTTCTTTGTGTGTTTTGTTTCCCTTACCAGTCATCCATTTTCTCACTTCTTAATTATATTTATTGCTATAATTCTTTCCTCTTTCCATTTGTTTATACATATATATTTCCATGTCTACCTGGAAATTGTCATCCTTTTATATCTTACTTTCATTTTCCTGTCAGCCCAGGCTGGCTTATAATCAGTGTGGCCTTTCTTGAACTGCAATTTCTGGAGTGACTAATAAAATACAGTTATAGCTTTTAATTTTTCATTTTACCTGTGTTTTCTTTTCCATATTTCTAAAGCTGATTGAAGCAAAAGAGACAGTGATCACCTCCTTCTGTTCAACAGGTCAAGTCATATGTCTAGAATAAATACAGACACAGTGACCTCCAACACCATATGTTTCCCTTTATGTATTGAAATTATTTTGTAACAACCAGCTGCCTCTCTTTGACTTTGGTTGGAATATTTCTGGAATACTCCACACCTACACATGCAGCTGTTCCTTGGACACAGAATTGGACTCTTCTCTGCCTTCCAAGAGAGCAAATAGTGAACTAAATATCTTACTGACTTTGCAGGGTCTTTTTATAGATCCTAATATTAGCTATTGCAGGTGTTCAGTGGCACAAGTTTTATTTTCAGCTCAGTTTTTTTAACAGCATTCTTTGTGCCTGTGATGCAAGAGCTCCTAAATGCAGGAGACACACAATCTTCTATCTGTCAGGTTTAACTTGTTTTGAGCTAATAATATGACAAAAAAGAGAAAAAAAAAAAGTTGCTTTAGTAGGAGATACACGCGTACCACCCTGAGTGAGCTCACTTTGCATTTAATTCAATAAAACTGTGAAAGAAGTTTTGTTAGACTTCCCATTTAACACGGCAGTATAATAATTGGCTATCCCAAGGACCAGTGGCTACTTCCATCTGGTGACATGTGAATTAAAAGAAATGCGGCAAAGACTTCTCAGATCCTTTGGAAGAACCTCAAAAGCATCACTTATTCTGTGTTTATATTACAGCAACTCTGTGGGGTAAAGCAGTGATGATAATTTGGGATATTTGTTTAAGGTTCAATCCTGCTGATCCCAAATTTTGTTGCAGTAATTTGTTTTACTCTAGGGAGCTCTTTATGCTTTTGGTGAGCATGGGACACCTAGCCCATCAGAAAGTGGAAAATTCCCTGCTGAAGGCACAGAGAGAGTAATTCCTTACAGCTCAAAAATATCCATGTCTTCTTTGTCAAATGAAATGCTCTTAACCACCAAGAAAATATGTAACAAATCATTAAAATTATAAGGAAATAATTCTGTATGTAGATGACATCTCTCCAAATTTGCAGGAGTGAAAGCACAGGTTTGCAGAATTTATATCAGCAGGACCACAGTGTCTTGGATATTTCAATCTTTGCCTCCCAGGATGCTACAAACACCAGCTGTTGTTCAGGCCATTGTATCTCCTTCACTGGGATAGGTTTTTTCGGCCTGTGGTGTGGATGAAATCTGGTTTGCATCAGTAGTCCTCATTCCTAAAACTGGATTATCACCTTATAGCTTCCTGAAGGGACCAAAGTAAATGCATGTGCAAAGAAAGGCAGTGAAGCTGGTGATCAGTCTGGAGTAAAAGTCCTGGGAGGAGTAGCTGGGGGAACTGGGATTGTTTAGCCTTGAAAAAAAGAGGCTCAGTAGGGGAATTTCTTGTTCTCTCCAGCTCCCTGAAAGGGGGCTGCAGCTAGGTAGGGTTCAGGCTCCCCTCCCAGGTAGCAAGTGTTGGGATGAGAGGAAGTGGATATCAGGAAAAATCTCCTACCTAAAGGACTGTCAGGCATCTAAACAGGCTGCCCAGAAAAGTGGTGGAGTCACCATTCCTGGAGGTATTTAAAAGATGTGGCACTTGGGGACATGGTTTAATGCTGGACTTGGCATTGCTGGGTTAATGTTTGGACTCAGGGTTCTCAGAGGTGCTCTCCAACACAAACCTTCCCCTGATTCTCTGAAAATACTTAGGATAATCTCAGAAAGGATGGGGAGCTACAGGCAGAGATCTGAGACATAAACCGTGTTTTGGACCCCCTTTTATCCCCAAACCCAAGAGCTGTCTGTTCCCCGACTGTTTTTGAAGCAGACACCAGCATTGCACCACTAGCATCCTACCTCTCCTTGATCTCTCTCACTGGGGATTTCCCAAGACCATTCCCTGTACCTGAAATTGTTCAGCATTCAAAGAAATACCCAGTTCAGTTTTCCATAAGTAGGAAGATATTATAAAGACTTTCAGGCAAATATACTTGGTCTTACCTGCCCCAGGTGTGGACTTAGCACAACAGGAGCCCAGCTCAGCCTCTGAGAGATGAGAGACTCCTCAGAAATGACTGTGAAACCTTGCTTTTTATTTTACCTGCCAGGACATTTTCTCCTGAAAAACTTCTTTATTCTTTCTGTCTCCTTTCCCCGCCGCTTTGGGAACTCCCTGTCTTATTTGTTCCCACTTAGCAGAAAACTGCAAATGGCCAATAATTTTTCATGTAAAAGAGGCTGGTTTCCTTAAACCTTCCTTCAATTTAGTGATTTCACTCTCTGGGTAAGGAGGCTGAGCCAAGTGTACCTGCAAAGAAATATTTTTTCTGCCTTTTTTCTAAAGGAAATGCATTCACTCAGATGTGTTGTCTGTCTGTCTGTGCTAATTATGCTTTAATCTTCTTATTCATCAGAAAGATACACCTCATGAAGGTAAAAAGTAAAACAT
Source organism: Corvus moneduloides (assembly GCF_009650955.1). Taxonomy (NCBI): domain Eukaryota; kingdom Metazoa; phylum Chordata; class Aves; order Passeriformes; family Corvidae; genus Corvus; species Corvus moneduloides. Next base: position 163,370,822 of record NC_045476.1, read on the forward strand.
TTTCATGAAAATGGATTATTGAACTCACTGAGAGACTCAGTTTACTAAGTTCTCAACATCCTGTGAGATCAATCATCGCAACAGACATTGGAGAATCCACATGGCAGAGCTAAAAGCAATCGGACCTCATCATTCCTCTGAACATATACAACATATTTTAAATTTCACTTTAATTTCATTAGAGTGCATCCCTTTAAGAAGAAAGACTAGTTAGGTGTGAGTATGTTTAGGCTGCTTTGTCATTTATTTGGGCGCTGTTAAAGTTCTTTATTCCCTGATGTGTTAAAGTGGTTGTTCACTGAGCAAACAGACATAGCAAGTTTTTATTCTGGTATTGATTGGGACATTATTTGCACTGATAACTCTCTTTATCTTCTCAGTTATCTCCACACTGCTGGGATCTTTTTTCTCAGACAGAATGGAATTGCACTTAACATTCCAGTTTGGGATGGTCGGTAATTAAGGATCTCATGAAATTACTCTCCTGCTTTCCTCAACATTTCTGAACAGGAAGTAACATTAATCCCACAATAGCCCTGTCTTTGTAAAATATTTACAAAATTACTCATTATTATTATTATCATCATTATTATCATTATTATTATAATTATTATCATGATTATAGAAGTAGTTTCACGCATAGGAAGTTTATAGTGGGACAGTGCAATTCTGTGAAGAGAAAAAGTGATTTAATTTAATTTTTGTATTAATAAAATCAGTGATTGAAAGACTGTTGTATATTCTTTTAAGCATTGAATTCCTTATCCCAGCCCTTGCAGAGAACACGGAGAAATATATTTGCACAGGAAAACAGATATATTGAAGAAACAGCAGTATCCCACAACCAACCAGTAGACCAAAAAGTAATTATTGATAAAAGCGTTTTTCTTCCCAGTATTAATTTGAGAGGATCTCTGAGTTTGATTTTGAAATATGCATTATATAGGAAAAAAATAATGTTGCTCAGAAACACAGCAAATGAGTAGTAGAACATCGCCTGCTTTACTGCCTAAACTGGCTGGCATCTTGTATCCAGAGGGCTAAAAAAAACCCGATTACAATATTGATTGTGCTTTGTTATTCTGCTTTAGTGATTGAATACATCAGCCACACCATCACAGCATTAAGTCTTGATTAATCATTCTCAGAACCCTAGGCGTAATATACAGAATATTTATTTAAAGTGTAGGTAGAGAGATCCACGTATGATTTATTCTTAGGTCAGCTGGAAATTTTCCTTTGACTTTTCTTGGGCTTCAATTTATTTTGTTCCTATTTCTTCCAATTTCTTACAGTTCAAAGAATCACAGGACATCCCAAGCCAGAAGGGACCCACAAGGAGTCCAACTCCTGGCCCTGCAAAGGATACTCCAGGAATTCCACCCTGTGCCTGAGGAGGCTCCCTAAGGAGCTGACTGAGAGTTGGCCTACATTAAAAATCTACTATTGATATTAATATTATAATTCTTTATGCTTTTGTTTAAAAAAATAAAATATTTTGTACATGAAGCAGAAAACAAAGCAGAAAACACCCAGGTATTATCTAAAATGACAAAGCAAAAAAAAAGTAATTAAAATAGAAAACTAGAATAATTCATACATGATTTAAAAAAAAAAAAAAGTTCTGAGCTGCCTTTTTCTATCCTCCAGGCCATTAAGATATGACCAATCTCCAAGCTGCTAAAAGATGATTATCATAGGGCAGTATTCAAGCTGGTAAATCCAGACTCCCAATAGGATTTATAACCTCCAGTCCATTGTTTCATTACTGCAAACACAAGCCCAATATCTGAGTGAGGTTTAGGCTCCTGTGATCAGAGGAGAGAGTTCTGGCTTTTCTTACAAGAAAACTTGTAAACATCCAGTAACACAGAGGGGGAAAAATCATATTTATTTAAGTAGAAAGTATACAGAAAAAAAAAAATGTTGTATTAGGAATTTTTTTGCTCCGCTTACTATTTTTAAACCTAATTTCTTAACCCTTGGCAAAAAAATTAATGAACAAAGTAGAAATCCAAAATGATATTCCTTGTCAGTGTAGGATTAAATTTCAACAAGGAGGAAGAAATATTTGTCTCTGTTTAGAAAAATTACAGAACAAAAATTACAGAACAAACAACCTCAGTTTTCACTCCTGCCTCTGAGAAAAGTCTTTGATGGGATGGTCTTCATTTCAGAAAAAATGTGCACAATCCAAGCTGTAAAAGACAAAAAGTTTCCAGCAGATTTTCCAGACAAGTGAAGTTTAAGAAATCCAGAACCACTAAGGACTTCTTGTTGGTCATTTTTCCACACAGTCTGGCATTTTCACTGTGATACCTGCAGAACATGATCTGCAGAGTTCATATTTTCATGTTTTCAGATGATCCTAGAATGGGCTGGGTTGGAAGAGACCCTAAAGATCATCTCATTCCAACCATGGGCAGGGACACTTTCCACTAGATCAGGTTGTTCAAAGCCTGGCCTTCTTCTCCCTTGTTCTTTTGTTACGTGTTTTTAAAAAAGAAATAAACAAACCGTGAGTTATTCTAGCCTTGCTATTCATGATAATTGCACATGACTGAATTTTAAAATTGCTTTTAAAGACTTCCAAGACTATTTCTTTACCACACAAGGGAATCATTCATGTTACAAACCACATATTCCTGTGACTCTGCAGTTTACTCGTGGAATCCTAGAACATCCTGAGTTGGAGGGAACTCATCAGGATGAGCGAATCCAACTCCTGGCCCTCAAGGACACCTCAAGAATTCTACCGTGTGCCTGAGAGAGTTGTCCAAACACTTCTCGAGCTGTGTCAGCCTTGGTGCTCTGACCACTTCCCTGGGGAGCTGTTCCAGTGCCCATCCACCCTCTGGGTGAAGAATTTTTCCTAATATCTGACCTAAACCTCCCCTGGCACAGCTCTAGCCATTCCTTCAGGTCCTGTAACTGGTCACCAGTGAGCAGAGATCTTCCTTGTGAAGAAGATGCAGGGCAGCTGCAGACCTCCAAGGAAAGGACTGGTGTTCACACACAGCTGTATCTCGATATGAAGGTGGATTTGTTGAACATCTCACACCAATATCTGCACTCAGCTCTTCACCCTGCATTACAAAAGGATCTGTTCCAGTGAAAAGCGAATAAAAATGACAGCACTAGAAGTAGAAATGAGATGCTGGGTATTGTGTTTTCCACCTCACAGTACAAGCTTGTTTCTTGTGTCACCTGCTACCTGTTGTTAATACTCCCCTTGAATATCTCTTACTTCAATGCTGAGCCGAGTCCCAATCCATCCTGGGGTTAGAAATTGCTCCTGTGACACATTTTGCTCTGAAAATCTTTGTTATCGTCACCATAGAAATGTCTGCTTAGTTATAACATTTACTTGCAATAAGAAAATGAAGTGTCATATTCCTGAAAATATGTACAAGGGCTACAGGAGACCGAGTTATTCAATTCCTGTAATTTGTATTTTTAAAGGTATAGCTCAGGTAGCTGCCAGTTTTCCATGCTGCCTTCTTCTTGTATGATTTCAGGGCTCTAAATACACCTCTGTGGCATGGGGGAGCCTCAGTAACCAGTCTGAAATGATGACTTTCTCTAGGGAGGAAGGTGTGTGCCCTATTTCTGTATATTTTGCCCTTACTATCTGTATATTATGTAGAAAAAATTGAAATTAATAACTTATTTCTATTTTAGCCCTTAAGTTGATTAAATCTAGAGTCTGAAACAGGTAGAGATTATCAGACCTTGAACAGGTTTTATTTCAAATAAACTAAGAGGAAATAAATATTTTTTAACACCTGATAGCCAATTATTTGATAATTCTACACTTAAATGGAATCTCAACAGAAATATAAATAACATCCCTGTGAACAGCAGATGGTTTTCCACAATGGAAGCCATTAAAATGAATGATAGGAACACTTCTTCAAACAAATAGACATTAATTAAATCTGTTATCTGTATTAAAATATGGGTATGTAGAAAAACATATTACAGATGTCTGATGTGTTAAGTGTTTTTCTTCCCAATTAATACAGTATTAAATATTATTTTATTTATTTATGATTTCTTGAGTGCAACTAACTTAGAAAAATAATCTCCTGAGTTTAGATCGTTTCTTTATTAGCCTCTGGAGAAAATTACTCACTCCCTGGGGAAGAGCAATCTATATTACTTCCATTCTTCTTTAACTAGATTGTGTTTGCAAATACAATTGCATTAATATGACTCCCACTTTCTCAGAGTTTTACATAAGTTTAAATAGAGTGTTTTGGTAGTGCTCTCATGGTGAATGTATCCATTGCTACAGGCACTCCAAGACCAGTTTTTCAGAGCTATCTACACAGTTATTCAGGGAAAACGTGTTCACTGTGTCCTGGGAGAGTTTAATGCATAACGACTGCCTTTCTTATTTAAAAATAGGTAAATACCCAACCAGAGCAAGTTAGAACTGCAGGTAACTATTTCTGTAAGCAACGTTTTCCCGTGTTTACACTGAAATAATTGTGTGTATAACCCAGAGGTGTCGTTACACTTCTATTGCTTGAGCAACTGCATCAGTCCTCACAATATATGGAATAAAATCCTATTTTCTTGCAGTATTTTGATCCATTAGGCTAAGCATGGAGCATTGAATTTCTGCTGAGTCCACTTGTCCATGTACTCTGGAGGCTTTTGTCCCGAAGGATCACGTGCTGTATTGAATGTTTGACAGCAGCAGTAAAATACCCTGGGACAAGGGAGTAAGTCTGAAAAAGAGTTTCTTCAGTTATCAGTGGTGTTCCAGGGATCCTTAAGCATTGGAAAAGGCTCCCCAGAGAAGTCAGGGAGTCACCATCCCCAGAAGTGTTCAAAAAACAAGTAGATGTGGCACATTAATGGGTGTGGTGGTATTTGGTTGAAGCTTTGACTTGATGATCTTGTCATCTTTTTCCAACCTCAGCGATTCCATGATCCTATGATTTCGTGTGACAATAGCTTCCAGAAGAATCAAACTTTTAAAAGTGGGTAAAGGAATGTTTCGAGCCCCAAGTTTTTGTTGTAAGCTTGAGGCCTGTGTATTAAGGGGTTCAATTTTATTTTAGGTTTGGTGAAAGGAGTTACAGAGTGACCAAAGCAGAGCAAATGGAAACAGAATATATAAAGTTGCATGTGACCAATTTAGGAAGCAACTTTGATTTGAATTTGAATTTCTTTGTATGTGGCATTTGACTAAGGAAAGAAAAATAAATTAAGACCAAGTGAGATGGCTATTGGCTCATTTCTCCTACAGTAACTGTCTGTACCATGCCTTTGCATTTTATGGCAAGGCACTTCATCCTTAATCTGAGGAGGCTCTTGATTTATCCAGGTTCTTCTTTAACCTTGAATGAAAGGGAAATATTTACAGGATTAGCTGAAAAAACTGCAAAATCATTCAAGAATTCGCTGCTATTGAGTTCCCTAAGCATCTACAGCACAAAACTTTGATCTTCCCTTTCTCCCTGGTATTTTAGCAAAATATGTCTAACTGACTAGGTAGGGAGCCAGGGCCACATCCTTTCATTCCCAGAATCCTCATGAAGTTTTTAAAATGGGAAATATACACTTTCCTTGTAACTACTGCAAAATGGCCATGCAGCTGGCTGCAAGGATGTTGAAGAATTTAGGGGAAAAATCAAGTAGCAACTGCTTCTGGCTTTTATCTATTCAGTATTTTCACTAGAAATGCAGAGGATGCTATAGGAAAAGCACTTCAGGCATTAAAAAGAAAGAGGTAATTAAAAGATTTAAAAGGATAGGATTAACATTCAAAACAATCTTGAGAAATTAACATGTGGGGCTGAGATTGATACAGTAGGACTCTTAAAGCAAAATTAAACTCATTCTCCTGCAGAAGATGCAATCCAACATAGAAGTTTAGCATTCAAGAAAACGGCAAAGCAGCACAACAGGGGAGAAAGATGATCAAAGGGCTGGAGAACCTGTCCTGTGAGGAAAGAGTGAAGGAATGATGTCTCCTCTCTTCACGAGGAGCCACCTTCTGAAGACAAGGGAGAATGGGCACAAGCTGCACTGGGAGAGGTCTCATCTTGTATAAGGGAGAAAATTTTTATAGTGAGAACAAACAACCAACAAAACAACCTCACACGAGATTCTCAGAATGGGATGGGACAGGGTGCTGGATGACCCCATCTAGGCCCCCTTTCCCATGAAAACTTGGACCAGATGGTCTTTTGATGTCCCTTCCAACCTAGGCTCTTCTGTGAGTATATGAATTAATATCTGTTCTACACTATTTTTTCTTCCACCCACTCATATCCAGAGTGAGATCTGGGAGCAGGATGGCCCATATGCTTCTGTGAGAGTTTTTTTTCTCCTCAGTGTGCCTGTTTCTATATATTTCTGTTAGCACAGACAGGTTCTGTGTGTATGTGTCACACAGAAATTAAATTTGCTCTGACCCTTTATACACTAAGCTATCTGTCTCACAACTAAGTTCCCATCCTGCTGTTGTCAGTTTTTCTTCGAATATCCATAGCAACAGGATTGTCTTGTCAATCAAATATTTCACAAGTTTTGAGGCCTGAAAGGATTATTAAAACATCTTCTACAGCTTTCTGAAGAAAAAATATCCAATAATCTTTTTCCCATTTCTTCTGTGATGAATCCAAAATGCCTATTTGTGAAAAATGCCTTCCAGAAAACAATCCACCTGCATATTTCCTGTAAAGCCCAGGAAGATGGAACATTCACCAAGACCATTGAGAGTTTTAGTCTATGTTATTGTTTTTCATATGTTTTAGAATTCATGCCTTGTTTCTAATTTGAATTTATATGTTTCTCGCTTCTGGGCTCTGTTTCTTGTTATGTCTTTCTCTACTAAATTAAAGATCTCTTTATTACCTAGTATTTCTCCCTGTGGAGATATTTAAACCATAATAGAGTCACCTCTTGGTTGTCCTTTTTAAAGACAAACAGCCCGAGTTCTTTACGTGTGATTAAATAAGTCTTTGAGCACATGAAAAACGTAGTAACTGGAAACAAAAAAAAAATTCTTCCCCTGTCTTCCTCAAACATCCAAAAAAATTACATGGCTGCTCAAAAGGGAGCACTTACAAGAAAATATAATAATCTATACAACACTAACGAGTTAGACTACAACTGCTGAAGTTATCCCAATGCGGTGGTTCTTTAGAAGAGAGCTGAGAGGGGAGATATGAAACAAAGATGAAAATTTTGGATATAGACTTTTGGTAATCAAAAATAGGGTGAGCAGTCTCTGTTCAGAGAAAAGGATGCAGCCGTTGCTTAAAGAGTTGGTGTAGAAGGGCTCAAGCATCTCTTAGAGTCAAGTGCAGCCCATAAACAGAACAAAGCAGGGTATGCAAAACTGGGGGGACTTCACTAACGAGGACTTGAAAGTAACATGAAAAGAAGTATCATAACTAAACAATCATTCTGGGATTAGAAGTTATTGTCAATGAAAGTTGTGGAATTGTCATCAGAGGAGTTATTCCAGCCTTGTTATGAGCTATGGAGATAAAACAGTGTGCTAGAAAAATAAAGGGAATGATTGAGAAACCTACAAGGTCCCTTTTGAAGCCAGAAATCCATAATTAGATATTTTAGGCCCCACCGAAGAAGCTTCCTTCATTTGGATATAAATAGAGGGATGGTGTTGAAACATCTAATGAGTGTCATTAAACCACACTAAAAGTCAGTGTTCCAGATGATCTGAAATAACTTTTTTCGTCTTTAATTAAAGCCCAGCAAATCAGCATAATTTGGAGGAAACTTCAGGCCCATCTTCCCATTGGAAACTGGACATATTGAGTTGAATCAGAAAATATCACTGACCATGGCCCAATAGTGAGAGAGCATCGTCTGCCTTTTCCCTGGGCATTACGTCACTGATAGCTGTAAATCAGTGGAACTTGATCAATCAATCAATCAATCAGCTACTGGAGATCAGCAGGTGAATTCTAAATCTGTGGTGCTGTAAAACAAGAGGATGGCCCTGAATGATAGGAAAGGGGGTATTGATGGTTGGAAACCCTGTGAAGAGAGAAAAGGCACCTCTTGCTCTGAGGATGGGATTCTCAAGGCTAATGCCTTGCTGTCCTTATCAACTAGGTCACCAACTCAAGCACTTAGCAGTTTATTTTTCTCCATGCTGAACATGTAACTAGCCCACCTGGTGTGTGATCCAGTGCAGAATACCCCCGAGAGTGGAATTTCTGAGACAGAAATGTGCTGGGCTGTCTGTGGGTATTACGACCAGAAGAGCACTGACAACTGAGAATTAAGTTGAAATTCCAGATTGCCAGACACTCTGCAGTTCTGTGTTCAGTGTTTAACAACATTTCTGTCTTTGTTTATCCTTCAGGATGATGATACAAGATTAAGGGGTAATTTATCTTTCCTTTGAATCAGGGCTTTGTTCAGTCTCTTGCCATCTATGACTACAATACTGGGAACTCTGGTCAAATCACAACCAATTAATAAAACAATAGAAACACAAACCTAGAACGATTTTTCTAAAGACTTAAAATGGGACATGGCTTCCTGAATGTGTGATTAAGGTTTTTCAAAACTGAAGCCACCTATGGTCATTTTCTAGTAGGTATAGGCAGTAAACAATAAGTACAGGTGAGATCTAAAAGGAAAGAAATTATAGGATGTAGGATATGAATGCTGGATGTTCTTGCAGCATGTCTAAGGATGTCTTCCAACATCATGTTACATTAATATATTTGGGATTTTAATCTAGTTGATAATGGTGTAAAAAATGGGGAATTCATGTGCCCATTCAAGATACACGTGAAAGGAGTTCTAAAAAAAGCCCAAAATTTATATTTCTTGTGGAATACATCCCTTTCAGCAGGGGATCATAGCACAATGGTCTCTCACAGTGCGGGTTTGAGCATCTGTAGGTCTCCTATCACTTTCTTGGATCAAGACAAGGCACAGCAGGACGGAGACTATTTTCCTTTTAGTGGATAAATCTCTATTTGGATAATTTAGGGTCAAATATTTATCTGGTTATTAATGTCTCAGTTACCAAAAAAGGAGCAATTAATTTTCTTGTTACAGGCAAGGGATTCTGCAACTTAGAGAGGAATATTTTATTTAACATAATTAAGTCCTTTACAACACCATGTATCATTTTTGAAGACCTGAGGACAAGATGGACAGATAAACACCTCTAAATTTATTTTCTCTCTCAAAACTTAATTCACCATTAATTTACTATATCTGCCAGACCTGGTCAATCCCCATCAGCCACATTTCACTCCAAAGGATGCAGCCACAGCAAAGAACGTTATTTTAAAGACTACCTGAACATTTCTGCTTTTTTATCCCTGTGACTTAAAATTATTCACTTTATCAAATCTTGCATCTACATCAAATTTATAACAGAGAATGAAAATGAAATTGCTATTGCTATTAATTATAGTTTTTGCTTTTGCTGTAGCAAAATCATATTTTTCGTGAAGCATTTTCAGAAGAACCAGAAGAAACCTAAAGTCAACAGTGCTTCTAATCTCACCAATGCTCTTGTCCATGATGAAATAACTTGCCTGAAAACAGAAGGAATAAACCAGTCTAAAATTACAGAAAATGTTGGTTTCAAGTGCTTCAAGGGCAGGTTCTATGTCTTTGACTTTTATACCAGAGCCATACCCAAAATGAATGACTCTAGCCATCTCTTTATCATTACAGAACTCCTTCCACATTCTACATTCCAGAAATTTGTCATGTTTGGTGATAAACTTGCTCTCCTACTTAGGCAACATCAGGAAATAATGTGGATGCATGTATACTAGGGTCGTGAAGAAAGGGGAATGTGACAAAATCTAATATCCTTGAAACAAATTAGAACTCTTTTTTTGTTATTTTTTAGGTAATTAATGGGTCTCAGTTGTCTGCAGCTGTAGTTATGGCAATTAGTTCAGCTTAGCACAAGTCTCTAATTTCCTACATCAATAAATGTTACATCAGGGCAGGATCACTATCAAGCGTAGTCATTGTTTACAGCATATTCATCTTCATAAGTGCCTGACTATAAACAGAACATCTTTCCATTGAGGTTTGCCTTAAAATATCCATCAGCATGCCTTAGAAATGCTGGGAAATACTGGAGTGAGGGAGAAAATGCAATAGATCTTTTGCAAAATTAAAAGCCAAAATGTCAGTGTAAGGAAAACATTTATTTTCCTCTACTGTTTAAGTACCTACATGAAACAGAAATTCTATGGTCTTGTCCAAGCTGAGTGAGAAATACTTTTGCCCCAAAGAAGCCGCTGTTGATGAGGGGTCAGGAGTTGGATTTTGATGACCCTTGTGGGTCCCTTCCAACTCAGGGTATTCCCTGATTTTCTATGATTTGCTAAGGCTACAAAGTGGGGTTAAATGTGGGAGATGTGTGAAGACTTGTGAGGGAATGAGAGAAACAAGGACTTCACAGGATTTTTGTGGTGAAGACAATTGAAAATTGGCTGTTCACCTACAAACTGCAAAGGGACAAAACTATCTGGTCTCCATTCTTTGAGGAGAGCTGTGAGAGAGGAAGAAATCTGAGGGAATTGTCCCTTTGGCTTCCTAAAGAAAGACCCTGTGCTATCCATTCCTCTACTCTAACAAGATACTGACTCTACCACTACTCCCCAGGAAAAAATAGTGAGGATGAATCAACTTCAGCATGAGCAAACTTCGTATTGAGGGCAATGAAACACCAAATGCAATTATTTCAGTCATGAGGTTTGTGCTCCTCGATAGTGGCAGCACTAACGAAGCAAACGCAAGGAAGAACCTCGTGCATCATTCCATGGGATTACTGCCACAGGCTACACTGGTACTTTGTATTTACTTTTAATTACACTACCTGGATTAAAAGTAAATTTTAAAACATGCAGGGAGAACTCAGATATTTGTTTTTATGGGACAGGAAGAATATCCAGTGTTTAAGGAGGCAGCGGTTAATAATAAATAAGACTTAGAGTCCATTTCTTTCAGTGGCTGGTGTAGCAGACCTGGGACACCATATACTGGTTCTGACTCCCACAGTTTTGCTGTTTCCTGTTGAAGAGAGGAGTTCTGCTTCAGTCAACCATTTTTTAATAAGCCTAAAAAAACCTTAAAAAATGTGCGAGGCACATTTGAAGACCATCATCATCTCTCTCCCTTTGAATTCATTAGATTTGCGCAACCAAACACATTGGACGTTTCAACAGGTTTTTACTCCATATATCTGTATTAGGAAAGCTACTAATTACCAGAAGAGTCTCCAGAAAAGAGGAAACAAAAACCACTTATGAACATACAGTTTCCTCTTTCTCCTCCCCAAATGAGCAAAAAACCTCTTAAACTGACATTTTCAATGATGTATTATGGCAGGTAAATTAAGCAAAGAGTTAATTAAAATCTGAGAGTTAATTAATGAGATCCACTGCACATTAAAGATCATTACTCCATCTGAAAAGAGTAATTAGAGAGCAGTTGCTGGTGTGTTTTATTCTCCTGGGTGTTTTGCTGACATGCCACATAAGTCATTCGATGTTGAGAAAATAATCTGCTGATCTCCATATTTACTGTGATTATTAGATAATTGTGGCAAGTTAAGCTGTAGCAGAGAGAATCCTCTTTCTACCAGATTTCCTCTGAACTACTTATTCATCTGTCTATTTATCTGGCCTCTTATGTCCCTTAATTAAGTAATTTGTGATAATAATAATTTCCAATCTCCATTTTAACTGGTAGCTTTCACCTAAAAAGCTCCTTTTCTTTAAATCACTTCAGATGATAGAGCTGGAAGTTCAAGAAATCTGCTCTGTTGTGTTGCTGTCACTGCTGTGTTCTGTGGCCATGGGCAAACTTGGTTCACTTGAATTCCCAAGCAGTTGTCAAATGAGACTATGAACTTGTGTGACAAGACCTCTGTGATGGCTGAGATGTCAGTCAGGAGCTGTGGTAATCAGTCACAGTGATTAACTCTGAGCAAACAGTACTTGGTGGATAATGCTTCTTGCCATTTTCTACCAAGCAGATCCTTGGAAAATTCCAGACTCGTATCACCATTGATTGCAATTGTTGCTGCTGAAAAATGCACAGTGGGTTGGCATTGCTCTCTCTGGTTGCTTGAATTCACCCTGGAATCATAGAATCATAGAATGGTTTGGGTTGGAAGGGGCCTTAAGGATCACCAAGTTCCAGTTCCCTGTCATGTGAGGGGAACCTTCCACTATCCCAGGTTTCTCAGAGCCCCATCCAGCCTTGCCTTGAACACTTCCAGGGATGGGGAATTCACAGCTTCTCTTGCACAACCTGTGCCAGTGCCTGACCACCCTCACAGTAAACAATTTCTTTCTAATACCCGGTCTAAGTCTAGCCTCTTTCAGCTAAAAGCCATTTCACCTTCTCCTGTCACTGCAGAGATGTTTCCAGGGAAGCCTTTGAGAAATCAGTTTGTGTTTGTCTTCACACACTGGCACAGCAGCTCACTTTCAGATCCATTAGTTTTCGTGTGATTGTTTTTTGTGCTGCCTTTATTCATAAATGCCCTGGAAGAACATTGCTTGCTTCAGTTTAAGCTTGATATTTCATGTCCTGCCATCACCATCCAAGAGAACTGTTCTTCTTTCCCTATACAATCCCTTCATCAACCCACATTTCAAAACCACATTTTTCTATATCTCTCCTCCACCTCTTTAACCTATCCCTCTTCCCAGCCTTGCTCTCTCCTTCACCTGCCGCCCTTGCAAGCTGTTACCTTTCTAAATCTGTCCTGCATTTCCAAATTTGCCAGATGTTTTCCATCCAGCAGTACCCCGGGTCAGGATCTATTGGCTGCAGGACTCTGAAATTGCTCATTTCGTGTTTAGCTTCATTAGATAATCTCAAGGTTTCTGCTATGAAGGAAGTGGGTGCCTTGCACAAGTCTTTTTTTTCTTAAACTAGAGATCTCTTCAGAAATCAAATTAAGAATCCAGAGAGACCAGACCTGTGAGATATCTTACTATATATTTGAAGTGAAGAGAAGTTGATGAAAAAAAATCAAGATGTGTATTTTGGCTCTATGGAGCAAACTCCAGAACACTCTCTTCTCTCTTTCACTTTCAATAAACATTTTTTATTTTCTCTCATACAAGACCTAATAGTTTAAAATGATTGCTGTCTTCTCTGTAGACCAGTGATTTCTTAATTTTTTGAAAATGGTTGACCCCCTTTAAACTTTCAGCTGGCAATACAGTGTTCAGAACAGCCAATGGAAGTGTGTTGTCAGCTTCTGTGTTTCTTCGGTGGCTTTTCAAGGACTTTTGAGACAGTTTACAAGATGTTCCCCCATGCAGCCCTTATATCTCCCAGAAATCACTGTCTGTAATTTCAAACCCTTTCCTGTGTGCTGCACCCATAGTGACAGAAAGCCTTTTTCCACATATCGTGAAGATGCCAGTATTCTTCACCTGTGTTCCCGTTTGAGACAAATTCGGAGGAACATCCAAAATGAACGTCCTCTCATAGAAGGCAGGTTTCAGCCACCCCTCCCCCACCAGGTTTGGGAAAAAATTCCTCGGAGGAAAGTGAAAGAAAAAAATACTTATTTAACAGACACAATGCACAATGGGAAAAGAATAATGCTAAATAATAAAACCTCTCGCTGTGGAGAGTAACCTGGGAAGATTTCGGTCCTTTCTGTGGGGGTGGTCTCTCTCTCCTCTGGATCAGTGTAGGACCCCCTCCAGGCCAACAGTGTAGGGTCTTCCGGTGTGTTCTGAACAGTTCCAGAAGAGAAGAAGAAGAAGCCAAAGTCCCGGGAACAAAAGTTTAACTCCCCGTCTCTCTCCAGAGAGACAGAACAGAAAGCTGGCTAAAAAGCAGCAAAAAGGGTGCATCCTCTGCACTTGCTGCTGCAGAAGCACTCAGAGGAGTAGAGTGACCTTGGAGCACAAGCTGCTTTGAAAAGTTTGTCTGGCTTTTTCGCACCCAGTTTTAAAGGCACAGAAAGGCACAGGAATCATGTCTGGGCATAGAGCAGCGATAGGGGATCCACATCATAAAGTTACCCCAAGACAACCTGTCATTCAAAAATCATTATTTAACTCATGGAAACAAAATTGAATAAATTCTCAGGTATAACACTAAACTCTGATGTTTGTTGTCTTGAAATTTTTGTCTGACAAAGTTTTCCTACGTCTCAGAATTGGGTTTCTATTTTTCCAAAGGAAATTCAGATTTTATTCTTGTTCTGCTTCAGGAAGCTGAGAGCTTGATTTATTTCAGGAAAGAGAAGATATAATAAAACATACCAGAAGGGCAGAAACAGTAATATTTACTGATTAGTAAACATGTGCAGGTCTCAGTGTAGCTGATGGCTCCACTGAACTAGAATCCTCCTTTCATCCCTCACGATCTGCCTACCTCCTCCCTGGATACATGTGATGATAACTCTTTATTAAAATGCCAGGCCATTCTGGGAATTAATTAATAAAAAAAGAACTCTGGAATTGGCACAACACTGTATGTTAGAAATTCTTATTAATCCACAAACTACATCCACACAGCAGGATGACAGCTCTTCCCAAATGCATTAAGCAGAGACATGACACAGACAAATGATTTAGAGAATCAGAGAATGCTTTGGGTTAGAAGGGACCTTTCAAGATCACCTAGTCCTGCCATCCTGCCACGGCCCAGGACATCTGCCATCAGAACAGGTTACTCAAAGCCCCTTTCAACCTCATCTTGAACACTGTAATATCCCAAGATTTTTCCCAGTGTCAGTGTCCCTGCCTAGGCAATTTTTTCCCATGTTTCATTATGATCAGGAGGTCCTTACCCAGCCATGCTGGTCTCCTTCTTCCATGCCCAATTTCTTGCACACTGGAATCAAGAGTTCTTTCTCTCTAAGAAAAATTCATTGAGTTGCTGCCAATTGTCTTCTGCCCCTTTACCCCTGGGGTTACTTCCCCAGTTCAACTCACATCTTGTCCCAGGATAGGTGAGAAGCAGCCGGGACTGGTATTCAATCCCAGAAAAGCAGATTTTCCCAGTTTTCCCACAGGGAACAGACAGACTCCTTAAAGTAAAAAAGTTTATTGTTCAAGTGATTTAGTACTTCAGGTTGTTCAAAGGATTTAATACTTCATGAAGGTTGATTTACAATCAATTAGAGCTAAGAAATGAAGAAATTGCTCCCAAACACAATTATCTAATTCTATATTATTATTCTATATTTTATAATTTTCATATATGCAATTAGATTCCAGTGAATATGGATGATTACCTTTCAGCTTGAACTATCAGCTTAATCCTTAAGCTATATGTGTTTTTCTATCACATCATTAAAAAAAAAAAACCAAAAAAACCCAAAAAAAACCAAAAAAAAGAGAGTGAGTTTCAACATCACTATTAGATCAGTTATGCTTCTGATTATATAATGAGCTACTATTAAAGAGCACCTAAAATCATGATTCCGTTGTGTTGCTGAAGGGTATTGGAGACAATGATGACACCTGTGGATTTGGAAGTTCCTTCATAGCAAGTCAACACCTGCTGAAATATTATTCTAGAGGAGTATGGCTCAATTCTTACTCTTACCTTGTAATTCCAAGGGGTTGTCCCCCCACTGTCCTCTTCCCAGGGTCCAGCCACCTGATTTAAGGACTCTCTGATATATCATATGCCTAAGTTAAGTAAAAAAAAACTTGTTGAGTTAACAATAGCAAATTTCATTCAGTCCATGTGGGCCAGATTCTGATTTATCATAGAAATTATCCTTAAAAAGTAGGGCAGTGCAAAGTCCTGCAAAGACTTCTTCTTTTTCTCTTTTTCTTTCTTTTTTTTTTATTTATTTGATTTATTTGATTTTTAGCCTTTCAACCTTCAGCGTGGCAATTTTTTATTGATCCAATGCACCTCATAAATCATCAATTGCTTTCAACCCATCTCTTAAAAAACTCCAGATTCTTTGTTTTCAAAGTAGACTATTTACCTTCCAAATGCAGCTGTTTCTCTTTTTGCATCTCTTTTCCCATCTTACTTCTTTCTTTCTTAATTCACAAATGGCTCAAGGCATGAATTAGTTATAATTTTCTCATCTCTTGCATCTTTATTTATCAAACGGAGGCACAGATCTTCCCAAGTGCAGTGGTTTCTAAACAGTGCCAATTAGACTCCTGTTCTGCTCCAAGCCTGGGACAGAGCAGAGAGAGGCAGAGGGATGTGCTGCATTACAAATGGGACTTAATGAGTTATGCACGCCAAGGTTCTATAAAAGCCTTATCAAAAAAAGTCAGTGAGGGGAAAAAAGCAGAAAGCTAATTATCAGGCAGCACTAGTAAATCTAAAACTGTATTTAAAATTCAGATAATTAAGCCTTGGTCTAGGAACAGGGGGATTCCTGCCTGCAAGTTCAAGACTTTTTAAACCTGAGTTTGAAGGCAAAAAGTAGTACTGTGTGAGTTACTTTTATTATTTTGCCCTCTGGTGAAGAAAAAGAAATCACAGCAAAATTTCTTGATTGTTCCATGAGAGGGAATCAAACAGATAACAAAAGGAAACCTGCCATGTTGATTGTCTGACAACTTTTTAATGAGTGGTTCTGGCAAACATGTTGGGAAAATTAAACAAAATGTTTTCTTCTGTGTGATATTCCAGAGCCATCTGGATGGAATCCTGTGCAATGTGTTCTAGGGTGACCCTGCTTGAGCAGAGAGGTTGGATCAGATGAGCCACTGTGGTCCCTTCCAACCTGAACCATTCTGTCATTCTATGTGGGTCTTTGGTCTGAGAAAATATCAGCTTTAAACTGAGAATAGATTTAAATTAATCAGGAAAAAATTCTTCCCTGTGAGGGTGGTGAGGCCCTGGCATGGATTGCCCAGAGAAGCTGTGGCTGCTGAATCCCTGGAAGTCTTCAAGGCCAGGTTGGATGGGGCTTGGAGCAAACTGGTCTAGTGGAAGATTCCTGGCCCGTGGCAGGGGATTGGATCAGAATGATCTTTAAGAATGATCCTCCAGCCCAAACCATTTCATGTTTCTATGATTTCTGATGCAGGGGACTTCAGAAAACCCCGGTTTTCATATCAAGGTAAATATGTTCCTAAATCACTTAAACATGTTTAAATATTCTTAAGAACGACTAGCTGTGAAAAGCGATATGTGAATGTAGATAGTTTCATTCCATCCTTTCTCTCTGGATGGTCATGGGAGACCATGGGGGTCCCCCAACTGCTTGTGGGGGATGGGAAATGTTCACAAAAGAGAAATTGAACAATACTTGTAGGGAATATTCTTTCTTTCCAATTTATCAAAGCTATAAATTCCCTTATTCTGGATATGCAAGAATATATTGGACCTCTGCATCCACCACACAGCTCAACTGAACACACACAGTAAAGCCATTGTGTTCATAACAATAAAAACTGTGCCATAAATCTGACGTATTTTGGTAGCAACGGTCAATTTTCTCATGTATTTCTTATTTCTTGTCCAGGAGATTGTGCTACTGTCATGGAAAGACTTTGGGATGCTGGAGCGTGTCCAGAGAAGGGAATGGAGTTGGGGAAGGGACTGGGGCACAAGTCTGGTGAGAAGCTGAGGAAGCTGGGGGGGGCTCAGCCTGGACAAAAGGAGGCTCAGGGAGGACCTTCTCACTTTCTACAACTCCCTGACAGGAAGGTGCAGCCAGGTGGGGTTTGGTCTCTTTTCCCAGGAAACAAGAGCAGATGGCCTCAAGCTGTGCCAGGGGAGGTTCAGGTTGGACATCAGGAAGAATTTCTTCACTGAAGGGGTTTTCAGATATTGGAAGGGGCTGCCCAGGGAGGTGGTGGAGTCCCCATCCCTGGAAGAGTTTAAGGAACAACTGGACATGGCACTCAGGGCTCTGGTTTGGTTGACAAGGTAGTGTTTAGTCAAAGGTTGTACTTGGTGACCTTGAGGTCTTTTCTATGAGTCTAACCTAAGTCTAAAAAAGACCTATTCACTGAATATCCTGTAGATTTGAAGTCTAGAGTGTTGTGACAAATAATTAGAGAGAAGCATCCCTCCACCCTTTTATCTAAAATACTACTTATTTGCTTTTATTTTATTCCCCCACCATGAGTTTCCGCACTTTCTGAGACACCAAGTCTAGCCTCTCCATATCTGACTTGACTCAGGATAAAAAATGTCAGGTGTGGAGAGTGATGAAGCTCCTGAAAGCTGTGTGCGGCAACACAAACACATTTTCACAAGCAAAGGCTAAGTGTGTGCTGCTTTCAGCACTGGTTTACAACATTTTCAAAGGACATTTTATAAGCAGCTTTCCTACATTAAAAAAAATAAAAAAATTGGCAAGAGACATAAAATGACTTGATATTGGTTAGAGAATCTCTGGGGCTCTGTTGAGATAGCAGTTTAGCATCAAATTATGCTTATTTTTGCCTTTTGTATGGTATGCTCATGCTTAGCTGAGAATATTCAGCAGTAGAAATGTTTTCACATTGTAATATACGGAATAAAACAAGTCCATTAGAGTTGTGACACAGAATCATATTAAGGAATTTTGAAAGGATACTGAAGGTGGAAGATAACCTGTGCTGTGTGTAAGAATACAGATTCTACTTTATTTTCACAGTAACCACACAAGGTCTTGAGATATGCTAAAAATGAGAATCAGACATAAAGGTGATTTTAACATCAGCTTTGTAGGCAAAGGAGATTTTCTGATAGACCTTGTAACCTCAAGAAAACAGTGCAAAGTGAAGGTGGCTGGGGATTTTCTGTCTCTGGGGTGGGGGATTGCTTATGGTAGGAGAAGTCTTCATTGTTCATTACACACAGATTAATAACGATAATAAAATAGTTTTAGATTTTTGTGATAATTAAATTTCATCCTCATACATGCTAGCATCAGGATGTCACTTTGTAAGTCAAAAGAAATATACTAGAAAAACTTAAATAATAAAAAAATTTTGAATCTACCTGTAGTCTTGTTAGAGTCCAATTCTCAGCAAGGATAATTTTTTCCAGCTAAATCTTCCTCATACTGTGTTGAGATATGTGAAGAATTAAATGTAGCATTTTAATTCTATCCATTCTCTGTCATTGATTTATTGGCAGCTCTATGGCAAAGCCCTTCACTGCAGGAAAGGCAAAGTGGGGAGATGGCCGGGAGAAGTTCCAGTCTAGCAAGGCAAAACTGCTCTGTGGTTTCAAGCAGACCTTGGACAAGAGCAGGCAGAACCACAGAATCACAGAACGGTTTGGGTTGGAAGGGATTTTAAAGATCCAGTTCCAACCCCTGCCATGGGCAGGGACATCTTCCACTAGACCAGATTGCTCCAAGCCTCATCCAACCTGGCCTTGAACACTTCCAGGAATGGGGCAGCCACAGCTTCTCTGGACAACCTGTGCCAGGGCCTCACCACCCTCACAGGGAAGAATTTCTTCCTAATATCCAATCTAAATCTACCCTCTTTCAGTTTAAAGCCATTATCCCTTGTTCTATCCCTACATGTCCTTGCAAAAAGTCCCTCTCCAGCTCTCTTGGAGCCCTTTAGGCACGGGAAGGTGTTCCAAGATCTCTCTCTACACCTTCTCTACTCCAGGCTGAAAAACCTCATTTTTCCCAGTCTGTCTCCACAGCAGAGGTGCTCCAGCTGTTGTGATCAGCTTAGAGGCCTCCTCTGGACTTTTTCCAATGGGTCCATGTGCTTCTTGTGTTGGGAGGCCCAGAGCTGAATGCAGCACTGCAGGTGGGATCTCACCAGAGCAGAGCAGAGGGGCAGAATCCCCTCCCTCACCTGCTGCCCACCTTGCTCTGGACGCATTCCAGGACAGCGTTGGCTTTCTGGGCTGCCAGGGCACAGTCACTGGGTCATGTTGAGCTTCTCATGCACCAACACCCCCAAGTCCTTCTCCTCAGGGCTGCTCTCAATCTATTCTCTGCCCAGCCTGGTCTTGTGTTTGGGATTGCTGAGATCCAGGGGCAGGAACTTGCACTTAGCCTCGTTGAAGTTGGAAACAGCTTCTGGCACAACAGGCCTGTCCAGAGTGAGGATGGTCTCTCTTATATTTGGCATTAGAATTTTCTACTGCTTTGAGGTCAAAGAGAGAATCTTATCAATACTGAAAAAATGACAAAATGGAGGATCCGTAGCTAATGTTCAACCACCATCACAATACATTTTTCTTATGTTTAAATGAAAATTTCTGTATTTCAGCTTGTGCCCACAACCTCTTTACCCGTCATTTCCAATAAAATTTGAAGAATGAATTTTCAGATTTATCCCCTCATGCAAAATATGAGCAGTATTCTAAAGTGAAGAATGCAATGAATTTCTGGCAGTCTGGACTACCACTTTGATGAAGATTCTTTTATCACACTTTCTTGCACTTTCTGAGGTTGTTTTTCTCCTTTTTATTCTTTTTTTTTTTTCATTTGCAGATAGGAAAGTAAAAGGACGAGCTTAGCTCTGATCCCCTTTATTTCCTCAAGTAAAAACCCTGAAAATATCCCGAGTTCTAAGGAACTAAATAGTCTTAAACAAAAAACATCCTACTGCTGCCAAGACAATTTTGACTACAGATAAAAGTTCTTTAACTGACAAGACAAATATAGACTAAGGCAAGTAGAGTTTGATGGAAAGAGAATGAGATTGTAAAACGTTACAGGGAGAGGTTCCAGAGAATTTTAGTTTTTTGTCTGACTTCACTTTATTTCAAACTCCTGGATTTGGCTTTGCCCCAAAAGCAAGTCTGTGGTTGTGTCTATATCTCTGTGAAATTCATGCTCCCTGTCCAAGTTCAAAACCTCAAGCCTTGTATCCAGATTTCCAGTAATGAAACAATTTTTATGGCACAAGAACTTCTGGTTCTAATAATCTGTATCTTCCTCCTCTGTTCTTCTCCTCCCTTCCCATCCTAACTCCACTTCAAGCTGCTGCTGATTCTCCATTTCAATCTTTTAAAGGTGCTGCTGCTGAACTTTACATTGATAAACCACAAATTTTTAAGGAGGAAAGGAGAAGTGAGGGGGTGGGGGAAGAAACAAAGAGAACCCCCAGGTTTACTTCTAAACATGGCTCAAATTCTGTGAAATTGCTATTTTAATCATATTTTGTATTTTGTACTACAATGACAGCATGTTAAGGCAAGGAGGGAAGAAAAAAGACAATTTATACTTTCACTATCCAGGCTTTAGTTCATGAAGGGCAGGTAGAAGGCAGGAATTTAGTTGCCCATTGAATCAATGGTTTCCCTAAATTTCCCCAAAGGAAATACACAGCAGAAATTTTAGTTTGCAGCACTGCTGCAGAGCACATACTAAGTTTTCATAAAACAGTGCTCTGTACACACAATTTCATTCACTGGTTATTAGGAAAAAACAAACACAAAGAAGCTGAAAAACTCTTCAAACACAGCAAAAGTTACTTGCCTGATTGTTTTTCAGCTCAGTACAGGCAGAAAATGAGAAATTTCTGCTCACACATTGTTATCTTGGCTGTTTTCAGCACTGCTTCAAGTGGCTCATGTCTGGTCTCAAATGCTGGCCCCAAATTCCTGGAGGGTGAGATCTCACATGTCAGGTTAAAGTTTAAGCAATCTGGAAACCAAGTGTTAAGCACTTTTTAAAGTTCAAGAATGGGATGAGTACCTGTATAGTCATAATCCCAGAGAAAATCCTTCTGCTGGAAATGATCTCTATCACTGCTCCAGCTAAAGCACAAAGGTTTTGCCACAGCAAACTCTTATCAGCTTTGAGAGGAACTCAGCACCTGTTCTTTGTGTACACTCAGCATCTTCCCAGAGGAATTCGCAGTTTAAAAAAGTCACCACTAAGGTGAACTCTTTATACTCCGTGATAACACATTATATATGAGATGGAGCCACCAGCTAGATGGAGGCGTCCAAATCTCTGTTTCAAAGAGTAAATAACAATTCAGTGCTACAAGGAACAAAAGAGCTATGTGTGGGAAAACAATATTCAAAGTACCAGCATAAAAATAATGGACCCAGGGAAAATGAAATTAGAAGATGAAGCAAAACCAGAGGGAAATATAGCAGGTAACTATAAAAGGGATGGGAGATCGCAGTTAAAATAAAATAGACAGCAATTTAAAAATAGTTTAAAGCTCCTAGAAAGTTGTGAGAGAAAAACATAATGATACTAGAAAAAAAAGAGAAGTGATAGCACAATGTAGGATCTGTGTGCATAAAATTAATGTATTAAAAGTAACGATATGCTTACATTCTGCAGAGAAAGAAGGCCCATTTCACAAGTGATAACACACACTCAGAGAATCTTCCCCATCTCTGTCAAGGTCATGGACCAAAAACTGCATTCTACATGTAATTGTAAGTGGGATAATGAAGGTGCAAGGCATGGTTTAAAATTCCTTCTTCCCCCCTCTAGGAAGGTGTCCTAAACCACATTGTCTATCCCACTTCCCAGCAGAACTGTCAGTGGTTAATAATGATTGATTTGGTGGAAATAAAAGGAAAGTGCAAATCTGAGCAAACAAGTGGATGCAGAGCTCATCTGGCATGAGGAATTCCTGGCAGCTACCCTGAAACAACCAGCTGTGCATGCACATGTAAATGGTCAGTGGGATAATTATCGTGCTCCTTGCCTGCAGCATTATTGTCATTATTTTTTCCACTGGATAAACTGTAAAAGTCAAACCAGCCCTGTTGTTGTGATACTGTTTGTGCCATGGCAGTTCTCCTGGTACTACTGAGTAACACACGAGTAGCAGAGAGATGAAGAATTGAAAACACACATCTGTGCTTTGCTT